>NC_136065.1:931906511-932506511 GCF_964261635.1 Lissotriton helveticus
ATCAGTGATGTCATCAGTGATGTCATTTGAGATGTCATCAGTGATGTCATCAGTGATGTCACTGACCATGTCATGAATGATGTAATATGTGACATCATCAGCAGTGGATTGCGGGTGCGCGAAATATATAGTTAGTGCAACTAACTATATATGGAATTTCATAGGTTTTTTATGATTAAAATATTCACCTAACTATATATGGTCTCAAACCTATGGTTTTTTCATTGATATATATATATATATATATATATATATATATATATATATATATATATATATATATATATATATATATATATATATATTCACTGAAAAAACCATAGGTTATAGACCATATATAGTTAGGGATTAGCATTTAAAAAACCTTATTTTACTCACACAAAACCATTGAAATTCCATATATAGTTAGTTGTACTAACTATATATCACGCACCCGCAATCCACTGCTGATGATGTCACATATTACATCATTCATGACATGGTCAGTGACATCACTGATGACATCACTGATGACATCTCAAATGACATCACTGATGACATCACTGATGACATCATCCAGTGACTGTGTGTTTCTGTAAAGTTTAAATATGTTTTACATATTGAAGAATGAGTAGATGTAGAAGTGTCTGGATGAAGGATTTAGTAGGTGCGTGACTGACTGTATGAGTGAGTGATTAAATGTGTCTCACTGAGTGCATGGGTTAGTGACTAAACTGTCTTAATTTGTGCATCATTATGTCTGTTGTTCTGTAAACTGCTGCATGTGTTGATCAGTAGCTATATGAGTAACTATATAGGTTATTGATTGGTTGCCCAAGCATTTGTATGGGAGACTGAGTGTGTGTGTGAGTGGCTGGGAAGTGTATGACTCTGTGCATAGATGTATGGGTTCAAAAGTGCATGTTGGAAACAGCTGTATGGGCGGTTGACTGTGTGCATGACTGTATTGGTGAGTGAATAGATATCTCAGTGCTACATGTCAAATTAAGTACATATGTAAAATACAGTACATGTGAGAGTTGACATATATAAATAACTGTGCATAAGAGCCAGTGAATGTGTGAGTGGCTGTATGGATCATTGTGAACTTGTATCCAGGATCGTATAAGTGAGTAAATATGTTTTAGTATTTGTTTGAATAAGTAAGTAAGGTGTGTTTAACTGTATAGTTAAGGAAATGGAGGTGTGATTGATTGTTTGCATGACTGTCTAGGTGTGTGTGTAACTTCATGGATGAGTGACAATCTGTGAGTCTGTGTTTACACTGAGTGTATCTAAGGTTATATTAGAGTCTGAAGAGGTTCATCGTATTATCACAACAGTGATGTCATCAGTAATGTCATTTGAGATGTCATCAGTGATGTCATCAGTGATGTCATTTGAGATGTGATCAGTGATGTCATCAGTGATGTCATTTGAGATGTCATCAGTGATGTCATCAGTGATGTCACTGACCATGTCATGAATGATGTAATATGTGACATCATCAGCAGTGGATTGCGGGTGCGTGATATATAGTTAGTACAACTAACTATATATGGAATTTCAATGGTTTTGTGTGAGTAAAATAAGGTTTTTTAAATGCTAATCCCTAACTATATATGGTCTATAACCTATGGTTTTTTCAGTGAATTTTTAAGGTTTTGTAAATGCTAATTCCTAACTATATATGGTCTATAACCTATGGTTTTTTCAGTGAATTTCATTGGTTTTTTAATAGCTAATATCAAAACCTTTACAATGTATTATTCTTTAAAAAGAAAAATATTTTTTACATGTTTTTTATACAATTTTTTTTGTATTTTTTTTGTTTCGCTCCCAGTACGCGTACCGGTTAGCTTCCCGTTAGCTCAATCCGGAGGCGCGACCCGGTACGCGAACTGGTAAACGTTCCTTTTACGCACCTCTCGCGTTACAAAACAACATCGCGACGCTTCGCGTCAGCATGACGTTTCGCGTTCTCGCGTAATACGTCATATTACGTGCTACGTTCGCGTACCCGGAAGCGCAGCGGTACGCGAACCGGAAGCGATCCGCGGCGCGGCGCCGACCGCGTAATGTAAACATAGCAGGTCATGTGACTCGGTAATAACACTTTTCATTGGTTCATTTCACTTTTGGTTTCCTAATGATGTAATACAAGGTCATGTGATCTAAAATGGACACTTTTCATTGGTTTAGAACTTTTGTTTTTCCCAAATGATGAAAACCCCTCCTTCTTTCATCACTCTGACTTTCATCTTGGTGAGAGAAAGACCCTTTATTGAGACTTTGTGATGGCTTCATTAGTAGCTTCAGCTGGTGCTAGCCCACCACCTCCACCAAATCCAAGAAAGAGAGGACCACCTGCAGAAGTAATTCTGCAAGAAGAGGAAGAACAGGAAGAGGAGGAAGAGGAGGAAGAGCATGAGTTTTTGCCAGAGGAGCCCAGGAGGTACAATCGACAGGAGAATTATATCTGGCAATTCTACAGAATTCCTGAGGGGCAAAAGAAAGTGAATGCTCGTTACGTGTTTTGCCGCATATGCGGTGACAGATTGTCAAGGGGCACTGATAAAAAATATAGTTATGGCAATCATACTATGCATCGGCATATGAGTAGGTGGCACCCAAATAATTATAGTGCTGCCCAGCTACGTGACCAACAACAAAATCCCCTCCAAATGGCAAGAAGATCGGTGGTTCCAGAGGTGTCGGGACCAGAGGCGAGGGAGGTGATTGCAAACATCCAAATGTTGTTTGGGCACGTAAAACAAGTGTGCGTGGAATGTGGCGCTTTCATCTGCTACAGAGAAAGTAGCATCACTTTGATTTTGCGAGCAATTCAAAATCATATTAATGTTTGCACGAGACGCACCAAAAAATAAATTCTTTTTTTTTTTTTGCTCCTGTTGAGCCCTTTATAATGGATCGTTTTTGTTTCCCCCCCCCCAAAAAAACCAAAAAAAATTTAAAAACGTTCAGAAAATACAAAAAAAGTAAAAAAATGTTCAAAAAATACTAACAAAAAATATTAAACAACAAAAACATAAAAAAAGTTCTTTTCAGAACTAACTCCCCATTATAAAAAAATTGGTAGAATATTTGGAACTCTGCCAACCTGTATTTCTCTTAGTTCGCTCCCGGAGCGCTACCCGGTACGCGTACCGGAAGCTAACCAAAAAAATATTTTTTAAAAAAGAACAGTAACTATAAGGGAAGGAAATACACAGTTATGTTAAAAGAAAGACAGCTCTAGGGAGTAAACTAAGGATACTGTTACCTACAATCCACTGTTGATGATGTCACATATTACATCATTCATGACATGGTCAGTAACATCAACAGCAGTGGATTGTAGGTAACAGTATCGTTAGTTTACTCCCTATAGCTGTCTTTCTTTTAACATAACTGTCTATTTCCTTCCCTTATAGTTACTGTTCTTTTTTAAAAAACATTTTTTTGATCAGTCATAAACAGTGACATCAATAGAAACAGAGAGAGTGAACAAGAGTGAAGAACTATGGTCCTCCTCAGCCACCCTCAGAAAACCAAGGGGGTCAAGATACATCTACCGTGCCCCCTTCTACCTATTCTGAACATTATTTGCCCTCCATCTTGTATCTTGATTCGAACGAAACACAAAATGGTGGACTGCCATAACGCTGCTGGTTTGCGAACCGGGCAACTTCCCAGGAAGCGGTCCAAAAAAAAAAAAAGTTGGGAAAGTAATTCACAGACACTAAGAGTAATAGAGATGGAGTGAGTGAACAAGACTGAGGAACTATGAGAACAGAGGGACTGAGAAAAAGAGTGGAAGGAGTTGAGTAAATAGGTAATAGAGAAAGGAATGAGGAAAGTAGCAAAGGCAGGAAACTGAGGATTAAAGAAGTGAAGCAGTGGATCTAATAGTAGGTGAATGTGTTAGAAATGTAACGAAAAGAGTACAACTATTTACCTTGTAATTGCCGTTAAATTAATCACATTTTATTTCTATACTTTCAATCTGTGAAAGAGAGAACCAACATTTGAAAAAAATTAAAATATGTATTTAAAAATTACAAAAGACAAGGGAAAATATTGAAGGACAAATAGTTTTTCAACAACTTTGACACTGACAGAAGCTTCTGCTTCTCCAGGTCCTCTACACAATGCTAAAGATATACATTTTAAACTAACAGTATCTTGATGCAGATGAAGTGAGGCCTATCTTAAAACATGGTGCATCTTTTGCATTGCTCTTGTTTCAGAAAAGTGTCGCTTCAGTATGCCAATAACATGTCTCCTATCCAGAGATTTGTTTGAGGTGAGGCCTACTCAGAGTTCAAGATGAGATTTACACTTGTTGAAGTGTACAGAGGAGATAATATCTGTGAAAGTCTACTAATGAAGTGAGTCATGTCCACTGCACTCTTCAACAAAGTAGAAACCTCCTATGTTTCCCTGGACAGACCTAAACTTGATCTGCACAATGTGATTCGTAATGATAGGAAACTCAGGTGATGTAATTGAAATATGTGCAATTTATTTTGCTCATTTCACAATCACATCACTTGTGTTTCCTTTGCTTAGGTATCTCATTGTGCAGATGTAGTCCAGCATATGAAAGAATACGTAGAAGTGCAGCACTGCATACAATAAATTTAACACTTACAGAAAACTCACCTTCTCCATGCCTCCTACACAGTTCTACATATACATCATAAATGCAAACAGTACAGAATTAATTATACATGTTAAATGGTTTATTTTTGCTGTTCTCAGAATGTATCAAAATTCACTAAAAACAGTGACTTGAAGGTATTCATCATGTAACAGCGGGGAAAAAAAAACACAATCAAAATGATTGTGTTTAAAAAACCCATACAACATCAGAAAATAAAATTCAGAACTCCTTAAAGTTAACTTACTTTCCATGACGTCCAAGGATGTCCTATGAACAGCTTACACTCTTTTGTGCTGTTATTACTTTCAGCCCGCCACTTTCTGAAAGAAAACCTCCATCGTTTTTAAAAACACGTTACATGCAATAAATGACTTCTTGCTCTCTACCACTATTTACCACAAGGCCAAATCTAGTCAGAGATATTTATAACTCTTGGATTTCTTGTAAGCCAATCCCATCATTTGGCATTTCCGCAACTTTCAGAATTAAAATGTTGAAGATCATTTTCACAATCCTGGAATAGTAATATCTTCCCCTTCTTGGTCAGTCATGTTCTACATTTCCTATGACACTGATACTGCTTAATATGAAGCAGACTTACACTACCTCTATGAGTACTACAATTATTTAATTCTCTACATCACTTTTAATCACAAAGCAATGTAAAACAGTAGACAGCATTGCAGACTTACATTCCCTCTACTCCATGTTTTGATTGGCTGCTTCAATTAGCTTATGAAAAGAAACAGTTTTTCTGAACTCATTTAAAGTGCACATACATCTCCATGATGTCCAATCCTTTGATTAGAAGTTATGTCTCTGAACTACACTTATCCTCAAGGCCAAATTGTGTAGGAGCCATTAGAACTTCTTGAAATTCCACAGATCATATCCCGAGATTATTTTCCTAAAATTTTGGTTTTAAAAAAACCAGGTAAGAGTTTTTAAGGTCATACGGCAATTTTTTTTTGAAAATTAAAACAGAATCATTGCAGAATGACCAGCCATTTCTAGACTTTAAATAAGCTGTGTAATGTCCTGATGATATTGAAGGGCCGTCATGATATATAATTGCTGTAGTTACAAAAGTCCTTCCTGATATTGACAACTGCGAAGCTACAAAATTTTTTATTAAAGTTGTCAATTTTGTTCCATCAGGCCTACATCGTTGGAACATTAAAATGACGTACTGGCCATATGTTCGTATAAATAATGTGGACATCATTTCAGATTTACATTGGCTACACTCCATGTTGTGATTAGCAGCTTTTACTAGCTTATTAAAGGAGACTGATTTACTGTCTGGCAAAGTTAAATATATAAATCTTTCTGAGTCTACACTAGTAGTACTTGATACCATACAGTTCTCGCAGTCATGCTGCCATTGATAAGAAAGCCCAAACAGCTGATCTACATCTACACCTTCAGCATGTAATACATCAAGCATATACATTAAAAACTCCTGACAATCTTGCTGAATATTTTGAGAGAATTGTGTTTGCCCTGAACATCTGTCTAACAGATTTCGAATTTCAGACACACTTTCTATTTTTGTTCTATCTGTGCTACATTTCTCTAACACAGAATTCAACAAACTGCAAAATCTTTGATCAGAATTGACCACAATCTCTTCTTTTACATTTTTTAGAGAAAACAAAACATTAATTACTACATTAGCATAGCAGTTGACACCAGAACTGTTTTCAAACTGAAAACCAACAACATCTTCAACAGAATCCTCTTTGTTTCTGCTTGTAATTTTAGGTTCATTCACTTTTTGTCTTTTTGCTACAACCTCCCCAGTATTGTTCTCATTTCTTCGTTTCCGGCCTACCAGACGTTTCTCAAACAAAGGAAACTGAGGCAAATGTGGCGCATACTCTCTTCTTAACCTATTGTATTCCTTAACACAATCTAGATCTGCACAAATGTTTCTGACATCACACTCAATCAAGTACAATCCCGATAAAGTTCTAACTCGTGACAATGCCACATATGCCATACCCTCCTTGAACACAGAACTGCCAATATTCACCAATGCAGTGTCTACACTTAAACCTTGCGATTTATGAATTGTCACCGCATATGCCAAGCAAACAGGGAACTGCTTACGGCGAACATATAAGTCTTTTACAAGCAAAAATCTAGCAGAACAACGAGCAATTAGCTGTACTTCCTCAATGCCATCAAATTTAATTTTTAAAAATTCAATTCCATCTCTATTTCTGTATTTCACAAAATCAACAACATTACCCATTGATCCATTTACCAGACCTCTTTCAACATGTAAATTCCTTCTTAAAATTATACGGCAGTTCAAGCACACATTCAGAGTCTTTTCAAAACCTGCAGTTTTAGATATAGTCTTCTCTAATGAATCCAATTTTGATTTCAGATTCTCAGACAAAATAATTGTTGATCCCATATGCTCTACTCTATCAATAGCTTCCACTTTCACAATCTCTTGCTTTTCTAAATGCAACATTTTGTTGTTAAATTTGGCACATTCTGCAAGAGTTGGCATCAAACATATTCCAGATTTCTTATCAGTAATTTTCTGAAAAATATTCTCAGGCACAACATCTTGTTCTGGATATAAATTTGACAGTAATCGTGCATGTAAAGCTTCTTTCCCATGCTCGGTCACTTTTCCAATTCTAACATCTTGTAGAATAGTCTTGTAAACTTCATCCTTTGCCTGACGCATATTTTCATGCAGTTCAGCATAATTGAAGTTTAACCATATATTGACGTTGCCAATGCTGCCTAGGCACTTCCTGGTATCTTCATGCGTGAGCATTTTGAACACAGGTTGCCCTTTCACTGGTGTCAGCTGCAGAAGATCTCCGAAAACAATGATGTGTTTGCCACCAAATAACACATCATACTCTGTTTTGAGAACTTCTTGCATCCTCAAATGCACAAAGGCAAGCATGACATTGGAAACCATGCTTACTTCGTCAATGATAAGAAGTTTCATTTTCCTCAAGATTCTTGAAACTTCAAAACAAGCATCTCCAGATAGCTTGTGATATTCTAATTTGTTGTCATGCTCCACTGGCAGCATCAGTAAACGATGTAAAGTAATCCCTTTAATATTATGTGCTGCCAGTCCAGTTGGAGCAGTGACAACACAAGACAGCGATGACTCTGTCCTTTCCTGCAAATAGCATGAAATTGCTTTAATGAGGAAACTTTTTCCAGTTCCCGCTTCTCCACTCACGTACAGTCGGACAGGCTTCAACGACGTACATGAGCACTCTTTCTTATCATGACTTAATCCATGATCAATTTGCATGGTAACTTCGTCATATATTTTCCTCTGCTCAACGTTGAGTTGCCTTTCCAACTCTTCTAAGTTAACCGCATCCTCTTGAGCATGTGCCATGGCTCTTTCCACCTCATTCATAGCAGTGGCAGCTTCATTTTCAATAAGAGGTCCTCCTAGTGGATCCTGACTCAATGAAGCAGAACTCTGACTGTCCTGAGAACTGTCTCTGGCAATCTCGGCTGCAATCGTTGCTTCCTGCTCAATTTCCGCATTCAACATTTCTACATATTTGGGAAAAGCAGGACATTCTATGGTCTCCTTGGCGGCATTGAAAGAGTCTTCATAACAGAGGAAATCTCCAAGCAGTTCCTCTTCTGCACGCCAAGGCTTGAAAAGTTGCAAAAGTGCTAAATAGAAAAACTCCTTTTTTTCAGGAGATTCGCCACTCAATTTTCGATGGTTTATCAAGTGGCATTTTCTTTGCTTGACCAGACATCCCTCACTTCCTATTACAGCATACACTCCTTTCTCAGTATCTTCTTTGATGTTCCTCTTGAACATGTAATTTTGCAGAACCTCATACAGACAAACATTCTCTAGGTGACTGCTTCGATTTGGATAATATGTATCCAACATGTTTGTCTTCAAAATGTCGGTACTGTTTGGCTCCTTTTCCGCCAAATACTCAATTTCCCGCACAGGTTTGAGAACTCGATTACGCGTTGCAGCAAGACCAAGACTCGCCCAAACGATACTCCTGGACTTGGCATAGAGACTTGCTGAAGACAACCGGTCAGAACATTCGTACGCTCCGATTTCTCGATGCGACAACATCTTCAGACTGAAACTGTACAACTTCTTGCTGAGGCTCTTTTCATGGGAAATGTCCTCCCACATATCCTTCAATTCTGTCTTCTCTTTTTTGGTGATGTAAGACGTCACATACCGAGCCACAGCCATACAGTTATCAGCCACAAACTGTATATCCATGTTAGCATTCCACATGGACAAAATCACCGGGTTGTAGTCGTTGATGTACTTGGACTCTTCGTTCCTCTTCAAATTGTAAGTGTTTTTAGGTGATTTCTTCATCACATTATGTCGCAGCGAAGACATCAAACTGTTTACTCTTCCTTTAGAAATCACCGGTCGTGGAAAGCCGAAACGACATTTGGTGTAGAACTTGTCTTTCTTTCGGAATTTACGACGGCAGTACTTTCCACATCGATGGCTTTGGAAACGCAGAACTTTTTCTCTTAGGCTTTTCTTCTCCTTTGCGTTTGGAACAGCACACGTAGAATACTGTTGGATGAAACTCATCACTGAGTCTTCTGGATCCGTTCCAAATTTAGGTGCATCCTTGATCCACAGCAACATATGTATATGAGGAGCACCTCTTGCTTGGTACTCCTTTCTCCAGAAGAAATCCAACACCTCTCCAAGAGGTGGATTCTTCTTATTCATGATGAAAGACATCATAGCTTCAAATCTATGATTGAAGTACCTACATACATTGACTGGATCCAAAGAGCACAGTTCTCCGGGTGTCTTGAATTCGATGTTTTCTACGTTAGCATTTGCCTCTCGTAGAAATTCAAGTAAGTCTTCCCAGCCATACTCGGCACAGCTCAGAGTGAGGAACCATGTGGGAGTACCTAAGTTCCTCAGCATACATTTTAAATCACCATGACGACGGTACCAGTACTCATTAGTACCACGCTGACACGCCATGAGATTAATCAGGTGAGAATCCAAAATACTATCTTGGACATTCACTTTATCCATAAAATCACTTGCCGAGATGTTTTGCATGTGTATACCACTTTTCAAGATGTGGTTCACTGCATATGACAGTCCAGACAGATCGCTTTCAAACAGGAGATGAAACAAATAAGGAATGCATTGTCGAAACCTAGCATCTCCTGCATACAATCGCAAAGTCCGGTATTCAGAAGCAGGAATTTGATGAGGTCGCTCATCATATCTTCCTCCCTGACCTGTTGGAAAAAGCTGTGGGAAACACCGAGCTTCCAAACTTTCCTCCCAAACACTAATGGGACTCCCTTTGGCTTGTTTCATTTGAAACAACTCAATAGCATTCCCCATGACTTCCTTTGAATGCAAAGGATGAACACTATAATGTTCATATATTTCCTCACTAGTAGAGGGTTCTACTTTCTCAATTTGACCAGCACACAAATCGCTATCCTCTTCCTCACTTACTTCCTCTTCTGCAACACATACATTCTTATAGTATTTATTATTTTTTTTCAAATACAATGTTGCCTTTTTAACTTTCCTAACATCTACTAAATCTTGCCATATTTTCTTATTCTTTGTCGGAACCCCATTAACTAAGATAACCAGAGGTTCCTCTTCCACTTTTTCTACTCCAATTGTGTTAATGTTTTTCTTGAAATCTAGAGGCAAATAAACAACTCTTCCCTTTAATCCTCTCTGTAAATCTGATGGAGGCAATTTCCCTGTCTTTGGCTCCATTCTTACAATAGCCTGAAAGGGATGGATACTTTGAATCAAAATAGATTCATAAGTATTTAAGTCCTTCAATTCAGAAGGAATCTCAACCAATTCCAGATTATTATGAACTGCTCTAGCAGGCATCTGGTTTTGTTTTAATTTGTTACAACAATAAGTACACACACGTTGATCCAATCCCAAATCAAAACAATTTTCTACCATCAAGTATGTTGCAAAATCCTTCCATTCACTATTATTTTCCCTTTCACTTTTTGCATATAAATCCACTAACTTAGTCTGATTCTTATAATAAGTGCGTCTACAACACACACAAGTGAAATTAGGCCTCTCACTTGATTTCATGTCAAACGTCGCAATTTCCCTCTGGAAATTATCTGTACTGGAAACCTGTACACTATCTTCCAAATGACCCTCTACTTCTTGCTCAATTTCAACATTCTCCTCTTTACTTCCAAAGTAACAAAACTCAATTTCTTCACATATATTCTTCACATCTATTTCAGAACCATGCAAAAGAGCAGCGCATAATTGTTTCAGCATAATTGCTGGACTCTTAGCATAATACAACAGTCTAACTAACTTCCTCACTTTGTTATGATGCACTGCTAGCATCCTGAAATGATGAAAAACACTCTGGCATACTCTCCTGGAAAGACAAGCCAGTGAATGACCATGCAAACCTGTCACTTCTCTCACTCTGCAAGGATCTAATTCTTGCAACAACCTCATTTTCTGCTTCAAACTTTTCTTGTTAAATGACCGTACAAAATCACAAAGCAAATTGATGGAATCCTGTCGCACACTGCAAATACTACTACACTTCCAGGTGTACACAGGACCCTTAGCACGTCTTCCTAAAACCTCATTACCTAACAACTCTTCTGCCTCTGTTGTCACAAGTTTTTCTTTTTCAACTGGACAACCATCTTTCACTTCATAAGCACGACCACTGATGTCAACTGCATGCACCAAATCATTATCCTGGAAATAACTCTCTTCATTAAAAAATGCCTCACAGCTTGAACTATGTATCCATTCTCCAGAAAAAACTTCACAAAAATTACTACGATTAACTATTCTCTTCCATCTACTATTTCTTTTGAAATCAAAAATTGCCTTGTTTAGCTTCCTAATTCTATTGATTATCAAAATAAATAACTTACGTTGAATTTCAAAAGCCTGATCAATAACTTTCTCAACTTTTTTTTTTCTCCTATAAAAAACTAATTTCTGTTGACCTTTCTTAATATTTTTTAACAAATTGCCAATTATCCTGTTACGGAACATTCGTTTACGAATCTCCGTAAACTGTTGTTTCCTTCTACTATCATGCACAGATTTATCTCTTGCTCTAGCAGTAACATTTTCATTTGTCCTTTTCTTTCCATTTGATTTACTTGTCATGTTATGGATTGAAACATTTTCTGTACTAATATTTTTTTTATTAGAAATATTTCTTATGAAATATTTAGAGCTCTTACCCGGTGCTTTCTTCATCGCTTGAGAAATCTTTTTGTTAGAGGACTGCTGCATTTTTTTTTTCTCCTGCTGTCTTTGACGTTTTGCAGCCTTCATCTCTCTTATTTTTGTAGGCATAGTTGAATCTGAGGAAAAATATAATAAAAATGTTATTAAACATTATTATCAAACAGTAAATCAGTAATAGTGATCAAAAACATAACACACTACTTGACATTTTAAATAGAAGATTTTTTAGTCCTTGCAAATTTACAATACAGAAATAGCAGAAAAGAAATGAGATTTATATTTATGTTACCTATGCTATTTTATATGTGAATCTGATCTAATTTTATGAGCATATTTTAATATTTTATTGAAGACACTACACATAACCTGTTTTTGAAGGTGTCTTTATTTTTAAATTAAACGGTTTACCTTTTTACTTTTTATTGATTATAAATTTTAAAAATAAATGTTTATAATTCCAAAGGCTCAAGCAGGTCAGCTTCCCATCCTATATCATATAATTCGGACAAATCTGCATCCTCATCACGCTCTTCTTCATCCTCAGGATTTAAATCATCCAATGGATCAACATCCACTGATGTTTCAATTACAAGTTCAATGATGAGGTCAAAATCAACTGATTGCAGATTGTCGCTCATGTTGAGGTTGTCTTTATCTTTAAAGAAAGACAACAACAATGAGATGTTGCAGAGTAAGAGACAAATCTCACAGATTATAATAGTAAAATTATTTAACAAGAGTAACATTTTGCAGCTATTATTTAGCCATGTCCAGCGATGCTGAGCAGGTGAAGCCTATGTCTAATTTTTCACTGAACAGGACTCATCTGTTCTTAACCTTGGATAAGCCTCAACGACTCTGTGTCCCCTGCACATACTCAAATGTTAAAGTGCAGATTTATATTAAATGGCACATCCCCAGGCATGCACCAGTTAATGTGCACCACTGCTTTACCACCCATGGTGTGCCGCATTTACAATCAGATAGGAGAAAGCTGCTTCAAAACCCTGCGCCTGCTTGAAGCTGGCATAGGTCTTGACGCAGCATTGTATAGATGGGGCACCCCTGATCCTTGCTGGAGCTGCATCGCACTTACGATACAACTCCAGCAATGCGCCACCTTTACAGCACAGATGCGTCACGCATCTGTGCCTTTTTTGCCCCATGCTGCGCCGCATTGTAAATGCAGCACACCATGGGTGGCGGAACAGTGGCGCAGGATGACTGTCACATCCCTGGGGATGCGCCACTCATCATAAATCTATCCCTAAGCTTCTTATCTTGTTACAGATGAACTGCCATATGTATCATCAAAATATTTTACATATTATAAATAGCAAATTTTAAGGAATAAATAGCGATTCTTTACTATTCCTAATTTGCAATGAGCAAATTGCTAATTGCAAATTACCCATTCATTTCCATAGGCTAGGAGGCTCATAGGAATTAATGTTGCAAGTTGTGATTAGCAATTAGCTCATCACAAAATAGGATTTTTTTCAAGCGTGCAGGGGTATCTCAAGAACACCCTGCTGCACCCCTGAAAAAGAAATTTGGGAGCACATGGCACACCTACATGCCCTAATGGCATGTATGGGCGTCATATGGGACCTTTTTTTTTTTTAAAAAAAAAATGCTTTTTGAAAAGAATTCGCAAATTACCACAAACTAGAAGTTGGTGGTAGTTTCCAAATCCTTAATATCATTTTTTACATATTTTTTTTTGATACATTGCATTTAAGGAATCACAAATTTTGAATTATTGACATTTTAAGTAATTTCCACATGTGCACTGTTTTCTAAATATAATTTGAAAATCGTTTTTGGGGAAAAGTAATGGTTTGCAAATTTATGACAAGGACATAATGGTGTATGCTTCTCTATAAGGCATTTCAGTATCTCTAATGTCATTTTTCCCATATTACATTATAAGACCTTTCCCCATGAAGCACATTCCTTGTAAATATGCTCCCACCAGTGCATTGCAAATTTAGATTTTGACTGTTTCAGACACATAGCCATGTTGAAAGTGACCCAAAAAAATTGCAAACGTTTTAAAAAAAAACATTCATGTGTCTTAATGACATTTTAAGTCATTTCCCCATGGACAATGTTTTCTAAGTGGCACAAAAGAGGTATACACCTATCATAAATCTGTCCCTAGCATTATAAATGATTAAATCAGGATGACAATAAGATGTGGCCTATCCAGAGGTTTGTTTAAGGTGAGGCCTACTCAGGATTGCAGATTAAAGTTATGCTTGATGAAGAATACAGAGGAGATAATTTATTGTAAAGGCCTACCAATGAAGTAAGTGATTTCTACTTCATTGCACCAGTCATCATAAATGTATCCATAAGCTTCTTATCTTGTTAGACATCAACCGCCATATGTATCATACAACTATTTTGCATTTCCAAAAAAGCGAATTTTAAGGAATAAATAGCGATTCTTTACCATTCCAAGTTTGTTTGAGAAAATTGCTAATTGCAAATTACCCATTCATTTCCATGGGCTAGGAGGCTCATATAAATGAAGGTGCAATTTGCGATTAACAATTTGCTCATCACAAATTAGGAATTTATTCCAAAAGTGCAGGGGTGTCTCAAGAACACCCTGCTGCAACCCTGAAAAAGAAATTTGGGGGCATATGGCGAACATAAATTTTAACAACATTCCTTTACCTCAAAAACGATTTTCAAATCATAACTTCAAAACACTACACATGGGAAAATTACTTAAATTGTCCTTAAGACACATAAAAGCGTTTTTTGATTGGCTTTCCTGCATGGTAGGGTCACTTTTAACATGGCTATGTAACATAAACATTCAAAATCAAAATTTTCAATGTACAGGTGGGAGCATATTTACAAGCAATTTGCGCCACAAAGAAAGGTCTGACATTAAAATGGGAAAAATAACATCAGGGACAGTCAATTGCCTTATAAAGAACCATACACCATTATGTCCTTCTCATGAATTTAAAAACAATTCCTTTTTCCCAAAAACGATTTTCAGATCATAATTTCAAAAAACTGCACATGAGAAAATGACTTAAAATGTCATTGAAACACATGAAAGCGTTTTTTTATTGGCTTTCCTGCATGGTTGGTTCACTTTTATCATGGCTATGTAACACAAACATTGATAATTAAAATTTTCATGCACATGTAAGAGCATATTTACAAGCAATTTGCGCCACAGAGAAAGGTCTTACACTAAAATGAGAAAAATAACATCAAGGACAGTCAATTGCCTTATAAATAACCATACACCATTATATCCTTGTCATGAATTTAAAAACAATTCCTTTTCCACAAAAACGATTTTCAAATCATAATTTCTAAACACTGCACATCAGAAAATGACTTAAAATGTCATTAAAACACATGAAATCATTTTTTGATTGGCTTTCCAGCATGGTTGCGTCACTTTTAACATGGCTATATAACAAAAACATTCAAAATCAAAATTTTCCATGCACATGTGAGAGCATATTTACTAGCAAATTGCGCCACATAAATCATAATTTTCTCCTTAAAGCACACTATTCTCTATCTAAAGTAAAGAAATATTTTCTCACCTTAGCAAATACTTTGAGTTTGAAAACAGTCTAAGAAACACACCAATTTGTCTTCAGCAGAGCAAAAGGTATGCACTCCAGAGTCTGCAGCTATCAAAAGCACAGAAATGGTGTAATTCTTCACACATATTTCTCATGTCACCCAATCAAAACTCTTCCCTCACTTTTTTTCAAATGAAAACCCTTCCCCCTCTGCCCTTTCTGCCTATTTTCCATAGCAACCACCTCTTGGAGAAACTCTGGTGTTTGCAAATTCACACAACAATGTTGCAATTGAACTCTGAACTCTCAGTGCACCTGCATATCCAGTGCTTTCTTTCATTTAATGATTTTTTATTGACCACTCAAAATACATCTTTCAAACAACACATCTGTACACCCTAACTTTCTGTTTTCATCAATTAAAATCCACCAATCACTGTTACTACTTCATGAACACAGAAACTCCACAGTTTTTTTCATTTCAAACTCACATTTTTTCAACTGCCATTTCATTGCCACACTTCATCTGACTGCAGGAGAACCTTCTCTCACCATGTTTTCTGTCTGGATTGTTGGTCATAGTTATATTCACTGGGCTCAAAGGTACGTTGAAAGCAGGAATTTACCTAACCTCAATTTACAAGATGTGGAAATTAAGTGGTTTGGCCACAGAGGATTAAAATGTCACCAATTGATACCATTGGTGAAAACCTTTATGCATTTGCCAAAACCTGACCTGTTAATTGTGCACTGTGGAGGTAATGACTTGGGCACTTTGACTGGTGTAGGTCTGGAAATGCTTTTAAAGGACACCTTTGAGCAATTGATGGCACTTTTTCCTCAGACTGCCTTGGTATATTCAAATATATGCCAAAGACAGAAATGGAGGTGGTCAAACCAATTTTGTCCAC
This sequence comes from Lissotriton helveticus, assembly GCF_964261635.1. Taxonomy (NCBI): domain Eukaryota; kingdom Metazoa; phylum Chordata; class Amphibia; order Caudata; family Salamandridae; genus Lissotriton; species Lissotriton helveticus. The sequence continues at coordinate 931,922,892 of NC_136065.1, forward strand.
AAATTGAGAAGTCGAGGAAGCATGTAAACAAATCTGTTTCAGCTTACATGAGAGACCATGGAATGGGCTCCCTGTACAACAATAACTTGCGTTATTACATGCAAGATATCTACAGAGGAGATGGAGTTCACTTCTCAGATGAGGGCAACAGAGTTTTCACTCTGAATTTAAAAATGTGCATTGGTACCTACTTATAAGTACCAAAATGTACTATAAACCCAAAAGCTCTTCTCAGAGCTACCCTACATCTAATTACTCACAATTATTATTTTACTCTAACTTTTTTCACTAATTTTCAACAAAGTACACTCCCTGGTGCGCTACCCGGTACGCGTACCGGGAGCTAACCTCGCGAAATTTTTTAAAAAAATGTTTTTTTTTCGCACATATGGGCCTCCTCAGCCACCCTCACAAAACCTAGGGGGTCAAGATAAGTCTACCGTGCCCCCTTCTACCCATTCTGAACATTATTTGCCCTCCATCTTGTATCATAATTCGACCGAAACACAAAATGGTGGACTCCCGTTACGCTTAAGGTTCGCGTACCAGGGCGCTCACCGGTTCGCGTACCGGGTCGCTTCCTGGGAAGCGCACCATCAAAAAAGGTGGGAAAGTAGTTCACAGAAAAGCCACTGGAGACAATTTCACCAAATATAGAATAGCTCATACTACATACCAATCCCTACCATTTTCACAAATTTGATTGGAATTCCATTTAGCCATTTAGCCTGTAGTCCTCTCTAAATACCGTGAGGTAAATTACTTCACAAAACACATCTGAAGTGTTGGAATTGACAACCAATTAAAATGTTACTTTCATTTTCTACTTTTTTTACCTGACATTTGATTGGTTATGTACCCGAATATATATAAAGGAAGAGAAGGAAACACAGCCATTTTGACTACTACTTCCTGGTGTACATTTCATTTGGATTTTCATTAATAACTTCAACTTCTTTTTAAAGGTAAGTTGTTATTTTTAAAACTGAAGTATATTGTGCACTTTAAGTTAATATGGCAAACTTTTTCTGTTAGTTATATACTATCCCTCTGTAGTACTTATAAATTTAGATACACTTTTTTATATTCCTACTTCCACTCTGATACTATACACTGCCCAAAGATAAATTCTCTGATAAAAACTGCCTATCTAAAATTAATCCCAACAGTGCCCTACCTCTACTAATATATATTTTTTTTATGCAAATTTCAGGAAAAATGGAAAGTGAACAAAACATTTCATTTGAAATTGTCCTTCCAGAGTCCAACACAGAAATCATTGATCCAAATGAGATTGAATTTATGGATGAAACATGGGACCAAGAACTACTGCAATGTGTGCAAGCAGTAGATAACCTCCTTGCAAATGAGGACATTTTACAACCTCAGAGACTACAATCTATATTCCATGATTATGAAATTTCTGACAATGAAATGTTAGAAAGTTTAATAAATTATGAAACACAATAAAAAAAGTTTAAAAAAAAAAAAAAAATAATCAACAAAACCAACAATCAATTAACATACAGCATTTGAAAAGTCTATCATTCATTTTTTATTGTGATACGCTCCCCAGTACGCTTCCCGGTTCGCGTACCGGGCGCTAACCACGAAAAAAAACAAAAAAAAATTATTTTTTTTTTGCTTAGCGGGGCCCCTTTAAAGCCTCCACATCAAACCTAGGGGGTCAGGGAGTATCTACTATGCCCCCTTAAGGTCATTTGCCCCTTCGCTTTTGACCTCCTCTTGTCTCTCGATCCTACCGAGAGACAAGATGGCGGCCGCTCCGGACTGTTTAGAATGTTGACAGACACCGGAGAGCCAATCAACTTCGCTACGCGAAGTTCCGTTACGCGTCAAGTACGCGTACCGGGGCGCTGCCTGGTCCGCGCTTACAGATATATATCTTTTTTTGAACGTTATTTTCTCAAAATCCACTGCAGCACATATATTGAGACCTACAAAAGGCACATCGGGCTACCAGTCCCTACAATTTTGCCAAGTTTCGTGCAAATCCATTCAGCCGTTCGGGCTAAAAGTGAGGCTAACCGCCCTATGGAAAACTCAATGTTAAAAACACGTTTTGGGACCCCCCTTTTTTCTCGGCCCCCCCTGGACCAACTCCCCCCAAATTTCCAGTGGCTGCTCAGAAACAAAATGTTCCATTTTCCAGAAAATTTCAGCCAATTCCGTCCACAAACGCCAAAGTTATTAGACATAGAATTTTCAAAAATCCCATAGGGAAAAAATCCTAACTATATATACCTACTGGCGACCGCCAGTAGGTAATATATATATATATATATATATATATATATATATATATATATATGATCCCGGTTTCGGGATCATGGGCTGTGGGCTGATGCACTGTGGCGTTGGGCATCCTGTCGGAGTCCTGTGATAAGATGACTAAACACAGCAGGATGCCCAACGCCACAGTGCATCAGCCCACAGGGGTTTTACTAACTTTTAATTTTGCTGCCACTCTGAACCTACTCACTTGAGGTATTATCATAAGCACTACAAGAACCAGAATGCCGTTTGGACACGCCCACAGGGGCAGGCTCATTAATAAGGAAGTGCATGCAAGGTTCCCAGAGTGAACAGCTGCCATTGATGAAGGGATGATGATCCTGAAACCGGTCTGGCAAGATGAAGGAGAGATGTCTGTGCCCGAGTGCGTCTCCTGCTGCATCTGATCCTGAATGAAATGGATGCAAATTTTCGACTGTGTTGCTGCTTCCCACAGAGGGCTCAACTAGAGTGTTGGGATATATATATATATATTCACTGAAAAAACCATAGGTTATAGACCATATATAGTTAGGAATTAGCATTTACAAAACCTTATTTTACTCACACAAAACCATTGAAATTCCATATATAGTTAGTTGCACTAACTATATATCGCGCACCCGCAATCCACTGCTGATGATGTCACATATTACATCATTCATGACATGGTCAGTGACATCACTGATGACATCACTGATGACATCTCAAATGACATCACTGATGTATATATGTATGTATATATATACATATGGCAAGCACAGAAATAAATATTTAATAACTTGCACCGAATCTGGGTCTTCCTCGTCTTTTCGCTTTGTTGAAGGAGAGCCTTGTAGTATATATACATATGTATGTATGTATAGTGACCAAAAGAACGCCATAACAAAAATCATCAACACCAATTGGCCCATTATACGCAGTGATCCCATCATAGGCCTATACATGCCGGCCAAACCGAGCATCACTTACAAGAGAGCCATCTCACTACACAATAGTCTCGTGACAAACTGTCCTGAATCCAAACCCTCAACTGAATGGTTTAGAGCACCCAATGGGTTCACCAAATGTCACTCATGCAAAGCGTGCAAATACGGCATAAATACCACCAGCTACCACACTGCTTTCAGCAACAGGGAGATCAAAATCACCAAAAATTTCCATTGCAAAACCGAATTTGCCATTTATGTTCTCGAATGCACGTGTCCCCTGAGATACGTGGGCAGTACCAAACTGCCAGCGAACATGAGGGTCCTCCAACATATGAGGGCCATCACCAATCAGGATCCCACTTACCCAGTGGCCAGACACTTTCGCGAAGTCCATAACAACAACTTACAGGACCTCCGATATTACGTCATTGACACCATCCCTAAAACAAAACAAGGTGGTGATAGAGAACACAAAATGCGCAAACTAGAAACCAGGTACATTCTAAACCTCAACAGCAAACACCCAGGAGGCCTTAATAACACTGAGGACCTACACACCTGTCTTTAACTGCCAGCTCCCCCCCCAAGCATCTACTCTGTGTCCCCCATTACAGGGCCCCACTGCCATCTTTCCTTTTCCCAAGGTCTAACTTTTGGCCACCCATGTCCTTTTTACCTACCATGAGCTTTTTCCATCTGGACATTTACCACATTGTTCCACATACATCCTCACGAATTTTGTGAGTGCTTTCATTCAATCACACTAGCTATGTTCCCCATTTTGTTCTCTTATCCTTACAGCCGCCCCTGTTCTTCCCCATACCCATTTATAATTCTTCGATTCTTTTTCTTATCTCTCTCGCATCAGCACACCACCATTTTTTGTTCCAGGCATGCATCATATATCCCAGACCAGGCAGGTTACAACATTAGGTTCACCCCGGGCATCCTCAATCAATTTGCCCGACCTAATACACCAGGCTTCATAAAAATCCCATATAAAAAAATATATAAAAAAATCCCATGGAGCCTATGTCTAATGCTTATTGCCAGTCCTTATAAGCAAAATTTATTTATACGTCTATTTTTAATACTAACGTACATCACGTTATTGTAACTATTTTTCATGCAATTTCTTTAATAATCATGTGAATGTTACCACTGAATGAATTTATTCATATAATTATTTGAACACACATGACTTTGCATAACAATTCTCTTTATAATTCATGAGCACCACGTATTTATGTATTTATACATTTGTAAACATGTTTTGCATGCATAATCCCTTGCCGTTTTGGGAATGATGGAACATTTCTTCTATGTCTATGATTCACTTCACCATCACGTGCTGTAGGTGTAATCCTTTTTAATGGTCCGCCCATGTTCTAGCGTTGTCATGTGATCAAGCCACTCCGGTGGTGAAAGGCGTTATGGCCGACGAATAAACGCACTATAATTTGCACACATCCTGGGTTCGAGTCTGCTTGTACGTTTGCCTGCAAGTGTTCCACGTGGGTAGCGGTTTCTTCAAACAGTTATTTGGATATATATATATATATATATATAAATATATATAAAACATAATTGAAAATATATTCAAGCAGCTGGGTCCCGCGTGCTCCAGATCGAGGGGGGCATTGGATGAAATGGTATATAAAGCAATTGTGAATTTATCATACAGATTGCTTAATATGGAAGAAAAAAGAACACTATGCTTTGGACTTTCCTCTGCCCCACTAGCAACTTTAACCCCTTCGGGGCTGATGACGAGCTGGGCTCGTCATGGAGTAGGGCGCTCGCACGCTCATGACGAGCCCAGCTCGTCATGAGCCCCACCCTCGGGGGAAGCGCCAGCGCTCCCACCGAGTCTGTCCGATCATAAGTTTTTTGGCTGGGATGGCAGGGGAAGACCGTCCCCTGCCTCCCCCCGCCCTCCCCGCCCTCCCCGCCCGCGTCATCAATGACGTCAGCGCGCGAGGCGCGCTGACGTCACTGGGGGTTCCTGTTGTTTACCGACGCGCAGGGAAGCCATTTGCTTCCTGCGCGTCGGATGATTCAGAGGTCAGTTTTGCGGCTGGGGCAGGGGGGAAAGTTTTCAAAAGGAGATCGAGTGAAAGGAAAGGCTTTTCCTTTCACTCATTGCAAGTTTAGAGCATTCTGCTGCACGATCGTGCGATCGTGCAGCTGGAATGGTAGGGATTTTTTTTTTTTTCATTTGTGGACAATTTCGTTGTTCGGGGAGCGGCCCCTTGGGGAAGGGTCGCTCCCCTTTTTGGGGTAACATTACTTTTGAATTGTTTTCATGCCTCTGGTATGAAAAAATGTTGATTTGTTGAAAAAAAAAACAGATGGGGTCATTTCCAAAATGTGAATGTAGTGCTGATTTTATTGAAGGATGCAAGTGCCTCTGTCCTTCATCTCTTTTATTTTTTGTGTACCTGAAGTGGCTGAAAAACACACCTGTGCTGCCTAGGCAAAGCTCACTAGTGTTTTAGGGCTGATGAATGTTTTTTTTTGTGTGCTGCTTTTCAAACACATGCTTTGTCTCCAGTGACCATGTGTGTGTTACTATGCCATGTGCGAAGGGGTCCCTTGAGTGAGCTGTCCATCATAGTGGGAAGCTCACAAATGTTTTTGGGCTGTTGATTGTTTCCTGAATTTGTGCTGCAACTCGAGCGCCATCTTTGTCTCCATTGACCATGTGTGCGTTACTATGCAACCGCACAAATGTGCGCAGGGGTCCCTTGAGTGAGCTGTCCATCATAGTGGGAAGCTCACAAATGTTTTTGTGTTGATGATTGTTTTCCTGAGTTTGTGCCGCAACTCGAGCTCCATCTTTGTCTCCAGTGTCCATGTGTGCGTTACTATGCAATTGCACAGATGTGCGCAGGGGTCCCTTGTGTGAGCTGTCCATCATAGTGGGAAGGTCACAAATGATTTTGGGCTGATGATTGCTTTCCTGAGTTTGTGCTGCAACTCGAGCCCCATCTTTATCTCCAGTGTCCATGTGTGCGTTACTATGCAATTGCACAGATGTGCGCAGGGGTCCCTTGTGTGAGCTGTGCATCATAGTGGGAAGGTCACAAATGTTTTTGGGCTGATGAATGTTTTCCTGAATTTGTGCTGCAACTCGAGCGCTTGCTTTGTCTCCAGTGTCCGTGTGTGTTACTATGCCATCGCACCAATGTGTGCACAGGTCCCTTGAGTGAGCTGTCCATCATAGTGGGTAAATTTAGGAAAGATGGTGCACTCCGCTAGTTGGTGGGCGTTGCCAAACGGGGATCTTCTGTGTGAGTTCACATGCCTCTTATGTGTATAAATGGTCAGAGACTGTTGAGAGCAGCAGATGGGGAGAAAGAAGCTCCTGGTCATAGGAACTGTTTTAGGATTGCGCTTGTGAAAATCAAGGATGCAAGTGCCTCTGTCCAGCATCGCAGTTAACCACAGTAATTCTGTTGTCCCCCTCCCCATGAGAATCCCTGATGACGTCAGCGCGCACAGCACGCGCCAACATCTTCAGGGATTCCCAGGCGGTCGGGAAGCCATTTGCTTCCTGCGCCTGGAGGTGTTAGGTTGGTTTTGAGATATTTGGGGGGGTTTGCAAAGAGGCATCAGGGGAGAGGTAAGTGATTTTCCTCTCTTCTGATGTCTCTTTGCAGGGCATTTCTGGCTCACGGTCGCGCACAGCATTGCGATTGTGCGGTGGAAATGCCCCCACTAGCACCAGGGATTTTATTTTAGATTGTAGGAAGTGACCCATTGGGCAAGGGTCGCTTTCAGGTGGGTCGGATTTTAAATTTAGATTTTCTGGCCTCCCCCCCGGTGGGCAAATCAACCCGTACTTTTGTCCGTTTTGCCCTTTTTGATGGCCCATCTGTGTGGATGTGATTTTGGGGGTAAATTTGTGTATTGTTTATTCATTTGTTATGTTGTTTGTGAAATGTAGTATTAAATTATTTTTTTTCTTCTTTGTTTTTGATCCAGGATTTTGCTGTTTGTATTGGTGTAGGTTGTGGTTCGGTTAATGCTGGTTTTGCAGCTTGTGTAGTTGCATGTGCTTGGTAAGTAAATGTTTTTTGTACTATTTTTCCTAGATAAATGTGTTGTTATGAAAAGTGAAGTTATTGCTGTTTGTGTGGCTTTGTGTTTCTTGATTGTTAACTTTTTTTTTTGTATTGCTGCTTGATGTGTACTTTGTCTAATCTATACTTTTTTTTTTCTTTCCAGTGGGATTTCCTTTCTTTTTGCTGTGTTTCAGCAGAGTAGTTGCTAGTGAGTCTTCTTATATTTGGTTAGATTTGAATTGTTTTTGAGTGTATTGATTTTTGTGTGAAGACTCTACCTTGTTTACTTCTTCCTTTGCACAGTGTAGGTTGTTGTTCACTTGTGTGTGTAGTCTTCTTGATTTGTAAGGATAATGGCTGCTCGCAGGATTACTGCTAAGCAGGTTGTTAGTTTGCTTTTTGAGTCTTCCTCTGACCATGGTCCAGACACTGACTCCGATTCGGAGCATGAGGTAGGTGCAGAAGATTCAGGCAGTGAGTTTTCTCTTCGCATGGTATCATCGGATGATGATTCTTCTTCTAGTGCTGATGAAGTGCCTGTGGTAGACAGGGACATTGATGTGCCGGTAGAGAGGCAAGAGCCATGTGAGCGGCAGCCTAGGTCCTCAAGGTTTCCCTTTTTTTCTCGTCGGGAACAGGCAAGTGTGGTAAAGGCTGCGCCCAAAAGGTTTCACATTGCTGTGGTGCGCCAAAGGTTATCTGGTGCTGTTAGTCTTCCTGTTGTAGAGCAGCATGAGGCATCTGGTGCTGCTAGTCTTTCTGTTGTTGTTGAGCAGCAAGTGGCATCTGGGGATGCGAGTTCTTCTGTTGATGTTGAGATGCAAGAGGCAGCTGGGGATGTGAGTTCTCCTGTTGGTGAAGAGATGCAAAATGTATCTGGGGATGCTAGTATTCCTGTTGGTGTAGTGATGCAAGAGGCATCTGGGGATGCTAGTGTTCCCGTTGATGTAGTGCAGCAAGAGGCATCTGGCCTGCAGGCTAGGGTGGCTTCTTCTCCTCATGTTAGTGATGACGTCTGGGTCGCCCCTGGCATGGTGCAGCCGGAATTGCCAGACTTCACTGGTGTTCCAGGGTGTAGAGTGAATACTGACAATTTTTTGCCAATTCAATTTTTTCAGTTGTTTTTTGACGATGAGTTTTTGCAGGAGATTGTGGAGCAAACTAATTTGTATGCAGAGCAGTATTTGAGGGACCACAGTGCCAGCCTTAAGCCCCATTCTAGAGCTACCCATTGGTCTCCCACATATGTTGAAGAGATGAAGAAGTTTTTGGGATTAACTTTTTTGATGGGCTTGCTAAGGAAGCCATCAATGTCTTCTTATTGGTCCACTAGTCCCTTGATGGCAACATCTATATTTCCAGCAGTTATGACTCGTGATCGATATATGCTTCTTCGCATGATGCATTTTGTTGATAATGATTTAGCGTTGCCACGCGATCACCCTGATTGTGACCGTCTTTTTAAGATTCGGCCTGTCCTTGATCACTTTGTTGATCGTTTTCCTGAGATGTTTGCACCTGGAAGAGAAATAGCTGTGGACGAGTCTTTGGTATTGTTCAAGGGCCGATTGGTTTTTAGGCAATACATTCCTAGTAAGAGGGCACGCTATGGCATCAAACTGTATATGCTGTGTGACAGTGAGACTGGATATGTTTATAATTTCAGGGTGTACACCGGTAAGGATTCCAGCATTAACACTTCTGCTTGTCCGTCCACTTTTGGAGTGACTGAGAAAATTGTGTGGGAACTAGGTAGACGATTATTTAACAAAGGCCACCATTTATATGTAGATAACTTCTACACTAGTGTGCGTTTGTTCAAGGAGTTGGCCAAAGTGGGCACTGTTGCATGTGGCACGATGCGCAGTAACCGGAAAGGTTTCCCAATAGAACTTGTTTGCAAAAGGCTTGTGCGGGGACAGTCTACTGCATTGCGATGTGGGAAGCTTCTAGCTGTGAAGTTTTCAGACAGGAGAGATGTTTACATGCTGACTACTATCCATGCCGAAAGCACTGAAGCTCTGCCAGTTCGGGGTGAGACTGCTGAAGTGCGTAAACCTGTGTGCATTTTAGACTATAATAGGCACATGGGTGGTGTTGACAGAGTAGATCAGAGGTTGGAACCTTATGCTGCTTTTCGAAAGGCTTACGTTTGGTACAAGAAGTTGGCTATCCATCTTTTCCACTTGGCATCCTTTAATGCTTTTGTTGTTTTCCAGAAATCTTGTCCTCAGTCAAAGATGCCTTTTGTTAAGTTTCAGGAGACTATAATAGGCAGCCTTGTACTAGTGGAACAGGCAAGTGTGCCAAGATTTGGAGTGGTGGAGGAAGTGGCTAGACTGAAAGATCGCCACTTTCCAGAATACATTCCTCCCACAACTGCAAAAGACAATCCCACTAAAAGATGTAGAGTCTGTTGGCGAAGAGAAGTGCGGAGGGAGTCTCGTATGCACTGTCCTGACTGTCCTTCAAATCCTGGATTGTGTGTGCCAGCTTGTTTTAAATCGTACCACACACAAAAGAAGTTTTGGGAGTTTCATTGAGCTTGTAAGTGTACTGTCTGGTCTGTTTTCTGTAATATTTTTTAGTTTGCTTTTAGGTTTGCATTAGTGCAAAGCATTTAGTTTTTGAATTTGTGTTAGCAGATTTGTAGGTTTCTACATTTGATTTGTGGTATTTCTTTAAAAAATTCTAATTTCGATGGTGGTGTGTGCAGGATTGTGCTTGGATTGTTGGTGTGCGTGGACTGGCGCTTGGCTGGTGGTGTGCGTGGTCTGGTGCTTGGCTGGCATAGTGCATGGATTGGAGTTGTGCTGGGGGGGTGAGTGGATTTTTGCTTGGCTGGCGGAGTGCATGGTTAGGTGCTTGGCTGGTGGTGTGAGTGGATGGCGCTTGGCTGGTGGTGTGAGTGGAGTGGTGCTTGGCTGGCGGTGTGTGTGGAGTGGTGCTTGGCTGGCGGCGTGTGTGGAGTGGTGCTTGGCTGGCGGCGTGTGTGGAGTGGTGCTTGGATGCTGTTGTGTTTGTGGAGTGGCGCTTGGCTGGTGGTGTGCGTGGAGTGATGCTTGGCTGGCGGTGTGTGTGGAGTTGTGCTTGGCTGGTGTTGTGTTTGTGGAGTGGCGCTTGGCTGGTGGTGTGCGTGGAGTGATGCTTGGCTGGCGGTGTGTGTGGAGTGGTGCTTGGCTGGTGTTGTGTTTGTGGAGTGGCGCTTGGCTGGTGGTGTGCGTGGAGTGATGCTTGGCTGGCGGTGTGTGTGGAGTGGTGCTTGGCTAGTGTTGTGTTTGTGGAGTGGCGCTTGGCTGGTGGTGTGCGTGGAGTGATGCTTGGCTGGTGGTGTGTGTGGAGTGGTAGTTGGCTGTCGGTGTGCGCTGAGTGGTGTTTGGCTGGCAGTGTGCATGGTCTGGTGCTTGGATGGTGGTGTGGGTGGACTGGCGCTCGGCAGGTGGTGTGTGAGTAGTTACTTTCTGTTGGTCAATACACACACTGCTAGTTGAGTGACACTCCACACAGTCCATCGTTTTGTGTAGTTGCAGTGTCAGAAATGTGGGCGTGTGAAAGTGATGGGCCCTTGAATGGCGCTGTTTGTTGGTGTGAGTGTTGAAATGTGATGGGTCCGCGGCTGGCGGTGTGAATGTTTTGTATGTGTCACGCGTACGAAAGGTGTATGAATGGCCTGTAAAGAGGTTGGTGCCTTGACGTGGCTTTACAGCTCACGAGCTGCGAGTCAGTGGTTCAGTTTATCATACTTTCAATTATACGCAGTGTATTTCATTTTTGATGAAATTACTTGCGTATCCAATTGTATGTACTGAATCATCACTCACCCTCGTGCCAAATCCAACCAGTATGTGTGTGTACTTGCGGATTAGATGGGTGTGCAGTAATAATTGTTTTTTTTCTCTTTCTGCAGTAGGGTGTACCTTGCCCCTTATTGTGATTGTTGTTATGTGTTGCTTTTCCATTCGGATGGTGTCAATGGTCTGGTTTGTATCAGGTATGAAAGGTGCGTGAATGGCCTGTAAAACGGTTGGTGCCTTGTCGTGGCTTTACAGCTCACGAGTTGCGAGTCACTGGTTCAGTTTTTATGCATTTATTTATTGATAGAGCATTTCATTTTTTTGAAATATCTTGTTAATAAAATTTTATGTACTGAACCATCACTCGCCCTCGTGCCAAATCCAACCTGTATGTGTGTGTCTTTGAGGAATAGATAGCTTTTTAGTGTGGGAAAGCGTGGCATCACTGGGCTCACACAAATTACCTCCCACCCAGCGTTCCCCAAGGTCTCCCGATAAAAATGGTACCTCACTTGCGTGGGTAGGCATAGCGGCTGCTTTAGGAAAAGGCCCAATTCATACTGTGGAGACCAAAAAATTACCTTTAGCCAAATAATCTTATTTTTTGAGGGGGTCACCTGAGCTTTTGACCCGGGGCTTGGCAGGCATCTTTGAAACTACCAAACCCAAACAGTTCTGAGAACTAGACACCCGGGGGAGTCCAGGGAGGTATGGCATGCGTGGGTCCCCCAATGTTTTCCTACCCAGAAACCCCTGCAAACCTGAAATTTTGGTCCAAAAACCCACTTTTCCGTACTTTTTTGGGTGGGATCTCGCTGCCGGAACAAATGTCCTACCACCCAGCGTTTCCCTTGTTCTCCCGAGTAAAATGATACCTCACTTGTGTGGGTGGGCCAAAGGCATGTGACTCAGGCTGGGGTGCTTAATTTGTAAAACTTAAATATGACTAAAAACTACTTTTTTCAAAATTCATTTTTGGCGTGTTCTGCTTTGGGGCACCCACACAAGTGAGGTATCCTTTTACTCGGGAGAACAAGGGGAATGCAGGGTGGTAGTTTTTTTTTGCCGGCACGGCGATCCCACGCCAAAATGTTTGGAAAAGTGCTATTTTTACCTATTTTTAAGGTTTGCAAAGAGTTCTGGGTAGGAAAACATTGGGGGACCCACACATGCCATACCTCCCTGGACTCTCCCGGGTGTCTAGTTTTCAGAACTGTTTGGGTTTGCTACTTTGCGAAGAATACCACCGAGCCCCGGGCCACAAACTCAGATGCCCCCCCCCCAAATCAAGGTAGTTTTGCAATGAGGTAATGTAAATTCACCACCATACGATTTGAACCGTTTCCTGTTGCAGCCACTATGTCTATCCACGCAAGTGAGGTACCATTTTTATCGGGAGACCTGGGGGCACGCTGGGTGGGTGGAAATTTGTTGATCCACGCAGATTCCAGAACTTTCCACCACAGAAATGTGAGGAAAATGTGTTTTTTTGGTCAAATTTTTATGTTTGCAAGGGATTCTGGGTAACAAAACCTGGGGGTAGGCAGACGAGTCACCCCATCCTGAATTGCCCTGGGCGTCTAGTTTTCAAAAATGTATAGGTTTGCTAGGTTTCCCTAGGTGCTGGCAGAGCTACGGCGCAAAAACAAAAGGTAGTCTTTTTGTCCGAATCGTGCTAAATTTCACTGGGAAATTGAGGTGCGACCATGCTGCGTTTTGCGCTGTTTCATGTCGCAGCCACTATGCCTACCCACGCAAGTGAGGTACCATTTTTTTCGGGAGACCTGGGGGCACGCTGGGTGGGTGGAAATTTGTTGATCCACGCAGATTCCAGAACTTTCCACCACAGAAATGTGAGGAAAATGTGCTTTTTGGGTCAAATTTGTATGTTTGCAAGGGATTCTGGGTAACAAAACCTGGGGGTAGGCAGACGAGTCACCCCATCCTGAATTGCCCTGGGTGTCTAGTTTTCAAAAATGTATAGGTTTGCTAGGTTTCCCTAAGTGCTGGCAGAGCTACGGCGCAAAAACAAAAGGTAGTCTTTTTGTCCGAATCGTGCTAAATTTCACTGGGAAATTGAGGTGCGACCATGCTGCGTTTTGCGCTGTTTCATGTCGCAGCCACTATGCCTACCCACGCAAGTGAGGTACCATTTTTTTGGGGAGACCTGGGGGCACGCTGGGTGGGTGGAAATTTGTTGATCCACGCAGATTCCAGAACTTTCTACCACAGAAATGTGAGGAAAATGTGTTTTTTTGGTCAAATTTTTATGTTTGCAAGGGATTCTGGGTAACAAAACCTGGGGGTAGGCAGACGAGTCACCCCATCCTGAATTGCCCTGGGTGTCTAGTTTTCAAAAATGTATAGGTTTGCTAGGTTTCCCTAGGTGCTGGCAGAGCTATGGCACAAAAACAAAAGGTAGTCTTTTTGTCCGAATCGTGCTAAATTTCACTGGGAAATTGAGGTGCGACCATGCTGCGTTTTGCGCTGTTTCATGTCGCAGCCACTATGCCTACCCACGCAAGTGAGGTACAATTCTTTTCGGGAGACCTGGGGGCACGCTGGGTGGGTGGAAATTTGTTGATCCACGCAGATTCCAGAACTTTATACCACAGAAATGTGAGGAAAATGTGTTTTTTTGGTCAAATTTATATGTTTGCAAGGGATTCTGGGTAACAAAACCTGGGGGTAGGCAGACGAGTCACCCCATCCTGAATTGCCCTGGGTGTCTAGTTTTCAAAAATGTATAGGTTTGCTAGGTTTCCCTAGGTGCTGACAGAGCTACGGCGCAAAAACAAAAGATAGTCTTTTTGTCCGAATCGTGCTAAATTTCACTGGGAAATTGAGGTGCGACCATGCTGCGTTTTGCGCTGTTTCATGTCGCAGCCACTATGCCTACCCACGCAAGTGAGGTACCATTTTTTTCGGGAGACCTGGGGGCACGCTGGGTGAGTGGAAATTTGTTGATCCACGCAGATTCCAGAACTTTCCACCACAGAAATGTGAGGAAAATGTGTTTTTTTTGGTCAAATTTATATGTTTGCAAGGGATTCTGGGTAACATAACCTGGGGGTAGGCAGACGAGTCACCCCATCCTGAATTGCCCTGGGTGTCTAGTTTTCAAAAATGTATAGGTTTGCTAGGTTTCCCTAGGTGCTGACAGAGCTACGGCGCAAAAACAAAAGATAGTCTTTTTGTCCGAATCGTGCTAAATTTCACTGGGAAATTGAGGTGCGACCATGCTGCGTTTTGCGCTGTTTCATGTCGCAGCCACTATGCCTACCCACGCAAGTGGGGTACCATTTTTTTTGGGAGACCTGGGGGCACGCTGGGTGAGTGGAAATTTGTTGATCCACGCAGATTCCAGAACTTTCCACCACAGAAATGTGAGGAAAATGTGTTTTTTTGGTCAAATTTGTATGTTTGCAAGGGATTCTGGGTAACAGAACCTGGGGGTAGGCAGACGAGTCACCCCATCCTGAATTGCCCTGGGTGTCTAGTTTTCAAAAATGTATAGGTTTGCTAGGTTTCCCTAGGTGCTGGCAGAGCTACGGCACAAAAACAAAAGGTAGTCTTTTTGTCCGAATCGTGCTAAATTTCACTGGGAAATTGAGGTGCGACCATGCTGCGTTTTGCGCTGTTTCATGTCGCAGCCACTATGCCTACCCACGCAAGTGAGGTACCATTTTTTTCGGGAGACCTGGGGGCACGCTGGGTGGGTGGAAATTTGTTGATCCACGCAGATTCCAGAACTTTCCACCACAGAAATGTGAGGAAAATGTGTTTTTTTTTGTCAAATTTTTATGTTTGCAAGGGATTCTGGGTAACAAAACCTGGGGGTAGGCAGACGAGTCACCCCATCCTGAATTGCCCTGGGTGTCTAGTTTTCAAAAATGTATAGGTTTGCTAGCTTTCCCTAGGTGCTGGCAGAGCTACGGCGCAAACACAAAAGGTAGTCTTTTTGTCAGAATCGTGCTAAATTTCACTGGGAAATTGAGGTGCCACCATGCTGCGTTTTGCGCTGTTTCATGTCACAGCCACTATGCCTACCCACGCAAGTGAGGTACCATTTTTTTCGGGAGACCTGGGGGCACGCTGGGTGGGTGGAAATTTGTTGATCCACGCAGATTCCAGAACTTTCCACCACAGAAATGTGAGGAAAATGTGTTTTTTTGGTCAAATTTTTATGTTTGCAAGGGATTCTGGGTAACAAAACCTGGGGGTAGGCAGACGAGTCACCCCATCCTGAATGTCCCTGGGTGTCTAGTTTTCACAAATGTATAGGTTTGCTAGGTTTCCCTAGGTGCTGGCAGAGCTACGGCGCAAAAACAAAAGGTAGTCTTTTTGTCCGAATCGTGCTAAATTTCACTGGGAAATTGAGGTGCGACCATGCTGCGTTTTGCGCTGTTTCATGTCGCAGCCACTATGCCTACCCACGCAAGTGAGGTACCATTTTTTTCGGGAGACCTGGGGGCACGCTGGGTGGGTGGAAATTTGTTGATCCACGCAGATTCCAGAACTTTCCACCACAGAAATGTGAGGAAAATGTGTTTTTTTGGTCAAACGTTTATGTTTGCAAGGGACTCTGGGTAACAAAACCTGGGGGTAGGCAGACGAGTCACCCCATCCTGAATTGCCCTGGGTGTCTAGTGTTCAAAAATGTATAGGTTTGCTAGGTTTCCCTAGGTGCTGGCAGAGCTACGGCGCAAAAACAAAAGGTAGTCTTTTTGTCCGAATCATGCTAAATTTCACTGGGAAATTGAGGTGCGACCATGCTGCGTTTTGCGCTGTTTCATGTCGCAGCCACTATGCCTACCCACGCAAGTGAGGTACCATTTTTTTTGGGAGACCTGCGGGCACGCTGGGTGGGTGGAAATTTGTTGATCCACGCAGATTCCAGAACTTTCTACCACAGAAATGTGAGGAAAATGTGTTTTTTTGGTCAAATGTTTATGTTTGCAAGGGATTCTGGGTAACAAAACCTGGGGTTAGGCAGACGAGTCACCCCATCCTGAATTGCCCTGGGTGTCTAGGTTTCAAAAATGTATAGGTTTGCTAGGTTTCCCTAGGTGCTGGCAGAGCTATGGCGCAAAAACAAAAGGTAGTCTTTTTGTACGAATCGTGCTAAATTTCACTGGGAAATTGAGGTGCGACCATGCTGCGTTTTGCGCTGTTTCATGTCGCAGCCACTATGCCTACCCACGCAAGTGAGGTACCATTTTTTTTGGGAGACCTGGGGGCACGCTGGGTGGGTGGAAATTTGTTGATCCACGCAGATTCCAGAACTTTATACCACAGAAATGTGAGGAAAATGTGTTTTTTTGGTCAAATTTTTAGATTTGCAAGGGATTCTGGGTAACAAAACCTGGGGGTAGGCAGACGAGTCACCCCATCCTGAATTCCCCTGGGTGTCTAGTTTTCATAAATGTATAGGTTTCCTAGGTTTCCCTAGGTGCTGGCAGAGCTACGGCTCAAAAACAAAAGGTAGTCTCTTTTTCCAAAGAACGTAAAATTTCACTGGGAAATTGAGGTGCGACCACGTTGCATTTTGTGCCGTTTCCTGTCGTAGGCACAAGGCCGACCCACACAAGTGAGGTACTGTTTTTATCGGGAGACCTGGGGAAATGCTGGGTGGGTGGAAATTTGTTGATCCACGCAGATTCCAGAACTTTCCACCACAGAAATGTGAGGAAAATGTGTTTATTTTGTCAAAATCTTAGCTTTGCAAGGGATTCTGGGTAACAAAACCTGGTGGTAGGCAGTCAAGTCACCCCATCCTGAATTTCCCTGGGTGTCTACTTTTCAAAAATGTATAGGTTTGCTAGGTTTCCCTAGGTGCCGGCAGAGCTAGGGTGCAAAAACTACAGGTAGGCACTTTGCCAAAAAAGGGTCAATTTGTAACTGCTAAATTTAGGTGTGACCACGTTGCATTTTGCGCCGTTTCCTGTCGCAGGCACAAGGCCGACCCACACAAGTAAGGTACCGTTTTTATCGGGACACTTGGGGTAATTCAGATTTGTAAATCAACTGTTATTACCTATTGAGCTTTCATGCATTTCTCCCTTTGAATGAAAGACATTGTGTAAAAAAAAATCTTTATGAAAAATGACCAATAATTCTCATGCTAGTATGAGTATTCCCAACTTTGAAAATGTGCAATTATATACTGTTTCTGAAGTCTATAATTTGTACCCAATTCAGAAATACATAGGTGTCTTTCATACAGATTATTCCATGTATACATTTTCCAAGACAAAGTGCACTATACCCAGTAAATGAAAAAATACCATTGCAAGTTGCTGCTCAGTTTTTGGATCTGGGTTCGTCGGGTTCTTGGTGAAACTACAAGTCCTATATATCCCCACAACCAGGAAGGTCTAACAAATGTAACGGTATATTGCTTTCCAAGAGCTGTCAAAATTAGAAAAAGTTATAGGTGAAAACGTTGAGACAAAAGGCTGTTTTTTTCAACAAAATTTCAAATATTCCAATATCTAACTGTTAGTTTCTATAACGAAACCTTCATGGATTTAGACAAATGACCCCTTTCTGAATTTGGAATTTTGTCTACCTTTCGAAAATGTAAAGCTTTCCAGGATCCATTATTGCTTTCAAACTCATTTCTACCATTAACTGGAAGGAGGTGGAAAGCTCTAAAAATAGCAAAAATAGGCTATGTCCCAGAAAAATGCCAAAACTGAGTGAAAAATTTCGGTTCTCTGACAAAAGTCTGTCATTCCCTGAAAGCTGAGAAAATGGAGATTTCAGCCCCACAAACCCTTTTGTGATACCATTTTCAGGGAAAAACCCAGAGGCTTTCATTTGCAGCCCGTTTTTCCCATTTTTCTGAAAAAAACAAAAAAATCACTATATTTTGGTTAATTTATGGGACCCCTCCAAGGGAATCCACAAACCCTGGGCGCCTTTAGAATCCACATGATGTTGGAAGAAAAGGACGCAAATTTGGCGTGGATACCTTATGTGGTCAAAAAGTTACAAGGGCCTAAGCGCGCACTACTCCAAAACGCCAAAAAAAGCCTCAGCACAGGAGGGGAAAAGGCCTAGCAGCGAAGGGGTTAACTACCCCGAAACCAGGGTAGACCTATACAAGTTTGTCCGGAAACTCAAACCCAAAAGATGGCATAGTAACAAATGGATGCAACCACCGGACCAGACAATGAATATGAATGAGGAATGGAATGACAGAGATAAAACACCCCTCATCAGCATAGGCGATTTTAATACGTTAACAACCTTACAGGACTTATATGATGACTCGGAATGTGAAACCAATATTGAAACCCAGGAGATATTCAATACTTTAGGAGTTTACTGTCAGGATTTGTTACAGTGACCCTCTTCTGCATTACCTTAGATAATTGGCTGATTATTGTTTCGTTTGCCCACTTGGGCGTTATTTGGTCAAGAGGTCACTGGAGGTCACTGGAGGTAATTATTTATTGCCGTATTTGTTTTGATCTCAACCGCATTTAGAAAATTTACCATATTTTACGACAACTACGTGAGTTTACTTTGACCCTTGCTGAACAATACTTTGTGCCTGCCTTTTTTTTTTTCTTTAATGTTGAAAGGGTAGAACTTTATTAACACGACAAGCAGAAACAATGTTGAGTGGTTAATGCGAAAATACAGTTTGATTATTGTTTTCGTTCCACAGTCACACTATGAATGATTCGAATGTTAAAATGTATGTATTTTGGTGTTTGATTACTGGGTTAAAAAATTAACTTAGCCCGCAGCATGACCAGCGAGTCTGTTATCTATTGCTCTGGTATGACGTGAATACCTTGTGATTTGTATATATTGTAAAGAAAACCTTTTCTCGTTCTCGTGAGAAAGCGGGTTTTTCCTGCGAAACGCGTCGAGCGAAGCCTTCTGCAAATAAACACGCATTTGTAACTGCAAGTGGCCCGGACAATCTTTTCTTAAGGAGGAGTTGAGGTTGGATTTGAGGGGATTCGCTATCCCGTCCGAGGCCCGCCATTGCAAGCGGCAGGGGTCCTAAGCGATTTTGTATGCTGGATCTGGATAGTACCTGGTGCCCCCGCCCGTCCTTGAAACTGACACGGAGAAGTGTCAATTGAACAATTTAGCTGTGCTATAAGATCGGTGAAGCGGTTTCGAGGGATTGCCGGTACATCGTAGGTCCACACGCTGACCAAGTCTGTTTGCCGACCACAAGCTTTAATACAGATGGTTCCCGGAGTGGAAGACGGAGGGTGAGTGAATCACAACATATTAGTTGTTTCTGATACGAACCCTGACCGACCATCGATACTATCTACACGCGTGCACAACGCAGTAAGACTTTCGAGGGCAAGTGGCTGTAACTAAGGAACACACTAGCGTGTGTTCGTAGTACTTCAGAACAAAGCGGGCGGGTCATCCATTTAACCCGTACACATAGAACATTGCAATTCGAGATGGCTTCGAATAGAAATGAAATACGCAATGAGGCAGCAAACAAGATGTTCGCCGCACTAGGGTCCGAAGTGACCGTGAGTGTCCATGGTGATTGTGAACAAAAAAACATCACATCGGAAAAACAAGAGTTATGGAATAATCTCTGGAAACTTCTAAAGATGGAGCAACACAAATGGTGGGAAGCCACTACCCTCCAAAAATATATCGAGGCAGATCGAGTACCACGTGGCCTGAGAATATTTACTACGCCTACATTCGATGACCCTGATCCAGATATGGTTGAGGAATGGTCTAATAATAGTCATGGCTGTTCCATCGTGATGCTGAAAATCTTGGTGAAATATGCCACCAAGCATTGCGAAAAATTAGCTGAGGACATCGAAGAAATAACAGGCCGATTAAGGGCCCTGTATGATGATCAAAAGGACTTTGAGAATGAAATGTCCAAATTGGATGTTAAATTGGAAAAAATTGAAAAGGACATTAGAGACAAAGGGAGACTAAATTTACAAGAGACCGCAACGATTATGAACGCGGTCAAGTCCTCACTTTTGCTAAAAAATATGACCATTTACGTATGGCAGTTGCGATGCCTGGGAATGGAGGAGCAAAGACAGTTTGTAATGTGCAAGCAAAGTCTGGAACACCCCCCCATGTACAAGAAAAGACTGCACCTGCCAGGGTCACGAATGTACAACCATCAACAAGCACAGATATTTTGAGCCCAAAAGACAAAATTTTAATGGAGTTCGCCTTAGTAGCCCAGGGAAGACTGGCTGGACAAGGCAAACCGAGCACAACAGGACCAAAAGGACAAGGGCAAGGCGGCAGAGGCGCAGGAAAGCCAGGCACTCTAAGCACCAACAATACATCGAGCCCAGTGGGATCCCGAACAAGACGGCAGAGACGAGGCAAATAGTTGAGAACAACACTGTGATTAACCTCTCCTCAAGGGAATTGAGCCAATCCGAAATACAGGTACTGTCACTTGGGTTATCCTTTTGCCCCACCGCCACCTTTGACTACACACAGACTAGAATCGATTTGTTTTATTTCACGCGTAAACTACGTTTAAAAAAATGGTTTGCCACTAAACTGAACACTGAGACTAAAGAACCACCGCAAGAACCAAGCAACATTGCAGTGAAAGACATGGAAACGCTGCAGATGTTGCATGAACTTGCGGGAGACTCTAGTACTTTGGATAATCCAATTCTCAATTTAATTAACGATGATTTGAGAATTGACCTCAACTGTAACAGTGGCTTTAGACCAAAATCAATTTTTTTGCCACAAATTGTGAATGAACCCATCGATATTTTTGAAAGAGGGGTGATAAGGGAACCTGAAAAATTGTCCAGAAAGGTGCAGCCTGTTAGGAATAACCTTACGAAAATCCAATTCCAGGCAATCAAATCCCTCAGTAATGACAGGAGTATAGTCATATAAAAAGCTGACAAGGGGGGCAATATCGTGGTGCTTCCTCGTAACATGTACATTAACGAGGGTCTTGCACAACTTAGTGACAGGACTAAATATGAAGAAAGTGACATGACCAGCTACAATGCCAGCATCATCCAGTATGCTGAAAAGTTGAATGATTGGCGAGAGAGGGGACTGTTGAGTCGGGATGAATTTAATTTTTTGAAAAACAAATACCCTAAGATACTGGCCTTATATCTCCTGCCCAAGGTCCACAAGAACATGAGTGAGCCTCTGGGGAGACCTATCGTCTCCTCACGTGGGAGTTGCTGGGAGAATACGTCCAGATATGTGGACTTTTTCCTGCAACCTTTGGTGCAGGAATTACCATCGTACCTGAAAGATTCGGGAGACTTTTTACGGAAAATTAGCAATGTCACTTGGAATCCAAACTGGCTTCTTTTGACATTGGACGTGAATAGTCTGTACACGTGTATCCCCCATCAGCAGGGTATAGAGGCCTGCAGACATTTCCTCCAAGCCCGGTCCATCTCCTTTTTGTTACACACAGAAATGCTTTTGGACATGGCATTGCTGTGTTTAACAAAAAATTTCTTTCTCTTTAACAAAAACATTTATCATCAATTACTCGGAACAGCGATGGGAACCTGCTTCGCCCCCAGCTTTGCGGGTATTTACCTGGGTTGGTGGGAGGAGCAGGTTGTCTACCAGTTCCCAATCTACCAAACAAAGGTAGTTAGATGGCTCCGTTACATTGATGATATTTTTGTAATCTGGAATGGAAGCCAAGAGGAGGCAAGTGAATTTGTTCAGGAGCTCAATATTAATTACTTTAATCTATCGTTCACTAGTCATAACACGGTGATTGACTTTTTGGATTTGAAAGTCAGCATCAACAATGATAATCTTACCACCACTTTATTCAGAAAAGAAACGGCTGGCAATAGCCTTCTACATGCCCGAAGTTGTCACCCCAAGAATCTTATCAATTCAATACCTATTGGTGAGTTTCTTCGGGCAAGACGCAATTGCTCCACTGATGAAGACTACCAGAAGGAGGTTCTGGTGATGTCTGAACGATTCAAACAAAGGGGGTATACTCAGAAGTGCATACCGGTGCTATAAAAGCAGTAAACACCAAAGAAACAGAGAAAGAGAGGCAGGTGGCTAACCAAGAAGCTAACCAAGGGGTCTTGCCGAATGTTACGAGTAGAGTGATCACTGACTATCATTCACAGTCCAAAGACGTAAAGAAAATAGTGGGTAAATTCTGGAATGTGCTTAAACTTGATAAAGACTTGGCACAAGAAATTTCAGATTACCCTCAGATCACCTATCGCAGACCCAAATCCCTGAAGGATTTATTGTGCAGCACTCTCTTACCAGGGAGTGCTAGCACAAGGAAGCCGATTCAGGGATTTTACATTTGAGGGAAATGTAAAGCTTGCTGTAATAGCAGTAACCAAAAAGAGGTAAAACTTTCCAAAGACAGAGATAAATTCAAGATTCTTAAACATGTTACCTGCCTAACAGATCATGCAGTTTATGCGCTTAAATGCCCGTGCAATCTCTATTACATTGGAAGCACAAAAAAGCCAGCTAAAATGAGAGTCCTTGAACACATGCGGGCCATCACTAACGGAGACAAACAGTACCCGATAGCGAGGCACTTTGTGATACACCACAAAAGCAATGCAAGTCTCTTATCGTCTGTGTCTTAGAAACAATACCTGCTAGAGAAAGAGGAGGAAATAGAATCCAGGAGCTTAGAAGACTGGAGTCCAAACTCATTATTAAATATAAAACTACCCAACCGGATGGGCACAACCTACACGAGGATTTAGTGGTTCATCTAGGCTAAAATGTGTTCTCAATGCCAAAGTTTGCTATACTCATGATTGTTGTCTTTTTTTAAAAATTGTATGAGAAATTGGATATTGTATATTTTAATCACAGCCCTAAGGGTGCACTTAATTTGATATAATTTATTTTTATTTTACAGAACTACGGGATTATTGCTCGTGGGAATTTGTTCCTGATATACGTTTGTGACAACACCTAGACATCTACTGATGTGGAAATTGAGACAGTTTACAGTGTGCTATATTGTGCTGCAACAAGAGAACTGGTTTCAGGTTGTTTATTTGATATATTTCTTTGCCCACTAGGGCTGGACTTTCAATACTTTAGGAGTTTACTGTCAGGATTTGTTACAGTGACCCTTGTAGTGTAGTTCCTATAGTCCCAATAGGCTCTGCGCATTGGAATAATATCTTCAGTAGTGTAGACATAGGACTGA
Organism: Lissotriton helveticus; assembly: GCF_964261635.1. Classification (NCBI taxonomy): domain Eukaryota; kingdom Metazoa; phylum Chordata; class Amphibia; order Caudata; family Salamandridae; genus Lissotriton; species Lissotriton helveticus. The sequence continues at coordinate 931,946,167 of NC_136065.1, forward strand.
GGTTAACTAGGTCTCTACTGACGATATTAGACTTAAGTTTTTGCCAGCTAGCTCAGAGTTCACTAGAAACTTTCTCGAATAAGCGAGGAGGAGTTTAACCTCCCTGGATAGACAAGAAGGGATTTAGTTTCTGACAACCATAAAACATGACAACTTTGCTCTCCCTGAATAAGAGTATATCTCTAGAGTCGTGTGAAAACAAAAGACAGCTATTTCACTCAGTCAAAGGTGCGTACTTAGTTTCACCAGATTGCAGAGAAAAAGAGAGACGGGCGTTTTCAATAAAAGGTGTTATTTATTGAGCAGTCTCTTTCCTCATACAAGAGAAATGAATTGCTACAATTGCAATACTTGTAGTTAAGTAAAGTGCAAACAGTAAAAGCAGGATTATGAAATAATACTGTAAAAGCATTGATATGGTTTCTTAGCCATATGATACTTTAAAATGGATAAAATAGATACATACATATATACATTGACTAATCGTACTCAACTGGTGCTTCTAACTACGCCTACCCCGGTGTACCTGACCTAAGCCTAATACATGGGAGGGAGTAAGTAAGTAGCAGTTTAAGTTAAGTTTGTTTTGCCAAGAATCTGACTCAAGAATTCTCTGTAAGGGTTTAGTCAGTTCAGTACCTGGGTATTAGAAGGCAGGAGGGCTGGTATCTCTCTCTCAGGACTCGGTATCCCAGTCACCCGCAAGGGTAGGCTGGAAACGCCGGAGGCTGGATTTCTCGGCAGGAGAAAAGACAGCGTCTTTCTCAGCGCGTCAAAAGGGAGGGGCAGCGTCCGTGGTCTCTCGCATCAGCTGGGCTCTCGGGCAAGTAGTAGCTGCTCCAGATTCATCACCACCGTGTGTTTGCTTAAGGCAACGTTGGTATATTTATACCTGAAAGGTGCCGGGTTTGACGTAAGGCTGGACATAAGACGTCAATAAAGATGTCCCTAAGAACTGGTCGTTCTTACAGTGCTTTACAGGAGTTCTTTGGACGAAATCAAAACAAAGCAGCGGGGATATCCCAGGTTGCTGGAGGCTTGGATTTGTTTAAGAACTCGGTGTGCTTTCTAGGGGGCTGGAGGAATAGGCTTGCTTAATGTGACAGCATGCGCTATGACTGAATTATGAAAAAGGGTTTCTATGCGGTTGTAGGGATATTATTGATTTATAACCGAACAAGGGCAAAGAATAGGATATTGATTCAGGTACCTAGATAAAACACACTACACCCTCTTCTGCATTACCTTAGATAATTGGCTGATTATTGTTTCGTCTGCCCACTTGGGCGTTATTTGGTCAAGAGGTCACTGGAGGTGTCGGTAATTATTTATTGCTGTATTTGTTTTGATCTCAACCGCATTTAGAGAATTGAACGTATTTTACGACAACTACGTGAGTTTACTTTGACCCTTGCTGAACAATACTTTGTGCCTGCCTTTTTTTTTTTTTAATGTTGAAAGGGTAGAACTTTATTAACACGACAAATAGAAACAATGTCGAGTGGTTAATACGAAAATACAGTTTGATTATTGTTTTTGTTCCACAGTCACACTATGAATGATTCGAATGTTAAAATGTATGTATTTTGGTGTTTGATTACTGGATTAAAAAATGAACTTAGCCCGCAGCATGACCAGCGAGTCTGTTATCTATTGCTCTGGTATGACGTCAATACCATGTGATTTGTATATATTGTAAAGAAAACCTTTTCTCATTCTCGTGAGAAAGTGGGTTTTTCCTGCGAAACGCGTCGAGCGAAGCCTTCTGCAAATAAACACGCATTTGTAACTGCAATTGGCCCGGACAATCTTTTCTTAAGGAGGAGTTGAGGTTGGATATATATATATATATATATATATATAAAACATAATTGAAAATATATTCAAGCAGCTGGGTCCCGCGTGCTCCAGATCGAGGGGGGCATTGGACAAAATGGTATATAAAACAATTGTGAATTTATCATACAGATTGCTTAGTATGGAAGAAAAAAGAACGCTATGCTTTGGACTTTCCTTCTGCCCCACTAGCAACTTTAACTACCCCGAAACCAGGGTAGACCTATACAAGTTTGTCCGGAAACTCAAACCCAAAAGATGGCATAGTAACAAATGGATGCAACCACCGGACCAGACAATGAATATGAATGAGGATTGGAATGACTGAGATGAAACACCCCTCATCAGCATAGGCGATTTTAATACGTTAACAACCTTACAGGACTTATATGATGACTCGGAATGTGAAACCAATATTGAAACCCAGGAGATATTCACGGGTCGACCAGCACGAACCGGATTCAAACCAAAATCACTTTTCTACCCGATTTTACCTGATGATAACATAGATGCCTTTCATGAGACAGTGATGAAAGATCTCATGAAATTCCGCCAAAAAACAAACAATAAGACATAAAAGACACAAGGTAATTTTTCCCAAAAACAATGGGAAACTGTGAAATCATTAGCAGAAGATGAACATCTGGTAATCCGCCCGGCCGACAAAGGCAGAAATATCGTTCTGTGGGACCGGAATATAGATAAAGAAGAGGCGCATAAACAACTAAGAGGCCCCAAATTCTATGTAGGAACCAACATGGAAGAATACAACGAAAGCATAATAAAAATCTGGAATATGCTTAATTCATGGAAAGATCAAGGACTCTTACAATGGGAAGAATTCTGCTATCTGAAGAAAGACTACCCGAGACTTCCGAGTTTTTATCTCCTTCCTAAAATCCACAAAAATGCCACTGGACCATCAGGGCGACCTATTGTGTTTATTTATAACGTTTTATATAGCACGAACGTGACCACGAGGGTATCAGAGCGCTTTACAGTATACAGTATAAGAACATAAATGGATGAGGTGGTATACACGCATTCAAATGTGTCAATTCATACAAAAGAGATATAAAATATATGTAAGACAAACATAGAGGACCGGGAATCTGCAGGACGTTGTACAATATACAGTTATTGAACATTAGGTGATTGTGCTAGCAAACAAACATATAATATCCTCATTCAATTAAAAATGGATATAAAGTATAAAGATAACCAAGGGGGACCCGAGGCCAGCTAAGCTTTACACTACATACAGTTATTGAGCATTAAGGGCTGTGGTATTAATCTTACATGAAATAGTCTTGTTCATTCAACCGGAGATAGGCAATGGTGTCCGGGTCTTATAGATACCTCAGTGACAGCCTAGAATTAAGACTTAGGATGTGAATTAGTTCATTAGTAGTATTTTTACTTATTTTTTTAATGTGGTAAAGGAAGAAGATGCCTCACACAACTGGAGGTAAGGAGTTCCAAATCCCTGAGAAAGCTCTGCAACCAGATCTCTTCTTATGGAAGGATTGAGGTTTTAGAAGGAAAGTACTCGCACTTCATAGTTGTCTGCAACCTCCAGACCTTTCCAGCTTTAGAGCCAAGTAACTGGGTGTAATGTTATGAATTGCTTTGTGTCATGCAGGCCACTTTTAGGTGCATTCTTGCCTCGCAAGGCAACCAGTTCAGGGCTTTCAAGGTCGGAGAGATGTGACTATTTCTTTTGGTTCCTGATACCAGTCTAGCCGCAGCATTCAGTGATGCCCTCAGCGGGGCCAGCTTGTAATTGGGAGACCACATCGAGTGGTGCTTCCGTAGTCTAATCTTGGCAGCACTAGGGCTTGTACTGCCATTTTTAGATCAGACTGAGGGAGGAAGGGTTTGAGTTTCCTTAGTATACTCAACTTGTGATTAGCTCCCTTGGTGGCATTAGAGATGTGTGACTGCATATTCAGATGTTTGTCTACGGTGATTCCCAGGGATTTTGCTGAGTCAATGATGAGGGGAACACAGTCAAAGGAGGTTAGGTGTTTTAACCATAGGTCTAACTTCAGTGTGTGGCTCAGTGGCGAGATGAGAATGAATTCAGTTTTTATGGTATTCAGCATGAGGTGATTGTTAGTGAGCCAGCTTTGCGTGTTCAGTAGAATAGTGTTGAGGTCAATGAAGTATTCTGGGATGGAGATTTTCAGATACAGCTGGGTGTCATCCGCGTACAGGTGATATAGAATGTTCGCTGATTCCAGTGCATTCGCCAAAGGCTCCATTAGGAGGTTGAAAAGAATGGGTGATAGGGCTGATCCCTGAAGGACACACAGGGTGACCACAGAAGGTTGCGAGAATGAATTTTTCATTTGATTCTTTGAGTTCTGTTATTCAAGAAGGAGGAGAACCATTGCAAGACTGTGCCCGAGAGGTCCATTCTTCATTCCAATAGGGACAGAAGGTTGTCATGCTTGACCGTATCGAAGGCAGAGGACAGGTCAAGAAGTATCAATAGGCATGACTCATTGCGGTCAAGCATTTTTAGTATGTTATCCATAATGTGTGTGAGTGCAGATTCTGTGCTGTGACCTTGGCAGAAGTCGGATTGGTGACTGTCTAAGAGGTTGTAATTCTCAATCTGGTTGCATAATTGAATTTGTACACATTTCCCCAATAGTTTTGCCAAAGAGAGGATTTTGGATTTAGGATGGTAGTTGTTGAGATCAGATGGAGTGGCGTCAGCTTTCTTTAGTATAGGTGTGACCTGCCCTATTTTAAGGCAGTCCAGAATGTCACCTTGACTCAGGGAGGCGTTTACAATTTTTGCCCATAGCGGTAGGTCAGATGTTTTTAAAATTTTGACCAGGGCAGGAGGCAGGGAGTCCGAGAAATTATTGGAGGGGTTGATTGCTTGAAGAGTGTTGTCGATTATTTGTTGAGAGATTGGCGAGAAGGTGTGCCATGAGGAACTGTTTTTTTGACTTTCCCTGGATTATTAAAGTATACTTTGAATAGAGCTCCACATTAAGAATCTCGCACCATAGATTGCGGGAGCGCCATCTTGGATTGGATGTCTAGCTTGATGATCTTAGTCTTTTCGTGGAAGAAATTGGCAAGCACATCACAGGTAGGTGTGGCAGGTCGTTTAGTTCCCTAGAGTTAGTCGTATTGCATGATTGTTGCTTGACGATTTCAAAGAGTTTCTTTGGCCGGTTGATAGTTTAGTTCAGCTGGGTTCTGAAAAAGTCTGCCTTTGCCTTAAGAATCTTCCTATTGTATGAATTGCTTAACCTTCTAAGGTGTTCAAGGATATCAGTGGTAGGAGCAGATTTCCATAGACGCTCTGCAACTCTTAGATAACGTCGGTCTGAGTTCAGGGCCTCATTGAACCATGGTTTGGAAATTGTGGAGGAGACGTTTTTTTCTTGGAGGGGCGCTGTAGAGTTCAGGATTTTGAGTAAAGTGGAATTGTAGAAGGTTGTGAGGTCATGTACATCAGTCATGTCCATCATGAGGGTCAGGGCGGAGTTGCAACGGTTTACCAAGGTGCTGGGGTTGATATTTTGTAAGTTCCTGGTAAAGGTGCCTCGGAGGAGCGGCTGCATAGCGCTGCTAAGGATCGCGCGCTCGCGCTCTTGCTGCGAATTTTAAATATTCCAGTTTTGTATTTTTATTTCGCTATAATTTTCATTTCACCTTGTTATTAACTGCGTCGCTTTCTGGCCCCTCACTCTCACCTAAAAACTGACGAAAGCACCGCTACTTTGGCGGGTCCGGTTCTGGGGTGGTGAGGGAGCGCCATACTTGTTCAGGCAGCTGAAGCCAGACGCCGCCATATTGCTGCGGGTCTTGGCGCCTGGAATTGGAGGTTACGCCGGCCTACTTAAGGCGGAACCGAGCCCTGGGTCAGCCTGGTAAAGGTGCCTCGGAGGAGCGGCTGCATAGCGCTGCTAAGGATCGCGCGCTCGCGCTTTTGCTGCGAATTTTAAATATTCCAGTTTTGTGCTTTTATTTCGCTATAATTTTCATTTCACCTTGTTATTAACTGCGTCGCTTTCTGGCCCCTCACTCTCACCTAAAAACTGACGAAAGCACCGCTACTTTGGCGGGTCCGGTTCTGGGGTGGTGAGGGAGCGCCATACTTGTTCAGGCAGCTGAAGCCAGACGCCGCCATATTGCTGCGGGTCTTGGCGCCTGGAATTGGAGGTTACGCCGGCCTACTTAAGGCGGAACCGAGCCCGGGGTCAGCCTGGTAAAGGTGCCTCGGAGGAGCGGCTGCATAGCGCTGCTAAGGATCGCGCGCTCGCGCTCTTGCTGCGAATTTTATATATTCCAGTTTTGTGCTTTATTTCGCTATAATTTTCATTTCACCTTGTTATTAACTGCGTCGCTTTCTGGCCCCTCACTCTCACCTAAAAACTGACGAAAGCACCGCTACTTTGGCGGGTCCGGTTCTGGGGTGGTGAGGGAGCGCCATACTTGTTCAGGCAGCTGAAGCCAGACGCCGCCATATTGCTGCGGGTCTTGGCGCCTGGAATTGGAGGTTACGCCGGCCTACTTAAGGCGGAACCGAGCCCGGGGTCAGCCTGGTAAAGGTGCATCGGAGGAGCGGCTGCATAGCGCTGCTAAGGATCGCGCGCTCGCGCTCTCGCTGCGAATTTTAAATATTCCAGTTTTGTGCTTTTATTTCGCTATAATTTTCATTTCACCTTGTTATTAACTGCGTCGCTTTCTGGCCCCTCACTCTCACCTAAAAACTGATGAAAGCACCGCTACTTTGGCGGGTCCAGTTCTGGGGTGGTGAGGGAGCGCCATACTTGTTCAGGCAGCTGAAGCCAGACGCCTCCATATTGCTGCCGGTCTTGGCGCCTGGAATTGGAGGATACGCCGGCCTACTTAAAGCTCCACCCTTCTCAACGCGCAGCGGTGACGCGCAGGGTGGCGCCTTCACTGTGCCTGAGTCGTGCCAGAGTCCTGCCCGTCTGCGCCCGTCAGCGCTCTGGCAGCGGACAGGTCAGGACAGCTGGCTGGCACCTATTACAATTAGGCACACTTTTATTACTTCCCCAGGTTACGATGTTCTCATATACATCAGAGACTCTTCTAAATTTACGGCCTCCCGTGGGTCGCTGTCATTATGTTTTCCCTGGTAACTGTGCCTCCAGGAAAGGCTGTACAGACTGCGGTTGGCGGTTTCCCAAGCATGAGAAACCGATAACTGTTAGCCAACCTGCCCCTGTCGTCTGTCTTCTTCTTAACACACGCTCTCTGAGCTGTCACTCACTGGATATCTGGAACCTGCTCTATAACTCTAATGTATCCTGTCTTTTCTTGACAGAAACCTGGTTAAGTGACTCCGCTGCCCCGGATTTGGCAAATGCCATCCCCCCCAACTATGCCATCTTTAGGAGTGATAGATCATCTGGGAGAGGGGGCGGTGTGGCTATTATAGTCAACAAACAGTTGCATTGTTCTACATTTCCGGTTGATAACATCCAGAACACTGAGGCCCTTGGCTTTACTCTCCACCTCTCCCCCTCTCAGGCTTGCACCGGTATTCTTATATATAGAGCCCCTGGCCCCTTGGGCCCCTTCTTGGACGAATTACAGGTTGCACTTTCAGTCCCCTGTCTTAAGTCAGAGCATTGCATCTTTCTAGGTGATTTAAATATACACATGGACGATGCCACTAACCCAGACACTATGAAACTAATGGATATAACTACCTCATTAGGACTGGCACCGTTTTTTCAAGAACCTACTCATAACAAGGGCCATACGCTGGACCAGGTCTATTCCACCATTCCTATTGGCACCCAAGCTCCGCAGCTGGTGTTATGGTCGGATCATTATTTAATTACTTTTTTCCTTTTTATTGTTCCATCCTCTAGGATCAAACCCACTGCCTCTCCTAAGCGCATTTCTAGACCTTTCCATCTTCTCTCTAATGAGATGCTGTTGCAGGCTATTGACGGTGCACCCTGCATCTTGCCAGGCAACTTAGAAGATGACCTAGCCTATTTTGTCGATTGGTTCAAGACGAGACTGTCAATTCTTGTCCCAGAGAAAATAGCTAAACCTGGAGATAGACGGCCCTCAGCCCCTTGGTTCACTTCTCAGCTTAGGGAAGCCCGCCAAAATTGTAAGAGAGCTGAGAGAACCTGGAGGAGGAACTATAATCCCTTGGAGAAAGTAAAGTTTAAAAATATGACTAGATCCTACCACAATTTGATGTGGAAAGAGAAAAAACTTTATTTGGAACATCGCATTGATGAATCTGGTAACACATCTAAGGAAATCTTCAGAATTGTCAAAGACTTTACATCACCATCCCTAGGTACCCCGACCCAGTCCCATTCTGAATCTTGGCTGGGTGAATTGGCCGATTTACTTTGTCAATAAAATAATGTCCATCCAAGCCTCCCTCGCTGGTTACTCCCAACAAACTGATGTAGATCTACCAGCCGTCCACACCTCTTCAAATCTTGATCTGGCTCCTACTCTTTGGGAATTTCCTCCTTTAAGTCTTGACTCTTCTTTAGACCTTTTGTCTGGGTTGAAGTCGGGCTCACCCCTTGATCCATGTCCAGCTTCATGTCTTAACAAAATAGCTCCGGCTCTAAATGGCCTCATTAATCCTATTCTCAACTCCTCGCTGTCTTCTGGTATAGTCCCTCGGCCTTGGAAGTGTGCTCTCATTCTTCCACTTCTAAAAAAACCAGCCCTAGACCCTTCCGTCCATGCCAACTACAGGCCAATCTCTCTCCTCCCTGCACTGGCGAAAGTGGCAGAACGACACGTGCACAGATCTATTTCTAACTTTATCGAGGATAACCATCTGTTGCAGAGCACTCAGTCTGGTTTTCGTGCTAATTATAGCACGGAGACCGCGTTACTTGAAGTCACAGACGCCATCAGAGAGGTGTTGGATGTTGGAGGAAGGGCCATGCTGGTCATGTTGGATTTGTCGGCGGCGTTCGACACCGTTCCCCATGACACCCTTCTTTTACGACTCTGGGAGTGTGGTCTTCGGGGGACGGTGTGGAATTGGCTTAAATCCTTCCTAGCCGACCGCCGACAAACGATCTGGGCACCCCCGTACTCCGCCGACATGCCACCTCTGGAGGTAGGGGTCCCTCAGGGGTCTATTCTTAGCCCCCTGCTCTTTAACATCTTTTTGGCCCCTCTGGCGGAGGTGGCGGAGACCTTTGGTGCTCAGATCGTGTCCTACGCCGACGACACCCAACTCTTGTTTACATGTGGCAAGAATGAGGTGTTTAACGGGACTCTTATCAGAAGCTGTTTAGAGGCAGTTTTTGGGTGGTTTAGAAGGCACGGACTGAAGTGCAACTCCGATAAGTCGGAGCTGCTTTTCTTCGGCTGTGCCACTGAACCGAACTGGAACTGCTGGTAGCCGCAAGACCTGTCTCCACCTGTAAATGTGTCCATTAAAGCTAAGAATTTGGGAATCATTGTTGATAGTGACCTAGCTTTTGGACCCCAAATATCTTGTCTTTCAGGGAAATGCTTCGGCATCCTTCGGATGCTCAGAAAATTTCTCCCCTTGATATCATTCCATCATAGAAGGGTCATTGTGCAATCTCTCATTGGGTCTAGATTAGACTATGCAAATGCTCTTTACTTGGGACTCCCAATATACCTCTTGAGGCGTCTCCAAGTAGTTCAAAACTCAGCTGCCCGTGCCATCTATGGGCTCCCTAGACGTACTGGTGCTTCTGATCTGTTAAGAGAATTGCACTGGCTTCCTATAGCTAAGAGAGTCCTTTTCAAAACTCTGACGTTGACCTTTAAAGCCCTACATGATACTGGCCCCAGTTATATTAGAAAACGCCTTGCTTTTTATAAGCCCAATAGAGCTCTAAGGTCTGCCTCTTTGTCCAAAATGATAGTCCCGACCATCAAACGTGCTAGACTGGGTGGCCGCTCTTTTCGCCACCTGGCTCCTCGCGCTTGGAATGAGCTTCCTCTCTCCTTGAGACAGATTTCCAACCTTATGTCCTTCAGAAAGGCCTTAAAAACCTGGCTGTTCACTAACTAGGGCCCCCTGTTTCTTTTCATTTTTCGTTATGTTGCTGTCTTTTCTGTAGACCTCTTCGCCAAAGCGCCGGGACACTCCTTTGGAGTAGCCGTTGCGCTATAGAAGAAAATTTTAACATAACATAACAGTTCCTTTTACATTGATGGAGAAGAGGATGCAATAATGATCAGACCAATCGCATGGGGTGATGGATTCTAGTAGGATGATGTTTGTTTTTGCAATGATGAGGTCCAATGTCTTTCCCTTGTTATGAGTTGGGCTGTCACAGAATTGAGATAGCTCCTGTTCTGACAGAAAATCTTTAAGACAGCCTACAATATGATCATTTGCGTTGTTCCAATGGAGGTTAAAGTCACACAAGAAAATATGAGGTACTTGTGGGTTGGCATTGGATGCCATGATCTCCATTATCTCATCGATACAAGTCAAGTTATCACCTGGGGGGTGGTAAAATATGTGAAGATTGATGGCGATGTGCTTCAAATCAGAGATATTAATACAGAGATAATCACAGGAGGATAATCCAATGGAGTTCGCTTGCTTGACTGATATTGAGTTACGATAAATGCAGTCTACCCCTCCCCCTAGTTTCCCGATTATGTCTGGTTGGATTAGGTCGTGGGAAGGAGGAACCAGTAAGGCGAGGATGGGTGAGGAGGAACTATTTAGCCAAGTTTCTGTGAGGACCATAATGTCTAAGTCATTCTTTAAAATGAAAGTGAATACATCAGTAGCATATTTGATAGCAGATCTGCAATTAATGAGCCACACTTCAACTTGTTAATAGAGTGGTTTAGGGTAATCTATTCTAAGTTGATATTTGTAAGGTTATCTCTATTCACGGATCTGTTGTTGAGAGTCGGTTCTCTGAGTCCATTGGTTACAATGGATTGAATAGTGCCACATTGCGACTTACTGTTGTCTGTCTCTGTCTGATAGTTCATCTCTTGACCTCCTAGGCCACGATGGGGAGGGTAAACTACCCGGATTAGTGTTTTTGGGGTGTGTGAACTTGGATATGTGTAAACTAGGTTGGACGTTGATTTGGTTATACTAACTGGTGTTCTCAGTGTGATCATTCGTGGGGATTCAATTTCTCATTTGGAAACTGATTTGGTTCATGGTGTCGTTGGTGGCTCTCTGTATGTTATGAAGTTCTTTAGTGATAGTAGATAGGTTATGCATTTCGTCCTTGAGATGGGATAGGCCAGTGGCTAACTCATTAAGTCGAATGATCCAGACGGTATTGGGAAAGTAGGTAGTAGGTGTGGGTGTATGATCAGTTATGGAGGGCGATCCGCCCGTAGTGTCAGTTTGCATGGTCATGTTCTCCAATTGCTTGGGGATTTCTACATTAGGTATGGGTGTATGATCCATTATGGAGGGCGATCCACCAGTATGTTCTGTTTGCAAAATCACATTCTCCATTTGCTTGGGGATAACTTCAATAGTGGTCGATGCGGGAAGCTGAACTGGGAGGTTTGTTGTGGGGTACACGTCCGTGAGGGTTGTGGAATATAGGTCAGACAGCCGGATAGGGGCTTCCTCGTGAAGTTGGGAAATGGTCATAGTGCTCTGTGATTGGATGGGCAGGATGCGTGTAGCGTGTGTAAGGGTCCCCTCAGATATCGAAGAGGACAGTGGGTGAGGGGAATCTAAGCGATCTGCTTTGGTGAAGGGGAGAGGAGGTCGGTGTTTGGTGGCATCCCGTTTGTTGCCATCCCTCAAGGACGGCAGGGATAACAGTGGTGTGTCTGTCATGATGAGATTAGTAGCAAAGCCTAACCCTGTCTCTTCTGGGCTGGGAGATCCAGGTGTGGCCTCGACCAAACGGACTGGGTGGTAGGGATTATTGGAGGTTTCTGCACTGCTGAGGTTGGTGGCTAAGTGCAACCCAGTCTCACCTGGGCTAGGGGACCCATGTGTATTTGGATCAGACGTGTCTGGGTGGCTGGGCACAATGTTAGGGACAACATATGTCAGATTGGGAGAGTATGGTGTGGCATTTTGAAGAAGAGGAGTTAGGGAGGCCTCTAAATCCTGAAGATGCGAGGGTGCAGTGAGTGTTCTATTCTTACTGTTTACTGCTTTCTTGAGAGTAGGGAGAGCCTGTCTATGATATTGAGATTATCGTTAGATGCTTGTATAAGAATATTACCCTTGTTGTAGATAGTAAGGTGGCATTCGCTGGGCATAGGTCTGAGGTGGTTACTGACAATTTGAGGGCATGCAGGGTTTTCTTCGGTTTGGAGATTCGGAGCAAAGGGTAGAAGGTATTTCTCCATTGGGCACGTTTATTCGTGTGGAAGATAGGATTGTTGGAAATAATGCCTTTGTTAATGCAGAAGTATGGGTCTAAAACAAGAGTCTCAGTATGATTTATCATAAGCCTGATAAATGTGTCATCTATAGGGTGTGTTTCAGAACATGTATCAAAATATGTAGACCATTTTCTTCGAGAGTATGTTCTGACTGCCATCCTATACCAAAGATAATAAAGACTTCTTAAGTAAAATAAATGACATGACATGGGAAGACCTCTACCAACTTAAAACTATGGATGTAAATTCCCTGTATTCCATAATAGACCATGAATTAGGCACACAATGCTGTCATCACTTTCTGAAAAGAAAGAAAATGTGCTACATGGAACATACAATGATATTATTAAAAATGATAACATTTTGTTTGTCTAATAATATTTTTATATTTAATGGTACCATGTTCAAGCAAGTCCTCGGAACTGCAATGGGGACTTGCTTTGCCCTGAGTTTTGCCAACCTCTTCCTCGGGGTGTGGGAGGAGCAAGTCCAGAAAAGTGTAGAACAAAATAAAACTGAAGGGAAGATCGTCAAATTGTTAAGATACATTGCCGATCTCTTCATCATATGGAAAGGCAATGAGGAAACAGCTAAAACAATCATTGAGAGATTAAATGTGAACAACAATAACCTTAAGCTGACATACACCATCAGTAAAGTAGCCATAGAATTCCTAGGTGTAGTAGTGGAAATAAGACAGAACAAAATCTGCACCAAACTACACAGGAAAGACATAGCAGGGAACAGTCTCCTTCATGCCCTAAGCAGCCACCCGGAAACACTGAAATGGAGTATAACATTTAGAGAACTCCTTAGGGCAAGGCGAAACTGTAGCACCAAAGAAGATTTTTAAGTAGAACAGGAAATCATGCTCAGCAGATTCAGAGAAAGAGGATATCCAAAGTGGGTGTTGGAAGAAAAAGTGAGCATTATTCCCAGGGAACAGACAGTACAAGAAAGAACTGAGGTAGGAAAAGAAAATCAACCCTGAGTCGTTCTTACCTAAAATGCAGAATCGAACAAGATTCCCAAAATGTTAAACCGAAACTGGAATATCTTGACATGTGAACCCACTCTAGCCAATATATTATCCAGACGCCCCCAAATAACATATAGGAAAGGAAAGAATCTTAAAGACATCCTCATGAAAGGAGACATAACCAGACAGCATGTAAACCCACGTCTCAATCTCAAGGGATTCTTCCCGTGCGGTCATTGCAGGGCTTGCCGCAACAGTCACATGCAGAAGAAATACCTAAGACCTGTATCTGAGAAAAACATAGAACAATTCCTGACATGCGGATCAAACTATGCCATTTATATTCTGGAGTGTCCATGCAAACTAAGATATGTGGGGAGTACCACCCTGGCTGCCAAAAAGAGAGTAATGGAACACATGAGGGCGATAAATAACAAAGACCCACATTACCCAGAAGCAAGACATTTCGCCAAATACCATCTATCTAATAGCTCGCTGTTGACATTCTTTGCAATAGAGCAGATTGAACACAACAGAAGGGGTGGCAATAGGGAGCTCCAACTTAGACAGCGAGAGTCCTGGCATATCATTAATTTATGAACAAAATACCCTGGGAGCCATAACCAAGATGAAAAATTGAGAGTACATCTAAATGAGCAATAATTCCTGGTTTCTTTCCCCATCAGTGATATGTAATCTTAAATATGCTATATCTGTAGATTCAAAGTTATGAAGAATGATTGTGATTATGTGTATCTAGGTACACTGGTGATAGGGAAAATGTAATGTAAAAACATGTGTATAAGTAGTTTTTAAACATAACTATTAGATAATTGATAGTGGTCTCTGTATTTTTCTGTTAATTACAGGAGGAAAGAAAGGAGCCGACTCCGGAGAAGACTCGAGATTCTCCCCTACCCTTTTCTTCAGAACGTCACGAATTGAAGTGATGAAGATTATAATTTTTGCACAATACAGATAAGAGAACCCTTGTCCCTAATATTACAGTTGTGTTCTTTCCTGTATATATTTATATGTAGAAGTGAATTGAGCCGATATGGGAAGCACTCTATTGTATATATATTTGGTTTTTGAATTCACATTAAGTTCAGTTTGGCCTTATAATTTTGTGAGACACCTGTCTACATAAGAAAACCGACTAGTTATGGCCAGGTCCAATAAGCTTCATTGCTAATGTCCCCAGCACCCGCCGTCAATGGCATAAGATCTCCCCTGATAGCTTCCAGGCAGCTTTCTTGCCAATATATAAAACAAAAAGGAGCCAAGAGGGAACGGAAAGGTATATAAGGGATCGCCCTCCACTCTAAGCAATCAATCTACAACAAGATCCCTATACCTGGGACAATTAATAAATTTAACAGACATGAGTATAAATAACTCAGGTTGTATTTTTTCAAACATACCAGAGTAGACCCCTGCTATCTATCGCAGTGGGGTATAGATCCTCTAATGCCTTATTGTCCCCATAAACTATTGTTCCAAACAGGTTACGGAGTTCTCAACTCAAACAGTGTCCAGGACAATGTCCAACAAATGTCTGCCTTCTTTACCGGCAGTACAACCTGAGTTATTTATACTCATGTCTGTTAAATTTATTAATTGTCCCAGGTATAGGGTAGCTTTCTTGCCAAGCCTGGGAACCCGAAGCCAAACCCCCCATGTTGAGGAGGGACTAGCCAGGCTTAACTCGCTGATCACCAGGACCATCAATTTACTCAAATCATTCTCAAACATACCCAGGCGCCCTCAATCAGCATGGTATTCGCCGGAGCTGAGTGCGGAAAAACAAAAGTGTAAAAACTTCGAGAGAATTTGGCGTAGGTCCCATGCGCTGAGGGACAAAGATATATTCAAGAATGCTCTCTCCTTCTATCATAAAAATATAAAAGGAGTACGAAAAACGTTTATTGCCCATCAGTTAACTAAAGCAGAGAACACACCGAAAACATTATTTCAGATACTGAAATCCTTTACTTGTGAAAAGGCCTGCGAAAATCCTGAGACTGCTTCTCAAGCCCTTTGTGATGACATCGCTCAGTATTTAAAAAAAAAAATAGATCTTATCTATGAAAAGATCGCCCCCTTGGGGAGTCAAGAACTGATTACACCTGCTCCTACTTCTCTTGATGTTACCACTCCTCAACTGCTCAACAGTTTTCCTCCTATGTCAAATGAGGTGGCAGCTGCCTTACTTCGTCTGGTCAAATCTGGCTTTCCCCTCGATGTTATCCCAGCAAAAGTTGCCTCCTCCCTTTACAACGAACTATCCACACCAGCAGGCACTATACTAAACCTTTCCATGGAAGAAGGACATCTTTCAGGGGCTTGGAAGGCGGCTCAGGTCATCCCCATTCGGAAAAATACCAAGGCCTCCATGGAAGAACTATCCAATCTCTGCCCCATCTCCCTATTACCTGATCTCAACAAAATCTTGGAAAAATACATTAACCAACATCTCTCTGCCCATGTTGAAAATAATAGCTGTCTGGACCTCTCTCAATCTGGTTTTAGGCCCGATTACAGCACGTAGTTGGCCCTACTTGAGGTCACAGATAACACCAGAATGACTTTAGATAGTGGGCACTCCACCATTCTGGTGCTGTTAGACCTTTCTGCAGCATTCAACACGGTGTTGCATTCGACTATGCTGAGGAGACTGAAGGAGATTGGACTTAGTGGAATGGCCTTGCAGTGGATGACCAGCTTCCTATCCGACCACACTCAGACCGTCAATCTGGGTCCTTTCCGGTTAAAGACAATGGAATTGACCAAGGGTGTCCCCCATGGCACGTTTTAAATTGGGGGATTAAGTCCCCTTGAATCCTGAGGGTCCCTGGGGTCCAACTAACCCACCAGGTACCTCCAGTAAGCGTCACAGAGCTGCGTTGCAGAGAGGTGTAAAAAGGGGCATGGCCTGGCCCACCTCTCTGCAACATAGCGCAGGATGCGCTTACTAGAGGTATCTGGTGGGGTTGTTGGCCCCCAGGGGCCCTCAGGATTGAAAGGGAATTAATGTCCCAACCTAAAACATGCCACAGAGCATGTTTATTATTTATTTTATTTATTTTTAGAGTTTTCTATAGCGCGAACCAGACCCAAAGTAGGGTAACAGAGCGCTTTACATAATGCGACAGGGAAGAAAAGCACAATTGGTAACAGCAACACAAATAAAATAAACGCAAAAAGAACATGATATCAAAACATAATAAAGATCGGTGGATAAAGGTAGGGTAGGGAGCAGTTCTGCAATAGCGAGTCAGTTCAAGCTTGTGCACATCATATCCTCGATATATCAAAGGAGGAGGAGTAGGATAAATGAATAGAAGTTGAAGCTGGCCTGGTGTTTCTGCGGATATTATCCTAGGAATTTGCTCATCAGGAATAATTTTGCTTCCTTTTTGAAGAGGGGCGTCGAGGCGATTTTTCTCATGGATGGCGGAAGAGAGTTCCAAATTCTTGGCGCCGCTCCCGAAAATGCTCTGTTGGAAGTTTTAGTCTTGTTGAACCTTGCGGGTTTCAGGAGAAGATTGTATGTGCTCCTAGAGTGTCTCTTACTCCCAGATAGTGTGAGTTTTTGGGCTAGGAACTGCGGGGTGTTGTGGTGTAGTGCCTTGTGAGTAATGCCAGGAATCTTTAAGTGAGTACGAGCTTCATAGGGTAGCCAGTTGAGTGCCTTCAGGTGTGGTGAAATGTGGTCAAATTTCCTTGATCCTGTAATGAGTCTTGCTGCGGCATTGAGACAGGCTTTTAGGAGCGCGGTAGAGAATTTGGGAAGACCTGAGAGGGTGGAGCAACCGTACTCTAGCCTTGAGATGACTAAGGCCTGTACTGCCGTTTTGAGGTCTGGAATCTCGATAAATGGCTTCATTTTTCTGAGATAGTTGATGTGAAAGCGGGCATTTGTGGCCATCAAGTTAATGTGAGCTTGCATGTTAAGGTTCTTATCCAATGTGATCCCAAGTGATATTGAGTCCACCAGCGTTGGTGTGCAATTCAGAGCAGTGATCAATTTGGTCCATTCCTTTATTTCTTGTGTTTTATTGGGGGGGGGAGATTAAAAGAAATTCTGTTTTTTGTGAATTTAGCTTAAGGAAGTTGGTCGTTAGCCATTGTACAGTTTTTTCAAGAGCTAGATTCATTAACTTTATCTCTTCTATCGAGGTGATTTTAATGTAAAGTTGGGTGTCGGCCGTGTACATGTGGTAGGAGATGCTCGCCTGCTGTAGTAGATCAGTAAGAGGTTCGACATATACGTTGAAAAGAGTGGGTGACAAGGTAGACCCTTGTGGTACACCTAGAAGGTTAGGAGAAGAAGGAGAAAGGATCTTGTCGGTCATGAATGATTGTGTTCTATTTTCCAGAAAGGATTTAAACCATAGAAGGACTGTGCCTGAGAAGCCCATCCTGTCTTCTAGTCTTCTTAGCAATTTGTCGTGGTTGACAGTATCAAAGGCAGATGATAGGTCGAGCAAGACTAGCAAGCATGTTTCATTTCTGTCAAGAGCTAAGAGAGCATCATCTACTATATGTAGGATGGCTGTTTCAGTGCTATGGCCAGGTCTGAAGCCCGATTGGTGGATGTTCAATAAATTGAAGTTTGTGATGTGTAAATTCAGTTGTTGCTGAACACGTTTTTCCAAGACCTTTGCTAGCATGGGAATGTTGGTAATTGGTCTGAAGTTGTTGGGGTCAGAATTGCTCGATGTCAGTTTTTTTAGGATAGGAGTAACTTGACCAGATTTTAGACAGTCTGGGATGAGACCTTGCGATAGCGAGGCATTAATGATCTTGGTCCATCGAGGGGATATGATATGATAGATGTGGGGCAGGCACTTTGCTGGGACACATGTCACCTCAGGCCACGCCGCTCCCTCCATGGGATGGAGATGGGGAGATGGAGATGGGTTGGAGAGATGGAGATGGGATGGAGAGATGGGGTGGAGAAATGGAGATGTGGAGATGGGATGGAGAGATGGAGATGGGATGGAGAGATGGAGATGGGGCGATGGGATGGAGAGATGGAGATGGGATGGAGATGGGGAGATGAGCTGGGATGGAGATGGGATAGAGATGGGATGGAGATCGAGAGATGGAGATGGGGAGATGGAGATGGGATGGAGAGATGGAGAGATGGAGATGGAGATGGGATGGAGATATAATGGAGATAAAGTGGAGATATAATGGAGATAAAACAGAGATAAAATGGAGTTAAAATGGAGAGAAAAAGAGAGAGAAAAGGAGAGAAAACGGGATAGGATGGGGATAAAACAGAGATAAAGTGGAGATAAAATGGAGATATAATGGAGCTAATAGGGAGATAATAGGGGAGATGGGTAGACAGATGGGGAGACAGATGGACAGATGGGGTAGACAGATGGGGGGACATATGGGGAGACAGATGGGGGAGAAGGACATGGGAGATGAGATGGGGAGATGAGGGAGAGACAGATGGGCTAGAGGGTGAAGAGGGACATGGGGGAGAGGGTGGAGATGGGGAGACATCTGGGGGAGACAGATGGGCAATGGGATGGGGATGGAGAGATGGAGATGGTGAGATGGGATGGAGAGATGGAGATGAGGAGATGGGATGGAGAGATGGAGATGGGATGGAGACGGGGAGATGGGATGGAGATGGGGAGACGGAGATGGGATGGAGAGAAGGAGTTGAGATGGAGATGGGGAGATGGAGATGGGATGGAGATGGGGAGATGGAGATGGGGAGATGGAGATGGGATGGGGAGATTGAGATCCAATGGAGAGATGGAGATGGGGAGATCGGGAGATGGAGAAGGGGAGATGGAGATGGGATGGGGAGATGGAGATGGGATGGAGAGATGGAGATGGGATGGAGATATAATGGAGATAAAGTAGAGATATAATGGAGATAAAATGGAGATAAAATGGAGGTAGAAAGGAGATAAAGTGGGGATAAAGTACAGATAGAATGGAGATATAATGGAGATAAAATGGAGATAGAACAGAGATAAAGTGGAGATAAAAGGGCGTTGAAATGGGGATAAAAGTGAGGTAAAATGGAGATAAAATGAAGATAAAATGGGGATAAAATGGAGATATAATGGGGATATGATGTAGATATAATGGAGCTAATAGGGAGCTAATAGGGAGATAAAAGGGAGATGAAGGGAGAAAAAAGGAAGATAATATGGGTAGATGGGGAGACAGATGGGGGACAGATGGGGAGACAGATGGGGAGAAGGACATGGAATGAGGGAGATGGGGATGAGGGAGAAGGAGGTGAGGGAGAGACAGATGGGGAGAGGGTAGAGAGGGTGATGGGGAGAGGGTGGAGATAGGGGAGACAGATGGGGAGACAGGTGGGGGAGACAGATGGGGAGACAGAGAAATGGGATTGGGAGACAGATGGGGAGAAGGAGATGGGGAGTTGGAAATGGGATTGAGATGTGGAGATGGAGATGGAGATGGGATGGGATGGGATGGAGAGATGGAGATGGGATGGAGATGGGGAGATGGAGATGGGATAGAGAGATGAAGATGGGATGGGGATGGAGAGATGGAGATGGGGAGATGGGATGGAGAGATGGAGATGGGACGGAGATGGGATGAGATGGGGAGTTGGAAATGGGATTGAGTGATGGAGATGGGATGGAGAGATGGAGATGGGATGGTGATGGGGAAATGGAGATGCAAACTGTGCAAACACGCCCCATGGCGCGTTTTAAGTTGGGGGATTAATCCCCCTTGAATCCTGTGTCCCCCTGGGGTCCAACTAGCCCACCAGGTACTTACAGTAAGCGCCACAGTGCTGCGTTGCAGAGAGGTATAAAAAGGGGCGTGGCGCTAGCCCACCTCTCTACAACACAGCGCGGGGGCGCTTACTGGAAGTACCTGGTGGGGTTGTTGGCACCCAGGGGCCCTCAGGATTGAAAGGCAATTAATCCCCCAACTTAAAACGCGCCACAGGGCATATCTGCACATGTCACCTCAGACCCCGCCCCCTCCTTGAGATGGTGATGGGGAGATGGAGCTGGGATAGAGAGATGGAGATGCGGAGATGGTATGGAGAGATGAGATGGGATGGAGAAATGGAGATGCAGAGATGGTATGGAGAGCTGAGATGGGATGGGGAGATGGAGATGGGATGGAGATGGGGAGATGGAGATGGAGATGGGATAGAGAGATGGAGATGGGATAGAGAGATGGAGATGAGATGGAGAGATGGAGATGGGATGGACATAGGATGGAGATATAATGGATATAATGTAGAGATATAATGGAGATAAAATGGAGATAAAATGGAGTTAACATGGAGATAGAAAGGTGATAAAGTAGAGATAAAGTACATATAGAATGGAGATAGATGGAGATAAAACAGAGCTAAAATGGAACTAAAAAGGAGATACAGTGGAAATAAAACAGATAAAACAGAGATAAAGTAGAGATAAAATGGAGATATAATAGAGCTAATAGGGAGATAAAAGGGAGATAATAGGGGGAGATGGGGAGACAGATGGGGAGACAGATGGACAGATAGGGAAGGACATGGGATAAAGGAGATGGGGGATGAGGGAGAGACAGATAGACTAAAGGGTGGAGAAGGAAATGGGGGAGAGGGTGGAGATGGGGAGAAAGATGGGGACAGAAGGGGGAGATGGGATGGGGATGGAGAGATGGTGATGGGAAGATGAGATGGGGAGATGGAGATGGGGAGATGGGATGGAGATGGGATTGAGATGGGGAGAGGGAGATGGGGAGATGGAGATGTGATTGAGATGTGTAGATGGAGATGGGATGGAGGTGGGAAGATGGAGATGGAGATGGGGAGATGGAGATGGGATGGAGAGATGGAGAGATGGAGATGGAGATGGGATGGAGATGGGTTGGAGAAGGGGAGATGGAGATGGAATGGAGAGATGGAGATGGGATGGAGACATGGAGATGGGATGGAGGTGGGGACATGTGCAAACATGCCCCATGGCGCGTTTCAAGCCCCCTTGAATCCTTAGGGTCCCTGGGGTCCAACTAGCCCACCAGGTACCTCCAGTAAGCGTCACAGAGCTACATTGCAGAGAGGTGTAAAAAGGGGCGTGGTTTGGCCCACCTCTCTGCATTGCAGCACTGGGGCGCTTACTGGAGGTAGCTGGTGGGGTTGTTGGCCCCCAGGGGCCCTCAGGATTGAAAGGGAATTAGTTCCCTAACTTAAAACGCTCCACAGGGCATGTCTGCACACATGTCACCTCAGGCCCCGCCCCCTCCCTCCATGGGATGGAGATGGGGGGATAGAGATGGGATGGAGAGATGGAGATGGGATGGAGAGATGGAGATGGGGAGATGGGATGGAGAAATGGAGATGCAATGGAGAGATGGAGATGGGGAGATGGAGATGGGATGGAGATGGGGAGACGGAGATGGGGAGAGGGAGATGGGATGGGGAGATGGAGATCCGATGGAGACATGGGATGGAGAGGGCATGTCTGCTCACATGTCACCTCAGGCCCCGCCCCCTCCCTTCGTGGGCTAGAGATGGGGAGATGGAGATGGGATGGAGAGATGGAGATGGGATAGGGAGATGGAGATGGGATGGAGAGATGGATATGGGATGGATAGATGAAGATGGGGAGATGTGATGGAGAGATGGAGTTGGGATGGAGATGGGGAGATGGAGATGGGATGGAGATGGGGAGATGGAGATGGGATGGGATGGGGAGATGGAGATGGGGAGATGTAGATGGGATGGAGATGGGGAGATGGAGAAGGGGAGGTGGAGATGGAATGGGAAGATGGAGATGGGATGGAGATATAATGGAGATAAAGTAGAGAAATATTGGAGATTAAACAGAGATAAAATGGAGCTAAAATGGCGATAGAAAGGAGATAAAGTGGGAATAAAGTACAGATATAATGGAGATATAATGGAGAGAAAATGGAGATAAAGTGTAGATAAAATGGAGATAAAACGGAAATAAAACGGAGAATTAGTGGGGATAAAATGGAGATAAAATGGAGATAAAGGAGATGGGATGGAGAGATGGAGATGGGATGGAGATTGGGAAATGGAGATGCAAACCGTGCAAACGCGCCCCATGGCACTTTTTAAGTTGGGGGTTAAGTCCCCTTGAATCCTGAGGGTCCCTGGGGTCCAACTAGCCCACCAGGTACCTCCAGTAATCGCCACAGGGCTGCTTTGCAGAGAGGTGTAAAAAGGGGCGTGGCCTGGTCCACCTCTCTGCAACGCAGCGCCGGGGCGCTTACTGGAGGTACCTGGTGGGGTTGTTGGCCCCCAGGGGCCCTCAGGATTGAAAGAGAATTAATTCCCCAACTTAAAACGCTCCACACGGCATGTCTGCACACATGTCACCTCAGGCCCCACCCCCTCCCTCCATGGGATGGAGATGGGGAGATGGCGATGGTATGGAGAGATGGAGATGGGATGGAGAGATGGAGATGCGGAGATGGGATGGGGAGATGGAAATCCGATGGAGAGATGGGATGGAGAGATGGAGATGAGATGGGATGGAGAGATGGAGATGGGATGGGAGATGGAGATGGGATGGAGAGATGGAGATGGGATGGAGAGATGGAGATGGGATGGAGAGATGGAGAGATAGAGATGCGATGAAGAGATGGAGATGGGGAGATGGAGATGGGGTGGAGATGGGAAGATGGAGATGGAGATGGGATGGGGAGATGGAAATCCGATTGCGAGATGGGATGGAGAGATGGAGATGGGATGGAGATGGGATGGAGAGATGGAGATGGGATGGGGAGATGGAGATGGGATGGAGAGATAGAGATGGGGAGATGTGATGGAGAGATGGAGTTGGGATGGAGATGGGGAGATGGAGATGGGATGGAGATTGGGAGATGGAGATGAGGAGATGGAGATGGGATGGGGAGATGTAGATGGGGAGATGTAGATGGGATGGAGATATAATGGAGATAAAGTAGAGAAATAATGGAGATTAAACGGAGATAAAATGGAGCTAAAATGGCGATAGAAAGGAGATAAAGTGAAGATAAAGTACAGATATAATGGAGATATAATGGAGATGAAATGGAGATAAAGCGTAGATAAAATGGAGATAGAATGGAAATAAAACGGAGCTTCAATGGGGATAAAATGGAGATAAAATGGAGATAAAGGAGATGGGATGGATAGATGGAGATGGGGAGATGGGATGGAGAGATGGGGATGCGATGAAGAGATGGAGATGGGGAGATGGAGATGGGATGGAGATGGGGAGATGGAGATGGAGATGGGATGGGGAGATGGATATCCGATGGAGAGATGGGATGGAGTGATGGAGATGGGATGGAGATGGGATGGAGATGAGGAGACGGAGATGGGGAGAGGGAGATGGGATGGGGAGTTGGAGATCCGATGGAGAGATGGGATGGAGAGGGCATGTCTGCTCACATGTCACCTCAGGCCCCGCCCCCTCCCTCCGTGGGCTAGAGATGGGGAGATGGAGATGGGATGGAGAGATAGATGGGGAGATGTGATGGAGAGATGGAGTTGGGATGGAGATGGGGAGATGGAGATGGGATGGAGATTGGGAGATGGAGATGAGGAGATGGAGATGGGATGGGGAGATGTAGATGGGGAGATGTAGATGGGATGGAGATATAATGGAGATAAAGTAGAGAAAAAATGGAGATTAAACGGAGATAAAATGGAGCTAAAATGGCGATAGAAAGGAGATAAAGTGAAGATAAAGTACAGATATAATGGAGATATAATGGAGATAAAATGGAGATAAAGCGTAGATAAAATGGAGATAGAACGGAAATAAAACGGAGATTCAATGGGGATAAAATGGAGATAAAATGGAGATAAATGAGATGGGATGGATAGATGGAGATGGGGAGATGGGATGGAGAGATGGGGATGCGATGAAGAGATGGAGATGGGGAGATGGAGATGGGATGGAGATGGGATTGAGATTGGGAAATGGAGATGCAAACCGTGCAAACGCGCCCCATGGCACTTTTTAAGTTGGGGGTTAAGTCCCCTTGAATCCTGAGGGTCCCTGGGGTCCAACTAGCCCACCAGGTACCTCCAGTAAGCGCCACAGGGCTGCGTTGCAGAGAGGTGTAAAAAGGGGCGTGGCCTGGTCCACCTCTCTGCAACGCAGCGCCGGGGCACTTACTGGAGGTACCTGGTGGGGTTGTTGGCCCCAGGGGCGCTCAGGATTGAAAGAGAATTAATTCCCCAACTTAAAACGCTCCACAGGGCATGTCTGCACACATGTCACCTCAGGCCCCACCCCCTCCCTCTATGGGATGGAGATGGGGAGATGGCGATGGGATGGAGAGATGGAGATGGGATGGAGAGATGGAGATGCGGAGATGGGATGGAGAGATAGGCATGCGATGAAGAGATGGAGATGGGGAGATGGGATGGAGATGGGGAGATGGAGATGGAGATGGGATGGGGAGATGGAAATCCGATGGAGAGATGGGATGGAGAGATGGAGATGGAGATGGAGATGGGATGGAGAGATAGAGATGGGATGGGGAGATGGAGATGGGATGGAGAGATGGAGATGGGATGGAGAGATGGAGATGGGATGGAGAGATGGAGATGGGGAGATGGAGATGGGATGGAGATGGGAAGATGGAGATGGAGATGGGATGGGGAGATGGAAATCCGATGGCGAGATGGGATGGAGAGATGGAGATGGGATGGAGATGGGATGGAGAGATGGAGATGGGATGGGGAGATGGAGATGGGATGGAGAGATAGATGGGGAGATGTGATGGAGAGATGGAGTTGGGATGGAGATGGGGAGATGGAGATGGGATGGAGATTGGGAGATGGAGATGAGGAGATGGAGATGGGATGGGGAGATGTAGATGGGGAGATGTAGTTGGGATGGAGATATAATGGAGATAAAGTAGAGAAATAATGGAGATTAAACGGAGATAAAATGGAGCTAAAATGGCGATAGAAAGGAGATAAAGTGAAGATAAAGTACAGATATAATGGAGATATAATGGAGATGAAATGGAGATAAAGCGTAGATAAAATGGAGATAGAATGGAAATAAAATGGAGATTCAATGGGGATAAAATGGAGATAAAATGGAGATAAAGGAGATGGGATGGATAGATGGAGATGGGGAGATGGGATGGAGAGATGGGGATGCGATGAAGAGATGGAGATGGGGAGATGGAGATGGGATGGAGATGGGGAGATGGAGATGGAGATGGGATGGGGAGATGGATATCCGATGGAGAGATGGGATGGAGTGATGGAGATGGGATGGAGATGGGATGGAGATGAGGAGATGGAGATGCAAACTGTGCAAACGTGCCCCATGGCACGTTTTAAGTTGGAGGATCAAGTCCCCTTGAATTCTGAGCGTCCCTGGGGTCCAACTAGCCCACCGGGTACCTCCAGTAAGCACCACAGAGCTGCGTTGCAGAGAGGTGTAAAAAGGGGCGTGGCCTGGCCCACCTCTCTGCAACATAGCGCAGGATGCGCTTACAGTAGGTACCTGGTGGGGTTGTTGACCCCCAGGGGCACTCAGGATTGAAAGCGACTTAATTCTACAACTTAAAATGCCTCACAGGGATTGTCTGCACACGTCACCTCAAGCCCCACCCCTCCCTCCATGGGATGGAGATGGGGAGATGGAGATGGGATGGAGAGATGGAGATGGGATGGAGAGATGGAAATGGGGAGATGGGATGGAGAGATGGAGATGGGATGGATAGATGGAGATGGGGAGATGGGATGGAAAGATGGAGATGGAATGGAGATGGGTAGATGGAGATGGGAAGATGGAGATGGAGAGATGGAGATGGGGATGGGATGGAGATAAAGTAGGGATATAATGGAGATATAATGGAGATAAAACAGAGGTAAAATTGAGCTAAAATGGAGATAAAAAGGAGATACATTGAAGATTAAATTGGTTAAAAATGGAGATAAAACAGAGATAAAGTGGAGATATAATGGAGCTAATAGGGAGATAAAAGGAAGATAATGGGGGAGATGGGGAGACAGATAGGGGGAGACAGATGGGGAGACAGATAGGCTAGAGGGTTGAGAGGTAAATGGGGGAGAGGGTGGAGATGGGGAGACAGATGGGGAGACAGATTGGGGACAGAAGGGGAAGATGGATTGGGGATGGAGAGATGGGATGGAGATGGGGATGGGGAGATGGGATGGAGATGGGGAGATGGAGATGGGATTGAGATGCGGAGATGAAGATGGGATGGAGAGATGGAGATGGGATGGAGATTGAGAGATGGATATGGGATGGAGAGATGAAGATGGGATGGAGAGGTGGAGATGGGGAGATGGAGATGGGATACAGAGATGGGGATGGGGAGCGACCCCATACCCTACCTGCAAGCCAGGTCGCTCCCCACGCCGCACAGCTCCACCAGTTGAGCCCATGTCTTCCCCCTGCTGTCACTCCGCCCATGAGTACGCCGCTGCTATCAGGCACCTGCCTGTGTGTATTTACTCGCCACTGTAATTTTGTGCCTGTGTCTTTATTTTCACACTACTGTATTGTGCTTTCTCTGTATTTTGCCTTCCTTGAGCCCCGCTGCTCAGTCCCCCCATCTCTGCCTTCTGTACCCCGTTGTCGCCTTCCACGTTTCCGCCGCTGCTCCCCTGCAGCCTGCCCCCTTTTTGCCTTCTGTATCCCTTTCCGCAGCCCGTTCTCCGCCCCGCTCCCGCCTCCCAGATCCTCCTCCCTCCCACCTCGCCTTAAATGGCGGCCGCGCCGCTGTCGCGCCTGAGGCGCAGTAGAGACAAGCCTGTCTGCGCCCGTCCGTGCCTGGACCACACCCAGCACCATAACCCCTGTACCCCGGGATTCCCACAACACCGGACTCCACTACAACTCCAACTCCCTCCACGCTCTCAACACCGGCCGAAACCACCGCTGCTTCCAGGCCGCACCAAAACGCACCCACGGACCCTTCTCCTGCCACACCTGCAACTTCACATGTGACAGAACCACCAAACCTCCAAGGACCGGACCCAACCACCTTCGCTGCTTACTCCTCAACACTCGCTCCGCACGCAAACACGCCGTCGAGCTCTGGGATCTGCTCGACATCTCCGCCTCAGCTTTTGTCTTCCTGACTGAGACCTGGTGGAACGACTTCTCGGTGCCCAACATCGCCATAGCCATCCCGGACGGCTGCAAGGTCACCCGCAGCGACGGGGGCAACGGAATCGGAGGAGGAATAGCCATCGTCCACAAGTCCACCCTCAAGGTCGCCACCCACGCAGATGACACCCTCAACACCGCCGAACACCTGCACTTCCGGATCCACACCGACCCCAACACCACCCTCAGAGGAACACTCATCTACAGACCCCCCCAGAGCCCGGGCTCAGTTCAGCAACTCCATCGCCGACCTCGCCAGCACCCACGCACTCGCCTCCACGGACTACATCCTCCTCGGGGACCTGAACTTCCACCTCGAGAACAACAATGACGCCAATTCCGCCACCCTGATCGACAACCTCGCCAACCTCGGCCTCAGACAACTCGTCACCGAACCCACCCACGATGCCGGCCACCCGCTTGACCCCATCTTCTCCACACGCTCCCACATCGCCTACGACCACACCACCGAACTCCACTGGACCGACCACCGCTGCACCCATTTCACCTTTAAGAAACCAACCACACACCACTGGACCCAACAGCTGCCTCGCCGCTGCTGGAGCAAAGACACCAAAGACCAGCTGATCACGTCCCTCACCAAGAACCCACCCACCGACCCCACCAACCCAGACGCAGCAGCCCACAACCTCAGACAGTGGATCGACGACTGCACCAACACCCTCGCTCCGCTCAAGAAACCCTCCAACAGCCACGCCAACAAGAGAGCCACCGGGTTCACCGACAAGCTCCAGGCCTTCAAACACCCATACCAGACACTGGAGAAAACAGGGCTCCACGAACGCACACCGGACAACCACGCAGCCCAATAGGGCGCCACCCGCAGACACCACCACCTCATCAGATTAGCCAAGAGATCCTCCTTCAAAGACCACCAGGATAACAACGCACACGACAGCAAAGAGCTCTTCACCATCGTAAAGGAACTCTCCAACCCCAGTGCCAACGCCAACGACATCCCGTCCTCACATGAACTATGTGACTCACTAGCCATCTTCTTCCACCGCAAGATCGCTGACATCCACGACAGATTCATCACCATGACCACCCCACCTACGCCAGACTCCACCCCCCCCTGTGAACACCACCAGCGCCAACTGCCTGACCTCCTGGTCCAGCGTCAACGACGACGAGACACGCAAGGTCATGAACTCCATCCACTCAGGACCCCCGTCTGACCCGTGCCCACACCACGTATTCAACAAAGCAGACGCAGCCATCGCACCCCAACTACGGAAAGTCATCAACATCTCCTTCGAAACAGCGACATTCCCGGAAAGCTGGAAGCACGCCGAAATCAACGCCCTCCTCAAGAAGCTCAAAGCAGACCCCAAGGACCTCAAGAACTTCCGGCCCATCTCCCTGCTCCCGTTCCCGGCAAAGGTCATCGAGAAAATCGTCTATATGCAATTGGCCCGCCACCTGAAAGAAAACAACATTCTTGATCCATCCCAGTCCGGATTCAGACAAAACCACAGCACGAGACAGCCCTCATCGCCACCACGGACAACATCAGGCGCCAACCAGACATCGGCGAAACATCAGCCCTCATCCTCCTGGACTTGTCAGCCGCCTTCGACACGGTCTGCCGTCGCACTCTAAAGACACGCCTCCTAGAAGCCGGAATCCAAGAGAAGGCTCTTGACTGGACCACGTCCTTCCTCTCCGGCAGAACCCAGAGCGTCCGCCTCCCACCCTTACGATCCAAAGCCACCGACATCATCTGCGGCATTCCCCAGGGCTCATCCCTCAGCCTGACGCTGTTCAACGTCTACATGGCCCCCCTCGCACAAGTGGCCTACCATCACGACCTCAACATCATCTCCTACGCCGACGACACCCAGCTCATCCTCTCCCTCACCAAGGACCCACACACCGCCAAAACCAACCTCCACAAGGGAATGAAGGCCGAGGAGCAGCCGTCTGAAGCTGAACTCGGACACGACGGAGGACCCACCCCTTCAGCTTGGCACGACTCCTGGTGGCCGACCACACTGGGAACAGCACCAACACCCACCGACCTTGCACGCAATCTAGGATTCATCCTCTACTCCTCCCTCTCCATGTCCAAGCAGGTCAACGCCGTCTGCTCCTCCTGCTACAACACCCTCCATGTGCTCCGCAGGATCTACAAGTGTATCCCGACCGAAACAAGAAGAACGATGACACAGGCCCTCGTCAGCAGCAGACTGGACTAAGGCAACGCACTCTACGCAGGAATCCCAGCTAAACACCAACGACGACTACAATGCATCCAAAACACCTCCGCCCGACTGATCGTCAACGTGCCCGCCAGCCTCGCCCTCGCAGCTGTCCCCCTCATCCAATGAATGACCTCCGGTGGCAGATCCGTCTCCTACCTCGCCGCCAAGACCTGGAACACCCTCCCTACCCACATACGGCAGACCCAAGACCGTCTTGCCTTCAAAGGCTTCTCAAGACCTGGCTCTTCGAGCAGTAGGAGCAACACCCCCTCTCCCCTCAGCGCCTTGGGACCCTCACGGGTATGTAGCACGCTTTACAAGTACTCTGATTGATTGATTGATTGATGTGATGGAGAGATGGAGTTGGGATGGAGATGGGGAGATTGAGATGAGATGAGGAAATGTAGATGGAGATGGAGAGATGGAGATGGGATGGAGACGGGGAGATGGAGATGGGGAGATGGAGATGGGGAGATGGAGATGGGGGATGGAGATGGGGAGACAGAGAAATGGGATGGAGAGACAGATGGGGGAGATGGAGATGGGGAGATGGGGAGATGGTGAGTTGGAAAAGGGATTGAGATGTGGAGATAGAGATGGAGATGGGATGGGATGGAGAGATGGAGATGGGATGGAGATGGGGAGATGGAGATGGAATGGAGAGACGAAGATGGGATGGGGATGGAGAGATGGAGATGGGGAGATGGGATGGGGAGATGGAGATGGAATTGAGAAATGGAGATGGGATGAAGAGATGGAGATAGGATGGAGATGGCGAGATGGAGATGCAAACTGTGCAAACGCGCCCCATGGCGTGTTTTAAGTTGAGGGATAAAGTCCCCTTGAATCCTGAGGGTCCCTGGGGTCCAACTAGCCCACCAGGTAACTGCAGTAAGCCCCACAGAGCTGCGTTGCAGAGAGGTGTAAAAATGGGCGTGGCCTGGCCCACCTCTCTGCAACGTCGCGCAGGATGTGCTTACAGGAGGCACCTGGTGGGTTTGTTGGCCCCCAGGGGCCCTTAGGATTGAAAGGGAGATAAAATGGGGATAAAATGGAGATAAACAGGGATATAGCAGAGATGAAATGGAGATAAAATGGAGATAAACTGGAGATAACATGGGGATCAAATGGAGATAAACTGGAGATAAACTGGAGATAAACGGGGATATAATGGGGATAAAATGGAGATAAAGTGGAGCTAAATGGGGATAAAATGGCAATAAAATGGGGATCAAAGAGAGATATAAAGGAGGTATAATGGAGATATAATGGAGCTAATAGGGAGACTAAAGGGAGATGAAGGGGAGATAATATGGGGAGATGGGGGAGACAGATGGGGGGACAGATGGAGAGGAGATAGGTGAGACCGATGGACAGATTGGGGAGACAGATGGGGAGAAGGACATGGGATGAGGGAGATGGGGACATGAGGGAGAGGCAGATGAGGGAGAGACAGATGTGCGAGAGGGTGGAGATGGGGGAGACAGATGGGGGAGACCGATGAGGGAGAAGGACATGGGATGAGGGAGATGGGGATGAGGGAAAGGGAGGTGAGAGAGAAACAGATGGGGGAGAGAGTGGAGAGGGTTATTGGAAGAGGGTGAAGATGGGGAGACAGATGGGGGAAACAGATGGGGAGACAGAGAAATGGGATGGGGAGATGGAGATGGGAAGATGGGGAGTTGAAAATGGGATTGAGATGTTGAGATGGAGATGGGATGGGATGGAGACATGGAGATGGGATGGAGATGGGGAGATGGAGATGGGACGATGGGATGGAGAGATGGAGATGGAACGGAGATGGGATGAGATGGGGAGATGGGATGGAGATGTGGAGATGGGATGGACAGATGGAGATGGAATGGAGAGATAGAGATGGGATGGAGATGGGGAAATGCAGATGCAAACTGTGCAAACACGCCCCATGGCGCATTTTAAGTTGGGGGATTAAGTCCCCTCAAATCCCGATGGTCCCTGGGGTCCAACTAGCCCACCTGGTACCTCCAGTATGCACCACAAAGCAGGGTTGCAGAGAGGTGTAAAAAGGGGCATGGCCTGGCCCAGCTCTCTGCATCGCAGCGCGCGGCGCTTACTGGAGGTACCTGGTGGGGTTTTTGGCCCCCAGGGGCCCTCAGGATTGAAAGGGAATTAATTCCCCAACTTAAAACGTGCCACAGGGCATGTCTGCACACGCCACCTGAGGCCCCGCCCCCTCCCTCCATGGAAATAAAACTGAGATAAAGTGTAGATAAAATGATGATAACATGGGGATAAAATGGAAATAAAACAGAGATAAATGGGGATATAGCAGAGATAAAATGAAGATAAAACTGAGATAAACTGGAGATAAAATGGGGATAAAATGAAGATAAAGTGGAGATAAAATGGAGATACAGTGGAGATAAACAGGGATATAATGGGGATAACACGGAGATGAAATGGGGATCAAAGAGAGATATATTGGAGGTATAACGGAGAAATATAGGAGCTAATAGGGAGATGAAAGGGAGATAAAAGGGAGATAATATGGGAAGATGGAGGAGACAGATGGGGGGACAGATGGGGAGACAGATGGGCGAGACCGATGGACAGATTGGGGAGACAGATGGGTAGAAGTATATAGGATGAGGGAGATGGGGAGATGAGGGAGAGGCAGATGAGGGAGATATAGATGTGGGAGAGGGTGGAAATGGAGGGAAAGATGAGGGAGAAGGACATGGGATGAGGGAGATGGAGGATGAGGGAAAGGGAGCAGAGAGGAGAGGGTGGAGAGGGTGGACAGGGTGATGGGGAGAGGGTGGAGATGGGGAGACAGATGGGGAGACAGATGGGGGAGACAGATGGGGAGACAGATGGGGGAGACAGAGAAATGGGATGGGGAGACAGATGGGGAGATGGAGATGTGGAGATGGAGATGGGATGGTATGGGATGGAGAGATGGAGATGGGATGGAGATGTGGAGATGGAGATGGGATGGTATGGGATGGAGAGATGGAGATGGGATGGAGATGGGGAGATGGAGGTGGGATGGAGAGATGGAGATGGGATGGAGAGATGGAGATGGGATGGAGAGATGGAGATACGATGGAGAGATAGAGATAGTGAGATGGAGATGGAGATGGGATGGAGATGGGGAGATGGAGATGGAGATGGGATGGGGAGATGGAGATCAGATGGAGAGATGGGATGGAGAGGGGGAGATGGAGATGCAAACTGTGCAAATGCGCCCCACAATGCGTTTTAAGTTGGGGGATTAAGTCCCCTTGAATCCTGAGGGTCCCTGGGGTCCAACTAACCCACCAGGTACCTCCAGTAAGCACCACAGAGCTGCATTGCAGAAAGGTGTAAAAAGGGGCGTGGCCTGGCCCAACCTCTCTGCAACGTAGCGCAGGATGCGCTTACACGAGGTACCTGGTGGGGTTGTTGGCCTCCAGGGGCCCTCAGGATTGAAAGGGAATTAATTCCCCAACTTAAAACGCGACACAGGGCATGTCTGCACACGTCACCTAAGGCCCCGCCCCCATGAGATGGAGATGGGATGGAGAGATAGAGAAGGGATGGCGAGATGGAGATGGGGAAATGGGATGGAGAGATGGGGAGATGGGATGGAGAGATGGAGATGGGATGGAGATGGGGAGATGGGGATGGAGAGATGGAGATGGGCTGGAGAGATGGAGATGAGATGGAGAGATGGAGATGGAGATGGGATGGAGATAAAGTAGAGATATAATGGTGATATAATGGAGATAAAACAGAGATAAAATGGAGGAAAAATGGAGATAAAAGGACATAAAATGGAGAGAAAATTGGGATAAAATGGAGATAAAACAGAGAGAAAGTGGAGATAAAATGGAGATATATTGGAGCTAATAGGGAGATATAAGGGAGATAAAAGGGAGATAATAGGGGGAGATGGGGAGACAGATGGGGAGACAGCTGGGGAGACAGCTGGGGAGACAGATGGGGAGACAGATGGGGATACAGATGGGCTATAGGGTGGAGAGGGAAATGGTGGTGAGGGTGGAGATGGGGCGACAGATGGGGAGACAGATGGGGACAGAAGGGGGAGATGGATGGAGATGGAGAGATGGAGATGGGAGATGGGATGGGGAGATGGAGATGAGATGGGGAGATGGGATGGAGATGGGGAGATGAGATGGAGATTGGGAGATGAAGATGGGGAGATGGAGATGGGGTTGAGATGTGGAGATGAAGATGGGATGGAGAGATGGAGATTCGATGGAGATGGGATGGAGAGATGGAGATGGGATGGAGAGATGGAGATGGGGAGATGGAGATGGGATGGAGAGATGGAGATGAGGAGCGACCCCTGACCCCTGCCTGCAGGCCAGGTCGATGGGGAGATGGGGAATTGGAAATGGGATTGAGATGTGGAGATGGAGATGGAGATGGCATGGGATGGAGAGATGGAGATGGGATGGGGATGGGGAGATGGAGATGGAGAAGGCATGGCGAGATGGAGATGGGATGGGGATGGAGTGATGGGTTGATGGGACGGAGAGACGTAGATGGGATGGAGATGGGGAGATGGGATGGAGATGGGGAGATGGGATGGAGATGGGGAGATGGAGATGGGTAAAAAATATGGGGAGATGGAGATGGGATTGAGATGTGGAGATGAAGATGGGATGGAGAGATGGAGATGAGATGGAGATGGGGAGATGGAGATGGGATGGAGAGATGGAGATGAGATGGAGAGATGGAGATGAGGAGATGGGATGGAGAGATGGAGATGGGATGGAGAGATGGAGATGGGGAGATGTGATGGAGAGATGGAGTTGGGATGGAGATAGGGAGATGGAGATGGAATGGAGATGGGGAGATGGAGATGGGGAGATGGTGATGGGGAAATGAGATGGAGAGATGGAGATGGGATGGAGAGATGGAGATGAGGAGATGGAGATGGGATGGAGAGATGGAGATGGGGTGGAGAGATGGAGATCGGGAGATGTGATGGAGAGATGGAGTTGGGATGGAGATGGGGAGATGGAGATGGGATGGAGATGGGGAGATGGAGATGGGGAGATGGAGATGGGGAGATGGGGATGGAGAGATGGAGATGGGATGGAGAGATGGAGATGGGATGGAGAGATGGAGATGAGGAGATGGAGATGGGATGGAGAGATGGAGATGGGATGGAGAGATGGAGTTGGGATGGAGATGGGGAGATGGAGCTGGGATGGAGATGGGGAGATGGAGATGGGGAGATGGAGATGGGGAGATGGGGATGGAGAGATGGGGATGGAGAGATGGAGATGGGATGGAGAGATGGAGATGAGATGGAGAGACGGAGATGGGATGGAGATAAAGTAGTGGTATAATGGAGATATAATGGAGATAAAACAGAGATAAAATGGAGATAAAAAGGACATAAAATGGAGAGAAAACGGAGAGAAAATTGGGATAAAATGGAGATAAAACAGAGATAAAGTGGAGATAAAATGGAGATATAATGGAGCTAATAGGGAGATAAAAGGGAGATAATAGGGAGAGATGGGGAGACAGCTGCAGAGACAGATGGGGAGACAGATGGACAGATAGGGGAGACAGATGTGGAGACAGATGGGGATACTAATGGGCTAGAGGGTGGAGAGGGAAATGGGGGTGAGGGTGGAGATGGGGGTGACAGATTGGGAAACAGATGGGGACAGAAGGGGGAGATGGATGGAGTTTTAGAGATGGAGATGGGGAGATGGGATGGGGATATGAAGATGAGATGGGGAGATGGGAGAGAGATGGGGAGATGGGATGGAGATTGGGAGATGGAGATGGGGAGATGGAGATGGGATTGAGATGTGGAGATGAAGATGGGATGGAGAGATGGAGATTCGATGGAGATGGGGAGATGGAGATGGGATGGAGAGATGGAGATGGGATGGAGAGATGGAGATGTGGAGATGGAGATGGGATGGAGAGATGGAGATGGGGAGCGACCCCTGACCCTGCCTGCAGGCCAGGTCGATGGGGAGATGGGGAATTGGAAATGGGATTGAGATGTGGAGATGGAGATGGGATGGGATGGAGAGATGGAGATGGGATGGGAATGGAGATATGGAGATGGGGAGATGGGACGGAGAGATGGAGATGGGATGGAGATGGGGAGATGGAGATGGGATGGAGAGATGGAGATGGGATGGAGAGATGGAGATGGGATGGAGAGATGGAGATGGGTGGATGTGATGGAGAGATGGAGTTGGGATGGAGATGGGGAGATGGAGATGGGATGGAGATGGGGAGATGAAGATGGGGAGATGGAGATGGGGAGATGGGATGGAGAGATGGAGATGGGATGGAGAGATGGAGATGGGGAGATGATATGGAGAGATGGAGATGGGGAGATGGAGATGGGGAGATGGAGATGAGATGGAGAGATGGAGATGGGGTGGAGATAAAGTAGAGATATAATGGAGATAAAACAGAGATACAATGGAGCTAAAAAGGAGATTAAAGGAGATAAAATGGAAATAAAACGATATAAAATTGGGATAAAATGGAGATAAAACAGAGATAAAGTGGCGATAATAGGGGGAGATGGTGAGACAGATGGGGAGACAGATGGGGGAGACAGATGGACAGATAGGGGAGACAGATGGGGAGACAGATGGGGAGACATATGGGCTAGAGGGTGGAGAGGGAAATGGGGGAGAGGGTAGAGATGGGGGAGATAGATGGGGGAGACAGATGGGGACAGAAGGGGGGATGGGGATGGAAAGATGGAGATGGGGAGATGGGATGGAGAGATGGAGATGGGATGGAAATCAGGAGATGGGATGGAGATCGGAGATAGAGATGGGATTGAGATGTGGAGATGAAGATGGGATGATAGATGGAGATGGGATGGAGATGGGGAGATTGAGATGGGATGGAGGGATGGAGATGGGATGGAGAGATGGAGATGGGGAGATGGAGATGGGATGGGATGGAGAGATTGAGATGGGATGGAGAGATGGAGATGGGATGGAGAGATGGAGATGGAGAGATGTGATAGAGAGACGGAGTTGGGATGGAGATGGGGGGTTTGATATGGGATGGAGATGGGGAGATGGAGATGGGGATGGGGAGATGGAGATGGGGAGATGGGATGGAGAGATGGAGATGGAATTGAGACGGGGAGATGGAGATGGGGAGACAGAGAAATGGGATGGGGAGACAGATGGGGGAGATGGAGATGGGGAGATGAGGAGTTGGAAATGGGATTGACATGTGGAGATGGAGATGGGATGGGATGGAGAGATGGAGATGGGATGGAGATGGGGAGATGGAGATGGGATGGTGAAATGGAGATGGGATGGGGATGGAGAGATGGATATGGGGCGATGGGATAGAGAGCTGGAGATGGGACGGAGATGGGATGAGATGGGGAGATGGAGATGGGATGGAGATGGGGAGATGGAGATGGGATGGAGAGATGGAGATGGGATGGAGAGATGGAGATGGGATGGAGATGGGGAAATGGAGATGCAAACTGTGCTGTGGATTAAGTCCCCTTGAACCCTGAGGGTCCCTGGGGGCCAACTAGCCCACCACGTACCTCCAGTAAGCACCACAATGCTGCGTTGCAGAGAGGTGTAAAAAGGGGCATGGCCTGGCCCACCTCTCTGCAAAGCAGTGCGGGGCGCTTACTGGAAGTACCTGGTGGGGTTGTTGGCCCCCAGGGGCCCTCAGGATTGAAAGGAAATTAATTCCCCAACTTAAAACGCTCCACAGGGCATGTCTGCACATATGTCACCTCAGGCCCTGCTCCCTCCCTTCATGGGATGTAGATGGGGAAATGGAGATAGGATGGAGAGATGGAGATGGGATGGAGAGATGGAGATGGAGAGAGGGGATGGAGAGATGGAGATGCGATGGAGAGATGAAGATGGGGAGATGGAGATGGGATGGAGATGGGGAGATGGAGATGGGGAGATGAAGATGGGATGGAGATGGGGAGATGGAGATGCAAACTGTGCAGACGGGCCCCATGGCATGTTTTAAGTTGGGGGATTAAGTCCCCTTGAATCCTGAGGGTCCCTGGGGTCCAAGTAGCCCACCAGCTATTTTATAAAAAGAAGCAAAGGTGCCTCACTCAAAAGCATTCTTTCACCACAAACAGATCAATTGTCCATATCCAGGGAACAGAAAAAGTCTTCAGTGTTTCTCTTTTTTTCTTTTCTTTATTTTTATTCTGAGAAAAACACAGCAAAGCGAACATCTGGCATGTTTCGTCCATATACAGGACTTCTTCAGGGCAGTTAAGTACAAACAGATAAAAATACAAATATAAGAGCAGACTTACAACAAGTATATGTTACAACAAACATAAGACTTGTCAGTATTTATCACTGCTGCCTGGGTTAGATCTAGATAATAAGGGGCCATATGATATTTTCTCCCAGTCCATTCATTTTCGTAGTATTGCCAATACTCTACTGTCAATACTCTTAACCTTTTAACATACCAATACCAATATGTGATATGGATAGTTATTCTGTTTTGATATTGACTTTGAATTCATCGCCATTCGATTTATCTACCCCTTACCATAATTACCGATGCATTCTTACACCATATTAAGATGGCCGCTTAGATTGAGCATATAGATGACAGGGCTTGGTGTGCCCGGGTCAGGTGGAGATGGTGCTTCGTTCCGTGAACCTTTTGAGATCGGAACCTATACATGCGTGCATCGGGTCTCTTTTATATTGGAGCGAAATATTGGTATTGATTTAGGGATATACATTGGAGGGTTAATAATTATCAACACCCTTATCAAATTGGGTCGCGTTGAATATTCCCGTGACTCATTTGTGATCTTTATTTTACCCTTTAAAGATGGCCGCTGTATTGAAGTCATTGCGATAATGTACATGGGAACTTCCGGTTCCACATCGCCTTTCCGGGACGTCGGGTTTCCACGGGTCTACTTAAACGCTATTATGACCGATGCGCCCTGCTATTGCTGCCTTGCTGCTCCGTCCCACAGCGCCCGCCTGCACCTTCAAGCCTGCACCCTGGTAAGTGGCTCGAAGATGTGTGCCTTTACATGTTTAGTCGGGCTGGTCTGTTTTTACAGCCGGTTGAGACAGTGGGATAATGCTTAATGTGGGCGCTGGATTCTGGCCACTTTAGCAAGTTTATTTGGTTACTGTGGAGTGGGAGCAGTTCGTTGACATACCCGGTTTTACTATTATGTCACGCTTCCCGATACCATGTTGTGGCACTGGATCTGACCCTGGCTCATTTTCACCGTTTATATGTCCTTTTTGTTATATGTCATTTGCATTGATGGTGATTACACGCTAACCTATTAAGTCAGACATTTACTGTTTCACAGTAGCATGTTGACCTTCCTGTGTGCCATTTTTCTTACCTCGACAATTTTATATTTTTAGGCTGATACAGACACACCACTTGGGCAAATAATTTTCAAGTGGTTAAGAGAGGGGACGCCTGTTTTATATGTGTAATAACCTTAGGTAAGCTGTTAAACAATGTGCTCTTATACAGCTTGGAGTAAATAAATATTTTTGAACTATCAAGGCCTGTATACAGCCTTCTAGAACAACGGTGCTGACTTTTTTTATGTCAAATGTTAACATTTCATCTTATAGATCTTTACACTTATTCCTCAGGTTTAATACACAACCCAGGCCATCAGGCCCCCTTCCTATATTAAGGCTACTTTCTAGAGAATGCTTCTGGATGCAACATACATTGATGTGAGAGGTATGTTCCAACATATGGAATGGCACTGGATTTGGTTATTTATCTTCTGGCCAGGGTGACTATTATGAGAAGATTTGGACTCTTGATATCACAGGATGTTCTGTCTCAAATAGATTTTTTATTTGCCTCCTAGGTGCAATACGGTTTTTATGCTTATAGGCTCATACTCTGTATTGAGGGTTCTTTTCTTGAGCGCCGTGGGATACAGTGGGAATGATTTTGATTGGTATGTTTCTCTTATAAGATCATTTTTTAGCATTGTTATTGATTATCTGCCCACTTTGACCTTTATGATAAGCTGTCGGTTGTTGTACAGCGGGGTATGCTTACCATTCTTGTTGCCCTTTTTAACTTTGTTGACTCTAGATTTGTCTCACCTCTGTCTCGTTCCTGAAATCTGATTAGATTAGGCTGAATTGGACGCCTTGACTGGGACGTGGTATCGTTGGTGTTTATTTATTGTTGCCAAACCAAGTACAGCGCTACGTTTTTAAGATATTGTAAGTGAATGAGACATGGGTAGGAGACCTTGGTCATTTATCTCTATTTCTTATTCACAATGTTTATCTAATCCCTGTCTCATACTTTTTAGATTTCCTTGGACGGGGTATGATTTCATAAGGAACAAAACAGCCCCTTTTTTCAAATAACTGGAGGGGCTTTCCCCATTCTAATCAAGTGGTGGGTATTATCTCTAATTTTGACATATTTTGCGCCTGCATGCATTGCATGGAATATTGGTTAATTGAAGTTTGTGTACTCATCCCCTGACTGATTGAGGCTTACTCTCTCTAAACCAAAATGGAGAGTCTCTCTACTCATGTTTCTCTGTGACTACCCCTTTTTTCATTAAACGCTCCTGTCTTGATAGGGGCTCTTAAGATCTGGATTTATTAACATTTCTTAGTGTAACTGGGATGGTACTTCATCAATTATTATTAATTTGTTTCTTTCTTTATCGCTATTGATGTTCTGGTACCTTCCTTACTCTCCTCTTCCATTTATTCTCATTTCTTCCCTATCTAATTTTCTTTACACTTGGGACACAGGAATGATTTCTCCTGGCTACCTTCTGCCTTTCTTTTAAGAGCTCTAGATGTAGAAGCAGAATTGTTTCTCCTATGTAGTGAGTAACCATAGGAGACATGTATAAATGAGGGTCCTTTTTGAGAAACTCTAGTCCGGTTGGGACCTTCTAAGGTAGGACGTAGGCAATACTGTCTTTGTGCCATATGTAAATGTTGTAATGTTTTTAATAGGATGTTAGTCTGTCTTTGTTGTGGCTTGCAGGCAGGAAATCAAGGCCGTCTTTCCTTATGTATGTTGTAACATATATTTGTTGTAAGTCTATTTGTATTTTTATCTGTTTGTACTTAACAGCCCTGAAGAAGTCCTGAATATGGACGAAACGGGTAGGCCTATTCTCTTTGCTGAGTTCTTCTCAGAATAAAAATAAAGAAAAGAAAAACACTGGAGACTTTTTTTGTTCCCTGGATATGGACAATTGATCTGTTTGTGGTGATAGAATGATCTTGGGTGGTGTACCTTTGCTTCTTTTTATAAATTGTTGAAATCCCGTTGGGATCTAGGACTGTGACGGTGGGTACTATTACAGTGTGCACACAGCCCCAACCTTATTTAGTGGGCAACTTATTAATAGAGTAGAAAAATCGGGTTAGGTGCTGCCAGCTAGTAGGTTCTGCTGTCATTGTTTGTTACTTTTTTAGCCCACCAGGAACCTCCAGTAAGCACCACAGAGCTGCGTTGCAGAGAGGTGTGAGATGGAGATGGAGATGGGAGGGAGAGATGGAGATGAGATGGAGAGATGGAGATGGGATGGAGATAAAATGGAGATAAAGCAGAGATATCATAGAGCTAAAATAGAAATAAAAAGGAGATAAAAAGCAGATAAAACAGAGATAAAATTTGGATAAAATGGAGATAAAACAGAGATGAAGTGGAGATAAAATGGAGATATAATGTAGCTACTAGGGAGATAAAAAGGAGATAAAAGGGAGATAATAGGGAGATAATAGGGGGAGATGGGGAGACAGATGGGGAGACAGATGGGGAGACAGATGGACAGATAGGGGAGAAAGATGGGGAGACAGATGGGGAGACAGATGGGCTAGAGGGTAGAGAGGGAACTGGGGGAAAGGGTGGAGACGGGGAGACAGATCGGAGAGACAGATGGGGGATGGAGAGATGGAGATGGGATGGAGAGATGGACATTGGATGGAGATGGGATGGAGAGATGGAGATGGGATGGAGAGATGGAGATGGCATGGAGAGATGGAGATGGGGAGATGGAGATGGGGAGATGGATATGGGATGGAGAGATGGAGATGGGATGGAGAGATGGATATGGGATGGAGATGGGGAAATGGAGATGCAAACAGTGCAAACGCGCCCCTTGGTCCAACTAGCCCACCAGGTACCTCCAGTAGGCACCACAGAGCTGCGTTGCAGAGAGGTGTAAAAAGGGACGTGTACTGATCCACTTTTCTGCAATGCAGCGCGGGGGGCTTACTGGAGATACCTGGTGGGGTTGTTTACCCCCAGGGGCCCTCAGGATTGAAAGGGAATTAATTCCGCAACTTAAAACGCTCCACAGGGCATGTCTGCACACGTCACCTCAGGCCCCGCCCCCTCCCTCCATGGGATGGAGATGGGGAGATGGAGATGGGATGGAGAGATGGAGATGGATAGATGGGATGGAGAGATGGAGATATGATGGAGAGATGGAGAGATGGAGAGATGGAGATGGGATGGAGATGGGGAGACGGCGATGGGGAGATGGAGATGGGATGGGGAGATGGAGATCCGATGGAGAGATGGGATGGAGAAATTGAGATGGGATGGCGAGGGCATGTCTGCACAAATGTCACCTCAGGCCCTGCCCCCTCCCTCCATGGGATGGAGATGGGAGATGGAGATGGGATGGAGAGATGGGATGGAGAGATGGAGATGGGATGGAGAGATGGAGACGGGGAGATGGAGATGGGATGGAGAGATGGAGATGGAATGGAGAGATGGAGATGGGGAGATGTGATGGAGAGATGGAGTTGGGATGGAGATGGGAAAATGGAGATGGGATGGAGATGGGGAGATGGAGATGGGGAGATGGAGATGGGGAGATGGAGATGGGATGGGGAGATGGAGATGGAGATGGGAAGATGGAGATGGGATGGAGATGGGGAGATGGAAAAGGGGAGATGGAGATGGGATGGGGAGATTGAGATGGGATGGAGATGGGATGGAGATATAACGGAGAGAAAGTAGAGATATAATGGAGATAAAACAGAGATAAAACAGAGATAAAGCAAAGATAAAACGGAAATAAAATGGAGATAAACTGGGGATAAAATGGAGATAAAGAGAGATTTAATGGGGATAAAATGGAGATAAAATGGCGGTATAATGGAGATATAATGGAGCTAATAGGTAGCTAATAGGGAGATAAAAGGGAGATCATATGGGGAGATGGGGAGACAGATGGGGGACAGATGGGGAGACAGATGGGGAGACAGATGGGGAGGCCAATTGACAGATTGGGGAGACAGGTGGGGAGAAGGACATGGGATGAGGTAGATGGGGAGATGAGGGAAAGACAGATGGGGAGAGGGTAGAGATGGGGAGACAGATGTGGAGACAGATGAGGGAGAAGGACATGGGATGAGGGAGATGGGGATGAGGGAATGACAAATGGGAAGAGGGTGGATAGGGTAATGGGGAGAGGGTAGAGATGAGGGAGACAGATGGGGAGACAGAGGGGGGAGACAGATGGGGGAGACAGATGACGAGACAGAAATGGGATGGGGAGACGGATGGGGGAGATGGAGATGGGAAGATGGGGGGTTGGAAATGGGATTGAGATGTGCAGATGGAGATAGAGATGGGGTGGGATGGAAAGATGGAGATGGGATGGAGATGGGGAGATGGAGATGGGATGGAGAGATGGAGATGGGTTGGGGATGGAGAGATGGAGATGGGACGATGGTATGGAGAGATGGAGATGGGACGGAGATGGGATGAGATGGGGAGATGGAGATGGGATGGAGATGGGGAGATGGAGATGGGATGGAGAGATGGAGATGGGATAGAGATGGGATGGAGATGGGGAAATGGAGATGGAAACTATGCAAACGCGCCTCATGGCGCATTTTAAGTTGGGGGATTAAGTCCCCTTGAATTCTGAGGGTCCCTGGGGTCCAACTAACCCACCAGGTTCCTCCAGTAAACACCACAGGGCTGCTTTGTAGAGAGGTGTAAAAGGGTGCGTGGTCTGGCCCACCTCTCTGCAAAGCACCGCGGGGGCGCTTACTGGAGGTACCTGGTGGGGTTGTTGGCCCCCAGGGCCCCTCAGGATTGAAAGGGAATTAATTCCCCGACTTAAAACGCTCCACAGGGCATGTCTGCACAAATGTCACCTCGGGCCCCGCCCCCTCCCTCCATTTCTGGAGGTACCTGGTGGGGTGGTTGGCCTCCAGGGGCCCTCAGGATTGAAAGGGAATTAATTCCCCAACTTAAAACGCTCCACAGGCATGTCTGCACATGTCACCTCAGGCCCCGCCCCGTCCCTCCATGGGATGGAGATGGGGCGATGGAGATAGGATGCAGAGATGGAGATGAGATGGGGAGATGGAGATGGGGAGATGGGATGGAGAGATGGAGATGCGATGAAGAGATGGAGATGGGGAGATGGAGATGGGATGGAGATGGGTAGATGGAGATGGGATGAGGAGATGGAGATCCGATGGAGAGATGAGATGGAGGGATGGAGATGGGATGGAGATGGGATGGGGAGATGGAAATGCAAACTGTGCAAACGCGCCCCATGGCACGTTTTAAGTTAAGGGATTAAGTCCCCTTGAATCCTGAGGGTCCCTGGGGTCCAACTAGCCCACCTGGTACCTCCAGTAAGCACCACAGAGCTGCGTTGCAGAGAGGTGTAAAAAGAGGCGTGGCCTGGCCCACCCTCTGCAACGTAGCTCAGGATGCGCTTACAGGAGGTACCTAGTGGGGTTGTTGGCCCCCATGGGCCCTCAGGATTGAAAGGGAATTCATTCCCCAACTTAATACGTGCTAAAATGGAGATAAAAAGGTGATAAAATGGAGTTACACGGAGATAAAATTGGGATAAAATGGAGATAAAACAGAGATAAAGTGGATATACAATGGAGATATAATGGAGCTAATAGGGAGATAAAAGGGAGATAATAGGGAGATAATATGGGGAGATGGGGAGACAGATGGGCTAGAGGGTGGAGAGGGAAATGGGGGAGAGGGTGGAGATGGGGGTGACAGATGGGGAGACAGATGGGGGAGATGGGATGGGGATGAAGAGATGGAGATGGGGAGATGGGATGGAGAGATGGAGATGGGATGGAGATGGGGAGATGGGATGGAGATGGTGAGATGGAGATGGGATTGAGATGTGGAGATCAAGAGGGGATGGAGAGATGGAGATGAGATGGAGATGATGAGATGGAGATGGGATGGATAGATGGAGATGGGGAGATGGAGATGGGATGGTAAGATGGAGATGGTGAGATGTGATGGAGAGATGGAGTTGGGATGGAGATGGGGAGATTGAGATGGGATGGATATGGGAAGATGGAGATGGGGAGATGGAGATGGGGAGATGGGATGGAGAGATGGAGATGGGGAGATGGAGAAATGGGATGGGG
Organism: Lissotriton helveticus; assembly: GCF_964261635.1. Classification (NCBI taxonomy): domain Eukaryota; kingdom Metazoa; phylum Chordata; class Amphibia; order Caudata; family Salamandridae; genus Lissotriton; species Lissotriton helveticus. The sequence continues at coordinate 931,991,123 of NC_136065.1, forward strand.
AGACAGATGGGGAGTTGAAAATGGGATTGAGATGTGGAGATGGAGATGGAGATGGAGATGGAGATGGGATGGGATGGAGAGATGGAGATGGGGAGATGGAGATGGAATGGAGAGATGAAGATGGGATGGGGATGGAGAGATATAGATGGGGAGATGTAGATGGGATGGAGATGGGGAAATGGGATGGAGATGAGGGAGATGGAGATGGGATGGAGCGATGGAGATGGGATGGAGCGATGGAGATGGGATGGAGATGGGGAGATGGAGATGCAAACTGTGTAAACGCTCCCCATGGCGCGTTTTAAATTGGGGGATTAAGTCCCCTTGAACCCTGAGGGTCCCTGGGTCCAACTAGCCCACCAGATACCTTCAGGAAGCGCCATAGAGCTGCGTTGTAAAAAGGGGCATGGCCTGGCCCACCTCTCTGCAAAGCAGCACTGGGCACTTACTGGAGATACCTGGTGGGGTTGTTGGCCCCCAGGGGCCCTCAGAATTGAAAGGGAATTAATTCCCTAACTTAAAATGTGCCACAGGGCATGCCTGCACACATGTCACCTCAGGCCCCCCCTCCCTTCATGTGATGGAGATGGGATGGAGAGATGGAGATGGGATGGAGAGATGGAGATGCGATGGAGAGATAGAGATGGAGATGGGGAGATGAGATGGAGAGATGGAGATGGGATGGAGATGGGAAGATGGAGATGGGATAGAGATGGCCATTGCTTTTTTATTCATTTAGTTTTTTTGAGGGGGGCTGCATGGCCCCCATCCTCACACAAATTATGGACCCGGGGACTCCATCCCCCGGGGCAGGCCTGCCTTTTTAAAATTTTTGTAGGGGAGGGGGGCTGCTTGGCCCCCCTCCCGGGGTACTCTTAGCCCTGGGGCCCCATCCCCCGGGCTGGCCCTCTCCATTGGGGACCATGGGGGTATTGGGGCTACCCGCGTCCTGCGGGAGCCGGCACTGCTTTTCCACAAGGGAGCTACTGACATGCAGCTCCCCTTATGGAAAAGCAATCTGCTTTGCTTCATTGAAGCAAGAGCAGGTTTCCCTGCTCTCGCTTCAATGAAGCAAAGCAATTTGCAATGACAGGGTGGGCGCCATGCGGCTTCCGCCCTGTCATTGCAAACAGCAGTGTCCCAGGGGTGGGCACCCGGGACACTGCAGGAGCTGGCCCTGTGGGTGGCGGTCCCCAGGGCCATCAAGGGCTACAGGAGGGGGCAGCGCGGCCCCCCCTCTCACCAGGGCAGCGGGGGGCCGTGTGCCCCCGCTAAATAATTAATGAAAGCCCTGGGGGAGGCGGTCCCCGGTGCTTGGGAGGGCCTTGGATGCCCCCCCCCCACACATTAAAAATAAGAAGCCCGGGAGGTGGCGGTCCCCAGGGCTTACATTTTGGCATGCCCCCGGGACTTGGCTCTCCTGGGGGCTAAATAATAAAAGACTGCGCTTCATTTTTTAAAAATTTCAGCCGAAATTCGCACTGGGTGCGCAAATCTTGCTAATTTAAAAAAAATGCTTTTTTTTGGTCCTAAGGGTCCTTGAGCAAACCTAGGGGGTCAGAGTGTTTCTACCCTGCCCCCTTTTCTTGTTTTTTACGTTTGTTTTTCTGTTTTCTTGTGCCTCTGTTACCGAGGCACAAGATGGATGCCAACACTTCCTGATTTGGAGTATTGACAGTCAATTAGAATAAAGCTAGTGGTCGGGAGGTACGCGGATCCTCCATGCCTCTAAATATCAAAACTTTTATTTTTTGATTTTCTAAGCATCTACTGAACGGATATACACCATTTAAAAAAAAAGGATGCTTTCTGAAGCAAGCACTACATTTTTGCCAAATTTGGTGTAATTCCGTTCAGCAGTTCCAGCTGTGGCTGTGTCTAAAGTTTCCTAAGGGAAATGCATTTTTCTACCTCTTTTTTTAAAATTTCTCAGGAACTACTGAACGGATTTACACCATTTACCAAAAAAGAGTTCTTTCTGAAACAAGGGCCACCTTTTTGCCAAATTTGGTGTAATTCCGTTCAGCAGTTCGGGCTGTAGCCTTGTCTAAAGTTTCCTATGGAAAATAACATGGAAAAAACATGTTTTGGGACCCCCCATTTTTCCCGGACCCTGCTTGGCGAATCACCCGGAAACTTTCAAGATAGGAGCTGACCGGAGCAGGCCACAAGTTTTGAAAATTTTGTCAACCTGCGCCAAAGTGAATGGGAAAACAAAAACGCCTTTCCTATGGAAACTAGGTCCTAACTATAACTATCTACTGGTGACCACCAGTATATTATATATATATATATATATATATATATATATATGTATATATATATATATATATATATATATATATATATATATATATATATATATATTACCTACTGGCGGTCGCCAGTAGGTAGTTATAGTTAGGATTGATTTCCATAGGGAAATCGGTGGACGAATCTGCTTGAAATTTTCCTCAACTTTGCCTCGCGGCGCTCCGCTCCTTCCCTGAAAGTTTGGGGGCATTTGTCAAGCGGGGGCCGAGATAAAAGGGGGTCCCAAAACGTGTTTTCCCTATGTTAATTTCCATAGGGCGGTCGAACTCACTTTCAGCTCGAACGGCTGAATGGATTTTCACCAAACTTGGCAAAATTGTAGGGACTGGTAGCCCGATGTGCCTTTGCTATGTCTCAAGATATGTGCTCCAGAGGATTTTGAGTAATTTAGGTTCAAAAAAATATATATATCTATAAGCGCGCCCCGGTACGCGTACCGGGGAGCGCACCGGGTGCGCTACGCGACTTGCGCACGGAAAGCTGATTGGCTCTCGGGTGTCTGTAAACATTCGAAACAGTCCGCAGTGGCTGCCATCTTGTGTCTCGGTAGGATCGAGATACAAGAGGTGGCAAAAAACAAAGGGGGAAATGACCAAAAGGTGGCAGGGTGCACCCCCCCTAACCCCCTAGGTTTGATGTGGGGGCCATAAAAGGGTCCCGCGGGACAAAACATTTTTTTATTTTTTTTCCGATTTTCGCGGGGGGGCGCCCGGTACGCGCACCGGGGAGCGTACCGGGGAGCGTACTTTGGTGAAAAATAGTGAAAATAGTAGTGTAAAAAAATAATTTTGAGTGATTAGAGGTAGGGTAGCTCTGAAAAGAGCTTTTGGGTTCTGTGGCTGTTTTAGGTACCTACGAGTACGTCCCATACAGACCCACACACACACCTCCCTCCCCCCACACACACACACCTCACAGACACACCCACACATCCCACACATACACGCACATCCTACACACATACCCCCCACACTCACACACCTCCCACACACACCTCACACACCCACACCTCCACCTACACTCAAACACCCCACACACCCACACACACACACACACCTTACACGCCTACACCGCCACCCACACCCACATACCCCACACACCTACACACACCTATACACCTCACCCCCCCAGACACACACACACACACACACACTTCACAGAGATACCCCACCATCCCCCATACACACCTCCCCCCCACACATGGGGAAAACTCAGTGAAACAGTAAAATAATAATTTAAAGTGCTTAGAGGTAGGGTAGCTCTGAATAGAGTTGTTGTGTTGTGTGGGTGAATTAAGTACCAACATGTAGGTACCAATGCAGAGTCTTAAATTCAATGTACATCTTTTTTTCTGTAGATGTCTTGCATGTTGTTACAGAAGTTGTTGTGGTATATGGAATCCATATTATTGTCTGTCAGGAAAGCAGAAAGAACATGGAGGCAGGAGATGAAAAGAGATGTTAAATACACATTGGAGATAATATAGTGGGAAAAAGGAAGTAACTATGAGCAAAATTACTATGTAACATAAAAAAGTTGCATAGTATACTATAAGTCTGAATTTACATTATAATCAATTTGGTACTAGTTTATGAATTACATATAAAAATGAATAATGTCTTGAACAATTTTTGGTTATTAAAAATAAATTTATTTTTTCTGATTCTTTTTCCAAATTTAACAGAACTTCTAAAAACACATTGTCGGAAATTTGTGCACAAAAATACTTCAGTTTCCAAAATAACATCTTACCTTTGAAAAAGAAGTTTAAGTTCTTAGTGAAAATCCTTTTGAAATGTACTTCAGGAAGTAGTAGTCAAAATGGCTGTGTTTCCCTCTCTTTCTTTATATATATTCATGTACATAACCAATCAAATGTCATTAAATAATAGTAGAAAATTAAAGTAACATTTTAATTGGTTGTAAATTCTAACACTTCAGATGTGTTTTTGTCAAGTAATTCACCTCAGGATATTTAGAGAGGGCTACAGGCCAAATGGCTCAATGGAATTCCACCAAATTTGGGAAAATGGTAGGGACTGGTATGTAGTATGGCCTATTCTATATTTGGTGAAAGTGTCTCCAGTGGTTTTTATGTAAATTAACTTTTAAAATTTTTGGGAGCGCTTCCCAGTGCACGCCCCGGTACCCGTACCGGCAGCGCTACGGGAGTCCTCCATTTTGTGTTTCGGTAGATTTGAGACAGAAAATGGAGGACAAACAACGTTGGGAATGGGTATAAGGGGGCATGGTAGGCCCTCCCTGACCCTCTAGGTTTTCTGAGGGGTCTTAGGAGGCCCATATAGGCGGGAAAAAAAAGTAAAAAAAATTTCCTTAGGGGGAGCGCCCGGTACGCGCACCGGGAAGCGTACCGGGGAGCGTACTTTGGTGAAAATTAGTGAAAAAAGTTAGAGTAAAATAATCATTGTGAGTGATCAGATGTAGGGTAGCCCTGAAAAGAGCTTTTGGGTTCTGGGGCTGAATTAGGTACCTACAAGTAGGTTCCAATGCACAATCTTAAATTCAGGGGGAATATTCTATTCTCCTCATCTGAGAAGTGCACACCATCTCCTCTGTAGATATCTTGCATGTTGTAACGCAAGTTGTTGTTGTATATTGAACCCATTCCATAGTCTCTCATGTAAGCAGAAACAGATTTATTCACATGTTTCCTTGCTTTCTCAATCTGTGGACAAAATTGGTTGGACCACTTCCATTTCTGCCTTTGGCATATATTGGAATATACCAAGGCAGTTTGTGGAAAAAGTGTCATCAATTGCCCAAAGGTGTCCTTTAAAACCATTTCCAGACCTACCCCAGTCAAAGTGCCTAGGTCATTTCCACCACAGTGCAAAATTATAAGGTCAGGGTGTGGCAGATGGTGAAAGGTTTTCACCAATGGTATCAATTGATGACATCTCAATCCTCTTTGGCCAATCCATTTTATGTGCACATTTGGTAAATCAAGGTTGTCAACATTTCTGGTAGCTGCATACCTTTGAGCCCAGTGAATGTAGCTATGTCCAATAATCCAGACAGAGTACATGGTGAGAGGAGGTTCTGGTGCAGTCAGATGAAGTGTAGGAATGAAATGGCAGTTGGAACAGTAGGAGTTTGCAACAAAAAAAAACTGTGGAGTTTCAGTGCTCTTGAATCACAAGCAATAATTGGTGGATTCAGATAGTTGAAAAATGAAAGTTAGGGTGCATGGTTCTATTATGTGAAAGAAGTAATTTGAATGGTTAAGAAAAAGTCATTTAAAGAAAGATTGCAGTGGATAAGCTGGAGTATTGAGAGGTCAAACATGCTTGCTGATTTGATTTGCAACATTGTAGAATACACTTTTAACCCTGGGAGCTCAGTGAGGAGGGAGTTGCTATGGTAACAGGTATAAAGGGCTGAGGGGGGGAAGGGTGTTGATTTGAAAATAGAGAGGGAAGAGTTTTGATTGGTTACCATGAGGAATATGTGTGTAGAATTAGAGGTTTTCTGTGCCATTAATGGTTGCAGTGCCTGGAGAACATACCTTTTGATCTGCTAAAGAAATATTGGTGTGTGTATCTGACACTGTTCTGAATCTCCTAAAGCATTTGTAAAGGTGAGTTATGATTCATTTAATATAGATAGAGACTTGTATACTCTATGGAGAAGATTTGGAAGCAAAATGTGGTTTTTTAATGTGACTTTCTTCATGTTTTTTGAACATGCTTGATAAAAAGTTGTTGCTGGAAAGAGGAATTGTAGTTTGTAAAAATGTGAAGTTTCAGTAGTGACCTGAAATGCTTGTACATATGACCTGCGCTTTGTTTCTAAAATGTTATTCAAAAAACGATTTTGGGGAAATCAGTGGCTTTCAGTAGTGAACATGAATGCTTGTACATAGGACCTATGTTCTGTTCCTAAAATGGTAATTGAAAAACGATTTTAGTGCAAATCCATGGCTTTAACATTTTTAAGAAGGAATAAATAGTGTGTACATAATTATATAAAAATATTTGATTCTTTTACAAACATGTTACCTGTTTTACCTCAGATTGGGAAGCAGACTGAGTTTCTTTGCTGTTGGTTTGTTTCATTTTTTGGGTAATGCTTGGTAGGATAGTTTGCAAGAGATAGGAAATGTATTTTGTAAAATAGTGACTTTTCAGTACTGAAATGGAATGATTGTACATAAAATGTTATTGAAAAATCGATTTTGGGGCAAAATTAATAGCTTTTACATTTTTGAGAAAGAATAAAAAGTGTGTGCATGATTAAATAAAATAATTTGAAGCTTTCACAATCATGTTACCTGTGTTACCTCAGATTAGGAAGCACACTGAGAGCGTTATTTATGAAAACAGCGATGCGTCACTTTTAACTGTGCACTCCTTGTGACACCAATGATGCATTATATTTAATGTATGATGCATCATGTTTCTAGGACTTATAGATAAGTCAGTATTTCTGATGTATCTGTAAGCGCAAAAGTGATAAATTGCTGGAGTGTGTCACAAAAATGACGCAACTCCAGCAATGCATCCTTTCACATGGGGAAAGCCCCATGTGAAAGCGTTTGCCTCAGTCTTACGCCTGCTGTGAGGCAGGTGCAAGATTTTGACGTAACAGTGTCCTAAAAGTGACGCAGTGAAATCTCATAGATTTCACTGCGTCACTATTACGAGGCTTTTTGCGGGGGAATGCCCCCTCTGTGTACATTACACCTGACAGAGGTATAATGTGGTGCAGAGGTTTAAAAAGTGACGCATCTACCTACATGCGTCACTTTTTAAATATGGCGCAAAAAGGCACATGTTTTATGCCGCCGATGCGTCAAAAACAGTGACGCATCAGCAGTGCAAAACTGACGCAGGGCCTCATAAATGAGGTTCATCTTTTTTTGCACACTACTCCAGTTTAGTCCTGTCCACTGCACTCTTGGACACAAGCCTCACCTTTTGTGCTCCCCTGGACAGGCTGGACAGGCTTCATCACATCTGCACTCTTGCTTAGGCCTCATAATCTTTTTTTAGATTAAAATTTGAAAAACAGAGAAAAGGTCATATGTATAAGCTTTTCATTGCACTACTGAAACATTTTTGGGGCAAATTAATGTCTTTTACATTTTTGAGAAAGAATAAATAGCGTGTGCATGATTACATACAAAAATTTGACCTTTTCATAATCTTGTTACCTGTGTTACCTCACATTAGGAAGTAGATTGTGCAGATGAAGTGAGGCATGTCCAGAGGGACAGAGGAGGTGAGGCCTGTGTTCAAGACTGTAGTGGGAGAGAGGCTTTTATTGGAGAGCGTAGGTGGTGAGACCTGTGTCCTAGAGTGCAGTGGACTAGGCTTCATGAAGCCTATCTCCCACTGCACTCTTAGACACAGGTCTCAAGTTCTTTGCACCCGTGGACAGACCTCTCTTCTACTACACTCTTCAATAGAGGCCATACCTCTTGTGCACCCCTAGACAATCCTTACCTCATCTGCAACCCTGAATAGACTTCAACTAATTGGCATGCTTAGACAGGCTTCAGCTTATTTACAACCTTGGACATGCGTCACCTCATCTGCACCTACTTACTATCAATTATACTCAATACATTGAGGCCTGTTCAGAGGACAGAGATGAGGTAAGGCTTGTCCAAGGGTGAGAGGAGCTTAGTCCTGTCCAATGTAGTCATGGACACTGAATGGTTGTACATAGGACCTGCACTGTGTGTCTAAAATGTTATTTAAAAAACGATTTTGGTGGAAAACAATGACTTTTAGTTTTTTGAGAAGGAATAAATAGTGTCTGCATGATTAAATACATATATTTCATCTTTTCACAATAATGTCACCTTAGATTAGGAAGTAGATTGTGTAGATGAGGTGAGGCATGTCCAGAGGGACAGATGAGGTGAGGCCTGTGTTCAATACTGTAGTGGGAGAGAGGCCTTTCCTGGAGAACATAGGTGGTGAAGTCTGTGTGTAAGAGTGCAGTGGACTAGACTTCATAAAGCTTATCTCCTACTGCACTCTTAGACACAGGTCTCACTTTCTTTGTACCTGTGGACATACCTCTCTTCCACTACACTCTTCAATACAGGTCTCACCTCTTTTGCACCCTTGGAGAATCCTCACTTGATCTGTAACCCTGAATAGACCGTTTGCTTTTTGTCATTGGTTTGTTGTTTGATAATAGTGGTCTATAATGTGCTATTTTTTTCTTTAACACAGATTGAAATCAAGATTTCAAGAGTAAGGAAAGATGCCCTCAAGGCAAAGAAGAAGGAAAAATGAAATACGGTTACAAACAAAAACAGCAACGGAATTACAGCACGCTTCAACAACAAATACTTCAAAAAACAGGAACAAAGCTCCTGGTAAGACAACTAAGTCTTTCTTACGGAACATATGTAGATAAAAAAAAAATGTTGGACAGCATGTAGAAAAAGAGAATGAGAGAGTAAATTTGAAAAGGAAGGAGAGACCCTCAAAGAATCCTACAACTGGAGCAGGAGAGAATAATATGTATAGGAATAGAAGGCAGAATCAGGTTAGAGACATTCGTAAACGAATGTTTCGCAATAGGGTGGTTTTAAACTTGTTAAAAACCTTAGGAAAGGTAAACAGAGAGCTGCTTTTTATAAGAAAAAGAAAAGTGTAGAGAAGATTGTTGATCAGGCTTTTGAAGTTAAGAAAAAATTATTTATTTTAATAATTAATAGAATTAGGACACTTAACAAGACAATTGATGTTTTCAAATCAAACAATAGATGGAAAAGAGTAATTAATCGGACTAATTTTTGTAAAGTTTTTTCAGGAGAATGGATGCACAGTTCAAGTTGTGAGCCATTTTTTAATGAGGAGAGTTACTTCCAGGAGAATGATTTAGTGCATGCAGTTGACACCAGCGGTCGAGCGTATGAAGTGAAAGATGGTTGTCCGGTTGAAAAAGAGAAACTTGTGCCTAGAGAACCAGAAGAGGTGTTAACTGATGAAGTTTTAGGGAGACGTACTAAGGGTCCAGTGTAGACTTGGAAGTGTAGTCGTATTTGTAGTGTGCGACAGGAATCAATTGATTTGTTTTGTAATTTCTTACGTACATATAGTAAGAAAAGTCTAAAGCAGAAAGTGAAGTTTTTGCAAGACTTAGATTCTTGCAGAGTGAGAGAAAACACAGGTTTGCAAGGGCATTCACTGGCTTGTCTTTCTAGAAAAGTCTGTCAGAGTGTTTTTCATCATTTTAGGATGTTAGCAGTGCATCATACCAAAATGAGGAAATTAGTGAGAATGTTGTATTATGCAAAAAGTCCAGCACTTAAGCTTAAACAATTAAACAGTGCTCTTTTGCATGGAACTGAATTAGATGTGAAGAAGAGTTGTGAAGAAATTAAGATTTGTTATTTTGGTGAAAAAGAGGACAGTGTAGAAATTGACACAGCAATTCAAGGTAATGTGGAAGACAATGTACAGATTTCAAGTACAGAAAAGTTTGAGCAGGAAATTACCAGGTTTAAGGTGAAATCAAGTGAAAGGCCGAATTTTACCTGTGTGTGTTGTCGACCAAGTCATTATAAGCATCAAACTAGATTAGTTGATTTATACATAAAAAGTGAAAAGATAAATAATTATGAGTGGAAGGATTTTGCAACTTATTTGTGGGTGGAGAATTGTTTTGATTTGAGTTCTGATCAGCGTATTTGTAAATATTGTTATGATAAATTAAATCAAAACAGAATGCCTGCTAGAGCTGTTCATAATAATCTGGAGTTAGTAGACATTCCCCGTGAATTGATGGATTTAAATACACATGAGTCTATTTTGATTCATTGTGTCCATCCTTTTCAGGCAATTGTTCGCATGGAGCCTAAGATAGGGAAATTGCCTCCTACAGATTTGCAGAGAGGATTAAAGGGAAGAGTTGTTTATTTGCCTCTAGATTTCAAAAAAAATATTGATACAATTGGTATAGAAAAAGTAGAAGAGGAACCTTTAGTTATTCTAGTTAATGGGGTTTCGACAAAGAGTAAGAAAATCTGGCAAGATTTAGTGGATGTTAGGAAAGTCAAAAAGGCAACGTTGTATTTAGTCAAAAACAATGAGTATTACAAAGATGTATGTGTTGCAGCAGAGGAAACAGCTGCAGATGAAGACAGTGATTGTTCAGGCGGCCAAATTGAAAACGTTGATGTGTCTAGAAGTGAAGAAATATATGAACATTATACTGTTCATCCTTTGCATTCCAAAGAAGTAATGGGGAATGCAATTCAATTGTTTCAAATGAAAGCAGCAAAAGGAAGTCCCATTATTGTATGGGAAGAAAGTTTGGAAGCTCGTTGTTTTCCACAGCTATTTCCAACAGGTCGAGGTGGACGATATGACGATCGACCACTTCAAATTCCTGCATCTGAATATCGAACTGTAAGATTATATGCTGAAGATCCAAGGTTTCGTCAATGCATTCCCTATTTGTTTCATCTACTGTAGGAAAGTGACTTGTCTGGGCTTTCTTATGCAGTAAACCATATACTGAAAAGTGGAGCACATTTGCAAAATGTTTCGGCGAGGGACTTTATGGAGAAAGTGAATCTGCAAGATAATATTTTGAATTTCTCTTAAATCAATCTCATGGCATGTCAGCGTGGTACAAATGAGTATTGGTTCCGTCGTCATGGGGAATTGAAATGTATGCTAAGAAACTTAGGAACTCCTACATGGTTCCTCACTCTTAGCTGTGCTGAGTATGCATGGGACGACTTACTTAAATTTCTACGAGAGGCAAATGCAAATATTCAAAATATAGAATTCAAAACTGCTGGAGAACTGTGTTCTTTGGATCCAGTGAATGTGTGCAGATATTTCAATCATAGATTTGAAGCTATGATGTCTTTTATTACCAACAAAAAAAATCCTCCCCTTGGAGAGGTTTTGGATTTCTTTTGGAGAAAGGAGTATCAAGCGAGAGGTGCTCCTCATATACATATGTTGTTGTGGATTAAAGATGCACCCAAATTTGGAACAGATTCGGATGAGACAGTGATGAGCTTCATTGAAGAGTATTCAACATGTGCTGTTCCGAAAACTACCAAAGAAAACAGTTTAAGGCAACAAGTTTTACGCTTTCAATCCAATCGTTGTGGAAAGTACTGTCGTAGAAAATTCAGAAACAAGGACAAGTTCTACACAAAATGTCGTTTCAGCTTTCCACGATCAGTGATTTCTAAAGGAAGAGTAAATAATTTGATGTCTTCTCTGTGACATACTGTGACGAGGAAATCACCAAAAAATACATACAATTTAAAAAGAAACGAAGAGTCCAAGTACATCAACGACTACAACCCAGTGATTTTGTCCATGTGGAATGCTAACATGGATATTCAATTCGTTGCTGACAACTCTATTGCTGTGGCTCGATATGTGACGTCTTACATCACAAAAAAAGAAAAGACAGAACTGAAGGAAATGTGGGAGGACATTTCACATGAAAAGAGTCTAAGCAAGAAATTATACAGTTACAGTCTGAAGATGTTGTCACATCGAGAAATTGGAGCATATGAATGTTCTGATTGATTGTCATCAGCAAGTCTCTATGCCAAATCTAGAACCATCATTTGGGTGAGTCTAGGTCTTGCTGCAACACGAAATCGAGTTTTGAAATCTGTACAAGAAATAGAGTATTTGGCGGAGAAAGAACCAGAAAGTACAGATATTTTGAAGACAAACATGTTGGATACATACTATCCAAATAGAAGTAGTCATCTTGAGAACAGTTGCTTGAATGAAGTTCTGCAAAACTATATTTATAAGAGAACCATCAGAGAAGATATCAACAATGGAATATATGCTATCATTGGGTGTGAAGGATGTCTAGTGAGACAGAAAAAAGTCCATTTGATTAATCATCGAAAATTTAGTTGCGAAAATCCAGAGAAAAGGGAATTTTACTATTTAGCTCTTTTGCAACTCTTTAAGCCATGGCGTACAGAAGATGAACTACTTGGTGATTTTCTCTGTTACGAAGATTCTTTTAATGCAACCAAGGATACCATAGAATGTCCTGTTTTTCCAAATTATCTGCAAATGTTGAACGAAGAAATAGAGCAAGAAGCCACAATTGCTGCAGAGATTGCTAGAGACAGTTCTCAAGACAGTCAGAGTTCTGCTTCAAGGAGTCAGGATCCACTTGGAGGACCAATTATTCAAAATGAAGCTGCCACTGCCATGGATGAGGTGGAAAGAGCTATGGAACAAGCTCATGTTGATGTAGTTAACTTAGAAGATTTGGTGAAACAACTAAACCTTGAGCAGAAACAGATATATGACGAAGTCACAGAACAGATTGAACATGGATTCACTCATGAGAAAAAAGAGTGCTCATGTACATCATTTAAACCAGTCCAACTGTACGTAAGTGGAGAAGCGGGAACTGGAAAAAGTTTTCTGATTAAAGCAATTGCAACTTATCTGTAGAAAAGGACTGAATCACCGCTATCTTGTGTTGTTACCGCTCCAACTGGGCTGGCAGCACATATTATTAAAGGGATTACTTTACATCGTTTACTGATGCTGCCAGTGGAGCATGATAACAAATTGCAATATCACAAGCTATCTGGAGATGCGTGTTCCGAAGTTTCAAGAGTCCTGAAGAAAATGAAACTTCTTATCATTGATGAAGTAAGCATGGTGTCAAATATAATGCTTGCTTTTGTGCATTTGAGAATGCAAGAAATTCTTAGAACAGACTATGATGTCTTATTTGGAGGAAAACATATTATTGTTTTTGGATATCTACTGCAGTTGACTCCAGTGAAAGGACAACCTGTGTTCAAAATACTCACGCATGAAGATACCAGGAAGTGCCTAGGAAGCATTGGAAATGTTAATATATGGTTAAACTTCAAATATGCAGAACTACTTCAAAATATGCGGCAGGCCAATGATGAAGATTATAAAAATATTCTACAAGATGTAAGAATCGGAAAAGTAACTCAGCAAGGGAAAGAAGCTTTACATGGACGATTGATTTCGAATTTGTACCCAAATGAAAACATTCTTCCAGAGAATATTTTTAAGAAAATTAACGAGAAGAAATCTGGCATATGTTTGATGCCAACTCTGAAAGAATGTTCCATGATCAACAACAAAATGTTAAAGTTAGAAAATGAAGAGATAGTGAAACTGGAAGCTATAGATAAAATTGAACATATGGGAGCAACAATTATTTTGTCTGAAAATTTGAAATCAAAATTGGATTCATTAGAGAAGACTATATCTAAAACTGCTGGTTTTGAAAAGACTCTGAATGTGTGTTTAAATTGTCGTATCATTTTGAGAAGGAATTTAAATGTTGAAAGAGGTCTGGTAAATGGAGCAATGGGTCATTGTCACGGGTCTGACTGTCAAGAGACCTCTGAATATAAAGACTGGTGGTGCGCCACCCACCTTTCACCTTGCGTCTTGTCTCAACAGCCGCAGACTTCTACGTGGCATGAGGAAGAAGGAGACCCCGACACGGAATGGCCATCAGGCGTGAATGTATACGGCTCCTTTAAGGCCGACGGCTGGGATTGTGGAGTCACGCCCCTAGTGACGACAAAAGCAGGAAGCACGGCATCGAGGACGGACGGCGTTTCCCCCGCGGAGGAGATCGAGGAGGAGAGCAGCGCGGAACCAAGTCTAGGAAGAGAAGCAGACGGAAACGACAAGCCAGGAGGCCAACGGTCGGACGAGTCGCCCTGCCACGCGCCCACGGGAGGAGCGTGGCTTAAAGAGGTACGGGGCCGGGTCGCGGGTTGGGTTGGGAGGCGGAGACAGCCCCCGGTGTAACACTTCCTGCAACCAAACCCTTCCCTGAGCACGAGCACCTTCCGTCACTCCCGTTGTTAACTGGAGCACTTCACGGGGTTTGCGTGTCCCTCACTCCCGGTCCTTGTGTGTGTCCAACCAGAGTGCAGGCAGTAATTCGCCTTCTCTTGATTTCCTTTTCTTTCCGGTACCACGTGGAATCCTGTTGTTGAGACGTATCAAGATAAAGACTTCCACGACCAGAAGGCCCCGCGGCATTCAGCGATACCCAGAGACTAAAGACTACTTACCTGTTCATGAAGAAAACGTATATAACAATAAAGCCCTCCTTAAAACCTTTAATCAAAGCCCCAGTGTTTCTCTTTGAGCCTGCCCCTCCCGCTCCAGTGGTCGAACCTCCAATCCTTCCTGAGCCCCCGGGACAGTCATGTTGTTGGTTTTGTGAATTACAAAAATAGAGATGGAATTGAAATTTTAAAAATTAAATTTGATGGCATTGACGAAATAGAACAAATTTGTCGTTGTACAGCTAGAATTTTGCTTGTGAAAGACTTATATGTTCGCCGAAAACAGTTTCCTATTTGTTTGGCATATGCGGTGACAATTCATAAATCTCAAGGTTTAAGTGTAGATAGTGCTTTGGTGAACATTGGAAGTTCTGTGTTTAAAGAGGGTATGGCATATGTGGCATTATCACGAGTCAGAACTTTATCAGGATTGTACTTGATTGAGTGTGATGAAACAAAGATTTGTGCAGATCTAGATTGTGTTAAAGAATACAATAGGTTAAGAAGAGAGTATGTTCCACATTTGCCTCAATATCCTCTGTTTGAAAAACGTGTGGTAGGCCGAAAAAGAAGAAATGAGAATAATTGCAGTGAGGTAGTAGCAAAAAGACAAAAAGTAGATGAAACTGTAATTGTAAGGAGAAAGAAAAAGGATTCTGTTGAAGATGTTGTTGGATTTCAGTTTGAAAACAGTTCTGGTGTCAACTGCTATGCTAATGTAGTGGTTAATGTTGTTTTTTTTCTTGAAAATATACAAGAACAGATTGTTGAAAATCGGGATCAAAGATTCTGTTGTTTGTTGAATTCCGTGTTTGAGAAATGTACAAGTGATAGAGCAAAAATAGAAAGTGTTTCAGAAATTCGAAATCATGTTCTGGTCAAAATCAATTTTCACAGAATATTCAGCAGGATTGTCAGGAATTTTTAATGTATATGTTTGATGTATTGGAAGATGAAGGTGTAGATATAAAAAATCTTTTTAGCCTTTCTTATCAATGGCAGCATGACTGCGACAACTGTACTTCATCAAGTACTACTAGAATAGAGACTGAAAGATTTATATATTTGACTTTACCAGACTGCAAATCAGTGCCTTTTAATAATCTAGTTAAAGCAGCGGATCACAATATGGTGTATACCCAATGTAAGTCTGCAATGCTGTCCACATTATTTCTACAAAATTATGGTCAGTATGTCATTTTAATGTTCCATCGATGTAGACCTGATGGAAAGAAATTGACAACTTCTATTAAAAATTTCGTGGCATCTCAGTTATCAATATCAGGAAGAACCTTTGCAACTGTAGCTATTATTTATCATGATGGTCCTTCAACAACATCAGGGCATTACACATGCTATTTAAAAAGTTGTAAAGGTTGGACCCACTGTAACGACACTCATTTGACTTTCAAACAACGTTTGACTTTTGACTTAAAAAATTCATACCTAGTGTTTTTAGAACCCAAATTTAAGTAAAGGTAATTGGCCTATGAAGACGGGAGCAGTTAATAAAGGTTATTTTGCTGTTTAAAAATATATTCTGAGTAAAAGTGATCCAGGTAATATAAAAAATTGACTTGTTATATAGGTACTGTAAGTGGCTCTCATAGTAAGTGATATTAGTATTATACAAAATGATGAACATGAGTGAGTCAGAGATTGTTTTACAAATACTTAAATATTGTAAAAATGTTGTATGAGCTTTTCTTTCAGAACGTCGGAAAAAAGGTAATTTCAGAGTTTCTTAGAATTAATTTGAAAATATACTCATACATCTGACACTATTTGGCCAAAAGGAAAGGTACAGGAATGAGTAAAGAGTCATGACTGAAAAAAAAGGAGTATATGAAAATAATGAAAATATTTCAGATGTTCTTGGAGCTTTTCTTCTAGAAAGTCGATGAAATTGATTTTTTAGTGAACAGCAGAGTACTTTGCAACGAGAAAAGGACCTCCATGATATACTATTTGGCCTCAAGGAAAAGTAAGTCAATCAAAGATTGGTGTACATTTGTCATTTGTCAGTATCTAAGTTTTTTTAAAAAACACAATCTTTTAGATTGTGTTTTTTTTTTCCGCTGTCATATGAGGAGTAATTTGAACTCACTGTTTTCAGTGAAATTCAATATATTCTGAGAACAGCAAAAATAAACTATGTAACATGTTGTACAAGTTATTCTATACTTTGGATTGTGTAAATTAAATTGTATTCCCATTCTCTGACACTCACTTTCCTTTTTTCATCCTCTTTCAGCTCTTTTTACTCACTTATAATGTCTTTCTCTCACTCTCTGTAACCCCCGTTCCTTTACTCCACTTCTTTGACAACCCCTCATTCTCATTTCAACTGTCTGCATCGCCTCTCTCCCTTGCATAACTTTTCAGCTTTCAGTCTCTCTGCTTTACTTTCCTTTTCCGTATTTTCCTCCTTTGTTCTTTTAGTAATTCCTGTTTATTCACTCAGCAGTATTATCGCACTATATCACTATAAATCACCCACTCTCCCTCGCTTATCTTTGTTTGCTCCTTTCTTTTGACCTCTTCTCTCTATTTTTCGTTCACTACCTCTATGTCCTCAGTGCGTCACTCTCCTTGTGTTATGTTCACTTGTGTTTATCTACCTTATATAATTTCTTTTACAACAACTTCACTGCTCTTCTCTCATCGTTCTTCATCCCATTTCTTTTACTCTGGTTCCATTACTATCCCTCATTTCCTTTCTTTCAATGTCCTTCTCTTTACTTTCATCACCAAATTATTTTCTCTCAGTACCACTGTTTTACTCATCTTCTCCTCTCTTTCCTTTTTTGCTCCCTTACTCATTTCCTTTTCTCACTCATTGTACTCCACCTCATTCAGTTTTTCTCTTAGTGTGTCTGTCTACTAACTTCCTCACTCTATTTCCCTCAATCGTTGTATATTATCCTCTCTCCCTCATCCCTTCACTCTATGACTGTTCTTCACTTACTCTCAGTTATCTTCTATTCCTCATTCTTCTAAATGCATCCTTAATTAGACTCTTTTCTGTCTCAGTCATTATCTTTTTACTTACTACTGTTTCCTGATTTAGTTTTGCTAACTCACATTGTTTTAGTATCTTTCTTACCTTCAGTTCATTTCTCTGTTCTTCTCTTCCTCTCTGTCAGTGAATCTATATTCCTTACTCTTACTAATTTGCTCTCCTTCTATTTCTTTTTCTCTCTTTTTGTCCTTCTACCTTACTTTATTTCCCTTTCTATGTCCTTCACTCTTACTTTATTTCTAAATACACTGTTATGCTTTTTAACCTCTTCATTTGTATCTTTTAATTTAAAATACATATTTTACTAATTATAACTTATTTTTTCTTCTCTCTTTCACAGATACAAAGTGTAGTAAAAAAATGTAATTAAAGTTACATTTATTATATGGTAAGTGTGACTAAAAAAAATGTACTTTGTCATCACCCTTTGTTTTAACCTCACTAATATTTTCTCAACGAACCTCACTCCTGTTTCTTTACTCTGCTTCCCTCACTTATTCTCCATATTTACTCCCCTTTCCCTATTTCCCCTCTCATATTCAACTTGTTTCAGTTCCCATTCTTTACTTCACTTACCCTCTGTTCCCTTCCTTTACTTATTCACTCATTCTCTTTTTCTTAATTATTTACTTCACTCCTACACACACACCTCATCCCCCTCCCAACACATACACACACCTCTGACATACACCCCACACACACCCCCACACCTCCACACACACTCTTCACACACACAAACACATTCCATACACACACATACATCCCACACACATACCCCCCACACCCATACACCCCTCACAGATATCTCACACACCCTCACCTCCACCCACACCGAAACACCCCACACACCCACAGACACACCTTAGACACCCATATCCCGACCTACACCCACTGAATCCCTATAAGTCACACACACTGCATTACTTACCTTTCTTTGCTGTTTCACTCAAACCCATTCAGGCACTGTTTCCTTTACTCTCTTTGTCCTTTCTCTTTGTCACTCCCCATGTCTTATCCTAATTCAATTTTTCACCCTCTTTCACCCCTCTTTACTTACACTAACTGGTCTTTTCTCACCCTCCTTCACCGTTGTTCATTTATCCCGGTTCCGCCACTACCCTTCATTCTCCATTTTTTACTGTCCTTTCTTTTTCTTTCAACCCCCATTCACATTCTCCTACTATCTCTACTTTAGTCTTCTTCCTCTCTCTTCCTTTCTTTCGCTCCTTTAGTCATTTTACTTTTCTCACTTTCACCCTATTACACCTTCTCTGTTTTTTACTATGTAATAAACAATCCCTCTGTGTTTCTCCCTCTAGCTCTCTTTTTCTTAACATTACTCTCTTTGTGTTCTTCTCTCATGCTAACTCCTTCATTAATTTTTTTTTCTTTTTTTTTTTGGTGCGTGCCTCGGTGCGCGCCCCGGTGCACGTACCGGTACGCGTACCTTGCAGAAAAAAGATTGACAGAGATTCTTTAAAAATATAGGTTTATTTTTATAAAGTAAAGGTAGTTCTAAAAAGAACTGGTTTTCTTTCTTCTTTTTGTTGTTTTATATTTTTTTAATGTTTTTTTGAACATTTTGTACTTTTTTGGGCTTTTCTGAACACTTTTATATTTTTTTTGTATTTTTTATGGGGAGAAACAAAAAACAGGGAATTGTTAATGGCTCAACTGGAGCAAAAACAAAATCAGGAAAAATTAGGGTTTTCTTGTACACTTATGGTTATCACCAGCAACCATGATAAGTTCGATACTTTGCTCACCATAGCAAAGTGTCTTGTTACAATATTTGCACACGATTTTGTAATCGGCAAACTTAGGTTGAATAGTAGCCAATGTGTCTCTTGCCCCTGGACCCGATGGAGTGGGTTGTTTTGATGTTGAGGGTCTAGACGTTGATGGGGTAGTTTACTGCAGAGGTCCCTTAACTCTGCATTAGAGTAATTGTTTGGATGCCAACGCATCATGTGGCGAATCATTGTATGATTCCCGAAGGAATATTTTTTGTTAGGGTTCCCCCTAGACAGCTCAGCACCACAAATCAAGCACGTTACCTTTGCAGCGTTGACTTTTTTAAAACCCCTAGGGATTTTGTAGAACTCCCATACAAAGTGCTCTTTATGTTTGTAGGGCTGTTTATCTTCAGGCAGGAACTGCCTTGTCTGTGCCTCCTCTTCATCATCCTCCTCCTCTTCCTCTTGACCACCAATGTAATCTTCTCGTGGTCTTTTAGATGGTGGTGGTGGTGGTGGTGGGGCAGATGCTCCAGCTGTTGCTGCTACTGTAGCCATTTTATACTAGAAAAGAGTAGAGATAGAACTCAAAACAGGTCTTCCTCAGTCAAAGGACAAAGTCAGAGTAAGGAAAAAAGGTGGGGTCTTTCATCATTTGGAAAACAAAACTGTTCTGGACCAATGAAAAGTGTTATTTTCAAGTCACATGATCCAGGCTTTCATCATTTGGAAACCAAAACTGATCTGCACCAATGAAAAGTGTTATTTTCAAGTCACATGATCCAGGCTTTCATCATTTGGAAACCAAAACTGATCTGCACCAATGAAAAGTGTTATTTTCAGATCACATGACCCGACGCGCTTACGCTACGCGCCCCGGGGCACGTAGCGTAAGCGAGTCGAGACGTTGCGCGATCGTATGTGATCGGGTGTTTCCGGGTGCGCTTACGCAGTACGTCATATGACGCATCACGCGGCTGCGCGATACGTCACGATGTTGTTTTCGTTCGCGGCAATAGCGCTATCGGGACGCTCACCGGTACGCGCCCCGGGCAAAAAATATAAACATTTTTTTTTTTTTACATAATTATACAATATAAAATTCGTTATAAAAAAATATTACTTTTCATACCTATAGAGATTTGCTATTAAAAAAACATTGAAATTCACTGAAAAAACCATAGGTTTCACACCAGTTATAGTTAGGAATTAGCATTTAAAAAACCTATTAAATTCACTGAAAAAACCATAGGTTTCACACCAGTTATAGTTAGCTGGCAGTTTTACTCGCATTAAACCATTGAAATTCCCACGTTATAGTTAGTTGGACTCACTATAACTTGCGCGTGCAATGCACTGCTGATGACGTCACATATTACATCACTCATGACATGGTCAGTGACATCACTCATGACATCACTGATGACACCATCCAGTGAATGTGTGTCTTTGTGAAAAATAAATATTAGTGAGTAATGTTTAAATATTTAAATATATGTATTAGTGTTTCACTTTGTGATATTGTGTATTTTTTCAGTGAATATATATATATATATATATATATATCAACCGTGAGCTAAGTATGGGCGGAAAATTTGTTCTGCTCGCGGAATTTGTGAATTTTTGGCAATTTTGCGATCCGTGAATTGCACGAAATTGCCCAAAAATCCGCAATTCGCGAGTTGGCGGATTTTTTTTCTTGTTCGCGCTTCAAAAATACAATCTTGCTCGCGCGGCATTGACTTACCATGATTCTGCGTTCGTTGATGAGTTTTCCTCCCTGTTCGAGTGCGCTGTGAGATTTTGGCAGCTGGCCGAGCGGCGCCACGATCGCAAACACGTCATTGCGACCCAAAACAGGAAATTGCAAATGCGAACACGTCATTGCGACCCGAAACAGGAAAAAGACATCGCGAGCAGGCTGGTTAAGTGGAAACATGTTCGCGACCGTTGCGACCGCATGCGCAAGTTCTCGTTCCCGAACTGGTAAAAAAATCTCATGAACTCACAAAAAAAAAAATTCGGGAGCTCTTGGAATTTGGCGGATTTTTGCGATTACGAATTTGCACAAATTTGCGAATTCGCAAATTCCGCCCATGCATACCGTGAGCAAGACCAGAGTGGTCGAAATGCGTTGGTTTGTTTGAGAAACTCGATGCTGTTGGCTGCATCACACTGAAGTAAAAAAAGTCTTGACACCAATCTCCCGGAGTGCGAGTATTTCTGCTTTTGATGGTAAAATATATATATACATATATATATATATATATATATATATATATATATATATATATAGGAGCGCGAAGCATCGGCTCTTCGCATATTTAAATCAAGGCCTACTGTGAATGTAGACAGTGCTGCTGACACAACCAATGCTGATGGCACACCGGCAATCTGAAACAAAGAACAATAATGCTTGAAAAAATTGAGAAAAAGGAAATAAGTCGATGGTGGAAAGCCACATCGCTACAAAATTACCTAGATGTGAACAGAATACCCAAAGGACTAAGGATATTCATAATCCCAACATTAGCAAACCCCAGACCAGAGAGATTAAAGGATTGGACTGAGGACACAAATGCATGCTCTACTACCATGCTTAGAATTCTAATAAAAAATGCGTGGATC
This sequence comes from Lissotriton helveticus, assembly GCF_964261635.1. Taxonomy (NCBI): domain Eukaryota; kingdom Metazoa; phylum Chordata; class Amphibia; order Caudata; family Salamandridae; genus Lissotriton; species Lissotriton helveticus. Next base: position 932,012,886 of record NC_136065.1, read on the forward strand.
GAACATTCCAAACTGACTATCCAAATTAAGAGCATAATAGACAAACTTGAAAAAGAAATGGACCAAGATGCCGTGAAAAAATTACTCAAACCAATCGAGGAACGCCTCAAGGCCCATGAAAAAGATATAATTGAGCACAAACAACGAAAACTCCTTCAAGACGAACTCGATTATGCAGCAGGAAGAATCCTGACATTTGCGAAGTAGTTTGACAAAGCTAGACAGCAACTCGCAAAGGATAGAACATTGGGAGCAATGGAGCAGAGAGCATCGAAATCGGGAACTGACCAGAGCTCCGACCTCGGTTCGTTAGAAGACCTGAGCAGCAAAACAGCACCGAAGATTTCTTTTTCCGAGGAGCTTCGGATGCTACAGAAAGAAAACAAACACTCATTTCAGGCAAAGCAAAGAGGCAGAGGAAGGGGCACAAAAGTGAAAGTCAGAGAAGAAGGCAACGAAGGAAAACAAACAACCAGCAGCATGGGAACACGGGGCCAGCAAGCAAGGAACAAATAATGTCTGTCTAATCAAAGGAAGTAACGGTAATAAACCTCTCAACATATTGTCATATGAGGACAATGAGTCTCTGAAACTTGGATTTTCTTTTTGCCCCACGTCAAATGTAGACTATGCACAGTTGAGGATAGATCTATTTAAATTAATTAGAAAATTTAAATTGTTTAAATTGCACGCATTGCGTCCAAATAGGGCTATTGTTGATATAACAGCGAATAACATTTCCCCACAGACCGACATGACAATTCAAGATCTAGAAACACTACCAATGCTACACAGCCTTGAAGGAAATAACGAAACCACGCTTAGAATTTCCAATGATCCACTAGATCCTTTGAATGTTGAATACTTTCAAATAATCCTTGGTATTGACACAGGAAGGACTGAGACAACTAATTTTAGAATGCCATCACGGTCTATCCCCCAACTACCTAAAGACTACATCGATGTATTCTCAGACACAGTTGCAGAAGACATCCTGAGATTAAGCAGGAACCACTTAAAAAAGAGTAATCTTCAGAAGAGACAATGGGATACACTGACTGAATTACAGAAAGACCAAACTGTAGTTATCAAACCCTCAGACAAGGGGGGGGGTTAACATAACTATAATGATTAGAGAGAACTATGTGAAAGAGGAACTTAGACAAGTTAGGAATAGTACATGTTTTTTGTTGTTGTTTTTTTAAATTTGTTTATTGAAATTTCAAAAATGAACATACAATAAAGCATGATATTGAACAGTCATATGTGTGAGTACATTCGGCATCAACGTATAATGTTAGCATGGTAGAGTCATCAGCAAAAAATGCATACTTCAACATAGTAAAAGCAGTTTATCAAATTAGGGCAAATCAACCTACAGTTCCCAGTGCCCAGACCGCAGTACTTAGGGCTCGCAGGCCGACCAAAGGATCAAACACAGTATTACACACATTCCCCTCCAACAGCTGCGTCAGTGCTTCCGTAGAGGCTTCCCTCAATAGCCGATTCCTCCCTGGCACTCCCCTCCCCTCGTTCTTCACCATCCCCATTCTGTGCATCTGACAAAAGTGAGCCGTCTAGGATTGGGGACCAAAAATTCTTAGGTCTATTCTTAGGGGACATTAAGGCGTTGTATAGTTCAGTTTGTGTGCAGCAATATATCAATTTCCTCTTCCAGAATTTGAGAGTAGGGGGAGGGCCTCCCATCCAAGTCCTTGCAATGCACCACTTAGCGATCAAGAAAGCCATATCAACTAGTCGTCTATGGCCAGGACTCAAGGGTTTCGAGTATCCCAAAATGGCCAACAGTGGATCTGGGTCGAGGGCTAAAAGTGACACCCTGTTAAGTTCCCCATATACTGCCCGCCAGAAGGAGAAGACCATAGGGCAAGCCCAGGCTACGTGTAGAAAGTCCGCCAGAGGGGTCCCGCACCTCTTGCACTCAGAGGACTCGCGAAGCCGGTATCTGTGAAGTCTCTCCGGGGTGTAGTAAGTCCTATTCAAGAACTTAAAATGTATGAGTCTATGGCATCCATTTAACGAGATTCTTCTGGAGTTAGTGCAGCAATACTGCCACTTGTCCTCACCTAATTCTATTCACAAGTCTTGTTGCCAAGCCAACCTCGGTTTTGTGTACTCAGTATATTTTTCAGATACGGCTATCCTATAGAGGTTAGTCAGCAACATCACAGGGGACTTGGCATTCATCACATAGTCAAATGCTGCAACCGTCACTGGCTCCTCCATGTCATCACCCAGGAGCTCCCTCAAAGCATGTCGTACCCTATGAAACTGAAAGCGAGCTAACAGTGGGGGGTTCGTCTCTCCATCAGTAATGTCGTCCCACTGTCGCACCTTGCCTCCTTCAAATAGGTCTCCCATAGTGTGTATTCGTAGCTGACGTAGAGTCAGTACCACTCCCTTCTCCTTACACGGAGCTAACCAATGGCACCATTCAATCGCTGCCTTCGGGGAATATAGTAATGTACATGCCTGAACCTCCTTCATGTGATGCCAAGCGTGCGTGACCGAAGTCAGAGAGTCGAGTATGCCTGTACGGCGATCTCTAGACTGCATCAGCAAAGCCGGCAAAGGAGTCAGATCCGCAACGATCCGCTCAATGCGAACATAAGGGGCATCCTGCGGACCATGTATCCAGGAATAGGCATGAGCACTCTGCGCGGCACGATAATAAAGCTCCATGTCAGGCGCATTCAGACCTCCCGCCGCGTACGGTCACGCTAAGATGTTCCAGGCGATCCTGGGTTGCTTTCCAGCCCATGCAAGATGAACCAACAAGGCCTGTAGCCTGCGGAAAAAGTGGGAAGATAAGACCATCGGGACATTACTAAACAAAAAGAGAAATCAGGGAAGTATCACCATTTTCATTAGGGATATGCGCCCCAGCAGCGATAGCGGAAGCGAGATCCACCTCTCGATGTCATCTTCCAATTTAGAAATAGCACAGCCATAGTTTTCCCTAAGGACAACCTCAGAGTCCCTGTGTAATCGTATTCCGAGGTATCTAACCGCCTCGGTAGTCCACTGAAGTGGATACTCCGGCTCAAACCGCTCCGTAGTGGGCGTCAATGGGAACATGATAGATTTAGTCCAGTTAACCTGTATGCCCGAGAGGGATCCGAAGAGAACCACCTCTCGCAGAACCGAAGGGAGGTGCGTCGTAGGGTCCCTAACATAGAGCAGCGTATCGTCTGCGTAGGTAGATACTATTAAGTTGTATGTAGGAAATCTGATGCCTTTATGACTGTGATACTCTCGTAGGGCACACGCAAGAGGCTCGGCTGCTAAAGCATAGAGGACTGGGGACAGGGGGCATCCCTGTCTTGTTCCTCTACCTATCGCAATGGGTGCCGAAACCAGTGGCCCAATGCGAATGCGTGCCGTTGGTGAAGAATACTGTACTGTCAAGAGTTGTAAAAACAGTTGCCCCACTCCCATCCTGCTCTGTACCTGATGGAGGAACGCCCAATCAACCGAATTGAATGCCTTCTCCATGTCTGAGAAGACCGCCACAGCCGACACCTCCGGACGCGTGTGCTGGAAGGAGGTAGTGATTCCGACCAGAGACTACTGTGTCCTTCGTTTGTGTCGTTGATTTGAGTCCTTTTTTGCTGCCTATGACTGAATAGCTCCGGTGTTGGTAGCGCTGTGAGAATAAACATACTGTGTTTAGAGGGGAGTTGCCCATTTTTTGTGTCGATGGATTAGTCCTGTATTGTTTTCCATGAACTGCTAGTCCCCACACAGCTATGGAGAAAAGGGGTTGGAACGCGATGTCGGGTATATAAATCGCGCGTTTTATCCTTTGCGCGTTTTTTCGACAAACTCATCGGGTCTGCACGCGGGATGTTGAGGCACTCTCATTTGAGGTATGGTCTGATTTGAAAAGCGGAAATAAGAATAGTTTAAGCCCTACTTACCTAATATACATAACTTGAGCCTGTGATTTCTTTCACAGAGGCTGTATACATCTTATGAAACAAGATTAAGAGGCTAAGAGGCTGGATGTAGCTCTTCGGGCCGAGGTCTATCGTTACAAAATAAAATGTAAGTTGAGCGACCTCATTTTTGGACTTTACAAGCCAGTTAGAAGAGGGATATTTATGGGTTCTCCTCTTTTCACCTCTAATCCTTATAGCTCTACGTCTGAGGAGACGTATGTAGATACACATCATACGCACCCCTTTTTATTGATGTGACTACCTTACTGCGTGCATACTAAATATAGACTGATCATCATTTAAGTGAGTATTGAGATTTGGTCTCTTTTAAGTTTTTCTATTAAATGCGGTACTACTGGATATCTAAGTGGATGCATCTATATTTTGTAGGCTTGATGTCGACATAACTACAGATAATCGCAGACATCATATACGCTACTTATTACCTGGAATCATTACTAAGTGATTAGACATAACTAAGATGTAAGTACTGTATCTCTTGATCCGTATATTAAGGATCGCTTATTGAGAAATGGACAATGTTGTTGAATATCCATTATCCTTTATGATTTTAGCCAAAATTCAGATCCATCGATTTGGGGCTGAAAACACACGAAGTGCAGCCTACCCCTGAGAGGGTTTATAAGGTAGATATATAGTAAGCTGTACTGTTCCTCTCTATACAGGAGACGTATACATACTTCATGCCCTTTTATATCATTATTACAGACAAATCTTGTGTGGTCCAAACTATAAATCTATTTTCTCGCTGGACGAGGACGTTTTAACCAAGCAAGGAGGGTATCTACCCCGAACCTATAGGCAGTTTTGCTTTTAAGGTATGTGTCTGTCATGAATTGTAGCACTTAGAGGGATTTGTTGATCGGTTTTCTGGAACAAACTTCTAGCCAGTATGAACCATACTAAAGGGGTAGCATGCACATATTCAATAAGAATATCAATATAGTATGTGAAAAGTGTATATCCAGTCTATCGTTGTGCTAATAGTTGTAAAATTCGGCATGACTCCCATGTGAGAATACCTCATTATTCCTGTAATTTTGGTAATCTTTGTTGGTGTTGTTGTTTTTCTATGTATGTTCAAATGTCGATATATGAGTAGCTCAAAAGTAATGTCATGTTGAATTAGATAATAAGCATTAAAGTGCTGATGTGTTAAGTATGTTATGGATTATTTTTATCTTTTAGGTTTCAGCAATTTAAGTGCTAGGTTATTTTTAATTCTATGACTTTTGGATTCTAAAACATATTTTGTTTAAATTCCAGAAATCTTTGGGAAGACAGTTAATATGTTCCCGAGGAAGGCGGCTAAAATTGTTATTGTCCGTCGAAACGCGTTGAAACAAAGGGAGAAGTACAATATACATTGAGCAAGGATTATTCTAACTGTTGCAGAACATTAATCCTTATTGTGTACCTTCCCTTTCTTTAGTAATAGGAAATGTTGATGACTATGTGCATATAATTTGTTCCTTTATTATATTGTCTGTGTTCCCAATTTTAATTATGTCTCTATTTTAATTCTTTTTTTAATGTATATGAATAAACTGTACTAGCTGAGCCTATTGGTTTTTATAGAATTGTGTTATTATTTTATGCATTGCTTCGATTGATAGATTTTTGTGTGGTGTAATATTTGTCTATGTGTTTGAAATAATTGTTGTCTATGAATTAAGGTGCCCAAAGGGAATTTTTCTTGACATAAAGTCAGTTCTGGTACCCTATCCCTTTGGTTTTTGGGTCCCTCTCTCTTTTATTAGAGCAACTCTGATGGAAACAATAATGTTCAGTTGGTGAGCAGCGTACCCTGCACAGGAGAATGTCTCTTTGTATGGAAGCGCCATCCACCACTTCCCACCTGCATGCACTAGAGCCCCTAAGTTGTCACAGTCCTCGAGGAAGTTCCACTGTGAACTAAGCTAGCATTATCAACAGAACTGTGCAGACTTTTCCATCAGCGCCGATCACATCATACAAGTACCTTACATTTTTGTGTCAATCTGCATTAGTCCTGATCGTCCATGGACCCCCCAGCCGCTTCCTGCAGCCCTCCATCTTCTTCTGCCCCAGACGCGTGCCTACGCCAGCCTTTCATTGCTTTTTGTAGGGCCTTCGGATGTGTGAATATGGTGGATCTGCCCTGCCTGTTGACCCTCAGTTTGGCAGGATACAGCATCGCGTAGTCAACTCCAAGGTCCCACAGCTGCCTCTTCATTGGGACAAACTGTCGCCTCGCCTCCTGAACTTTGGCGGTAAAATCCGGGAATAGGGATAGCGTGCTTTCCTCGTAGTTGAGTGGTTGTTTTTCGCGCGCCAATCGTAGTGCTGTGTCGCGGTCTCTGTAGTTAAGTAGTTTAGCTACTATGGGCCTAGGCGGTGCTCCAGGCTTCGGTCTCGGGCCGAGCATTCGGTGTGCGTGCTCTACAACGAACATACCCGAGAAGGCATCCTCTCCTAGCAGCCCGTCTGAGTAGGGCCTCAACGAACAGTTCCATATTGCCCGTTTGGGTGGTCTCCGGTAGGCCCGTGATGCGGATGTTACATCTGCGCGATCTTGCTTCTAAATCCTCAGCTTTATCTTGTAGGATTTGTATTACCTTTCCAAGTTGCTTATGTTTGGAGTCCAGTGTCGTCTGTGCCTCCTCTACTTCCCCTATGCGACGCTCCGACATGTCAAGTCGCTCCGCGTGCTTATCAAGCCGCTCCGCCATCCGATCCATCCTATATGTAAGAGCGTCCATTTTTGTCCCCAGGGATGCGATTCTGCCTTGCAGATTCTTTTCCATAGCCATGAGGAGACCTCTAATATCAGGCTCATTGACATCATCCACGCCTAGCTTCTCGGCCCCCTCGTCCGGGTCGCGGGAGGATGGGTCCGGGGCCTTGGTTTTCTTGCTGCCGTTAGTATCAAAGGAGAGCTTAGGTTGTGTTCTATCCGGTCGACCCATGTTGGCCACGGGTATCGCAGGCAATCGCTCACAGAGCACTCGAGATGTCCTGACAAAAGCAGTAGTGTGTTTATTATCACCTTTTGAGAGCCGATGGGTGTGCACCCCGATGCAGGTCGATGCAGCACGTCCGCACGGTGTATCCCTTCTTGGCAGTGCACTCTAGTGGAGCGGCAAGTCCCCTCAAGAAAGTGAACAAGTGTACCCCGGCCAGCACAGGCTATTCGGTAGTCACGGAGTCGCTCCTCCGTCAATCAATCAATCAATCAATCATGGACATTTATATAGCGCACTACTTACCCGGAGGGTCTCAAGGCGCTTGGGGGGGGGGTGCTGCTACTGCTCGAACAGCCAGGTCTTGAGCTTCTTCCTGAAGGAAAGGTGGTCTTGGGTCAGGCGCAGGTCGGTCGGGAGGGAGTTCCAGGTCTTGGCGGCCAGGTGGGAGAAGGACCTTCCTCCTGTTGTCGATCTTCGGATGCGGGGTACGGCGGCGAGGGCGTGACTGGCTGATCGGAGGTGGCGTTTGGGAGCGTAGAAGTTGATGCGGTTGTTGAGGTAGCTCGGGCCTTGGTCGTGTAGGGCTTTGTGTGCGTGGGTGAGGAGACGGAAGGTGATTCTCTTGTTGACGGGGAGCCAGTGCAGGTCTCTCAGATGTCCGGAGATGTGGCTGCGTCGGGGGATGTCGAGGATGAGTCTGGCTGAGGCGTTCTGGATCCGCTGGAGTCTCTTCTGGAGCTTGGCGGTGGTTCCGGCGTAGAGGGCGTTGCCGTAGTCCAGTCGGCTGGTGACGAGGGCCTGGGTGACCGTCTTCCTGGTCTCGGTGGGGATCCACCGGAAGATCTTTCGTAGCATGCGCAGGATGTTGAAGCATGACGAGGAGACGGCGTTGACTTGCCTGGTCATGGAGAGGGAGGAGTCCAGGATGAAGCCCAGGTTGCGTGCGTGGTCTGTCGGTGTGGGTGCGGAGCCCAGGGCGGGGGGCCACCAGGAGTCGTCCCAGGCGGAGGGCGAGGAGCCCAGGATGAGGACTTCCGTCTTGTCTGAGTTCAGTTTCAGGCGGCTGGTCGTCATCCATTCGGCTACAGCTTTCATCCCTTCGTGAAGGTTGGCTCTGGAAGCGGCGGGGTCGTTGGTCAGTGAGAGGATCAGCTGGGTGTCGTCGGCGTAGGAGATGATGTTCAGGTTGTGTTGGCGTGCGATGGGCGCGAGGGGGCTCATGTAGACGTTGAAGAGGGTGGGGCTCAGCGAGGATCCTTGAGGGACGCCGCAGATGACTTCGGTGGCCTCTGACTTGTACGGTGGTAGACAGACTCTCTGTGTTCTTCCGTCGAGGAAGGAGACGATCCATTCCAGTGCCTTCTCTTGAATTCCGACGTTGCTGAGGCGTTGCACTAGGGTGCGGTGGCAGACCGTGTCGAATGCGGCGGAGAGGTCTAGGAGGATGAGGGCCGCTGTTTCTCCGTTGTCCATCAGGGCTCGGATGTCATCGGTGGCCGCGATGAGGGCGGTCTCGGTGCTGTGGTTGGCTCGGAAGCCAGACTGTGAAGGGTCGAGGGATCCGTTCGTCTCGAGGAAGGCGGCCAGCTGTTTGTTGACGGTCTTCTCGATGACTTTGGCTGGAAACGGGAGGAGCGAGATGGGGCGGTAGTTCTTGAGTTCGGTGGGGTCCGCTGTTGGTTTCTTTAGTAGAGCGCTGAGTTCGGCGTGCTTCCAGCTCTCCGGGAAGGTGGCGGTGTCGAAGGAGGTGTTGATGATGTCCCGCAGGTGGGGTGCGATGACAGTGTCGGCCTTGTTGAAGACGTGGTGAGGGCAGGGGTCGGTCGGAGATCCGGAGTGGATGGAGTTCATCATGCGGACGATGTCATCGGTGCTGATCGGAGTCCAGGCGCGGAGGTTGGTGGTGGGTGGCGTTGCTGCGGTCGTTGTGTGCGATGGTTGACTGCTGAAGCTGTTGTGTATGTCCGCGATCTTGTTGTGGAAGTAGGAGGCGAGGGAGTTGCAGAGGTCTTGCGATGGGGTGATGTCGTTGTTTCCTGCGTTGGGGTTGGAGAGCTCTTTCACGATGTTGAAGAGTTCCTTGCAGTTGTGTGCGTTGTTGTCCAGTCGGTCCTTGAATGCAGTTTTCTTGGTGGCGCGGATCAGTTGGTGGTGCTTCCGGGTGGCCAGCTTGAGGGTGGTCATGTTGTCCGGTGTTGGTTCCCTTCTCCAGGCCTTTTCGAGGGCTCGGCAGTTCTTCTTGGAGCTCTTGAGTTCGTCGGTGAACCATGGGTCAATCCGTTTGTACAACAACAATCAGCAGTATGATGATCTGTAGCGTGCCCCGCAGCGGCTCGGTAGGCAACTCTCCAATTACCAGTGACCATCAGGTGTGGCGATCCACAAAGCGGCGTCCAGTAGTAGATACAGTTGCCACCCAGCTGGAGTGCAGGATTCCAGACCACAAGCAGTTAAGGGTCACCACTAGCAAGTATCTGCTATCAGCACATCTAGGCAGTGACTGCACCTGTGGGGTAGAAACTCGGGGTAGTGCCCCAGTCTCAACCGCACTCGTGCGGAGGTATAAGAGCCTTGTCCTCTCGGAGGGCGTGCGTTAATCTCCCGCAGTTGCAGTTGCATCTGTAGCGTCTCCCTTGTATCAGGCTACACGTCCCCCACAAGTTGTGACACGCTCAGCCTCAAAGCTATAGGCCTACCAGGCCGTCCGCAGCATGGGGGCAAGTACAGCGCTCCCGCACCCCCCCCACAGCCAAACAGGTCCGCCAGAGCCAACAAGGCCAGGGCGGACAGTATCTCAATGGCCACAGCGTCCCTTGTGTAGATGAGGGGTTTGTATGTCCTCACCTCAGGCCGATGTCGCAGTTAGGGCCCAACTCTAGCCGGGGCATCCGTTAGTCCGAGCCCCCCGCGTCTGGCGGTGCAGCCCGTCTCTCCCTTCCTGACTGCGCAAGAACACTCAGAGTCGGCACCCGGCAGCCCTCACAGTGTCCCGATGGTTCGTGCCCGACGCGAACCGCAGCTTGTCTCCGAGTAGGCCTGTTCCGCCTCTCTGGAGCCGGGGGGTCGCGTAGGGGACTACCTCGGCCAGGAGCGCAGTTCACCCCACCGCCGCAGTCCAACGCAGCAGCATAGGGTGCCGAGCCTAAGATCCGAACCTCCGGCGTCTCGAAGGCAGACCCAGCCTTGATGTTAGGCGCCCAGCGAGCAGAGGGCACCAGTAGCTCCACAATCCCCCACAGCAGTGTCGCGCAGCTCCACAGGCCTGTCCCGAGCCGGGAACTCGATTAGTATGCTTCCCAGCACAGGGCCGCACAGCAGCCAGGGAACGGGCGCGGCCGAGCCGCAGTCCGTCGTTACTCCACTGTGTCCACGGCTCCCCCAAAGTCAAGTCCGGGGTCATTCTCCTGTCCCAGCAGTGGTTCAGAGACAGTCCGGCCTGCAGTAAAGTTCCGTGCAGGCCTTCTACGCAGTACGGGAGCCAGAGAGCCCAGTAGGAGTTAGCACCGATCGGGCGAGCAGAACAGCACTTCGTAGCAATTCGCCCCCAGGAATGGTACATGTTACATAAGAACTGACAGGGAATATTTACAGAATGTAAACACACATTACCGAGAGAGATTATTAGAGTGGCATGAACACCAATTACTCAGTTGGGAGGAGCTACAATTCTTAAAAAACAATACATCTACCAGTCCCATGCTCTACCTGCTACCCAAGGTGCATAAGGATGCACTAAATCCACCAGGTCGTCCCATCGTCTCCTCAAAGTATAGCATCTTCGAGAATACCTCAATCTTTGTAGAACATTTCCTGGCACCATATATGCAGAATTTAGATTCCCAAGTCACAGGATTTTATCCAAAAAACAAACAATCTATGTTGGGACAAGGAATGCTGGCTAGTGTGCTTAGACGTGGAAAGTCTGAACACTAGTATTAGACACCAAGATGTAATGAATGCCTGCAAGTATTTTTTGAGAATGAGAGGAGTGAAGTTTTTACAACATACACAAATGATCATGGAAATGATTGAGACATGTCTACATGAGAATATTTTCCTTTTTGAAAATATATTGTATAAACTGTTAGAAGCGGCTGTCTCTAGTTGGCAGAGGTATAGACTTCTGACAAATAGGGACACACCTTTTCTAGTCAGGGCAAGGGGATCACACACTTAGATAACCCCTGCTCACCCCCTTGGTAGCTTGGCAAAGCAGACAGGCTTATCTCAGAGGCAGTGCGTTAAGCATTTATGACCACATACAGTAATAAAGTGAATACACTACAAATGGACACGACACAGTAGTATTATAAAAATAAGGATTTTTATAAATACCAAATAACGACAAAAATATACCACAATCTTAATAAATACTCTTGGAAGGAAAAATAATAGTTCAAGTACGGTTTCTTCTTAGCACAAAGTCTTTAGTATCAAAAGCAACTCTTCTTCTTTAAAACACAGTTCTTGGCAACAATGTAACCCACACGGGAGTCACACGACGTCGAGGCAAAGTTAATCCAAAGGTTCGGCGTCGACCGCGAGGAGCGCTACGTCGAGCCCGGAGTCGCACAGACCCCCACAACAACACAGTACCTTGGAAAAGTGAAGCACTCGATGATCAGCGGCGTTGAGATGTCCGGCGTCGCGTCTTCGGCGCCGATCGGGCCTCGGAGTCGGGGCGATCTGCAGCGGCGTCGACCGAAGTCAGGCGGGAGCAGCGCTCACGAGATGAAGCAGGATACGGCGTCGTCGATGTCGATGTTGCAAGAGTGAGCAGCGCTCACGGCGTCGAGAGGGCTCGAAGTCGATGCGATCAGCAGCGGTGCAGACACGAGGTCACTTGGAGCTGGAGCCGAACTCACTACTCACTGGCGTTGTTGCTGGCGTCGATCGGGCCCGGCGGCCGGCGTCGAGGAAGCGGGACACTGGAGCCGTTACTCACGATGTCGAGCTGGATTCGGCGGCGTCCGTCGGCGTCGAGATTGCTGGATTCTTTCAGAGGTGCTGGATTCACAAGTTCCAGCAAACAGCACTTTAAGCAGATGAAGTCCTTTAGCCCTGTGACTTCAACAGGAGACTGGCACTCTTCCAGCCCTTGGAGATTTTCTTAGCAAAGATTGAGGGTACACACACAGTTCCTCTCTCCTGGTTCCTTGGCAAAAATAAAGAAGCAATGCAGGATTCCCCCAACAAACAGCACTCTGGCAGAAGGGGTAGGCAGTCCTTAGATCAGCAGGCTTCTTGTCCTTGGTTCAGGTTTCCTTGTCAGAAGTGATCTAAATTCTTGGTTCAGGGGTCCTTCTCTTATACCCCTTTTTGGCTTTGATCCCTTTGTCCATGCAGGGGAATTTCCCCCCATCTTGGGTTTGTTGTGGGTGTTGCCAGGCCGAAGCACCTGGCCTATTCACTGTGCAGGGCAGAGTCTTCAGCCGCCCAGCAGGAGCGGAGCCAGCATTGTCACTGGCAGGGGCAGGGCCATCAGTTGCCCGGCAGGAGGTGGGCCAGGAAAGTCCCAGGCAGGCACAGAGTCATCAGCCGCCCGGCAGGGGGGCGGAGCCAGCATTGTATCAGGCAGGGCAGGCTATCAGGAGCTACTCTTCCCCTACTCTCAATGCAAATGCCCCACTCATCCCACACTGACTCATTCAGACCTCTGGAGCCACCCAGCTCCTGTCACACGCACACCAGAACCAGCAGAGACCGGTAGACAGTTAGACAAGAAAATAGCTACTTTCTAAAAGTGCTATTTTCAAACACAGAGTCCAAAAACCATCCACACAAACGGATGCGTTATTAAACCCTGAGTTCAGGGATACCAAACTCGACATTGCACCATGCTCCCCGAGCCCGCTAGGATTATAACATTAATAATCCTGGCAGCCCATCCTAACTGATGGAGAGCAGGTTACCTTACACTAGTGAAAAACGAATATGGCTGTAATTCACTATTAGGACATGCCAACCTTGTCAGGCTTGTCCTACCTTATGCTTACAATGCACCCTGCCCGTGGGCCTACCATAGGGGTGACTAACATGAAGTTAAGGGAAGGTTTAGGGACTGGCAAGTAGGTGTACTTGCGCAGTCTGCATGACAGTACCAGACTGCACGTGGTCTAGCAATGGTAGACCTTCAGACATACTTTTACTAGGCCGCTCTTGTGGGTGGCACAACACGTGCTGCAGGCCCACTAGCAGCATTTGTATTTACAAGCCCTGGCACTCCTGGTGCACTCTACTAGGGACTGACAGTAAACCAAATAAGCCAAACATGGAATTCAATCAATACAGCAATTTCACATAGGGAGCACTTGCACTGTGGCACTGATCAGCAGTGGCACAGTGCCCAAAGCATTTACCAGCAAAAACATCGTAAACAGAGGAGGCAAACAGAAAAGAATGGAGGAGAGACTCATGCCAATGATGTCAGGTCTAACACGTGTCCCCTCCAGCTGAAATGTGGGGAGAACTACCCTTACCCTAGGGAGTCCTCGTCACTAAGGCGGAAAAATCTGGACAGACCATCAGCATTGGCGTGATCTGTGCCAGGGCGGTGTTCCACCGTGAAGTCCATCCCCTGTAGGGAAATGGACCACCTCAACAGCTTTGGATTCTCACCCCTCATCTGTATCAACCATCTGAGGGGCCTGTGGTCTGTCTGAACCCGGAAGTGAGTCCCAAACAGGTAGGGTCTTAGCTTCTTCAGCGCCCAGACCACAGCAAATGCTTCTCTCTCTATCGCACTCCACCTCTGTTCCCTGGGAAGTAACCTCCTACTGATGAAGGCTACAGGTAAGTCTCGGCCCTCTTCATTCACCTGAGCTAGAACAGCCCCCACGCCATGCTCTGAAGCGTCCGTCTGGACAACAAATTCTTTAGAAAAGTTGGGTGCCTGGAGTATGGGTGCTGTGCACATTGCAGTTTTCAGGGTGTCAAAGGCCGTCTGACAGGCGTCAGTCCAGATCACAAGTCGTGGCTGCTTCCTGGAAGTCAGCGAAGTCAAGGGGTGCACAATGTTACCGTAATCCTTGACGAACCTCCTGTAATAACCCGTGATACCCAAGAAGGCTCTCACCTGAGTCTGGGTTTTGGGCGGTGCCCATGCCAGGATGGTATCAATCTTGGGTTGCAGGGGGGCCACCTTGCCGCTCCCTACTTGGTGCCCCAAGTACACCACTGAACCCTGCCCAATCTGGCACTTACTGGCTTTGATTGTGAGGCCTGCTCTGCGCAGGGCCAACAACACTTCCTGGAGGTGGCGCAAGTGTTCCTCCCAGCTGGCGCTGAACACTGAGATGTCGTCCAGGTAGGCGGCACTGAAATCCTCCAGTCCAGCCAAGACCTGGTTGACCAACCTCTGGAAGGTGGCAGGGGCATTCTTCATCCCAAAGGGCATAACCCGGAACTGGTAGTGCCCATCTGGTGTGGAGAATGCTGACATCTCTTTTGCCCCATCAGTCAAGGCGATCTGCCAGTACCCAGACGTTAGATCAAACGTACTAAGGTACCGGGCAGCCCCCAACCGATCTATGAGCTCATCAGCTCTGGGGATGGGGTGCGCGTCAGTCTTGGTGACTGAATTGAGTCCTCGGTAATCCACACAGAACCGAAGTTCCGGTGAAGCACCAGGCGCTGCAGCCTTTGGGACCAAGACCACTGGGCTGGCCCAAGGACTGCTAGAGGACTCAACCACCCCTAAGGCAAACATTTTGGAGACCTCCTCCTTGATGTATGCTCTGACCTTGTCAGTCACTCTGTAAGCCTTGTGCTTCACAGGAGTGCTGTCCCCGGTGTCCACATCATGGACACACCACTGAGTGACACCAGGAATCAAGGAAAACAGATCAGGGAATTGTCCCAACAATTGGCGACAATCCTGCTGCTGTTCAGGGGTCAGTGTGTCAAAGAGGACCACACCATCCACTGACCCATCTTGCTCTTTTGCAGACAGGAGGTCAGGAAGAGGCTCACTCTCCTCCTCCATTCCAGCATCTGTAGCTAGGAGCATGCCCACTTCGGACCTTTCTAAGTGGGGCTTCAAACGGTTGACATGCAGGACCTGCAAGGGGTTCCTGGGAGACTTCAAGTCCACCATGTAGGTGACATCGCTCTTTTTCTCCACAACCTCAAATGGTCCAGTCCACCTGTCCTTGAGCGCACAAGGTTCCACAGGGGACATAACCCAAACTTTCTGTCCAGGCTGAAGCTCTACCAGAGTGGCCTTCTGGTCGTACCACCGCTTCATCTCCTCCTGGCTGGCCTCCAGATTTGCCTGAGCAAGATCTCTGAAGCGCCTAGTCTGGTTCCTAAAGGCCAGCATGTAACTGTATACATCCTGGGGAGGTTTCCTGGGAGATTGCTCCCAGCCTTCTTTGACCAGACTCAAAGGTCCTCTTACCGGGTGACCATACAAGAGCTCAAAGGGGCTGAACCCTAGAGACTTTTGTGGCACCTCACGGTAAGCAAACAACAGGCATGGCAAGAGGACGTCCCATTTACGCCTCATTGGTTCTTCAAGACCCATAATCATGCCTTTAAGGGTACGGTTGAATCTTTCAACCAACCCATTACCTTGAGGGTGGTAAGGAGTGGTGAACTTGTAAGTTACCCCACACTCCTTCCACAAAGACTTCATATAGTTGGAAATGAAGTTGGTGCCCCGGTCTGACACCACCTCTCTGGGGAACCCCATTCTGGAGAAAACACCCATCAGTGCCCGTCCCACCACGGGGGCCATCACCGTTCTGAGAGGGATGGCTTCCGGGTACCGTGTGGCATGGTCCACCAAGACCAGGATGAACCTGTTGCCTAGGGCTGTCTTGGGGTCCAGGGGCCCAACAATGTCAATCCCCACCCGGTCAAAGGGGGTACTGACCACGGGAAAAGGTTGGAGGGGAGCCTTCTGCTTCTGCCCGCTTTTCCCACTTGCCTGGCAAGTTTGACAGGTCTTGCAATGGATATCTGTATCCCTTCTCATCTGAGGCCAATACAAATGGGTGACAAGCCTGTCATAGGTCTTGTCCTGCCCCAGATGTCCAGCTAAAGGAACGTCATGAGCCAAACCCAGTAGGAAGGCTCTGAAGCGCTGGGGTACCACCAACACACGGGCTGACCCAGGCTCAGCAGCCTTAGGCTCGCTATACAGGAGGTCGTTCTCCCAGTAAACAAAATGTGACCCTGACTGATCACCTGAGGTTTGGGCTGAGGCCTGCTGCCTCATACCCACAAGAGAAGGGCACACTTTCTGTTCTGCACAGAATTCCTCCCTGGAGGGACCACCATCCTGCTGCCAGTGGGTCAGCTCGGGTAGGTCTCCCAGTTCAGCAACGTGTTCACCTGTGGGTTCCAGGGCATACCCCTCAAGGTCTGCCTTCTCCTGGACCACGGGAACTATGGGGGACCGTTTCCCCCGCCCCCTGCCTCTTCTCTTCACAGCTGGGTCCTGGGCCATACTTTCAGGCTCCAGAACCCCATCAACACCCTTACTTGCTGTCATGGATCGAGTGGTTGCACACACCCACTCTGGCACACCCAACATTTTCAAATGTGTCTCCCTCTCCACCTTAGCCCAAGGGGAGTCTTCTAAATCATTGCCCAGGAGACAATCAACAGGCATGGCGGGCCTTACAGCAACTTGAAGAGTACCTGAAACTCCCCCCATTCAAAGGAAACTTGAGCTACCTCACACTCTCTCTGGGAGTTGTCAGCAGCTATCACAGGGTAGAATGCGTGGGGAACAACCTGCTCTCTGGACACCAAGTGACACTTGACAGCTGTCACACTCGCTCCGGTGTCTCTGAGAGCTTCCACTCTATGGCCATTAATGGTCACCCACTGCCTATATTTCTTAGTGTTACTAGGCAGAGGGGGTGGAGGGACCAATTCCATGTCTCCTAGAGAGACCAGGGACATCTCTGCGGGACCCTCCCCACCATGGGCAACCATCTCCTCCCCTCCCAGGGCTACACTCGCCAACTGACGGGGGCGGCACGTGGTGGTGCACTGGGTGGTGCACTAGAGTTCTTCAAGGGACACTGGGGATTATAAAACCGGTGTCCCACCTGCTTACAAGCGAAGCAGGTCATTGGGCCCCTACGAACAGGTCTACCTGTCGGGCCTCTGATTTCTTCTCTGGGGGAGGCTGGGAACCCTTCCCTTGGTTCCTTTGGGGATTACTTTGGGGCCCTTTCTGGAACTCCCTCTGTTTACCCTTGTCCCCCCCACTCTTCTGCTGGGGACCCTGCCCACCTTTGGCTGAGTCTCCCACTGGACCCTTGTGGACCCTGGTACTGACCCAGCGGTCCGCCTCCTCAGCAAGTTTTCTAGGGTTAGATATCTTGCTATCAATAAGGTGCTGGCGCAGCTCTGGAAAACAGTTATTAGACAAGTGCTCCCAAGCAAACAAATCATAAAGAGCATCATAACTTTCCACTTTGTTGCCCTTTACCCAACCATCCATGGCTCTGCAAAAATATGACACATATTCCACCCACGTCGTACCAGGCAACTTCTTACATTCTCTAAAGGCCTGTCTGTACTTTTCTGGGGTTAGGCCATACCTTAACATTAAAACATCTTTCATATGAGCATAAGACATCCTATCCTCAACAGGCATGTCTAACAGGGTATCTCTTCCCTCATTCACAAAGCGACCCCACAACCCCGCTCCCCAATCCTTCTCAGGGACCCGGTGGGCCAACAATGCTAACTCATATGCTTTAAACCATTGACCAATATCCTCATTCTTCTGAAAATCTTTGATCACATTTTTGGGAAAATAAAACTTACTTTCTGCAGGCACAGATGGGATGCTGCCACCAGAGGGATTCAATTCTAACTCTTTAGCTTTGAGCTCCAACTCCCTCATCCTGGTATCACGCTCAAAAGCTAACTTCTCTCTTTCAAACTCTAACCTTTTGATCTCCATATCAGCTTCTCTCCTGCCTCTTGCATTCTCTATTTCCAACTGCCCATTTATCTTAAGTTTTGCCATTTCCATGTTGTAAGCTCGCTCTTTCTCCCTTTCTTCTCTTTCTTCAGGAGAAAGACCCTTGGAGGAAACACTGCTGCCAGGAGAGGACACATGACCATTCACTGGTACCTCCTCATCCCTTTCCCCTGGCGGTACCACCACCGCATCAGAGGGATCTCTGGATTCCAACCAGGCCTCCAAAGCTTTGAGATATTCCTCCTTCACTGAGATGCCTTTGGTAGGGACTTTAAATTTCTTGCAAAAGGATTTCAGCTCCTTTAATTTGTAATCCTTTATCTTACTCCTATCAAATTCCTCCTCAACAACAGGTGTAGTGCCTCCAGCATTACTCATGGTCAAAACTGGCAGTTTCAAAAATCAAGCTTCAGGAAAGCGGAGAACAAAAAAAATAGAATATCCAACCAAAACAGATTGTGGCTGCGCTATGGTCTGCTTTCACTATGTAGTGCACACTAATCACTGCACATGGGTCATAAATGCAAAGTTCAAATCCTCACCGCTGACCCACCAATGTTAGAAGCGGCTGTCTCTAGTTGGCAGAGGTATATACTTCTGACAAATAGGGACACACCTTTTCTAGTCAGGGCAAGGGGATCACACACTTAGATAACCCCTGCTCACCCCCTTGGTAGCTTGGCAAAGCAGACAGGCTTATCTCAGAGGCAGTGCGTTAAGCATTTATGACCACATTCAGTAATAAGGTGAATACACTACAAATGGACACGACACAGTAGTATTATAAAAATAAGGATTTTTATATAAGCCTTAGCACAAGACCAAATAACGACAAAAATATACCACAATCTTAATAAATACTCTTGGAAGGAAAAATAATAGTTCAAGTACGGTTTCTTCTTAGCACAAAGTCTTTAGTATCAAAAGCAACTCTTCTTCTTTAAAACACAGTTCTTGGCAACAATGTAACCCACACGGGAGTCACACGACGTCGAGGCAAAGTTAATCCAAAGGTTCGGCGTCGACCGCGAGGAGCGCTACGTCGAGCCCGGAGTCGCACAGACCCCCACAACACAGTACCTTGGAAAAGTGAAGCACTCGATGATCAGCGGCGTCGAGATGTCCGGCGTCGCGTCTTCGGCGTCGATCGGACCTCGGAGTCGGGGCGATCTGCAGCGGCGTCGACCGAAGTCAGGCGGGAGCAGCGCTCACGAGATGAAGCAGGATACGGCGTCGTCGATGTCGATGTTGCAAGAGTGAGCAGCGCTCACGGCGTCGAGAGGGCTCGAAGTCGATGCGATCAGCAGCGGTGCAGACACGAGGTCACTTGGAGCTGGAGCCGAACTCACTACTCACTGGCGTTGTTGCTGGCGTCGATCGGGCCCGGCGGCCGGCATCGAGGAAGCGGGACACTGGAGCCGTTACTCACGATGTCGAGCTGGATTTGGCGGCGTCCGTCGGCGTCGAGATTGCTGGATTCTTTCAGAGGTGCTGGATTCACAAGTTCCAGCAAACAGCACTTTAAGCAGATGAAGTCCTTTAGCCCTGTGACTTCAACAGGAGACTGGCACTCTTCCAGCCCTTGGAGATTTTCTTAGCAAAGATTGAGAGTACACACACAGTTCCTCTCTCCTGGTTCCTTGGCAAAAATAAAGAAGCAATGCAGGATTCCCCCAACAAACAGCACTCTGGCAGAAGGGGTAGGCAGTCCTTAGATCAGCAGGCTTCTTGTCCTTGGTTCAGGTTTCCTTGTCAGAAGTGATCTAAATTCTTGGTTCAGGGGTCCTTCTCTTATACCCCTTTTTGGCTTTGATCCCTTTGTCCATGCAGGGGAATTTCCCCCCATCTTGGGTTTGTTGTGGGTGTTGCCAGGCCGAAGCACCTGGCCTATTCACTGTGCAGGGCAGAGTCTTCAGCCGCCCAGCAGGAGCGGAGCCAGCATTGTCACTGGCAGGGGCAGGGCCATCAGTTGCCCGGCAGGAGGTGGGCCAGGAAAGTCCCAGGCAGGCACAGAGACATCAGCCGCCCGGCAGGGGGGCGGAGCCAGCATTGTATCAGGCAGGGCAGGCTATCAGGAGCTACTCTTCCCCTACTCTCAATGCAAATGCCCCACTCATCCCACACTGACTCATTCAGACCTCTGGAGCCACCCAGCTCCTGTCACACGCACACCAGAACCAGCAGAGACCGGTAGACAGTTAGACAAGAAAATAGCTACTTTCTAAAAGTGCTATTTTCAAACACAGAGTCCAAAAACCATCCACACAAACGGATGCGTTATTAAACCCTGAGTCAGGGATACCAAACTCGACATTGCACCATGCTCCCCGAGCCCGCTAGGATTATAACATTAATAATCCTGGCAGCCCATTCTAACTGATGGAGAGCAGGTTACCTTACACTAGTGAAAAACGAATATGGCTGTAATTCACTATTAGGACATGCCAACCTTGTCAGGCTTGTCCTACCTTATGCTTACAATGCACCCTGCCCGTGGGCCTACCATAGGGGTGACTAACATGAAGTTAAGGGAAGGTTTAGGGACTAGCAAGTAGGTGTACTTGCGCAGTCTGCGTGACAGTACCAGACTGCACGTGGTCTAGCAATGGTAGACCTTCAGACATACTTTTACTAGGCCGCTCTTGTGGGTGGCACAACACGTGCTGCAGGCCCACTAGCAGCATTTGTATTTACAAGCCCTGGCACTCCTGGTGCACTCTACTAGGGACTGACAGTAAACCAAATAAGCCAAACATGGAATTCAATCAATACAGCAATTTCACATAGGGAGCACTTGCACTGTGGCACTGATCAGCAGTGGCACAGTGCCCAAAGCATTTACCAGCAAAAACATCGTAAACAGAGGAGGCAAACAGAAAAAAATGGAGGAGAGACTCATGCCAATGATGTCAGGTCTAACATAAACAAACACAAAGAATGGCCTTGGAGACCTGCTTCTCCCCCAACTATGCCAATCTTTTGGTGGGCTGGTAGGAGGAGCAGGTCCTCTGGAACCAAGATCAGAACAAATATATTAACCAGATCAGTATATGGCTCAGGTACATTGATGACGTCTTCCTCGTTTAGGAGGGAAACGAGGAAGACCTTACAATCTTTCTATCTGTCATTAATAGTAACAACATAAATCTGAGATTCACCATGAACTATAATCAGGAGACAGTGGAATTCCTGGATATTAAAGTTTCATTGAGAAACGGCACACTCCAGACAGATCTCTATAGGAAGAGTACTGCTGGTAATTCGATCCTCCACGTGGATAGCTGTCATCAACCAAGCTTCCGCTGGAGCATACCCAATAGCGTGCTCCTTAGAGCCAAGAGAAATAGCAGTACAAATGAACACTATAAAAGAACCAGACAGGATTTGCTAGGTCGTTTCTGTGCCAGAAAATATCCTAAGAAAAGCCTCAAGAAAGCCAGCACTAGGGCTTCTGCATTCCGGTAGGTCTGTAATTAAACCCAAAGCGTTTCAAGGCTCATTGCCCCTTAGACATGGGCTGCTTTATTTCAAAGTTTCACAGAGAGTTCATTTTTAACTTTTTGATCTGCAATTAGTTCTTGATTGGCTGCCAATGGGCCATGCCCAGTGCTGTCACGCATTGAATGTTGGGACTGGTAGTCCTCCCTAAAAGAATGTTTACCCTCAGTGGGCTCCGTGATTCCGTTTCCAAATTCATGAATAATCTTACAATTTTCTTTCCCTTAGTAGGGTCCAAAATGTCAATGCAGTTATTATTTCCCAAAGCTGAGTGCACCGACGGGTTTGGGGCACAGTTCCCTGCCCTTGCTCCTCTATTTTGCGAGGTGATGCAATCCTGCACGGTTGAGCGACCGATTGAATCATTTTTTTCAACAAGGCTCAAGGGCTTTTCAGGACGCACGCGGCTGCCAGCTAACCATTCGGTTATTTAATTGAAGGAGACCCGCTTCGGCATTCCAGTAAGTCTGTAATTAAACCCAACATGTTTCAAGGCTCATTGCCCCTTAGTCACGGGCTGCTTTATTTCAAACGTTTCACAGAAAATTTATTTTTAAGTTTTTTGGTTTTGTTAATAACTTTGGTGCCGTTTTGAAGAATCTTCACAAAAAATTCAAAATTAATTTGTCAGTCAGTTCAGCTGCTTTATGGAAAGTTTTAGGGTAATTTTCAAGCAGGGGCCGGGAAAAAGGGGGTGTCCCAAAACAAGTTTTCTCCATGCAATTTCACATACAGCCCGAACTGCTCAACGGAATGACACCAAATTTGGCAGAAAGCTAGATCTTGGTCCAGAAAGAGTGCTTTTTGTAATTTGGTGTAAATCTGTTCAGTAGTTTTTTGTTTTTTTTATTAAATTAAAATTTTATTAAAGATAAAACAAAAATCAGAGCACATTTCAACAATACAATAGCATAATGGCATGAGAATTGGCATGATATACAGTACATTGGTATATAGTTCGTATCAGATGGGGTCCTGGTGTAGAGGTCTCGTTCTGTCCATTGCCATATCGGCAGTTGGAGAGCTGCAGATCTCACCCCTATATACATTCCACTTTCCCCACTTTTTGTCCCACTTTTTAGGGTAGCCCCTAAGTTTGTAGACGGTCTTTTCAGCAACCATAGATCGGTCCATTTCCGCCATCCATCTCACTATCAGCGGACGTTCTGGGGATCCCAATTCATTGCTATCGAGCATTTTATGAGAAGGCATCCTAAGATCAGCCATTGGTGTTCTATCTCTGTCAGATCAGTCGCCCCCCAAATATTGAGGATCCCTCCCTGGGGTGTCAGTGGGATGTGTTTCCCCAGCGCCTCCGTCATTTTCCTGATTGCCCCCGTCCATAGGAGTTGAATGATAGGACAGTCCCACAGGGTGTGATAAAAGGTACCCGTCATGCCGCAGCCTTGCAGGCACAGGTCGTTCGGGCGTCTGCCTAGCTTAGCCAATAGGGGACCTGACATATATGTCCTGTGTAAGATTTTGAGCTGTATCAAGCGGAAACGGTGGTTGATCGCTGATTCCCGTGGGGACATCAGCGCTGTTAGCCAGTCCTCATCCTCTAAGTGTTCCACGTCGCCCTCCCATTTGTCGCGTGGGGCCTGAAAAGAGTCGGGTAGGTTGTTACAGAGTTTGCGATATGTACATGAGATTGTCTTCGTTAAAAGAGGTTCAGAGAGTACTCTGTCTTCGAGGGGTGAAGCCTCTGGGAGGGAGGAGAGGTCAGGTATGTTCGTAAGAATGGCATGCTTGATCTGGAGGTATTGAAAGACCTCCCTTTGTGTGAGTGCATGTTTATTCTGGAGGTCAGAAAAGGATAAGAGAGTCCCCCTATGCAGTAAGTAACCCAAGGTAGATATTACGATGGTGTCCCATTTGTCAAAGCCTTGTTGAAAGCAGAGGAAGCCGAGATTTTGAGAAGACCAAAGGGGGGTGGCTTTTGTGAACTTATTGGACCAGCCCAGGCTCTTATTAGCCAGGTGCCATATGGCTATCATCTGTTGCATTGGACCAACATATCGGTTCCGAGTGGGTCTACTATAGAGGGCCCCCAAGTATCCTTCGTGCCCCGTCTGGTATCTTTCTAGGTGGAATGCTGGATTCGTGGGTGAGCCATGGATCCAGTGATTTGTGGCTACCAGTTGGGACGCCCAGTAGTACAGGCGCATGTCGGGTAGAGCGATGCCCCCGTCGTACCATCCCTTGGTGAGCTTATGGAGGGTGATACGAGGTGCCTTCCCGTCCCACAATAACAGTCGCATCTCCCCTTCCAACGTAGTGAAGAATGAATCTGCGATAAGAAAGGGACAGTTCTGGAAAGCGTATAAGAAGCACGGGAGCGCAAACATTTTGAATAAGGCGGCTCTACCAGGGAGGGACAAAGGCAGTGATCTCCAGTGGGAGATATCATCATGCAGCCTTTGCAGTGGGCCCTTTAGGTTACTTTCATAGAAAAGCTTGGGATCTGAAGTGATGAAGATGCCTAGGTATTTAAACCCGTCAATGGCCAAGGGGATAGAATAGCCCCGGGGTAGGGCAGGTGGGGAGCCATGCAACATATATAAGATTTTGACCAGTTAATGGAGTAGCCAGAATACTTCCCGAAGTTTGTGATAACATGGAAAAGAGCATTAATGGAGGTAGTAGGGGAGGCCATGTAAACCAAAATGTCGTCTGCATAGAGGGAGATTTTGTCGGTTATGTCGTCATTCCATTTAATAATGTTCAAGAATAGGAGGCGCACAGCTGGCTGTAAAAGCGTTTTAAATTCGTAGTGTTCACGAATGTTTTAATCAGTTGGGTGCTCCCAGCAGGTAACGTGTCCGTCCTAGGCACGTCTTAACAAACAATAAATCATGTGTCACCATGAAGCCATGGTGTCATCCCTAAATGTCGGGCACTCCATTGGTTCTCATAGAAGTGAGACTCCAACTATTGTTCAAAAAGAATTTTAATCATTCATCTTTGTTTTCATGAGTATTTAGTTTGAATCAGTTCAAATTTTCACAAAGTAAATATATCCAAGTAAATATATCCAAATGCTCCAATGCATTTCGTGCAGACAAAGCCCTTCATCGGGGAGCCTCTGCAATTTAAACGAGACATAGCAATGAGAACGAAGTTCTATGGTATTATCTAAATAAACTAAACAAGACGTGATGAAAAAGATGTGGTGAAAACAAAACGTGGTGAAAAAGACGGGTGGCATGCTAGTGCTCATGGCTTTTAAAAGTTTTGTGTTCGTGAATCGGTCAAGGTGAAACGAAAAAAGAAATAGTGAAATTAATCCAAGTGAAGAGTTCATGTGAAATTAGTGACTGTGTGCAAGTTATTACAAACAAAGGTCGTTTGATAACAAGAGGCGCGGGTGTTAAAACGTTACGCGAGTCTGAAGTTGAAGTGAATGTGAATGGCATGCAGGTCTACGCGAGTAGCGTTTGACTATAGATTCGACGGTGGTGTGAAT
Source organism: Lissotriton helveticus (assembly GCF_964261635.1). Lineage (NCBI taxonomy): Eukaryota > Metazoa > Chordata > Amphibia > Caudata > Salamandridae > Lissotriton > Lissotriton helveticus. Next base: position 932,037,726 of record NC_136065.1, read on the forward strand.
ATTACGTTGCTCTAGTGCTCGGTTAACTGCAAGCATACCGGGATATCGGATTTAATCTATGGGACGCTTACTTACTCGTAGTAGTGTGGTCGTTTGTTCCGAACGTCGGTATCGGTGTGAGCAGGAAGTGCTGTGTGTTAGTCGGAATAGTAAAAACTGAAGACGGACTAACTGGAGTGTCTAAAGAAAGTGGCCATCTTGGAAAGGTTACAAAAGGAAAATTAAACATAATAATCAGTCGCATGTCAGGGAACAATGTCAGTGTATTAAACAAAACATGAAAATTCTAAACGATCGTTGAGACCGATTGGTTTCATGGTCTGCATACGAAAAAAACAAGCCATTTCCCTCTGAAGTAGGTGCTTGTTATTGTCCATTCTTTCGATTTTTCGCACTTGTTCTAGAATCAGAAACTTGAGTTGGGAGACATTATGTCTGTTTTCGTTGAAATGTGTCGCCACATTGGACTTTGTGTTCTTGAGTCTAATATTGGATTTATGTTCGTTAATACGAGTCTTGATCTTTCTCTCCGTCTTTCCTATATAGCTTTTTCCGCAAGGACATTTGATCAAATATACGACATTAGTTGAGTCGCATGTAGCATTCACAAATAGTTTAATAGGAGTTCCTTTCATGGGGTGGTTCACTACAGTTCCCGTGATGATGTTGTTACAGTTCCCGCAATTTTTACATGGCCTTGTGCCTTTAGAAGGCACTTTCTCCTGGTGTTTCATTGTCAAAATTTCTTTTAAGTTCACACTGCGGGTATAAGCAAAAAGAGGTGATTCCTTGAAGGTAGTGCCAAAATCTGGTTCAATGCTCATAATGGGCCAATGTTTCAGAATTATTCGTTTGTATACTGAACTCATGTTGGAAAACTTGGAAACTAGTACCATCCTGTTAGTTGGTTTTTGAGGAGACTTAGAAAACAATGTTTCCCTAGGGGTGTCCATGGCTTTCTTTTTTGCGCTTTCTATGAGGGTTGGAGGATATCCTCTGGCTAGGAACCTTTCTCCCATCTCCTGTAGTCTGATTTGTGTTTGATCAAAATTAGAGGTAATTCTTCTGATTCTCAGCATTTGTGATGCGGGTAAGTGAGTTTTCAAAGATCCTTGGTGGTGGCTGGAAAAATGTAGTGCGTTGTTACGGTCAGTATTTTTACGAAATAAATCCGTCTCAAAACCTGTGGTGGTGACTGTGATTTTGACATCAAGAAAGGTGATGGATTTACTGTCAATCTCCCAAGTGAACTGGATACGTTAATGAGCTTGATTCAATAAGGTTAAGGCTTGTGACAAGGATTCTTTCGTGTTTCTCCACACGATAAAGACATCATCTATGTACCTTGCGTACATTTTCATGTTTTTTGTCCAAGTGGGGCTTTCGTAGATATGTGTCTGTTCAAAATGTTTCATATAAATATTTGCATAGGTGGGCGCTGCGCAATTACCCATAGAGGTTCCAGACAGCTGTAAATACCAATCGTTATCTAGTTGAAAATAGCTTTGATACAAAGTAAACATGGTTAGCTCCATGAGAAATTGTTGCATGTCAGGTTCAGGTTGCTCTCCAGGATAGATTTTTCCATGGCCTCAATGCCACCAGCATGGGGGATAGAAGTGTAAAGCGAGCGGACATCCGCTGTGCATAATATTATGCATTCTCCTTCAGTGATGTTCACACTGGCCAGTTTCTGAAGAAAATCTGTGGTGTCTTGGATGTAGCTATCCATCTGTTTGACACTATGTTGTAGGTAACGGTCTATGAACTTGCCGACGGGTTCGTTGAAACTATCGGCCTGAAAGGAGGATCCTCCAGGCACTTGTGGATCTTAGGTATCAGGTAGATGATGGGGCTTTTTGGAAAAGGTTTGAGTAGATATTTCTTTGTCCTGTCATCAATGGTTCCACTTTCATAAGCTTTTTGTACAATGTTGGTTAGTATTTCCTTGAATTGTGTGGTGGGATTGCCAGGCAGTTTCATGTATGTGAGTTCATCTTGAATGTGCTCTTGTATCTTGCGATGATACATAGATGAATTCATTACCACTAGGGCGCCACCTTTGTCAGCTTTAATGCATTTTATTTCTTTATTCTCAGATAACTTTCTCAAGGTGTCATGATCCTTTTGTGTGATGTTTCTTTGTTTTTTCTTATTGAAGTTCAACTTCATAATATCCTGATTTACCAGGTTTTCGAATAAATCAATACTCTTATGGCTTATTGGTGCTTCAAATGTGCTGACTGGTCTAAGGCCCAACAGTTGATCTTGTTTGCTTGGTAATGGAGGTAATACATGATCAAAATAGTGTCGTAGTTTGAGTTTCCTGATGAACTTGTATGTATTGACCTGTAGTTCTAATGGGTTAGTCCTATATGTAGGTACAAATGATGTACCTTTGGATAACAAATTCAGTTCATGTTTGTTGAGGGGAATGTCAGAAATGTTAATAATCAAGTGTTCTTTTTCTTGTTGTCCTTCTTTGTACTCCGAGTGCTCGGGTGAACTGATTCTTTTACTTTTTCTCTTTCCTTTTCTAAGACCCCGCCTGGGTCGTTTATAATGTCTCTGCCCTCGGCTAAAAAAGGCACCACAGTAGAGGAACCTGGTTGCTGACTCTGAGTTTCCGTGCTTGTGGTGGATTCAGTTGATATGTTCGATGGCATAGGAGTCTTTCTGAATGGGCGGTTGGAGGTATCGCTTCCAGAAGAGGACGTGTCAGTTTGTGAATTAGGTGGTTTGTTTCTTCTACGTTGGGCGTATACATCAGCCCACGTGTATACCTCTCCCAGTTTATAATCTTGGGTGTCCCTCCTGAATTTTCTAATTTTCCTGTCATTAATTTCACGAGAATGTTTATCAATCTGTACCTTTATATCCTCCAGAATCTTGCTCCATTCCTCAGTGGTGGTCATATTGGATAATTCATTTTCCACTTCTTTAATCTCTTTGTTCAATTCAGTTAAAATGTTCGATAGTTCCTGGATAATCAACAAAATCAAGTCTAAGCTACATTTGTTCAATACCGCGTTCCATTTCTCTTGGAAGGACTTTGAGTTCTTGCATAATGATGGTTTCAATGCTATGCGCAATCCCCTAGGGATGCGTAGTGCGCGGTGGTATTTTAAGAGCGTGCTAGCATGTAGCTTTTGATTTATTTCCCTCTTAGACAAATATAACAGCTGTCGTATGCATTGTTCCTTGGTGCGATTAGAAGTGTTGGAGGCTATGTCTTCGTCAATTAACGCATAAATGCAGGCTGTCTCATCTGCATCAAATGCCAAGACGTCGGCTTTGGCGTCGGTGGATCTACTAATCTCTTTGTATTGCATGTTTGATTTGTGCGTGCTGCCACCTTGTTGGGCGGATTGGTAAATTCAATAATGTTCAAGAATAGGAGGCGCACAGCTGGCTGTAAAAGCGTTTTAAATTCGTAGTGTTCACGAATGTTTTAATCAGTTGGGTGCTCCCAGCAGGTAACGTGTCCGTCCTAGGCACGTCTTAACAAACAATAAATCATGTGTCACCATGAAGCCATGGTGTCATCCCTGAATGTCGGGCACTCCATTGGTTCTCATAGAAGTGAGACTCCAACTATTGTTCAAAAAGAATTTTAATCATTCATCTTTGTTTTCATGAGTATTTAGTTTGAATCAGTTCAAATTTTCACAAAGTAAATATATCCAAGTAAATATATCCGAATGCTCCAATGCATTTCGGGCAGACAAAGCCCTTCATCGGGGAGCCTCTGCAATTTAAACGAGACATAGCAATGAGAACGAAGTTCTATGGTATTATCTAAATAAACTAAACAAGACGTGATGAAAAAGACGTGGTGAAAAAAAAAACGTGGTGAAAAAGACGGGTGGCATGCTAGTGCTCATGGCTCTTAAAAGTTTTGTGTTCGTGAATCGGTCAAGGTGAAACGAAAAAAGAAATAGTGAAATTAATCCAAGTGAAGAGTTCATGTGAAATTAGTGACTGTGTGCAAGTTATTACAAACAAAGGTCGTTTGATAACAAGAGGCGTGGGTGTTAAAACGTTACGCGAGTCTGAAGTTGAAGTGAATGTGAATGGCATGCAGGTCTACGCGAGTAGCGTTTGACTATAGATTCGACGGTGGTGTGAATATTACGTTGCTCTAGTGCTCGGTTAACTGCAAGCATACCGGGATATCGGATTTAATCTATGGGACGCTTACTTACTCGTAGTAGTGTGGTCGTTTGTTCCGAACGTCGGTATCGGTGTGAGCAGGAAGTGCTGTGTGTTAGTCGGAATAGTAAAAACTGAAGACGGACTAACGGGAGTGTCTAAAGAAAGTGGCCATCTTGGAAAGGTTACAAAAGGAAAATTAAACATAATAATCAGTCGCATGTCAGGGAACAACGTCAGTGTATTAAACAAAACATGAAAATTCTAAATGATCGTTGAGACCGATTGGTTTCATGGTCTGCATACGAAAAAACCAAGCCATTTCCCTCTGAAGTAGGTGCTTGTTATTGTCCATTCCTTCGATTTTTCGCACTTGTTCTAGAATCAGAAACTTGAGTTGGGAGACATTATGTCTGTTTTCGTTGAAATGTGTCGCCACATTGGACTTTGTGTTCTTGAGTCTAATATTGGATTTATGTTCGTTAATACGAGTCTTGATCTTTCTCTCCGTCTTTCCTATATAGCTTTTTCCGCAAGGACATTTGATCAAATATACGACATTAGTTGAGTCGCATGTAGCATTCACAAATAGTTTAATAGGAGTTCCTTTCATGGGGGTGGTCATTCCATTTAAGACCCCGAAACGGATCCAGTGAGCCAGCGGTTCTAGGGTTAGGGCGAATAGGGGTGGTGACAGGGGGCAGCCCTGTCTGGTCCCCCTGAGTAACGGAAATTGTCGGGAGGTATGGTTATTGACTCGCACTTGTCCCAAGAGATCGGTATATAGCAGTCTGACCCATTGTATAAAGTTAGGTCCAAAGCCGAATCGTGTTAAGACTGCGAAGAGATATGTCCATTCGATCGAGTCGAATGCCATCGCGGCGTCGAGAGAAAGGATGGCAGCCTCCTCCTGTATAAAGGGCGTTCTGCCCAAAACGTTATGAACTCTGCGAAGATTCAAGGCTGTGTTGCGGTCTGGCAGGAAACCCGATTGATTGGCATGAATTAATGACGGAAGGACCGTGAGAAGCCTAGTCGCCAGGAGTTTAGCAAGCACCTTGGCCTCCGAGCTGATTAGAGAGATCGGCCTGTACGACCCGCAATCTGTGGGCGGTTTATTCGGCTTAAGGATGACGACAATAGAGGCCAGTCTCTGGTCGGGCGGTAGGGTACCCCTCTCTAGGCTCTCCTCAAACATATTTTTCAAGTGGGGAGTTATACCCAAAGCCACCGTCTTCAGAAATTCAATTGGGACTCCATTGGGTTCCATGGCTTTGCAAGATTTAATAGCAAACAATAGCATTAGTGAGCTCTTCCGATGTAAGATCTACATCCAGGGCCTCTCTCTCCACATCGGATAAGGTGGACAGATGCATCTCCTCTAGGAGTTGCCGGGAGTCCTCTGTGGTGTATAGTGCTCTGGCCATGTAGACCTGCTCGAGGTGATCAGCGAAAGCTTCAGCCACCTCTTGGGGGTCTGTAACGCGAGATTAATCGGGGCGGACAACTAGTGGGACCCACCGCGAGCCCTGGTCGTGGCGCTCCAGCCATGCCAACATTTTACCAGCACGGTCGCCCAGTTCATATATCCTGTGGCGGGTTTGAAGGAGCCTGGCTTGCGACATTTCTGAGGCCAAGGCCCTATATTGCAGTTGCTTCGTTTGGAGTCGACGGGCCGTATGTTCGGACGGGTTAGCATTATGTGCTGACTCAAGGCAGAGCAAGTCCGTTTCGGCCTGTAACACCTGTTCATTGTGTTTACGTACATAACCTATTTTGAGAGCCAACGCCCTGCCTTTGAGGACGGCTTTGTAGGCCTCCCATATCGTGATTGCTGACTGTACAGAACCGACATTTTCAGTGAAGTAAAAGTCTGTGTGTTCAATCAAGTCTTCCCTGATATCCGGGATCTTCAAAATCCACGGAGTAATAACGATCGGTCCGCGAGTGAATTGTTGATGATATGTGAGTTCAACGCTAAGGGGGGAGAGGTCGGAGATACCCCGAGGGAGTCCCCGCATATTCCGGAGATAGCCCACATCGGCCGAGGGACAAAAAATATAATCAATGCGGGACATGCTGTTGTGGGCATTGGAGTAGTGTGTGAAGTGGGGAGTGTCAGGGTGTTGTGAGCGCCAGAGGTCTTTAAGTCCCATTGCCTGTGTGAAGTCCGCAAGGTCAGACCCTGATCTATGGGAACGTCTCTGGGGATGTCTGTCCAAATGGTCGTCCATGGTCATGTTGAAGTCGCCCCCTATTATCAAAGTGCCCTGGGGTAGATCCAGCATTATCTTACCAAGGGCTCGTAGTGCCATCCCACCCAGTGCCGGCGGAGAGTAAACTGAAATTACGTTCAAGTGATGACCCTCCCAGATGGCTTCTAAGACTGCAATTCGCCCCTGTGGGTCCGCCCAAGTGTTAGTAGGTGTAAGTGCCAGGTTTTTCTTAACAAGGATACCTGTGCCTCGGGACCCGGATGTAAATCCGGCATGTATCAGCAGTTGGTATCCCCAATGTTGGAGTGCTCGGCAGCAGTTACCCACCAAGTGTGTCTCCTGTAAGAGGACCAAGTCGGGGGCATGGCGTCTGATAAACTGTAGGACTACCCTTCCTCTTTATTTTGTTGCCCAACCCATTGACATTCCATGTCATGAGCGTGAGCTTTCTATCAAGGAGGTCTGTCATGGTGGTGGTTAGAATAGAAGCGAATTGGATGAATGGACCCGTCGACTACCCCTCTCCCAAAATGCACAGCGGCAGTCCACAAAACACCGCAGGTCATCACCCTGGAGGATCGGAACAATGCAGGGTAAGAACCTATATAGACCCACAACTCCGAACCTCGTGGCCAACATGCTTCCAAGCTGCAATATGCTCTGCATTCAAAGAAAAACTCAATCGAATAAAACCACAACAAAATTACCAACCCACCCTTCCCCCCTACCCTGCTTCCCTGCCCGCGGATTTAGAACTATCCACTCCCCAACTAGGCAGAGTGCCTGTCGCCCTCCCAACCATACACGGGGTATCAGGTAGGCCTCCGTGCCATTCGCCATTACTTAGCATAGCAGTGTAAGTCAATAATATTCAGAAAACATACCAGTCCAGGTGCTACGATAACCTCAGGTACAGGAAATTTAACTTTGACTCCGTACTTTTGTGGGCCTAAAGGGACAAATATGGAGGGCCAATACAGGGGTACTGGGCTCCGTCATTAAACAGGGGTGAAAAAGCCGAGTAGACGTCCCTACTGGGGAACAACATCAATGTGAGTCTACCAGCAATGAAGTGTGGCTCTGTGGGAGTCACTGTTAGTCGTCACGGCAGTCCTCGGTGATTCGTTCTTCCCGTCCTGGCGAGTGGTCTCCGCGTGTCCCAGCTTCAGATGCTCCACTGTTATTGGAGGTCTTCCCCACCAGGCGCCAACCCTCTAGCCATTCCCATGCCTCCTCCAGGGAGAGAGAGAACCAAGTCTTGCCTTCCGATTCGACCTGCAACTTGGCCGGAAACAGCATCGAGTATTTTATGCCTTTGTCGCGCATCGCCTTTTTGACTTCGATGAAGCTGCGTCGACGTGCTGTTCAGTAGTTTTGCAGTATTAAAGAAAAAAGATTTATGTATATCTAGAAATGCAAATCCTCCGTGGATACAACAGATCTCAAAATGAGATCTAATTGCCTGCCACAACCACAACCAGGAAGTGGTGGCAGCCATCTTGGACTCAGTCCTGAGTTCTAAAAAAAGTCGACTCTTGTCTCTGAAAGCCAGACAGTAATGTACTTAATTATGTGTAATACTGGCTATGCTTACATTTAAATTGTAAGACATTACAAACTGTTTTGCACTATGGTAAAACATGACCAGTGTTTGGTGTTAAGTTATGTGAGCCCACGGTTTTATATAACCACTGTGCTGCTCTGCTGACTTCACACATTTTCAGAAAGATTAGTATATTTCACAGTGGCTACATTTTGAGGCTGGCCTGATTTGGGCAAGAGATCTGGCATATATTCTCTTCCAGTTGGACTTCTTTTGGTGATGGTATATCTGGCAAAAGATGCTACGTGTTTTATGAAGCATGGTTTAAAAGCAAAGTTCACAAATTTGAATAGTTATTAAGATTTTCGTATACCACATTTCTATCTTGTGGGGTTTACCTATGCAGAACTGTATTTACCTGTGTGTTCAGAATTGCAAATATGCTTGTTTTCTTGGATGCATTCTTGTGTTTTTGCCGTTTATCCATGGTTTCCCCTCAGAGCTGCTGACTGGCATGCTTGCTTGCTCTGACTATCCATGCAGCTGCCTGTACAACATTTTGTTTCAGAATTGCAAGAGGGTTTTTTTTTGTTTTTTTTTAAACCTTTATTTAGGAATTTCAGAACAAACACATTACATTGTGCATCAGATCAGAGTAATATATCCAATAGGCTTGTATTTAAAAAAGACGCTCATTCCTGCCAATCAACATATTTGATATGATATTGTGTGGACAATAACACTCAGGAACCTATTTAAATTCCAAAACCGGCAGCACAGCCACATGACGTAGTGAGTCCAATCAATTAAATTGGATTGTCCTTATTCTTTATGTACTCCTTATTTAAATCCATTTCATTTATCTGCCGTTTTTTCGTTTTTCTTCAATTCATTTTACTCATTATTATTCAATAGAAGATAGATCTCATAAACACAGGAGACGGGGTGATTTCCAAATGTCACGTTTTTAATTGAATTACCCAATGCATTTCGGGACAATAACATTACCTGATGTTATCCCTCCCCTCCACAGGAGGTTGTTAGTGAGACAATAGTGATGACGGACAATACAGTGGGCTAGGGACACAGAAGGAGGGAAGGGAAGCAGTCACTTACCTCCACAGGCGGCCGCCGAAGGCGGGGCACCGGCCGGGAGCGCGGGAGAGGCAGCGCGGCTAGAAGAGGCTCAGGAGTGAAGGAATGTCACCAGGGGTCCCCATATATCCACAGGACAAGACCGTGTGGGCAGCTAGTCCCAAAATTCCGACAGCAAGGTCTGGCACCTCGAAGCATCCTCCAACCAGTGGTCAAACCTGGGAGCCGGTCTGCGGCCCCAGCACATCAACACCCTACGCCTAGCAAGGACCAGCAGCATCGCGATCAAGCGGCGAGAGGCGTCTGGGCAAAACTTTACAAAACCCAACAGACACAGGGGAGGGTCAGGCTGCACCGTGGTAGAGGTAATTTCGGAGATGGCACTGCCAGAAATCAGACACCTTGGGGCATAGCCATGCTAAATGAGCAAAGTCCGCGGCACGGGCAGCGCAGCGCATACAAGCGACGCTAGGTATCAGTCCAAGTTTGTTGAGGTGGGCAGGAGTGCGGTACAGCCTGTGTAGATATTTGGAATGTATAAGACGAAGTCGATAATTTGGTGATAGTTTCTTCGTCTGATTGCCATAATAAAGCCAGTCGGCCTGCAAGATGTCCATGCCCAGGTCCGCACCCCACGCAGCACGCGCCCGATCTAAAAACTTTTTGTTTAAAGTTGCTGCAAATTTGTGGAGCAACCTTGAAAAAAAAAAAAGTTAGGTCTCCGATGCAAGTTTTTTTCTAAGCCCTCCCGGATGGGTCAGGTCCGGGGGGGGAACAATTGTATATTTGCCGACCCCTCTCCTAGCTAAGTTTGGCCCGGGCACCCTTTTCCGCAGGGCCTGGCTAATATTGAAAAGCAAACAAGTGGAGTTGTGTGGCACTCTTAATATTTAATTCTAAGTAATTTAATTTTCCTAACAGCTTGGGTGCTGATCGGTTTGCTCCCTCTGACCTGTGGGGAGTTGTCGAATAGATCAAAATAGAATTCTGTCAAGCTTGACAGAATAACCAATCGCACTCCTTTGGGAGATATACTAATCTTTCCAATGTTTAATTCAAAGTAAATGAAAATGTACTCCAAAGTATACTCAAGAGAAAGTGTCTTTTTACTCTGGTTTATTCATGTGCCAGAAATTGTTCTCAATTTGTGCTGTTACATCACAGCTGTGTGATTGATTCAAAAAAGTTCCAAAGTGTATAAACAATCCATTCAATTAATTCAAATGTCCTCGAAACACCCAATGCATTTCGTGCGAACCGCACTTCATCAGGGGAAATACATTTCAACCTATAAAAAATGAAATACAGCATTTGTCAAAGATAGGGAAGCAGGCCAGGGTCTATTATTAGTCAAACGATAGAAAACATTATCAGACAGAGAGAACAGGTCAATTAAATGAAAAAAAACGAAGGAGACTAAAAATCTGAACCTAACTATAAAGTCCCTGTAAACTTCATTTTTAAACTGAATATATATAAATATATATATACATATATATACACACACACACACAGTGATGTCACTGACCATGTCATGAGTGATGTAATATGTGACGTCATCAGCAGTGCATTGCACGCGCAAGTTATAGTGAGTCCAACTAACTATAACGTGGGAATTTCAATGGTTTTATGCGAGTAAAACTTCCAGCTAGCTATAACTGGTGTAAAACCTATGGTTTTTTCAGTGAATTTAATAGGTTTTTTAAATATTAATTCCTAACTATAACTGATGTGAAACCTATGGTTTTTTCAGTGAATTTCAATGTTTTTTTAATAGCAAATCTTTATTGGTATAAAAAATAATAAATTTTAAAACAAATTTCATATTGTATAATTATGTCAATTTTTTTGTAATTTTTTTTCTATTTTTGGGGCGCGCCCTGGGTCGCGTACCGGGGAGCGTCCCATTAGCGCAATTCTCGCGAACGAAAACAACATCGTGACATTACGCGTAGACGCATGATGCGTCATATGACGCACAGTGTGCGCACCCGGAAGCACGCGTGCGCATACGATCACGGCGCGCCCTGGAGTGCGTACCGGGGAGCGTCCCGTTAGCACAATTCTCGCGAACGAAAACAACATTGTGACGTATGGCGTAGCCGCGTGATGCGTCATATGACGCACAGCGTAAGCGCACCTGGAAGCACGCGTGCGCATACGATCGCGGAATTTCTCGACGCGCTTACGCCGCGCGCCCTGGAGCGCGACTACGGGTGCGCCCCGGGGCGCGTAGCGTAAGCGCGTCGGGTCATGTGACCTGAAAATAACACTTTCTATTGGTGCAGAACAGTTTTGGTTTCCAAATGAGTAAAGCCTGGGTCTTGTGATCTGAAAATAACACTTCTGATTGGTTCAGGACAGTTGTTTTTCCCAAATGAGTAAAGCCTAGGTCTTGTGACCTGAAAATAACACTTCTGATTGGTTCAGGACAGTTTTTTTTCCAAAACGATGAAAAACCCCAACTTTCTTCCTTATTCTGACTTTGTCCTTTGACTGAGGAAGACCTGTTTCATCTATAGAGACAATTCTTTTGTACTTTGAAATGGCTACTGTAGCAGCAACAGCTGGAGCATCTGCACCACCACCACCACCACCACCAACACCAAGAGGACCACCACAACAATACATTGGTGGTGAAGAAGAGGAGGAGGAGGAAGAGGAGGAGGAGGAGGGGAGAAGATGGCTGCCTGAACAAAATACCCATACAAGCCCAAGTCACACATTGTATGGGAGTTTTTTTCAATCCCAGAGGGCAAGAAAAAAGTGAATGCGGCCAAGGTAACTTGCTTAATCTGTGGTGAAGAACTCTCAAGGGGCAACCCAAACAAAAAATATTCATTTGGTAATAATACCATGATTCGTCATATGATCCGGAAGCATCCCAACAACTACTCTCGTGCAGAGATCAGGGAACTGGCCAGTCACCTCCCCCAGTGTTCAAGGACCAGCTCCAAAAGAAAGCAACCCACTCCATTGGGACCAGATACAACGGAGACGATGCCTTGTATTCAGCCACGATTTGCAGATTTTAGAATCACATGTATTGCATGTGGCAAGCTCATCGCCTATGGTGAACAGAGCATGAAGCTTGTCGTCCTTGCTGGTGACAATCACAAATGCCCCAAAAAACAGTAATTTTTTCCGTTTTTTAGTTTTTTGCTCCTGTTGATCCATTTACAATTCCCTGTTTTTTGTTTCTCCCCATAAAATATTTAAAAAATATATAAAACTGTTTTGAAAAGCCAAAAAAAGTACAAAATGTTCAAAAAAACATAAAAAAAAATATAAAACAACAAAAAGAAGAAAAAAACCAGTTCTTTTTAGAACTACCTTTCATTTATAAAAAGAAACCTATATTTTTAATGAATCACTGTCAATTTTTTTTTCTTAGGGTACGCGTACCGGGGCGCGCCCCCCAAAAAAATAGATTTTTTTTTTTTACGAAGGAGTTACCATGAGAGAAGAACACAACGAGAGTAATGTTTAGAGAAAGAGAGCTACAGGATGAACACAGAGGGATTGTTTATTACATAGTAAAAAACAGAGATGGTGTAATAGGGTGAAAGTGAGAAAAGTAAAATGACTAAAGGAGCGAAAGAAGGGAAAAGAGAGAGGAAGAAGACTAAAGTAGAGATAGTGGGAGAATGTGAGTGGGTGTTGAAAGAAAAAGAAAGGACAGTAAAAAATTGAGAATGAAGGGTAGTGGCGTAACCGGGATAAATGAAGAACGGTGAGTGAGGGTAAGAAAAGACCAGTTAGTGTAAGTAAAGAGGGGTGAAAGAGGGTGAAAAATTGAATTAGGATAAGACATGGGGAGTGACAAAGAGAAAGGACAAAGAGAGTAAAGAAAACAGTACCTGAATGGATTTGAGTGAAACAGCAAAGAAAGATAAGTAATGCAGGGTGTGTGACTTATAGGGAGTCAGTGTCTGTAGGTCGGGTGTGGGTGTGTAAGGTGTGTCTGTGGGTGTGGGTGTGTGTGAGTGTTTTGGTGTGGGTGGAGGTGAGGGTGTGTAAAGTATGTGTGAGGAGTGTATGGGTGTGGGGTGTATATGTGTGCGATGTATGTGTGTGTATGGAATGTGTGTGTGTATGTGAAGAGTGTGTGTGGGGGATTTTTTGTGTGTATGAGGTGTGTGTGTGGTGTGTGTGTGGGGTGTATGTTAGAGGTGTGTGTATGTGTTGAGAGGGGGATGAGGTGTGTGTGTAGGAGTAAGATAAATAATTAAGAAAAACAAAATGAGTGAAGAAGCAAAGGAAGGGAACAGAGGGTAAGTGAAGTAAAGAATAGGGATTGAAAGAAGTTGAATATGAGAGGGGAAATAGGGAAATTGGAGTAAACATGGAGAATAAGAATAAGTGTGGTAAGCAGAATAAAGACACAGGAGTGAGGTTGGTTGAGAAAATATTAGTAAGCTTAAAGCAAAGGGTGATGACAAAGTACATTTTTTTAGTCATACTTACCATATAATAATTGTAACTTTAATTATTTTTTTTACTGCACTTTGTATCTGTGAAAGAGAGAAGAAAAAATAAGTTATAATTAGTAAAATGTGTATTTTAAATTAAAATATACAAATGAAGAGGTTAAAAATCATAACAGTGTATCTAGAAATAAAGTAAGAGTGAAGGACACAGAAAGGGAAATAAAGTAAGGTAGAAGGATAAAAAGAGAAAAAAAGAAATAGAATGAGAGCAAATTACTAAAAGTAAGGCATATAGATTCACTAACAGAGAGGAAGAGAAGAACAGAGAAATGAAATGAAGGTAAGAAAGATACTAAAACAATGAGACTTAGCAAAACTAAATCAGGAAACAGTAGTAAGTAAAAAGATAATGACTGAGACGGAAAAGATAAACACAAGTGAACATAATACAAGGAGAGTGAGGCACTGAGGACATAGAAGTAGTAAACGAAAAATAGAGAGAAAAGGTCAAAAGTAAGGAGCAAACAAAGATAAGCGAGGGAGAGTGGGTGATTTATAGTGATAGAGTGCGATAATACTGCTGAGTGAGTAAACATGAATTACTAAAAGAGCAAAGGAGGAAAATACGGAAAAGGGAAGTAAAGCAGAGAGACTGAAAGCTGAAAACTTATGCAAGGGAGAGAGGGGATGCAGACAGTTGAAATGAGAATGAGGGCTTGTCAAAGAAGTGGAGTAAAGGAACGGGGGTTACAGAGAGTGAGAGAAAGACATTATAAGTGAGTAAAAAGAGCTGAAAGAGGATGGAAAAAGGAAACTGAGTGTCAGAGAATGGGAATACAATTTAATTTACACAATCCAAAGTATAGAATAACTTGTACAACATGTTACATAGTTTATTTTTGCTGTTCTCAGAATATATTGTATTTCACTTAAAACAGTGAGTTCACGCGGGGAGGATCCAAGATGGCGGATTGACACCGCCAGGAGTGGGGGCGCTGAGCCGGGTCCAGGTCTGAAGCAATAGCCACGCTATGACCCGACACAGTATACAGCGCTGATCCGCGAACTGCTGGTATACAATTAAACCTACATTACGGAGCAACCAGCGGAGCAACCTGGACTCTGGAGGGCTCACCTCGATTAAATGAGTAACACTGTAACATTGATGGACACGGAGACGGAGACGGAGACGGAGGCTGATGTGGAAATTGCGGCAGATCAGGAGCTGTTTCCAAAGCTTATTTTTCTCCGCCGGTGCTAAAAGAACTGAGACACCGCAACTGCCGCGAGTAACTGCAAGGACTCGGCGGGGTTGGGAAAGCCTGTTAGAGTGGATCAGGCTGGGATCGGCATCCGCATCAGCAGCGATCCGCTGGCCAGGTCTGCGTTCCTCCATAGCACCGGCAGCAGCCCAGCCGGAGAGAGCGAGCGTCTGCAGGATGGCGCCGAAACCTCCCACACGGACAACGCGCAATACAACAGCGAGCGGGAGAGCAGGAGCCTCGGCAGTTTCACTGTCGGTGACCGCAATCAACGAGATACTGGCAAGCAAGAAATCCACCTTGGATACGGCTCAGAGCTCGGCTCAGAGCACCGAGCAGGAGATACAGCTTGGAGTAAGCGGGGGGACAGGAGCAGCAGCGGCGGCAGCGGCAGCGGCAATGGAGAACGTTGAAACGCTGCTAAAAAATAATCAAGGTAATGCAGTCGATAAGGGTCAAATGGGAGGCAATGCTGCAAATGTAGAGGAAGGGGAGCAGAATAACTTAAAGGACCCTGTGAAACAATCTCAAAATGACGCTATTACAGTTATCACAGCTCCCACAGCTCAGGCTAATATTGAGGTACGGGCCTTAGACACAGCTCTACTGGGAAACGGAGTTGCAGCAGCGGCGGCAGCGGAGAACACTGCTGATCTAAATCCTACCATTAGCACTACCATTATTAACAATATTAGTAGCACTTTTGTCCATCATATCGACCCTCAAGCACTTCAGTCTCCAATACTGAATTCATCCAGTACTGACACCAACGCTAAAACTTCCTCTAGCGTCACTAATGCTATTAATGTTACTAGTTTCTCCCTCGATAAAGGCTGTGTTGTGGAGGTGACAGAAACTGAAAGAATTGCAAATGATGTTAACGCAGACATAGGTGAAACAGATGAAGAATATGTGGATGTCAATGAACAGGGGAGTAACACGCCCTTATGTTTGATCAAAGACAAAAATAAAACTGTACCTAAAAAGCCGAAGGGGAAAAGTAAGAGTAAGATGGTTAAAATGGCGGGCAAAACGAAGACAAACGCCTTGAAGGCTATCGCTGAAAACAGCCCTATCAGACAATGGGTGCAGGCTAAGGGTGGTGTGAAAACCATGGCTCTGCGACTATCTGGTAATAGCCCCAATGATGTAATCACTGTACCCACCGGCAAAACAAAAGTTGTTGTTCCACTCAGCCCTACCCAACCTATTCTCACTGAGAAATTAAAGGTTACTGGAGCTAGCACTGGAGTTAGTACGATGGATCAGTTACAACCTTATTCTTCTGCATCCACCCTGACATTTACCGGAGACAATCCTGCTTCAGCTTCTGTGTTAATCGACTGTAGCATTACCAGCAGTAACAGTGGGGATAGTGGCAATAACGGTAGTGACAGCATAATTGATGATATGTGTGATATGCCCAAGGCTACTACTCCGGAGGTTTTAAGGACCCCACTAAGTGAATCTATACAAGTAACGCACTTGGGTGACAATACTTCATCCTCATTAACTGGGGCAACTGAGTGGATACCGCAGGGGGAAGTGACTGCTTCTTTCCAGACAATCTTGCATCTCCTAAATGAACAGAAACAAGAGGCCAAAACTCACTATCAGCAAATGAGAGAAGACAACAACAGAACTCAAATTTCTTTACAAGAGATGGCATGTAAATTGGGAGCAGTGTCGCAGGACATAGAAGAATTGCAGCAGAGAGTGGCTGTTATAGAAGAGAAATCGCAAAGTTCTGAGGCAGGATTGAATAGGCATGATTCGCAAATAGCCCAGATGCAGGCCAAACTGGAAGATTTGGAGAATAGGAATAGAAGGCAGAACCTTCGTGTCTTTGGTATTGCGGAAGGAGCAGAGGGGGCAGATCCGAGGGCATACATTACTCATTTGTTTCAAAAGGCTTTTCCTGATCTCTCAGACTGGGACTAGGACTCACAGATCCAGCGTGCACATCGATTACCCTTATTCCAGAGAGATAAGAGCGGGAAATTTCCAAGACCTATTCTGATTTACATTGGCAACTATCTGCTTCGACAAGCCATCTCCTTAAAAGCACGCCCTAATATCCCAGTTACTATTGAGTCAGTCACCTTCTTTGTGAGATCAGATTTAAGTAAACTGTCGCTAGAGAAAAGATGGAAGCTAAAACAATTTATAGATCCGATCAAAGAACTCGGATTTCAAGCTTATCTGCAAGAACCTGCAAAGCTAAAAGTGATAAAAAATGTCCGTTCATATTTTTTTTTGGATGTAGATGAGGTCGAAAAAGCAATTACCTCCTGGAAAACTGGGTAATGATTGAGCTCAGGACTAATGTTAAGTAAATACTGGTGTAATAGGGGTGTTATGTTTCTTTATTTTTGGTCTCATTGGCCTTATTAGATATATTGGATATATTGAAGTCAATATTTTTTCAGTCTCTCGCCACTCACAACATTTTCACAGGATATTAATTGATTGCTTATATGACAATGAAGAGGTTAAAATTAAGACAATGAGAAAATGCGTAGTACTGTGTCGTATGGACTAACTATAAATACCTGGACTCGGTTAGCGTTCCACCCACCTACTGCCAGGTGAACGGCAGTCAACAGGGAGGGGGGATCCACAGGTAAACACGGGGTGGGGGGAGGCAGTATCAGAGTGTGGGGTGGGTTAAGGGAAGTAATGGTTTGGGGTAAAAATTGCATCAAAGGACACAAAAATGACAAAGAAAAAATTAAGACATTTTACAAGGCACTGATTGTGATTATTTTTGGTTACATAGGTAAGGAAATATATAATTTAGAATGCATTTAATAAAGTGCTTAACCTGGAATGTTTCAGGATTAAACAACAAAATTAAGCGCCGTCTTGTCTATGAGGAACTTAGGATGTATAGTCCGCAAATAGCAGTTCTAACTGAAACACATATTGCCTATAAAGACAAACAACTGATCAAACAATTAGGATTTGATCCAATAGTTTGCACGGAATTTCATGCTTCAATTAGGGGAGTAGCGATCTTAAAACATAAAGGACTGAAATGTGAAATAATTAAGACTCAAACCGATAAAGCTGGCAGATGGGCGATAGCGCAGATAAAGCTAGGAAACTTCAAACTTACAATATGTGGAGTTTATGCTTCTAATCAAGATGAGCCTATAATCTTTGACCAAATTAATATGGAACTACTGGGATGGGGGGGAGAGATAATTGTGTTAGGAGATTTTAATTGCATAATGAACTATAAATTGGATATCACAAGAAAAAATGCTTTTCAAAGGATGAGGAAAACTAGAGCTGCAATTGTGGATTTGGCAGCAATTCATCTTTTAAAAGATGTATGGAGATCTTTAAATCCCGATATAGCTGGATACACTTTTTATTCTGCTGTACATAAGGTATGCTCACGCATTGATATGATATGGGCCTCCGGCTTGATTCTTGATAAATGCAAATGTTCAATGGATATATATCCAAGGGTGACGTCTGATCATAACCCGATCTCTATAACATTTACACTTACAACTGAGGAAAAAACTACTCGCTCCTTCTCTTTTCCTCGTTACTTATTTTCTGACGCTATGTTTATAAATCAGCTCAAAGAGCATATAAAAGAATTCATTGATATTAACAGACAATCGAGCTTACCATGGATAGTCTGGGATTCATGTAAAGCTAGCGTACGGGGATTTACCCAACAATACATTTGGCGACAAAACAAAGAACTTCGAACTATAAATCAACAAAGGTTAAACGAAATCAGGGATATTGAACTCCAGATATCTGATGCTATCTGTAACAATGTTTTAAACTTAGAAGATTTAAACTTCAAACTAATTGAGCTTAAAGCAGCAATTAAAAACCTTTTGAGGGACAAAAGCATTAATAAACTTAAAAAATATCATTTAGAACAGTATGAAAATGGAGATAAAAGTGGGAAATTACTGGCTTACAAAGTTGCGGAAGATCGCTCTATTAATATGGTTAAAGAAATTAAAGGGGACAATAATCAATTATTCTGTGATCCAAAATCGATTCTACAACAGTTTGCTTCCTTCTATCAAACTCTTTATACACCGGAAGATGCTATCTTAGATGACTGTATTAATAATTATATTGATGTTAATAAAGTCAATAACTTAGATCCAGATCAATCGGCTCAATTAGAGGCCGAGATCACCCCTTTAGAAATTAGGGGCGCAATTAAATCTCTTGCAATGGGTAAAGCTGTTGGGGAAGATCTTATTCCTTTGGAATTGTATAAATATTGCACTGAAGAAGTATTACCACTATTTGTTGATGTGATTAGTGCTATTGGTAAAGGGCAACAAGCACCCAGATCATGGAATCTAACTCAAATTATTTTCTTTTTGAAAAAAGGTAAAGCACCACAAGAGAGGGGATCTTACAGGCCTATCTCTCTTATTAACAGCGATGCAAAAATCTTTGCCAAAATACTGGCTACTAGATTAGCTCCATATATGTCCCAACTTGTCTCTCCCCAACAACATGGTTTCATCCCTAAGCGTGACACCACAGCACATATTAACATGGCTATATCAGCTTTCGATGCAGCACGGATTAAACACACCCCACTCGGTATGATTTTATTAGACGCTGAAAAAGCATTTGACCGGGTGGGGTGGGGTTTTCTGTGGGCCGCACTACAGGCATTTGGTATTAAAGGAAAACATCTACGATGGATTCAATCTTTATATGATAATCCTATGGGTAAGATTTCATATATGGGAAAATGCTCTTCTTTGTTTTCCATTAAAAGAGGGACAAGGCAAGGGTGCCCTTTATCACCATTACTTTTTGCTCTTGCAATAGAGACTTTTTTAATTGCTTTAAAACGTCAAACACTAATCTGCCCTTTTTTTAATGGATTAGACAAATTAGATATAACTGTATATGCTGACGATATCGCAGTTTTTTCCCCAGATGTCGCTAAAACTATGAAAGGTATTTTAATAGAAGCTGGCATCTATGGCTCAGTTTCTGGTTACAAACTTAATACCACCAAAACTCAAATCGTCATGAATTACCAATCTACCACTCCTGTCCCTGGAATTAGCAATGTAGCCACCTACTTAGGTGTCAAAATATGCTCAGATATTGATTCCATCATAGGACTAAATTACGAACCTTTATTAAAAGAAACTGCCATGCAACTTAAGAAATGGCATAAACTTCCTATCAATATGATTGGTCGAATAAATTTAATAAAAATGAAAATTCTGCCTAAATTCTTGTATTTGTTTCGAACAATCCCTTTGCGGGTCAATAATTCCTTCTTCACCAGACTAGAAGGTATCATTGGCGGTTTTGTATGGGGATATAAAAAAGCCCGGCGTGCTGTATCACTGCTTAAACTTCCCTTTAGTCAAGGAGGACTGCTTTTTCCGGACTTTAAATTTTACTACTGGTCAGCATTTATGACTCGGATTTGCAGTTTGGCAGTTCTGGATAAATGTTTATATTTTCACAAGTTTCTACTAGGATTAGATGTCAATATGTTTTTGTATAGGATGAATGACCCCAACTATTTTAAAAGGGTTAAATTTAAGACCATAAGGGACACTGTGAGTATCTGGCGATCTATTATGGCTAAGTGCAATACATCTCTTTTTCACAGTCAAACACCTTTATGGGGCAATCCCGGCTTTCCTACTATTTTTCATGACACAGCCTGTCAAATGTTTTTAAACTCTGGTATTAGACTTCTGGGGGATTTATATGATCATCTTGGCTTTATGGCATTTGATGGGATGAAACTTTGCTACAACCTACCAGAAATAGCTAGGTTTAAATACTATCAGATTAGAGATTACTTAGTGAAAAAAATAGAACTCACTACAGTCTCAGAATCTGAGATATGGGACTGTATCTATAGGGATGCTGATAAATCTATTATAAGTCTGGGTTATAAGCTCTTTTCTGATCTCAAGACCGGCGATGCTACTATTTTAACAGAGAAATGGAATAGGAAACTGGCAATGAGTATTCCTACAGATTTAATTGTCACATCATTTAAAAGCCTAAATACATCAGTTCAATCTTCCAGCTTAAAATTGCAGATGTTTAAAACAATCTGTCAATTATATTATACGCCTGAAAGGATACTTAAATGGGCAACGAACAACATTCATTCAGATAAAACGAAATGCCCTAAATGTGATTTGAGTGGTGCGGACATTGTCCACATGTTCTTTACTTGCCCTCACCTCAAGGAATACTGGGAAGGAATAACTAAGGCTATCACTGAGAGGTTGGAGCAATCTTTCTTATGATCAAATATTGATGTTTGCGTAGGCGTCAATGGGGGTGAAAGGTTTAAAGATCTGTTGAATATCCTAATCACTTGTGGAAGGTTAATTGTTGCCAGAGCATGGATTCAAAAGAACCCACCAATAGTTTTAGAATGGTGGAGTTTAGTAAAGGAGATCCATAGTATGGAAGCCGCTATTGCAGATTCTAGGGGAGTGCAGGCCAGACGAAAAATCGACAGAATATGGGGGTTATTCATGTCTTAGCAAATATTTTTCAAAACACATGTTTATCGACTCTTAATTTTATGTTTCGCACTGTTCAAATTATGCTATATATTTATCTAAATGCAATTATGGTATTCTGTCATATTTTTGTTTCTTTTTTCTTTCGTGAAAAAATGAATTGTTTATTGCCTATTGCCTATGTGATCCTTTGATGCAAATAAAAATATTTTTAAAAAAAACAAAAAAAACAGTGAGTTCAAATTACTCATCATATGACAGCGGGAAAACAAAAACACAATCTAAAAGACCTTAGATACTGACAAATAACAAATGTACACTAATCTTTGATTGACTTACTTTTCCTTGAGGCCAAATAGTATATCATAGAGGTCCTTTTCTCGTTGCAAAGTACTTTGCTGTTCAGTAAAAAATCCATTTCATCGACTTTCTAGAAGAAAAGCTCCAAGAACATCTTAAATATTTTCATTATTTTCATATATTCCTTTTTTTCAGTCATGACTCTTTACTCATCCCTGTACCTTTCCTTTTGGCCAAATAGTGTCAGATGTATGAGTATATTTTCAAATTAATTCCAAGAAACTCTGAAATTACCTTTTTTCCGACGTTCTGAAAGAAAGGCTCTACAACATTTTCACAATATTTAGCTATTTGTAAAACCATCTCTGACTCACTCATGTTCATCATTTTCTATAATACTAATATCACTTACTATGAGATCCACTTACAGTACCTATATGACAAGTCAATTTTTTATATTACCTGGATCACTTTTCCTCAGAATATATTTTTAAACAGCAAAATAACGTTTATTAACTGCTCCCGTCTTCATAGGCCAATTACCTTTACCTAAATTTTGGTTGTAAAAACACTAGGTATGAATTTTTTAAGGCAAACGTTGTTTGAAAGTCAAATGAGTGTCGTTACATTGGGTCCAACCTTTACAACTTTTTAAATAGCATGTGTAATGCCCTGATGTTGTAGAAGGACCTTCATGAAAAATAATAGCTGCAGTTGCAAAGGTTCTTCCTGATATCGATAACTGTGAAGCCACGAAATTTTTAATAGAAGTTGTCAATTTAGTTCCATCAGGTCTACATCGTTGGAACATTAAAATGACATACTGACCATAATTTTGTAGAAATAATGTGGACAGCATTGTAGACTTACATTGGAGACACACCATATTGTGATCCGCTGCTTTAACTAGATTATTAAAAGGCACTGATTTGCAGTCTGGTAAAGTCAAATATATAAATCTTTCAGTGTCTATTCTAGTAGTACTTGATAAAGTACAGTTGTCGCAGTCATGCTGCCATTGATAAGAAAGGCTAAAAAGATTTTTTATATCTACACCTTCATCTTCCAATACATCAAACATATACATTAAAAATTCCTGACAATCCTGCTGAATATTCTGTGAAAATTGATTTTGACCAGTACATATGTCTAGAAGATTTCAAATTTCTGAAAACACTTTCTATTTTTGCTCTATCACTGGTACATTTCTCAAACACGGAATTCAACAAACAACAGAATCTTTGATCCCGATTTTCAACAATCTGTTCTTGAATATTTTGAAGAAAAAAAACAACATTAACCACTACATTAGCATAGCAGTTGACACCAGACCTGTTTTCAAACTGAAATCCAACAACATCTTCAACAGAATCCTTTTTCCTTCTGCTTACAATTACAGTTTTCTCTACTTTTTGTCTTTTTGCTACTACCTCACAGCAATTACTCTCATTTCTTCTTTTTCAGCCTACCACACGTTTTTCAATCAGAGGATATTGAGGCAAATGTGGAGCATACTCTCTTTTTAACCTATTGTATTCTTTAACACAATGTAGATCTGCACAAATCTTTGTTTCATCACACTCAATCAAGTAGAATCCTGATAAAGTTCTGACTCGTGATAATGCCACATATGCCATACCCTCTTTAAACACAGAACTTCCAATGTTCACCAAAGCGCTATCTACACTTAAACCTTGAGACTTATGAATTGTCACCGCATATGCCAAACAAATAGGAAACTGTTTTTGGCGAACATATAAGTCTTTCACGAGCAAAAATCTAGCTGAACAACGACAAATTTGTTCTATTTCATCAATGCCATCAAATTTAATTTTTTTAATTTCAATTCCATCTACCAACAACATGACCCATTGCTCCATTTACCAAACCTCTTTCAACATTTAAATTCCTTCTCAAAATGATACGACAATTTAAACACACATTCAGAGTCTTTTCAAAACCAGCAGTTTTAGATATAGTCTTCTCTAATGAATCCAATTTTGATTTCAAATTTTCAGACAAAATAATTGTTGCTCCCATATGCTCTATTTTATCTGTAGCTTCCAGTTTCACTATCTCTTCATTTTCTAACTTTAACATTTTGTTGTTGAACATGGAACATTCTTTCAGAGTTGGCATCAAACATATGCCAGATTTCTTCTCGTTAATTTTCTTAAAAATATTCTCTGGAAGAATGTTTTCATTTGGGTACAAATTCGAAATCAATCGTCCATGTAAAGCTTCTTTCCCTTGCTGACTTACTTTTCCGATTCTTACATCTTGTAGAATATTTTTATAATTTTCATCCTTTGCCTGCCGCATATTTTGAAGCAGTTCTGCATATTTGAAGTTTAACCATATATTAACGTTTCCAATGCTTCCTAGGCACTTCCTGGTATCTTCATGCGTGAGCATTTTGAACACAGGTTGTCCTTTCACTGGAGTCAACTGCAGTAGATCTCCAAAAACAATAATATGTTTTCCTCCAAATAAGACATCATAGTCTGTTCTAAGACTTTCTTGCATTCTCAAATGCACAAAAGCAAGCATTATATTTGACACCATGCTTACTTCATCAATGATAAGAAGTTTCATTTTCTTCAGGACTCTCGAAACTTCGGAACACACATCTCCAGATAGCTTGTGATATTGCAATTTGTTATCATTCTCCACTGGCAGCATCAGTAAACGATGTAAAGTAATCCCTTTAATGTTATGTGCAGCCAGCCCAGTTGGAGCGGTAACAACACAAGACAGCGGTGATTCAGTCCTTTTCTGCAGATAAGTTGCAACTGCTTTAATCAGAAAACTTTTTCCAGTTCCCGCTTCTCCACTCACGTACAGTTGGACAGGCTTAAATGATGTACATGAGCACTCTTTTTTCTCATGACTGAATCCATGTTCAACCTGTTCTGTGACTTCATCATATATCTGTATCTGCTCAAGGTTTAGTTGTTTCACCAAATCTTCTAAGTTAACTACATCATCTTGAGCTTGTTCCATAGCTCTTTCCACCTCATCCATGGCAGTGGCAGCTTCATTTTGTATAATTGGTCCTCCAAGTGGATCCTGACTCAATGAAGCAGAACTCTGACTGTCTTGAGAACTGTCTCTAGCAATCTCTGCAGCAATTGTGGCTTCTTGCTCTATTTCTTCGTTCAACATTTGCAGATAATTTGGAAAAACAGGGCATTCTATGGTATCCTTGATTGCATTAAAAGAATCTTCGTAACACAGAAAATCTCCAAGTAGTTCCTCTTCTGTACGCCATGGCTTAAAGAGTTGCAAAAGAGCTAAATAGTAAAATTCCCTTTTCTCTGGATTTTCGCAACTCAATTTTCGATGATTAATCAAATGGCCTTTTTTCTGTCTCACTAGACATCCTTCACACCCAATGATAGCATATATTCCATTGTTAATATCTTCTCTGTTGGGTTCTCTTATAAATATAGTTTTGCAGAACTTCATACAAACAACTGTTCTCAAGATGACTACTTCTATTTGGATAGTATGTATCCAACATGTTTGTCTTCAAAATATCTGTACTTTCTGGTTCTTTCTCTGCCAAATACTCTATTTCTTGTACAGATTTCAAAACTCGGTTTCGTGTTGCAGCAAGACCTAGACTCACCCAAATGATGGTTCTAGATTTGGCATAGAGACTTGCTGATGACAATCGATCAGAACATTCATATGCTCCAATTTCTCGATGCGACAACATCTTCAGACTGTAACTGTATAATCTCTTGCTTAGACTCTTTTCATGTGAAATGTCCTCCCACATTTCCTTCAGTTCTGTCTTTTCTTGTTTTGTGATGTAAGACGCCACATATCGAGCCACAGCAATAGAGTTGTCAGCACTGAACTGAATATCCATGTTAGCATTCCACATGGACAAAATCACTGGGTTGTAGTCGTTGATGTACTTGGACTCTTTGTTTCTTTTTAAATTGTATGTATTTTTTGGTGATTTCCTCGTCACAGTATGTCGCAGAGAAGACATCAAATTATTTACTCTTCCTTTAGAAATCACTGGTCGTGGAAAGCTGAAACAACATTTTGTGTAGAACTTGTCCTTGTTTCTGAATTTTCGACGACAGTAGTTTCCACAACGATGGGATTGAAAGCGTAAAACTTGTTGCCTTAAACTGTTTTCCTCTGTAGTTTTCGGAACAGCACATGTTGAATACTCTTCAATGAAACTCATCACTGTTTCATCCGAATCTGTTCCAAATTTGGGTGCATCTTTAATCCACAACAACATATGTATGTGAGGAGCTCCTCTCGCTTGATACTCCTTTCTCCAAAAGAAATCCAAAACCTCTCCAAGGGGAGGATTTTTTTTGCTGGCAATAAAAGACATCATAGCTTCAAATCTATGATTGAAATATCTGCATACATTCACTGGATCCAAAGAACACAGTTCGCCAGGTGTTTTGAATTCTATATTTTGTATATTTGCATTTGCCTCTCGTAGAAATTGAAGTAAGTCGTCCCATGCATACTCGGCACAGCTAAGAGTGAGGAACCATGTAGGAGTTCCTAAGTTTCTTAGCATACATTTCAATTCCCCATGACGACGGTACCAATACTCATTTGTACCACGCTGACATGCCATGAGATTGATTAGATGAGATTCCAAAATATTATCTTGCAGATTCACTTTCTCCATAAAGTCTCTCGCCGAAACATTTTGCAGATGTGCTCCACTTTTCAGTATATGGTTTACTGCATAAGAAAGCCCAGACAAGTCACTTTCATACAGTAGATGAAACAAAGAGGGAATGCATTGACGAAACCTTGGATCTTCAGCATATAATCTTTCAGTTCGATATTCAGATGCAGGAATTTGAAGTGGACGATCGTCATATCGTCCACCTCGACCTGTTGGAAATAGCTGTGGAAAACAACGAGCTTCCAAACTTTCTTCCCATACAATAATGGGACTTCCTTTTGCTGCTTTCATTTGAAACAATTCAATTGCATTCCCCATTACTTCTTTGGAATGCAAAGGATGAACAGTATAATGTTCATATATTTCTTCACTTCTAGACACATCAACTTTTTCAATTTGTCCGCCTGAACAATCACTGTCTTCATCTGCAGCTGTTTCCTCTTCTGCAACACATACATCTTTGTAATACTCATTGTTTTTGACTAAATACAACGTTGCCTTTTTGACTTTCCTAACATCCACTAAATCTTGCCAGATTTTCTTACTCTTTGTTGGAACCCCATTAACTAGAATAACTAAAGGTTCCTCTTCTACTTTTTCTATACCAATTGTATCAATATTTTTTTTTAAATCAAGAGCAAATAAACAACTCTTCCCTTTAATCCTCTCTGTAAATCTGTAGGAGGCAATTTCCCTATCTTAGGCTCCATGCGAACAATTGCCTGAAAAGGGTGGACACATTGAATCAAAATAGACTCATATGTATTTAAATCCATCAATTCACGGGGAATGTCTACCAACTCCAAATTATTATGAACAGCTCTAGCAGGCATTCTGTTTTGATTTAATTTATCATAACAATATTTACAAATACGCTGATCAGAACTCAAATCAAAACAATTCTCCACCCACAAATAAGTTGCAAAATCCTTCCACTCATAATTATTCATCTTTTCACTTTTTACGTATAAATCAACTAATCTAGTTTGATGCTTATAATGACTTCGTCGACAACACACACAAGTAAAATTCGGCCTTTCACTTGATTTCACCTTAAGCCTGGTAATTTCCTGCTCAAACTTTTCTGTACTTGAAATCTGTACATTGTCTTCCACATTACCTTGAATTGCTGTGTCAATTTCTACACTATCCTCTTTTTCACCAAAATACCAAATCTCAATTTCTTCACAAATCTTCTTCACATCTAATTCAGTTCCATGCAAAAGAGCACTGTTTAATTGTTTAAGCTTAAGTGCTGGACTTTTTGCATAATACAACATTCTCACTAATTTCCTCATTTTGGTATGATGCACTGCTAACATCCTAAAATGATGAAAAACACTCTGACAGACTTTTCTAGAAAGACAAGCTAGTGAATGCCCTTGTAAACCTGCGTTTTCTCTCACTCTGCAAGGATCTAAGTCTAGCAACAACTTCACTTTCTGCTTTAGACTTTTGTTACTATATGTACGTAAGAAATTACAAAACAAATCAATTGATTCCTGTCGCACACTACAAATACGACTACACTTCCAAGTGTACACTGGACCCTTAGTACGTCTCCCTAAAACTTCATCAGTTAACACCTCTTCTGGTTCTCTAGGCACAAGTTTCTCTTTTTCAATCGGACAACCGTCTTTCACTTCATACGCTCGACCACTGATGTCAACTGCATGCACTAAATCATTCTCCTGGAAGTAACTCTCCCCATTAAAAAATGGCTCACAACTTGAACTGTGCATCCATTCTCCTGAAAAAACTTTACAAAAATTAGTCCGATTAATTACTCTTTTCCATCTACTGTTTGATTTGAAAACATCAATTGTCTTGTTTAGTGTCCTAATTCTATTGATTATTAAAATAAATAATTTTTTCTTAACTTCATAAACCTGATCAACAATCTTCTCTACACTTTTCTTTTTCTTATAAAAAGCAGCTCTCTGTTTACCTTTCCTAATGTTTTTTAACAAATTTAAAACCACCCTAGTGCGAAACATTCGTTTACGAATGTCTCTAAACTGATTCTGCCTTCTATTCCTATACATATTATTCTCTCCTGCTCCAGTTGTAGGATTCTTTGAGGTTCTCTCCTTCCTTTTCAAATTTACTCTCTCATTCTCTTTTTCTACATGCTGTCCAACAATTTTTTTTTAAGTACATATGTTCCGTATAAAAGACTTAGTTGTCTTACCAGGAGCTTGGTTCCTGTTTTTTGAAGTATTTGTTGTGGAAGAGTGCTGTAATTCCGTTGCTGTTTTTTTTTTTGGCGGTTATGTTGTTTTCTTCTCCTTTCCCATGAGGGCATGTTTGCTTACTCTTGAAATCTTGATTTCAATCTGTGTTAAAGAAAAAAATAGCACATTAAAGACCACTATTACCAAACAACAAAGCAATGACAAAAAGCAAACGATCTATTCAGGGTTACAGATCAGGTGAGGATTCTCCAGGGGTGCACAAAAGGTGAGGCCTGTATTGAAGAGTATAATGGAAGACAGCTCTGTCCACAGGTACAAAGAAGATGAGACCTGTGTCTAAGAGTCCAGTAGGGGATAGACTTCATGAAGTCTAGTCCACTGCACTCTTATACACAGGCTTCACCACCTATGTTTCCCGGGAAAGGCCTCTCTCCCACTACAGTCTTGATCATAAACCTCACCTCCTCTGTCCCTCTGGGCATGTCTCACCTCATCTGCACAATCTACTTCCTAATCTCAGGTAACACAGGTGACATAATTGTGAAAAGGTCAAATTTGTTTATGTAATCATGCACACACTATTTATTCTTTATCAAAAATGTAGAATTAATTGATTAGTCCCAAAATCGATTTTTCAATAACATTTTAGAAACACAGTGCAGGTCCTACTATTTAAACTTTCTCAAAAATGTAAAACTCATTAATTTGCAGCAAAAATATTTTAGTAGTGTAATGAAAAGCTTATACATATGACCTTTTCATTGTTTTTCAAATGTTATTCCCAAAAAAAATTATAAGGCCTAAGCAGGAATACTCATGTGATGAAGCCTGTCCAGGGGAGCACATAACGTGAGGCTTGTGTCCAAGAGTGCAGTGGACAGGAATAAACTGGAGTAGTGTGCAAGAAAAAAATAAGCCTCATTTATAAAGCCCTGCGTCAGTTTTGCGCTACTGATGCGTCACTTTTTGTGACGCATTGGCGGCATAAAACATGTGCCTTGTTGCGCCATATTTAAAAGGTGACGCATGTAGGTAGATGCGTCATTTTTTAAACCTTTTGCGCCACATTATACCTCTGTCAAGTGTAATATACACAGAGGGGTCATTTCTCCGCAAAAAGCCTCGTAATAATGACACAGTGAAATCTATGAGATTTCACTGCGTCACTTTTAGGACACTGTTACGTCAAAATCTTGCACCTGCCTCACAGCAGGGATAAGACTGAGGCAAACGCTTTCACATGGGGCTTTCCCCATGTGCTACTATTCTCACACCTAAGCAGGAGCGCAGATGAGATGAAGACTGTCCAAGGGAGCACAAAACGTGAGGCTTGTGTCCAAGAGTGCAGTGGACAGGACTAAACTAAAGTAGTGTGCAAGAAAAAGATGAGCCTCATTTATAAAGCCATGCGTCAGTTTTGCGCTACTGATGCGTCACTTTTTGTGACGCATTGGCACATAACACATGTGCCTTGTTGCACCATATTTAAAAAGTGACGCATGTAGGTAGATGCGTCATTTTTTAAACCTCTGCGCCACATTATACCTCTGTCAAGTGTAATGTACACAGAGGGGTCATTTCTCCGCAAAAAGCCTCGTAATAATGACGCAGTGAAATCTATGAGATTTCACTGCGTAACTTTTAGGACACTGTTACGTCAAAATCTTGCACCTGCCTCACAGCAGGGATAAGACTGAGGCAAACGCTTTCACATGGACCTTTCCCCATGTGATAGGATTCTGACACCTAAGCAGGAGTGCAGATGAGATGAAGACTGTCCAGGGGAGCACAAAAGGTGAGGCTTGTGTCCAAGAGTCCAGTGGACAGGACTAAACTGGAGTAGTGTGCAAAAAAAAAAAAGAACCTCATTTATGAGGCCCTGCGTCAGTTTTGCACTGCTGATGCGTCACTTTTTGTGACGCATCGGCGGCATAAAACATGTACCTTTTTGCGCCATATTTAAAAAGTGACGTATATAAGTAGATGCGTCACTTTTTAAGCCTCTGCGCCACATTATACTCAAAAATGTAAAAGCCATTCATTTTCCCCAAAATCGTTTTTGACATCACATTTAGGGAACACAGCACAGGTCCTATGTACAAGCATTCCATGTCATTACTGAAACCTCACTATTTTACAAAATACAATTCCTCAATGCAAACAAACTCAATATGCTTCCTGCACTGAGTTAACACAGGTAACATCATTGTAATGAGTCGAATTGAGCCTGTGGCTAAGAGTGCAGTCAGGGATAGGCTTCATGAAGCCTAGTCCACTGCACTCTTAGACACAAGCCTCACCACCTACGCTCCCCAGGAAAGCCCTCTCTCCCACTACAGTCTTGAACAAAGGCCTCACCTCCTCTGTACCTCTGGACATGCCTCACCTCATCTGCACAATCTACTTCCTAATCTGAGGTAACACAGGTGACATCATTGTGAAAGGGGCAAATTTATGTCTTTAAGCATGCAAACACTCTTTATTCCTTTTAAAAAATGTAAAAGCCATTCATTTTTCCCAAAATCGTTTTTGACATCACATTTAAGAAACACAGCACAGGTCCTATGTACAAGCATTCCATGTCACTACTAAAACTTCACAATTTTACAAAATACAATTCCTCTATGCAGTAAAAACTTTTTACCAAGCATTATCAAAAAGCATGACACAAAGCAACATTAAAAAACCACAATTTGCTTCCAAATCTTCTCCATAGAGTATACAAGTCTCTATGTATATTAAATGAATCATAACTCACCTTTACAAATGCTCTAGGAGATTCAGAACAGTGTCAGATACACACACCAATATTTCTTTAGCAGAGCAGAAGGTATGTTCTCCAGGCACTGCAACCATTAATGGCACAGAAAACCTCTGTTTCTACACACATATTGCTCATGGTAACCAATCAAAACTCTTCCCTCTGTATTTTCAAACCAACACCCTTCCCCCCCTCAGCCCTTTCTACCTGTTACCATAGCAACTCCCTCCTCACTGAGCTCTCAGGTTTAAAAGTTTATTCTACAATGTTGCAAATCACCTCAGCAAGGATGTTTGACCTGCGAATACACCAGCTTATCTGGTGCAATGTTTCTTTAAATGACTTTTTTTAACCATTCAAATTACTTCTTACACAAAACACAACCATGCACCCTAACTTTCAGTTTTCAACTATCTCAATCTACCAATCATTGCTTGTGATTCAAGAGCACTGAAACTCCACAGGTTTTTTTGTTGCAAACTCCTACTGTTCCAACTGCCATTTTATTCATACACTTCATCTGACTGCACCAGAACCTCCTCTACCATGTATTCTGTCTGGATTATTGGACATAGCTATATCCACTGGGCTCAAAGGTATGCAGCTACCAGAAATGTTCACAACCTTGATTTACCAAATGTGAACATTAAATGGATTGGCCAGAGAGGATTGAGATGTCACCAATTGATACCATTGGTGAAAACCTTTTTGCATTTGCCACACCCTAACCTCATAATTCTGCACTGTGGTGGAAATGACTTAGACACTTTGACTGGGGTAGGTCTGGAAATGCTTTTAAAGGACACCTTTGAACAATTGATGGCACTTTTTCCTCAAACTGCCTTGGTATTTTCAAATATATGCCAAAGACAGAAATGGAACTGGTCCAACCAATTTTGTCCACAATTTGAGAAAGCACGGAAACATGTGAATAAATCTGTTTCTGCTTACATGAGAGACTATGGAATGGGTTCAATATACAACAACAACTTGCGTTACAACATGCAAGATATCTACAGAGGAGATGGTGTGCACTTCTCAGATGAGGGGAATAGAATATTCCTCCTGAATTTAAGACTGTGCATTGGTACCTACTTGTAGGTACCTAAATCAGCCACAGAACCCAAAAGCTCTTTTCAGAGCTACCCTACCTCTGATCACTCCAAATGATTATCTTTTTCTAACCTTTTTCACTATTTTTCACTAAAGTACGCTCCCCGGTACGCTTCCCGGTGCGCGTACCGGGCGCTCCCCCCGCGAAAAATATATATATATTTTTTTGCCTATATGGGCCTCCTAAGACCCCCTCAGAAAACCTAGAGGGTCAGGGAGTGCCTACCATGCCCCCTTATACCCATTCCCAACGTTGTTTGTCCTCCATTTTCTGTCTCAAATCTACCGAAACATAAAATGGAGGACTCCCGTAGCGCTGCCGGTACGCGTACCGGGGCGCGCACTGGGAAGCGCTCCCAAAATTTTTTAAAAGTTAATTTACATAAAAACCACCGGAGACACTTTCACCAAATATAGAATAGGCCATACTACATACCAGTCCCTACCATTTTCCCAAATTTGGTGGAATTCCATTGAGCCATTTGGCCTGTAGCCCTCTCTAAATATCCTGAGGTGAATTACTTGACAAAAACACATCTGAAGTGTTAGAATTTACAACCAATTAAAATGTTACTTTCATTTTCTACTAATATTTCATGACATTTGATTGGTTATGTACATGAATATATATAAAGAAAGAGAGGGAAACACAGCCATTTTGACTACTACTTCCTGAAGTACATTTCAAAAGGATTTTCACTGAGAACTTAAACTTCTTTTTCAAAGGTAAGATGTTATTTTGAAAACTGAAGTATGTTGTGGACTTTAAGTTAATTTGGAAAACATTTTCTGATAGTTATATACTATCCCTCTGTAATAGTTATAGATTGAGATAGGCTTCTCTGTTATAGATATGGATGGAGTTAGGCTTGTCTTGTATAATTATCAATTTACTTAGTCTTTATGATATACACTTTTTTATATTTCTACTTCCAGCCTGATACCATACACTGGCCAAAGATAACTTCACTGTTAAAAAATCAAAACTACCTGTCTGAACTTAAACCCAACAGTGCCCTATCTCTACTGATATATTTATTTTTTATGCAATTTACAGCAACATAATGGAAGGAGATCAAAATAAATGTAATATTTCATTCGAACTTGATCTTCAGGACAACCCAGAGGAAGAGAATAACGATTCAGATTTTTTGGATCAGTCTCTTGATGAAGAGTTTCTGAAATATGTGGAAGAAATGGAATCATGTAATCCAAATGAGGACATTCCAGACGACATAATGTTGGAAGTCTTATTAAATTTTGAAAAATCAGAGCAATAAATTTATATTTAATAATTAAAAATTGTTCCAGACATTATTCTTTTTTATATGTAATCAATGAAATAGTACCAAAATGAATATAATATAATGTGAGACTTATAGTATACTATGCATTTTTTTTGTGATACATAGTAATTTTGCTCATTGTTACTTCCTTTCTCCCACTTTATTATCTGCAATGTGTATTTGACATCTCTTTTTCATCTCCTGCCTCCATGTTGTTTCTGCTTTCCTGACAGACTATAGTATAGATTCCATATATCACAATAACTTCTGTAACAACATGCAAATTATCTACAGATGAGACAGTCTACATTGAATTTAAGACTCTGCATTGGTACCTACATGTTGGTACTTAAATCACCCACACAACACAACAATTCTATTCAGAGCTACCCTACCTCTAAGCACTTTCAATTATCATTTTACTATTTCACTGAGTTTTCCCCATGTGTGGGGGGGGAGGTGTGTGTGGAGGATGGTGGGGTGTGTCTGTGAGGTGTGTGTGTGTATGTGTCTGGGGGGTGAGGTGTATAGGTGTATGTAGGTGTATGGGGTATGTGGGTGTGGGTGGGGGTGTGGGTGTGTAAGGTGTGTGTGTGGGTGTGAGTGTGTGGGGTGTTTGAGTGTAGGTGGAGGTGTGGGTGTGTGAGGTGTGTGTGTGTGGTGTGTGGGTGTGGGGGGTATGTGTGTAAGATATGTGTGTATATGTGGGATGTGTGGGTGTGTCTGTGAGGTATCTGTGTGTGCGTGTGTGTGTGTGTGTTGGGGGGGTGTTGAGGTGTGTGTATGAGTGTGGGTGTGTGGAATATGTGGGTGTGGGTGTGGATGTGTAAGGTGTCGGTGTGGGGCTGTGGGGTGTTTAGGTGTGGGTGGAGGTGTGCGTGTGTGAGGTGTGTGTGGGGAGTGTGTGGGTGTGGGGGTGTGGAGTTGTTTGCGTGTGGGTGTGTGTGGGACGTACTTGTAGGTACCTAAAACAGCCACAGAACCCAAAAGCTCTTTTCAGAGCTACCCTACCTGTAATCACTCAAAATGATTATTTTACACTAACTTTTTTCACCAAAGTACGCTCCCCGGTACGCTCCCCTGTGCGCGTACCAGGCGCTCCCCCCGCGAAAACCGAAATTTTTTTTTTTTTTTTTTTTTTACCCGAGGTACCCTTTTATGGCCCCCACATCAAACCTAGGGGGTCAGGGGGGGTCTACCCTGCCCCCTTTCGATTATTTCCCCCTTTGTTTTAACCACCTTTTGTGTCTCGATCCTACCGAGACACAAGATGGCGGCCGCTCCAGACTGTTTCGAATGTTTACAGACACCCGAGAGCCAATCAGCTTTCCGTGCGCAAGTCGCGTGGCGCGCCCGGAGCGCTCCCCGGTGCGCGTACCGGGGCGCGGCTATAGATATATAATTTTTTTTTAACCTAAATTACTCAAAATCCTCTGGAGCACATATCTTGAGACATAGCAAAGGCACATCGGGCTACCAGTCCCTACAATTTTGCCAAGTTTGGTGAAAATCCATTCAGCCGTTCGAGCTAAAAGTGCGACCGACCGCCCTATGGAAATTAACATGGGGAAAACACGTTTTGGGACCCCCCCCTTTTATCTCGGCCCCCGCTTGACGAATCCCCCCCAAAACTTTCAGGGAAGGACCGGAGCGCCGCGAAGCAAAGTTGCTGAAAATTTCAGGCAGATTCCTCCACCGGCGCCAAAGTTATTCCAAATAGAATGTTATGATTTCCCTATGGAAATCAATCCTAACTATAACTACCTACTGGCGACCGCCAGTAGGTAATATATATATATATATATATATATATATATATATATATATATATATATATATATATATATATATATGCATTGACATTGACATTGAAATGAGTAGTGGAAGTAATTTTAAACCTAAATCCACTTTCATCCCCCAGATCAACAATGACCCAATAAATTGCTTTGAAAGAGGGATGATAAAAGAACTTAAAAACATTGAAAAGAGAGGCTTTAAAGGCAAACAAAACGGATCACTGACATAATATCGAGGGACATAATATCGACTAGCAAAAATATTGGCGAAAAATATCGACAGACATAATATCGACTTTGTATCTACAAACAGGTAAGTACAAAAATATCGAGTAAAAAATATCGTTTACAAAAATATGGTTTAAAAAAATATCGACTTTATTAAAAACAATGTTAAATTAAATTAATATTAAAAATTAATTACTAAAATATACTTAAAAATACTTAAATTACCTTATAATAGTTAAATAATTAATTAAAGTTAAAAAAATTACAATCATATTTGTTAACACATATATATATAGTAACATAATATAATTAAAAAATATCCAATATTATTACCGTAGGATAGCAGAAGTGTAAAAATTACTATTCCCACTCCAGAGAGTGCAACAGTAGGTAAGGCGTTGGATAGCGTAGAAGTAAAAATGACTATTCCCACTCCAGAGAGTGCAGCAGTAGGGAAAGCGTTGGATAGCGTAGGGGTAAAAATTACTATTCCCACTCCAGAGAGTGCAACAGTAGGGAAAGCGTTGGATAGCGTAGGGGTAAAAATTACTATTCCCACTCCAAAGAGTGCAACAGTAGGGAAAGCGTTGGATAGCGTAGGGGTAAAAATTACTATTCCCACTCCAGAAAGTGCAACAGTAGGTACGGCCTTAGATAGCGTAGAGTTAAAATTACTATTCCCACTCCAGAGAGTGCAACAGTAGGGAAAGCGTTGGATAGCGTAGGGGTAAAAATTACTATTCCCACTCCAGAGAGTGCAACAGTAGGGAAAGGGTTGGATAGCGTAGGGGTAAAAATTACTATTCCCACTCCAGAGAGTGCAACAGTAGAGAAAGGGTTGGATAGCGTAGGGGTAAAAATTACTATTCCCACTCCAGAGAGTGCAGCAGTAGGGAAAGCGTTGGATAGCGTAGGGGTAAAAATTACTATTCCCACTCCAAAGAGTGCAACAGTAGGGAAAGCGTTGGATAGCGTAGGGGTAAAAATTACTATTCCCACTCCAGAAAGTGCAACAGTAGGTACGGCCTTAGATAGCGTAGAGTTAAAATTACTATTCCCACTCCAGAGAGTGCAACAGTAGGGAAAGCGTTGGATAGC
Source organism: Lissotriton helveticus (assembly GCF_964261635.1). Lineage (NCBI taxonomy): Eukaryota > Metazoa > Chordata > Amphibia > Caudata > Salamandridae > Lissotriton > Lissotriton helveticus. The sequence goes on from NC_136065.1 coordinate 932,074,388, forward strand.
GTAGGGGTAAAAATTACTATTCCCACTCCAGAGAGTGCAACAGTAGGGAAAGGGTTGGATAGCGTAGGGGTAAAAATTACTATTCCCACTCCAGAGAGTGCAACAGTAGAGAAAGGGTTGGATAGCGTAGGGGTAAAAATTACTATTCCCACTCCAGAGAGTGCAGCAGTAGGGAAAGCGTTGGATAGCGTAGGGGTAAAAATTACTATTCCCACTTCACAGAGTGCAACAGTAGGGAAAGCGTTGGATAGCGTAGGGGTAAAAATTACTATTCCCACTCCAGAGAGTGCAACAGTGGGGAAAGTGTTGGATAGCGTAGGGGTAAAAATTACTATTCCCACTCCAAAGAGTGCAACAGTAGGGAAAGCGTTGGATAGCGTAGGGGTAAAAATACTATTCCCACTCCAGAAAGTGCAACAGTAGGTAAGGCGTTAGATAGCGTAGAGTTAAAATTACTATTCCCACTCCAGAGAGTGCAACAGTAGGGAAAGCGTTGGATAGCGTAGGGGTAAAAATTACTATTCCCACTCCAGAGAGTGCAACAGTAGGGAAAGGGTTGGATAGCGTAGGGGTAAAAATTACTATTCCCACTGCAGAGAGTGCAACAGTAGAGAAAGGGTTGGATAGCGTAGGGGTAAAAATTACTATTCCCACTCCAGAGAGTGCAGCAGTAGGGAAAGCGTTGGATAGCGTAGGGGTAAAAATTACTATTCCCACTTCACAGAGTGCAACAGTAGGGAAAGCGTTGGATAGCGTAGGGGTAAAAATTATTATTCCCACTCCAAAAAGTGCAACAGTAGGGAAAGCGTTGGATAGCGTAGGGGTACAAATTACTATTCCCACTCCAGAGAGTGCAACAGTAGGGAAAGGGTTGGATAGCGTAGGGGTAAAAATTACTATTCCCACTCCAGAGAGTGCAACAGTAGGGAAAGGGTTGGATAGCGTAGGGGTAAAAATTACTATTCCCACTCCAGAGAGTGCAACAGTAGAGAAAGGGTTGGATAGCGTAGGGGTAAAAATTACTATTCCCACTCCAGAGAGTGCAGCAGTAGGGAAAGCGTTGGATAGCGTAGGGGTAAAAATTACTATTCCCACTCCAGAGAGTGCAACAGTAGGGAAAGCGTTGGATAGCGTAGGGGTAAAAATTACTATTCCCACTCCAAAGAGTGCAACAGTAGGGAAAGCGTTGGATAGCGTAGGGTTAAAAATTACTATTCCCACTCCAGAAAGTGCAACAGTAGATAAGGCGTTAGATAGCGTAGAGTTAAAATTACTATTCCCAGTCCAGAGAGTGCAACAGTAGGGAAAGCGTTGGATAGCGTAGGGGTAAAAATTACTATTCCCACTCCAGAGAGTGCAACAGTAGGGAAAAGGTTGGATAGCGTAGGGGTAAAAATTACTATTCCCACTCCAGAGAGTGCAACAGTAGAGAAAGGGTTGGATAGCGTAGGGGTAAAAATTACTATTCCCACTCCAGAGAGTGCAGCAGTAGGGAAAGCGTTGGATAGCGTAGGGGTAAAATTTACTATTCCCACTCCAGAGAGTGCAACAGTAGGGAAAGCGTTGGATAGCGTAGGGGTCAAAATTACTATTCCCACTCCAAAAAGTGCAACAGTAGGGAAAGCGTTGGATAGCGTAGGGGTAAAAATTACTATTCCCACTCCAGAGAGTGCAACAGTAGGGAAAGCGTTGGATAGCGTAGGGGTAAAAATTACTCTTCCCATTCCAGAGAGTGCAACAGTAGGGAAAGCGTTGGATAGCGTAGGGGTAAAAATTACTATTCCCACTCCAGAGAGTGCAACAGTAGGGAAAGCGGTGGATAGCGTAGGGGTAAAAATTACTATTCCCACTCCAGAGAGTGCAACAGTAGGGAAAGCGTTGGATAGCGTAGGGGTAAAAATTACTATTCCCACTCCAGAGAGTGCAACAGTAGGGAAAGCGTTGGATAGCGTAGGGGTTAAAATTACTATTCCCACTCCAGAGAGTGCAACAGTACGGAAAGCGTTGGATAGCGTAGGGGTAAAAAGTACTATTCCCACTCCAGAGAGTGCAACAGTAGGGAAAGCATTGGATAGCGTAGGGGTAAAAATTACTAGTCCCACTACAGAGAGTGCAACAGTAGGGAAAGCGTTGGATAGCGTAGGGGTAAAAATTACTATTCCCACTCCAGAGAGTGCAACAGTAGGGAAAGCGTTGGATAGCGTAGGGGTTAAAATTACTATTCCCACTCCAGAGAGTGCAACAGTACGGAAAGCGTTGGATAGCGTAGGGGTAAAAATTACTATTCCCACTCCAGAGAGTGCAACAGTAGGGAAAGCGTTGGATAGCATAGGGGTAAAAATTACTATTCCCACTCCAGTAAGTGCAACAGTAGGGAAAGTAGATACTTCATTTATTATTTAAAAATATATATATATTAATATCTATAAAAAATTCATTAAAAGTAATAACCAATGTAATATAATATAATAATTAATTAATTACACATACTAATTTAAATTAATCATTACAATTAGTTATCTATTAATACTAATTAATTACAAATTAACAATTAATCAATTAGTAATTAAAAAGTTACTTAACAGTTACAATCTAATAAATACCCCCAAAAAATAACATATGTAATTAGTTATAATTAATTTACTTCCCACCCTATTCCCCTATAAACCCACAAACTGCTACAGAAAATAAATTAGTTAAATTAACATAATTATCAATTAATCAATTACATAAAATTAATTGACAATTAACATTTAATTACTTACAAATTAAAAATTAATTAACAATTATTTATAAACAAATATCAATAAATAAATGTACATATTTAATTAATGATAATTAAATTACTTCCCACCCTATTCCCTTACAAAATAAACACTTAATTAACAATTAATTATCAACAAATACCAATAAATACATTTACATATTTAATTAATTATAATTAAATTACTTCCCACCCTATTCCCCTATAAACCCACAACTCGCTACAGGAAATAAATTAGTTAAATTAACATAATTATCAATTAATCAATTAAATAAAATTAATTGACAATTAACATTTAATTACTTACAAAATAAAAATTAATTAACAATTAATTATAAACAAATATCAATAAATAAATGTACATATTTAATTAATTATAATTAAATTACTTCCCACCCTATTCCCCTATAAACCCACAACCCGCTACAGAATTAAATTACGCAAAATTTAAATAACATTAAATTCATTAATTACATTACATTATAACATAAATAAACATTTTTAACACATACATAAAAAATTTGATATTATTAAATTATCAATATTTTAATTAACCTATATTATGTACTTCGATATTTTCACTATCTATATTTAAAAATTCGATATTACATTACTTACCTTCAAAACGATATTTTTGATGTCTATTTTCTGTCCATTCGATATTTTGTCCAGCCTATCTTTTGGACTCGATATTATGTCCATTCGATTTTTTGTAGTCGATATTTTGTCTGTTTACCAAACAAAACGTATCTAAATGTCAAAGGGACGCCATTAAGAACCTGGAGGAACGAAGAGACATTGTTATCAAAAAGGAGGACAAAGGGGGAAATGTGGTGATCTGGCCTCTAGAAATGTATTTGGATGAAGGTCGGAAACAGTTGTCTGATTGTACTAAATACAGTGTGGTGTACTAAATACAGTGTGGTATCAATGAGTGATTATGAGGCAGCAAATAAGGAAGTGATGGAGAAATTGAGTGGGTGGCGGGACCAGGGAATACTCGAGCAAAATGAATACCTGTTTTTGCACTGTAAAGATCCCAAAATCCCCATCTTACACCTTTTGCCCAAAATACACAAAAATGCCACTGCACCACCAGGGAGACCTATAGTGTCATCTCGAGGCAGCTCCCTCGAAAACATGTCTAAATATGTAGACCATTTTCTCCAGCCCTTTGTACAAGGACTGCCAACATACGTTAAAGATACTAGTGATTTTTTGAAGAACATTAAGGACATTGAGTGGAAACAAGGATACTTGCTTATGAGTATGGATGTGTGCAGCCTCTACACTAGCATCCCCCAAAATGAAGGAGTAGATGCTTGCAGACATTTCCTTAAATGAAGGTCATTATCTTTTCTGTTGCATACAGAAATGATTCTAGAAATGATATTGATCTGTCTGAAACATAATGTTTTCCTTTTCAATACACTTTTGTACAAACAGACCCAGGGGATGGCAATGGGAACCTGCTTCGCCCCCAGCTTTGCAGGTCTCTACCTTGGCTGGTGGGAGGAGCAGATTGTCTGGAACATCAGTCAATATCATGACCATGTCGTCCTCTGGGCTCGGTACATTGATGACATTTTCTGTATTTGGGATGGAAACCAAGTACAGGCAGATGAATTTGTGCGTACATTAAATCAAAACTGCTTGAATCTACAATTTACCAGTGAGACAAGTGAAGACAGGTTAGAGTTTTTAGATCTGGCACTGAAAATTGTGAATAATAAAATTTGTAGTAGGTTACACAGAAAGAAAACAGCAGGTAACAGTTTACTACAAGCACAAAGTTGTCATCCCAAAAATCTCATAAACAGCATCCCCTTTGGGGAACTATTGCGTGCAAAAGGCAGCTGTAGTACAGAGGATGACTACATTAGAGAAGAACTAGTCATGACACAAAGATTTAGGGATAGAGGTTACAGTCTAACCACCATCAAGCCAGCTGTTGACAAAGTGGTGAAGTTACAAAGAGAAGACCTTTTTATGGAGAAGGAACCCGAACCAATGAATAATCAGCTTAGGTTTATTACCACGTACCATAACCAGGCTTGTGAAGTACGGAAAAGCTTGACGAAATATTGGGAGATCCTCAAAACAGAAGAGGATTTAAGTGACAACATCAGTGTTTATCCTTCATTGACCTTTAGAAAAAATAGATCATTGAAGCATGCTCTGATGACTAGCAGTATCAAAGAACCCAAGAAGCCTAATCCCATACAAGGATTCTTCACTTGCACTAAGTGCAAAGCATGTAGATACAGCCAGAACTGTAAAACGGTAAAAATATGTAGAGAAAATGCAGCTTTTAAGATTATGAGACACTTTTCATGTGATACAGATTTTGCAGTGTATGCACTAAAATGCCCCTGCGATCTATATTATATTGGAAGCACTATTAACAAGGTCAAACTGCGCATCCTGGAACATTTACGTGCCATCACCAAAAATGATAAACAACATCAGGTCGCTCGCCATTTCAGTGTTAAACATAATCAGAATCAAAATCTTCTAAAGTTCTGTGTGCTGGATTCAATCCCACTAAGAGAAAGAAGAGGAAACCGCACTCTTGAACTGAGAAAACTGGAATCTAGATTGATTATAAAGTACAATACAATGAGTCCCTGGGGTCTGAATCAGGATGAAGAAATGTCGATACATTTGAGATAATTTGAACAGTTCAGAGTTGCTCCCGTTCGTTACTGCCTTTCTTTTAATACGTTTTTAACAAGTTTTGATTATGGTTTTAAAAATTAAGGAGTTCTTATGTTTGGTAACAGGAGTTGTATTTCGTTTTGTTGCAGAAATGAAGAAAAAAATTTAGGAGTTGTGGCTGATTCCATAAAAAGGACAATGAAATTTAGCTCACTGGAGCTTGATTATCAACTATTGGTACAACCTTGGTTGGTGAATCACGTGAAACACCCACTGGGGTTGAATTGATTATACCTACAATAGAAAGGACAGTAAATTACTAAATAATGCCTATAATGTTGGGCTAGTAACCCTTTCATGTTCATACTCAATGATACACTTTCTTTTAACCACTTGGCTAAAAAACATAATATTTGCACCATAATGATTTGTCCACAGATTAAACCTGTATATATATATATATATTGCTGCTCCAACTCCTCAGTCTAAGGACAAAGAATTCTCCGCACTCCGGGGTATTTTCTCAAACAGTTGCTTTATTGCAGTGACAGACGCCCTCGCGTTTCGGCAGATTGCCTTTCTCAATGTCAATTGCTCTCCAGCAACATCCTGTTTTTAACAATTAATTAGGTAAAGGAAGGACTACAGGCCAGCTGGTAATAGCCAGCGCCATCTTGGAGTGGTGTGTATTTACATATTTACAATAGATTGTGCTATAAACATGCTTTTACATTTTAGTTTTCTTGTAAAACAAGTCCATACTCCATAAACATGAGTCTTATAGACCAGTGATACAATTTAAAAAATTCATAACTGTATCCCAAGCACTTGCCTCGTGCTATTTATCTAATTAACTCATGTATCAACGCAAAAAGAATAGAGCCGTGTATCGGCAATTCTCCCTCCTTATACCAACATTTCAAATTGCATATTCAAAGCAAATCAACCATCTGTCATTTTCTAAGCCATTAGACATTTTCTTATTCTTCCCCTGTTTCATTTGCGTTTTTCATCGTTGCTATTTACATATCGAAAAACAGCAATTTACGTAAAAAAGCAGTTGAAATCAAATTCATTCATTGATCACATTTTTCATTAGAAGCAAACCACACCAAAGTAACTCGGACATGGTTCACTTGAAAGACACCAAGGTACTTCAAAATTAATCCTCTCTTATTTACAATGCTGAAATCCCTTATTCAAAAGATGAAACCCTATGTACATATGTATTTACATGTAAACAATTATGCATTCTCAATTTCAGAAAAATATATATACACTGGTATGACGGCCACTTTATATTCTGTATTCAGTATTGCCTCTTTGATCCGTTATTCTCCACCCTACTCGTTGTATATCATGTTAGGTACACATTCAGATTTTATCAGATGCCTATATGTACCATCATATCTTCCCCACTGTTCAGACCCCAGGGCGTTTTGGTGTGGAGATCAATGATGTATCTTGATTCCAACCTGCGGAGTTTTCTAAGCCTGTCCCCCCCTCTGATGTTATCAGGGACTAGGTCTAAACCATAACACTGCAGTTGATTGCGGTCACCCTTATGTTTGTCGGCAAAGTGCCTTGCCACAGGATAGGCTTGATCCACTTTATCAATGGCCCTCATGTGTTCCAGTATCCTGATTTTAAATGGATGTACTGTACTTCCAATATATTGGAGTCCACAGGGGCACACTAAGCAGTACACAACATATGGTGTACTGCAAGTGATGAACTTGCTGATTTTTTTCACCCTACCAGTGTCTTGGATGGTATATGTAAGGGTCCTTTTACTATTGCTGCAAGCTTTGCACTTATGACATGGAAAAAAGCCTCTCATATGTTTCAGGGTGTTGGTTTTAGGGGGTATTTTTTCAAGGTGGCTATGTACTAATTTGTCACGGATAGATCTAGATTTTCTGAATGTGACTAAGGGAAAGTTTGGGACATCCTCACCTATGACACTGTCGGTTTTTAAAATGTGCCAATTTTTTCTAAGCATAGATTTTAAATGATTAGCTTCCGATGAATACGGGGTGATTAGTCTAAATTTGCCGGTTTCAGGCTTTTTGTTCTCTTTTTCACATAGCAGACTTTCCCTGGTCATATTCTTCACTTTACACAGTGTTTTATTTAATGATGTGGGATTGTACCCACGGATGGCAAACCTGGCAATACATTCGGAGGCGGCCTGTTCGAAGTCACAATCGCGTGTGCAATTTCTTTTTATTCTTAGCAATTCCCCGTAGGGGATGCTTTGCACTAGTTTAGGTGGGTGGCTGCTGGTTGAGTGAAGTATCGAATTGCCAGCAGTTTTTTTGCGATACAATGAGGTCTCAATCCTACCCTCTATTACCTGTACCTTAAGGTCCAAATAGTCCACGGTACATGGACTGATGGTGCCCGTAAGGTGCAGATTTAGATCGTTGTTATTTAAACTAGCGATGTACTTCAAGGCGGTCTCCTCAGTTCCCTGCCACACGATAAACAAGTCATCGATATATCGATGCCATCTGATTACTTTACCGTCCGACATGTCGTCCCTGTAGGCTCTGGGTACCTGCTCCTCCCACCAGCCAACGAACAAGTTCGCGTAGCTGGGGGCAAAGCAGGTACCCATCGCCGTGCCCGACACTTGTTTGTAATAGGTGGTTTCAAAGAGAAAAATATTGTTATTTAAACAGAATTCTAAAAATTCCAATAACATGCAGTTATGCTGCGCATATCTCAGTGGTCTTTTTTGTAGATACTCATTAACTGCTTTGATCCCCTTTGAGTGTTCAATACAAGTGTAGAGACTTGTTATATCCAGGACGATCAGTAAATAGTCAGGTTGCCATTGCATATTTTGGATTTTTGAGAGAAAGTCTTTGGTGTCTTTTACATAGGAGGTTAACCTTTTAACAAGACTCGCTAGGAAAAAATCAAGAAACTTGGAAACATGTTCCGTCAGTCCTTGCATTGAAGAAACGATTGGTCTTCCCGGGGGGTGTGTTCTGTCTTTATGCAGCTTGGGAATGTGATAGAAAGTTGGGCAGGTTGGGTTCGAGCTACGGAGATATAGATGTTCATCGTCTCCAAGCATTCCTTTCTTATACCACTTGCTTATTAGTTCATCATATGCTTGGATGCTTTGTTGGTATATTTTAAAAGTGGTCACTTCATAGCTTTTTCCATCCGACAATTGTCTTATCGTCAATTGTCTTATATATATATTCACTGAAAAAACCATAGGTTTCAGGCCTTATATAGTTAGGAATTAGCATTTAAAAAAACCTTTGAAATTCACTGAAAAAACCATGGGTTTCAGGAGTTATATAGTTAGGAATTAGTTTTTTAAAAACCTTTGAAATTCACTCAAAAAACTATAAGTTTTAGTGGTGTTATAGTTAGCTGGACATTTTACTCATACAAAACCAATGAAATTGCTCCTATATAGTAAGTTGTACTAACTATATTTCGCGCACCCGCAATCCACTGCTGATGATGTCACATATTAGATCATTCATGACATGGTCAGTGACATCACTGATGACATCTCAAATGACATCACTGATGACATCACTGATGGCATCATCCAGTGAATGTGGTTTGCTTCGTTATTTAAATATGCATTATATATATAGCAATTTACATTGAAGAATGAGTGGATATATATAAATAAATATTTGGATGGAGGATTTAGTAGCAGTGTAATTGACTGTTTACTTGACCAATTTATAATGTCTCACTAAATATAGTGGATAGTGACTAAACTGTGTGAATATCTGTATCACTTTGTCAGTTGTTGTGTAAACTGATTCTACAGTTGGTTACTAGCTATATGAAAGTCTATATTAGTTATTGATTAGTTAACTGAGTATTTGTATGGGAGTGTGAAAGTGTGTGTGGTTCAGTGGGGGGTGTGTGACTGTCCAAAGATGTGTGAATAGTTGATTCAGTAGATATATGAAGTTAAAACTACATGTTCTAACAGTTTGGGTGAGGGAATCTCTTTATGGGTGTGGTGATGAGCAAATATATTTCTCAAAGGTACAGGTCCAACAAACTAGAAAAATAAAAGGCAGTGTATGTGTCAGTTGTTGTATATAAATAAGTATACATAAGACACAATGGTTGTGTGAGTGACTATATGGATAACTGTATACTTGTAATAATGATTTTATAATTCACTAAGTATGACTTACTATCTAAATGAATAGAAGAAGTGGTGTTTGTATAAGTGTTTTGCTAAGTAAATATGTAAGTATGATCCATTGTTTGAATAAGTGAGCAGGATGACTTCATATGTGAATAAGATGTGTGCTGTTGTTTAATGTCGATATAGATGTATAAGTATTTTTGATAGTGTTCTATTGTTCATTGACAGCATGTATGAGTGAATCCATAGGTAAGTGATTAGATGTGTGTATACATCTATGAATCACTGAGTGGATTTTTAGATACTTGTATTGCTGTGACAATGGATTTCAATATGATACTCTGTATTTTACAAACAGTGATGAAAAATTGTAATAGTGTATGAAAAGGTGTATGTGATTGTCACGTGGATGATGTCATCAGTGATGTCATCAGTGATGTCATTTGAGATGTCATCAGTGATGTCACTGACCATGTCATGAATGATCTAATATGTGACATCATCAGCAGTGGATTGCGGGTGCGCGAAATATAGTTAGTACAACTAACTATATAGGAGCAATTTCATTGGTTTTGTATGAGTAAAATGTCCAGCTAACTATAACACCACTAAAACTTATAGTTTTTTGAGTGAATTTCAAAGGTTTTTTAAAAACTAATTCCTAACTATATAACTCCTGAAACCTATGTTTTTTCAGTGAATTTCAAAGGTTTTTTTAAATGCTAATTCCTAACTATATAAGGCCTGAAACCTATGGTTTTTTCAGTGAATTTCAAAGGTTTTTTAAATGCTGATTCCTAACTATATAAGGCCTGAAACCTATGGTTTTTTCAGAGAATTTCAAAGGTTTTTTAAATGCTAATTCCTCACTATATAAGGCCTGAAACCTATGGTTTTTTCAGTGAATTTCAAAGGTTTTTTAAATGCTAATTCCTAACTACATAAGGCCTGAAACCTATGGTTTTTTCAGTGTTTTAAAAAAAAAATTTGATTGGTTAACTGGCTTATTAAGTGTATCTTAGTGAATACATATATTAGCGAGTAATGTTTAAATATTTAAATATATGCATGAGTGATGTAATATGTGACGTCATCAGCAGTGCATTGCAGACGTGCAAGTTATAGTGAGTCCAACTAACTATAACGGGGGAATTTCAATGGTTTTATGCGAGTAAAATTTCCAGCTAACTATAACAGGTGTGAAACCTATGGTTTTTTCAGTGAATTTCAAAGGTTTTTTAAATGCTAATTCCTAACTATAACTGGTGTGTAACCTATGGTTTTTTCAGTGAATATATATATATATATAAAATTTCTATTGCAAAATGAAATCCCTCATTTTGTTCCTTTTCAAATTAAATGTATTAAGTGTTACCACTTTATTCCAATCAAGATGACTTCAGGTGTGCCATACTTTTGTCATAAGTAAGACTGTTAGCGTTCTAGTTGTTCTTTAGAACACTCTGCGACATTCTGTCATTGGGCTATAGTTGGGATACATCTGGCTGATATTTGGGCTACATTTGGGCTCTTTTGTCTCTGGTGGCCATCTTGGGAGACTGCATATCAGAATTTTTTTAATGAAATATAAGAGGATTTGAGAAGTCACTCAAAATGTGCCCTAATTTTTCTTTCTTCAGCACTAATCGTAATTTCTATGGCAAAATGAACCCCCTCATTTTGTTCCTTTGCAAATTAAATGTTTTAAGTGTTAACACTTTATTCCAAATCAAGATGACTTCAGGTGTGCCATACTTTTGTCATAAGTAAGACTGTTAGTGCTCTAGTTGTTCTTCAGAACACTCTGGGACATTCTGTCATTGGGCTATAGTTGGGCTACATCTGGCTGATATTTGGGCTACATTTGGCTTTTTTTGTCTCTGGTGGCCATCTTTGGGCTACATTGGGCTACATTGGGCTACATTGGGCTACATTTGGGCTCTAACATATATATAGCCCAATGTAGCCCAATATATATTTTTTCAAAGTTAATTTTCGTAAAAACCACTGGAGCACATATCTTGAGACATAGCAAAGGCACATCGGGCTACCAGTCCCTACAATTTTGCCAAGTTTGGTGGAAAACCATTCAGCCGTTCGGGCTAAAAGTGAGTCCAACCGCCCTATGGAAATTAACATGGGGAAAACACGTTTTGGGACCCCCCTTTTATCTCGGCCCCCGCTTGACGAATCCCCCCCCAAACTTTCAGGGAAAGAGCGGAGCGCCGCGAGGCAAAGTTAAGGAAAATTTCAGGAAGATTCCTCAACCGGCGCCAAAGTTATTCCCAATAGAATGTTGTGATTTCCCTATGGAAAACAATCCTAACTATATATACCTACTGGCTATCGCCAGTAGGTAATAAAATTTCTATGGCAAAATGAAACCCCTCATTTTGTTCCTTTTCAAATTAAATGTATCAAGTGTTACCACTTTATTCCAATCAAGATGACTTCAGGTGTGCCATACTTTTGTCATAAGTAAGACTGTTAGCGTTCTAGTTGTTCTTTAGAACACTCTGGGACATTCTGTCATTGGGCTATAGTTGGGCTACATCTGGCTGATATTTGGGCTACATTTGTTTTTTTTGTCTCTGGTGGCCATCTTTGGGCTACATTGGGCTACATTGGGCTACATTTGGGCTCTAACATATATATAGCCCAATGTAGCCCAATATATATTTTTTCAAAGTTAATTTTCGTAAAAACCACTGGAGCACATATCTTGAGACATAGCAAAGGCACATCGGGCTACCAGTCCCTACAATTTTGCCAAGTTTGGTGAAAATCCATTCAGCCGTTCGAGCTAAAAGTGCGACAGACCGCCCTATGGAATTTAACATGGGGAAAACACGTTTTGGGACCCCCTTTTATCTCGGCCCCCGCTTGACGAATCCCCCCCAAACTTTCAGGGAAGGACCGGAGCTGAAAAATCCAGGCAGATTCCTCAACCGGCGCCAAAGTTATTCCCAATAGAATGTTGCGATTTCCCTATGGAAATCAATCCTAACTATATATACCTACTGGCGACCGCCAGTAGGTAATATATATATATATATATTCTTTTGGAATGTCAAGCAACCACGTATAATTTGCAAATGCTGTAAAACCTCATCCATATAGTATGTTTACTATGTTCATTTTTCCAAACTGAAAAGAAGCCTACACCTTTCAATGTTTGTACTGCACTTGTGCAACTTACCCGTGAACAAGCAGTGAGGTAACTGCGAAACGCGTTGGGCACCCGTTGCAGAGAGTTTCATTGCTCGTGAAAACTGAATTTTGTTTGGATATATATATATATATATATTGCACTTTATTTGTATATATGGATTTATCCAGAAATTTTATACTGCCCTTTGGACCAATTTGGTTGAGATTAGAATGTGATTTCAATTAAATGTTTTCATGACACAAGTGTTAAAACTAAATTTTCGTTCTATCAAATTGTATAGTATGAATTATTTCAGTAGGTCATGATAAGTGGTCCTGTGGTCAGAATTAATCAATATGTATATATGTGTAATTTTCAATTGACTGTTTTTGTTACCATCACGCAGTCTGTTTGCTATGTCTATAACTAGCTTGCTAAACATGTGACCGGAATGGGAAGGGCATATTATTTAAAAATGGCCACAATCAGTCACAGCCTTTATGTGATCAAGGGCGCCTGAGCCCGAAACGCGTCATCTGCCGTATGCTGTTGAGGAGGTTGTAATAAACATCTTGCCTACAAAGAAGTGGTTCGCTTCTCCTTCTTCGCCGCCGAGGTTTTTGGTGGAGGTGGACGGAGTGGTTTTGTTGATTTAAAATTTACGGAAGTTTGGCTTTCTTCCGTCTTGCGAACCCTCTCACCCGGAAGCGGCTGCCGCCATTAAGTCGAGGAAGTTGGATGTTCGTGGTGAAACATTGGTAGCAGCCCCCTCTTGCCGCCACACGTCACATGAGATCAAGGGATACTGGCTGGCGAGTAGAACCGGACTGGTTCGAAGCAGAAGCAGAGACAGCGCCCGGTGAGTGACGACGGCATTGTGGCAGAGGTGGGGAGATTAATAGGCATTCATTGAGTAATCCGAGAAGTGATTCGGGCTACGCTAACATAGTAAATACCTACCAAACAGCATGGCAGACGAGGCTGTACGCCAGCGTCAGCGCGAAGCAGCAGCGGAAGAGTTGTTCTGCAAAAGACCGGCGGCAAATTCAAATGTTGCACCGACGACTAGTAAAGCGATAGGAGCGGATGAAAATGAAAAAACGCTATTGAGAGAGCTAGAAAAATACATGCGGTTGGAAACGACTAAATGGTGGGAGCACTGCTCATTATCAAAATATGCAGAGGTGGGCCGGGTTCCGAGAGGCCTTCGCTTTCTTTTGGCTCCGACCTATGACAATCCTAATCCTGCAATGTTGAAAGAATGGGCACAGAATAATTTGGAGGCTTCCATGACCTCGGTCCGCATCCTAATTAAATATGCAGCAATCGACCGGGCGGAAATTTTGAAAAAAATTGAAAATATTGAAGAAGAACTCAAAAAATCGGCAAAGTCGAGTATATTAAAACTGCTAGAATCGCTATTGAAGAAAGATTACGCAAGCATGAGGAGAAGATTAAACATCGTAAAGCCCATAAATTTGCCAGAGATGAATCAGACTATAACAACGGACAAATCTTCACATTTGCCCGAAAATACAACAATGAAAACCGTAAAAAATACGGGGAACGCAAGGGAAAGAATAGTGTGGAGATGAATGCACAGCAGCCTGCCATAATGGAAGCGGCAGCGGCAGAAAGTTCGAGTTTTGATTCCGTCTCTTTATCTAGCGAATCAAGCACAGGGAGCGGAGAGAGGCCCATACCACCAATTGTGCTAGACATGGGTGAGGAATTGGATTTTTTAGCATCAGAGAGACTGCGTACGTTGAGACCAAGGAAAGACAGCAAACAACAGCAAAAAAATCAAGAAAAAACAGACGAAGAAAAGAAAGACGAAAAAAGTACAAACAAAAGAGGAAAGAACAAAAAGAAGAGCAATTGGACACGGAAGAAGTAAATGGAGATAGAACTATCATTAATCTGTCCAATGTGCCCTTGACGGATTCAGAAAAATCCTTGCTGTCGCTAGGTCTCAATTTTTGCCCCAGCCAAACTTTTAACTACAGCGCGACGAGAATAGATGTTTTCAGATTTGTGAGGAAACTCAAGTTGAAAAAATATTTTTCTCTGAGAAACATCAAAGACAAAGGCGTTGAGTCACAGCGAGATTCCAGCAATCATGTAGAAAGTCTAGGCATTGAAGCGGCGGATATTCCAACATACCTAGACCTACATGACTTAAATACTGGCGAGGCAGAATCAGATGACACTGAGTATGATCCATCCACGCAAACTAGGATGCGAAACATCAATCTGCTGCAGAAGGGTGCTGGGATCAGTCCCTTCAAGAAGAAATCCAAGTATATCCCCATGATGCCAAGAGATGCGTTAGATACGTTTCACGACTGTGTGGTCGAGGACATTAAAAAGCTAAATAAACAAGTACAATCTAAAAAATCCAAAAAGTTTAAACAATAGAAACAAATTGAACAAAGGAAAAAAGACTATGCCAAGTTGATGAAAAAACTTAGTGAGAACAATGAAATCATCATCAAAAAATCAGATAAGGGCGGCAACTTGGTAATATGGCCCGAGTTGATTACATCAAGGAAGCCAAACGCCAATTGAATGACATAAACTGCTATGAGCCGTCTAACATCAAGAAATACAATATGGCCACGAATTCACTTAAGAAACTGTTGACACAATCGCGCAGTGATGGCCTGATTTCAAATGATGAATTCAAATTTATGCACAACGAACATCCTATTGTACCAATATTGTACTTAATACCTAAGGTGCATAAAGGTGTGTCTCCTATTCCTGGCAGGCCTATCATTTCGGCTATAGGGAGTGCAGCGGAACAGGTGGGCCAATATGTGGATTTCTTTTTACAGAGTCATGTAAAAACCCTGCCTAGTTACATTAAAGATACTGGTGATTTTTTGGGTAAAATTAAGGATATCCAATGGTCTGATGATATGTTGTTACTATCATTAGACATAGAATCTTTATACACCAGTATAGACCACCAAGCAGGTTTGAGGGCTGTAAAATTCTTTTTGGATTCTAGACCGTGTGAATACTATCAGCACAACAAAGCTATAATTAATTTGATAAGCTGGTGTCTCAATAACAATTTCTTTCTTTTCGGAAAGGAGTTGTTTAAACAACTAAGGGGAGTGGCTATGGGAGCCTGCTTCTCCCCCAGCTATGCATGCTTGCATGTCGGCTGGTGGGAGGAGCAGGTCCTCAAAAGGGACTACTCTTCCATTTTGCAAAATAACATCAAACACTACTATAGATACATCGATGATGTTTTCATCGTGTGGCAGGGTAGTAAAGAAAAAGCACTGGAATTCATTCAAAATATCAATCACAACAGTTTGAATCTCCATTTTACCCACCACATAGATAGTTCCAGTTTGGAATTTCTGGATGTAAAACTGTATGTAGATAAAGGAAGAGTTGAAAGTACCCTGTTTAGAAAATCTACTGCGGGCAATGTCACACTTCATGCCTCAAGTGCACATCCCAAGCACTTGATTGCAAGCATCCCTTATGGGGAGCTATTACGCTTAAAAAGGATATGCAGCACAGAGGCAGAATTTGATGCCTGTGCTGCAGCATCCATGCGGCGCATGAAGGCAAGAGGTTATTCTGACAAGATCTTGACATTAGCCCTATCTAAAACCTCGTTAAGATCTAGGGCAAGTTTATTACCAGCCCAGACTGAGGAAGACCCTGCCCCACATGATGTACATAATTCACCAGCATTCTCTGGGTCATCTGCAATGGATCAATGTCCAAGACTAATCACAGGTTATAGTGAGAATGAACGTAGATTAAGATCTATCATTAATAAGAATTGGGCAATAGTTCTTACTGATCCCGTTCTTAGAATGAATCTACCATCCAATCCTACCATCACTTTCAGTAGAGCTAGAAACATGGGAGCAGTGTTAGATCCTACGAGTCCTGAAATACAAAGTAAACCGAATTGGTTGAAACCTAAAGATGGATTCTATAAATGCTCCACATGTCGTGCGTGCAAGTTTGGAATTAACACAACAGAATACCATACTCCATTCAGTCCTATACCACATAAGATAGTTGGGAATTTCAATTGCAAAACTGATTTTGCAGTTTATGTTCTTTCTTGTACCTGTGGGCTTAACTACATTGGTAGTACGAAGCTGCAGGTTCATGAAAGAATTCTTCAGCATCTACGTGCCATTTTACATAGTGATCCCAATTATCCAGTGGCACGCCACTTTAAGCAGGTACATGCTAACAACTTATCCTGTTTGAAGTATTATGTGGTATCCTCTGTCCCGAAACCACGCCGAGGGGGGAATAGAGAGGCTCTGCTAAGAAGGTCAGAAACTAAATATATTCTTAACTTCGATAGCAAATGCCCGAACGGGCTGAATAACACCGAAGATATGTACACATGTTTGTAACATATATGTATTCTGATGACTGGAAGGAATGTATATTGTATCTTATATTCCAGATTGTGTCGCTTGTCTTATTATACAGAACCCTATATAGTTTTTTACTTTATTTCATTTTTTCTTTTTATCATGTACATATTGTTATTTTGAATTAGAGATGGGAATATTGGGCAGTTTCCGACACACGGTGTATGAGGACTGCCGATTCTAAATCTTTCACTTATTCACACTTTGGCTGAAGCATTTTGAATAGGTATATGGCATCATTTACGTAAGAGAATTAATCTCCTTAAATATAGCTGAGGACTTTATGAATTGTTTCTCTACGATTTAGCTGCTGCCACCTTAATACACATTGGGGCTCCTTTGTGTTTTCACTATGTATTATGTCCCAGCCTTGGTCGGGTTGTTTAGATATATCTTTTTGTCTTACAATCATTTTAATCATGCACGTAATAACACATTTTTGCACATGGTATTTTGCACAGTTTTGAGAAAAAATTAATATTGCTGCTATGCTCTGCAATTATTTTGCGAATCCCTTTTGATCAGAGTCACTAATTAACGATGGAATATTTGCATTAATGCAGTTATGTCAAAATTGTTATATTGCACTTTATTTGTATATATGGATTTATCCAGACATTTTATACTGCCCTTTGGACCAATTTGGTTGAGATTAGAATGTGATTTCAATTAAATGTTTTCATGACACAAGTGTTAAAACTAAATTTTCGTTCTATCAAATTGTATAGTATGAATTATTTCAGTAGGTCATGATAAGTGGTCCTGTGGTCAGAATTAATCAATATGTATATATGTGTAATTTTCAATTGACTGTTTTTGTTACCATCACGCAGTCTGTTTGCTATGTCTATAACTAGCTTGCTAAACATGTGACCGGAATGGGAAGGGCATATTATTTAAAAATGGCCACAATCAGTCACAGCCTTTATGTGATCAAGGGCGCCTGAGCCCGAAACGCGTCATCTGCCGTATGCTGTTGAGGAGGTTGTAATAAACATCTTGCCTACAAAGAAGTGGTTCGCTTCTCCTTCTTCGCCGCCGAGGTTTTTGGTGGAGGTGGACGGAGTGGTTTTGTTGATATATATATATATATATATATTTATTTTTTTTACTTACCCTAACTATACTAACTTACTAACTTGAACTGTAAAGGCATATGCGTGGTAAAGACATATGCATGGTAAAGCCATATGCGTGGTAAAGGCATGTGTGGTAAAGACATTGGGGCCGATTATGATGGCGGACGGACCTGAGTCCGTCCGCCACCATAGAGAAGGAGGGACCGTCCGCAGGGGCAGCGGCGGTCCCTCCGTGCAAATTAGGATGTGACCGCCACCCTGGCGGTCACATCCTGTATTTTTATCATTGCGGCGGGTGCTGCTTGAAGCAGCACCCGCCGCAATGGTAAAAAAGTAAGTTGTGCATTTGCATGCACAAAGCGGCAGGCACCTCGCGGTGCCTGCCGCTTTGTGCAGGCAAATGCAGGGGGGACCATAGGTACCCCCCATGTGCACCCCCCACCCCCCCTTCACCCCTGGGGGCCCGCAACGGGTCCCCAAACACAAATCCGTATGCCTTTACACGGCGAAAATGCCGCTGTGTAAAGGCATCTTTCCGCAGTCATCCTAATATGGCTGGCGGTGTCTGATAGACACCGCCAGCCATGTTAATGCTTTTCCGCCGCGGGCGGAATCCGCCCGCGGCGGAAAAGCGGCAGACAGATAGTAAGACCCACCAGCCATCCTAATATGGCGCTGGGTCTTGCAAGGCTTCCCGGCGGATTTCCCGTATCCTCCGGGCCGGCGGTGGCTTCCGCCGGCCCGGTGGATGCGGGAAATCCGCAATCGTAATCGGCCCCATTATGTGGTAAAGACTGCGTGATTCTCGACTAAAGTAGAAAATTTACACATTTACACTTTATGGTATCTTAATAGGCTGGGCTCTTCGCCTTGCTATCTCTGTTCAACAGGGATATTCCTAGACTTCCAGTTATAATGCTTTGCACACTTTATTACTTTCATACACTCCTGCACAGTAGATTATATTATAGCCTTATAGCCCACCGTAGAGGGCTATACCGTCTATTAAAGGCCCTCTCCAGCGTTAAAGGCCCCGAGCCGAAGGCGAGGGCCTTTAACAAGGGAGAGGGACTTTAATAGCCGGTATAGCCCAGCTACGAAGGGCTATAAGGCTATTAGAACATTCTGCCACTAGAGGGCAGAATGTTCTAGCAAAAAAGAACAAAGCCCTATGGAAGTGTGAGGGGATTGGAATCCCCTCAGGGTCCTTGAAGCCTTTGTTCACAGCCAGAGCTGTGAACAAAGAATCATTGGAATGTTGGAGCTCCCGGCTTATACCATCCATTATAAGCCCGGAGCACTCCATTGTTTTCAATGGAGCTCCCAACATTCCAATGTTCTAAAATGTTTTAACCACCCATCTAAATTTCATAAGCAGTTATTAATCCTCTGACCCTTGGCGATATTATCTAACCAGGGCACTCGCCTTTGACTCGGATGTCTTAAGCCACCGCCTGAATTATATCTGTTTTGTCCACGTGATAAACTGTGCACTCATCACGAGACACAGCGCTTGTCATATCTAACAGAACATTTTCAGGAAACACCGTGGTAAGCGTGTCAGTTGTTATCAGTTCACACAATGCGTCTGAGGGCGCCGGATGAGAGGATATTTATTGTTGACACCACTAGACATTTGATAACTCGCATCTATGTCAATTGTTTCTCAAATTTAGTGCGTAGTGACACAGTGAACACTTTACTTCATATGGTTACAAACTTATTGCGCGTGTGTACTGATCCTTTCCATGGTGGCTAGGACACATCTTCTACCCTCTGCCTCTCCAGTATCGTGCCTTAGTATTTAGCTCAATAGCAGTGATTGTTTTACAATGAGAAGCCACATGATGTCATTGTCAGCGGAACCGAAGGCCAGACTCTTTCATCCACCATATTTACTTGTGATTATGACACTCTTTCAAGGATCCACTCTATCAGAAACTGGCTGCCCCTTGGAATCAGTTCTACACATTAAGAAAACAATAGACCAGTGCAAATATCACCTTCGCAAACATCACCATTTATTTAAAATATAGATCAAGTTAGTTGTGGTTGCACCCAGAGCAATACTACTCTCTCGCTTGATGCTTTTGGCTGTTTGGTGTGTCATTCCAACCATCATGGAGTGCTTGCATTGCAATACATAAAGAACTATTTTACTTACTTAAAGTACTCAGAATCATCATACATTAAATTATGTATTGCCTAGATGTATTGTATACATATTACAATTGATCTTAGTTGTTTTACCCAGCAGCAGATTTGTTTTATCCTTTGAGCTGTCCTCAAAATATAAGCAAGACGTACTGGATTTGCTAATGCTTGATCACAAAAAGGCTCTAAGCAAAAAATGGTGCACTTTGCTGGAAACATTTTTTTGTAGCATGAGCATCACAAACACGAGGCATTGTATAAAATGAAGTATTGGTTTTCATACTGCCAGTAGTGTCTTTGGAGAGGGCCAAAAGGTATCTGTGCCTCATCTCTATTCGGTCTGAACCTCCGGGGCTCCATCACCACAGCTGCTGAATGTACCATGAGGGGACACAGAAAAACAAAGACACTGCACCTTGCCACCCGCATTGATTTGTCCAACCACATCATTGAAAAGTACTGTTATTGGTTAAAATGTTGAATTCTGAATTTGTATGTATTTGTTGTGTACATATCTATATCTATATATGCATATATAGATGTTACACACACATAGATACAAAGTCAGATTTTTTTACAATTGTATTTATTTTTGTTTCAACAGCCCAAAACAGACTACATACACATTTAGCTGATAAACAACGCAAGGGTCTATTTTTTAATATAGTACAGAGTCCCATCAGTGCATTAAAGTAACAAGGAGATAGACCATCCAGACCAAGCCACCCAGCCATCTTTACCTTCACAGTTTCGCACTGGCCGAATACAGCAATATTCAGGCCCCAGGCCCCTCTTCAGACACAAAGTCAGATTTAAAATACCCCACTGTATATTTATAGTTAGGTTTATGTGTAGTATCCTACAGGAACAGGCAACAGGAATAGTCGTTGTATGTCATGAAACGTTTATTCATACAGGAGCTGCCGGGGAAAACAACCACCCAGCCAAGTAACCAAAGTCAACCGTCCCAAAAGGAAAGGTACAGTGCTAACAATTACAGAATTCCACATTCCAACAGCACTCTCGGTCCGTGCTCCCGCACATGTTAGGACCAGAGATTGCTGTTGGGATGCTACGCTATTTTTCCATAGGAAAAGCATTTTTTGGTATTGCTAATTGACTATAATCTTCATGAACCTTAAAAAAAAATTCATCCACCTCAGCTCCTTTCTGGGATGTTTTGAGGTGTTCTGTCAAAAGGGGACACAAAAAATGGGGTGGGGGTCCTAAAACATGTTTTAAACATTCATTTTTCGATAGTAAAATTGAACAGGTATACTGCATGATCTGTCAAACTGAATTCACTAAATTTGTCAGAAAGCTTGATCTTGATCCAGAAAGCATGCTTTTTGTGATTTGGTGTAAATCCATTCAGTTTTTTTATATATATTAACATCTATGTAGCTGGCTCCACTGGTTTTATCTGATGCCCGATGTGTGTAAATCCATAAAACTAGTTTTTAGAGTAGATGGCATTGTATGTCTTGTCAAAACTAGATCACAGAAACCAGGATGTGGGCTGGAAGGAGGGGCATGCAGTTGTGCATTTGGTATTTGATAAAACACTGTACAGTTCGTTTTTACATCCCTCATATATGTGCACGTTACACAATTACACATATTTACAGTATGAGGCTTTGGGAGTGCATTGCCTCGAATCAGACGATTTCAGGTCAAGTGCCACAGATGGGATTAAATCCAAATCCTGTTGGAGCCACAGCCAGCAGCCTGCAAGCAAGGTAGCAGTCCCTAGCTGCTCCCATTCCACTAAGACCACCTCTGGCCCATGCTGCTGCAGGTACTACGGTTTAAGAAGTGCGCATTCTAGCAGATCGTCATAGTCATTTGTTATCATAAATACTTTTTGTAATTGATGCTTTTCCTTAAGTAGCCAATATAGAGTCAGTATTTTGTGCAGAACATAGGTTCCAGTATTTGGCATGATCCAGCCTATATCCAAAGCAGGAATAGGACAGTCAAACTATCAGGCCGCCAGCAATGGCTCTGGTCCTACCCACCTCTGCTGCGTCTGTTGGAGTGAGCTTGGAATCTGCTGTTGATAATTGCAGGGGAAGCTTTTGCAGGGGAAGCTTTCACATAACTAATTTTTAAAACCCCGGTTGCCAGTGGTGCTAAACCAAATTTTAGAGTGGGTGTGCTGCTATCAAACCATTGTCAGGAACCATGGGCTCAACATCATCTATGCCGATGACACCCAGCTGATCCTCTCTCTCACCAATGAACCCAACATCATCAGACACAACTACTAAGAAAGGATGAAAGCTGCCACCACCTGGAAGAAGAACAGCTGCCTGAAACTCAACTCAGAAAAGGCAGACGTCCTCATCCTTGGCACCACCCCCTCCACATGGAACGTCTCCTGGTGGCCTTCCACCCTCAGAAATCCCCCAACCCCGACAGACTACGCACAAAACCTTGGCATCATACTAGACTCGTCACTCACAATGAACCACCAGATCAACACCGTCTTCTTGACCTGCTTCAACATCCTCCGCATGCTTCGAAAGACTTTCATATGGATCCCAAATGAAACCAGAAAATCTGTCATGCTCACACTCATCAGCAGCAGACTGGACTACGGCAACGCTCTGTACGCCGGAATCAACAAGAAACTCCTTTACAAACTCCAGACTATCCAGAACACCCCAGCCAGACTGATCCTCAACATCCCCCCTCGCAGCCACATCACCCAACACCTCCACAATTTTCACTGGCTTCCAGCTGAAAGAAGAAAAGCTTTCAAATTCCTCATCCGCGCAGACAAGGCCCTTCACAACACTGGACCCGCATACCTGTAACAGCCGCCTCTCCTTCTACACACAATGCCTCCAAGCCTGCTGACACCTGGTTATCGAGCCTCAGGTGCTTGGTAGGGAATTCTTTAGAATGCTTAGGAACTTTGCTGAGCCCACCCTATCCACAATATTGTCAACCCGTAGAAGAGAACTGGGAAATTTACTGTGTTCACGCTGCTGAGACCCCATTAGTCAATGCAAAAAACGAGTTGCTTGGTTTTGAACAAACACCCCAGACTCTGGGAGTGCTCAATCACTCGCCAATCTGGCATCATGGCCACATTTACCGTAACACAGTCCTAGAATTTCTACTTTCGCTGCCATTATGAATACCTTGCACTTTACAGGCAATCTGTTCCCTCAGTAAATAAATTAGGTATAGACCAGAGTCAACCTACAGTTAATGGATGACAAGGGGCAAAGCTGCCAGTGCCGTGTAGGTCGAGTAACAGTTCCACTATTTAATAGGGATACTTGATTTCCTTCTGTGACCCAACCTGCTTAGATGGCCAATCCATGTTTCTTCAAAGTTATTTAGACGTTGAGCCAACATTTTCTCGTTTTGTTTAAAATAATCCAGTTTGGTCTCACAGGAAGCCCACGGAACATCGGACAGGTTTGACCTTCTGGAAGTGGAGCAAGCAATCTGTAGCATCTCTCCAGGAAAGGCAGCTGGACCAGATGGATTGCCTGGTGACCTGCTTCTACATGATCCCACGCCCTGGGCCCAACTCATTCTCCATATCATGAATTTGATAGTTAGAGGGTTTGCCATCCCGGACTCCTGGAAAGGAGCCGAGGTGGTCCCAATATTTAAAAAGAGGAATAGAGAGGACCCTGCCAACTATCGGCCAATCAGTCTTATTGACGTAATTCAGAAGGTTGTTGGCAGGATCCTTCTGTTGAGTATAAGAACTTGGCTGGAGGATGGCAACATCCTATCACATTTCCAAGCAGGGTTCCGGCAAAAGGTGGGGATAATGGACCAGGTCCTCAGATTCTTCATGATCTATTGGAAGTCAGTCCTTTTGGGCAAAGGGAGTTTGTATCTGGCTTTCATAGATCTGAAGACTGCTTTCAACCTGGTCCCCTGGGACAAGCTTTGGCAGGTTCTTGGACATCTGGGTATGCCTCCATATATTTTAGATTTTATACAAAGGATGCACATTGGTAATTATGCTAGAATCAGGTGTGGGGCCCAAGGGGAGTTGACAGAGGGGATCGCGGTAGGGAGGGGGTTACGCCAGGGCCGTGTATTGGCCCCCACCCTATTCTCAATATTCATCAATGGGGTGGTGGCCCACCTCAATAAGGAGCCATCTGACACTCCAGTGTTGGCAGAGGAGAAGATACCCACCCTCCTCTTTGACGACGATACTCTCCTAATCTCCAAATCCCCAGGTGGCTTAAAGAAATTGTTGAAGAGCTTCGACTCATTCTGCAAAGAGCAGGGGCTAATCATCAACACCAGCAAAACTAAGTTGATGACTATTAACCCCTCCAAACGCTTTAGGAATAACATCACCCTAGACAAAGTTGCATTAGATATGGTTGAGTCTTTTGACTACCTGGGGATCAGAGTTTCAAGAAACATGAAGTGGTCCTTACACCTAGATAAAATGCTTTTAAATCACAAGCGGGTGTCTGGTGCAATTGTCAGAGAACAACACCTTTCTGTTAGCAGACCAGTTGCACCAGCACTCGCAATTTATGATGGGAAAGCTCTACCCTCGGCTCTTTATGGGGCGGAACTCTGGGGCATGGAGAACATCACCGAATTATCTAGGTCAGAAAATAGATTTTTAAGAAACCTTGTATCACTTCCCACCTCCACCCCTTTGAAGCCTCTGTTCTATGACACTGGCAGGAGACACAGTCAGGACATTGCTAGGCTTCGTCCCCTGCTCTTTTGGGCTCGGCTCAAGAGAACGGAGGAGCTTTTAAAGTACACCGCTGGGTTTGATGAACTACTGGCGGCAGACAAGGGATGTAGGATAAAATGGCTGGCAGATTTGGAGCACCTTATGGGTCTCATCGGTCTAAGCGAGGCATGGGCAACCCAGACTCCCCCTTCAAAGCCCGATTTAAAGCGGGCATATTGGGATTGGGTGTCAAAACGTGAGTTATCATGCCAGCAGGCAGGGAAACTCACGGAGGGATTCTTTGAATTCAAAAGCATATGCAGTTTAGAGCCCTATCTCGACTTCATTCAGGTCCCTAGGGATAGGACCTTGTACATGAAGCTGAGATTCGGCACCCTGCAGGTTAACTAAGTGATATCCTCATGGAAGGGGTCGAATCCGGTTGCTGCACCTTGTCCCAGCTGTGGCCATTCCGATGAGTCCATCGCCCACTTTTTCCTGGCATGTCCTGTCTATATAAAGGCCAGAGAAAAGTGGCTTAAGCCAGTCTGTAAAGCGCTAGGCTTCATGAGC
This sequence comes from Lissotriton helveticus, assembly GCF_964261635.1. Taxonomy (NCBI): domain Eukaryota; kingdom Metazoa; phylum Chordata; class Amphibia; order Caudata; family Salamandridae; genus Lissotriton; species Lissotriton helveticus. The sequence continues at coordinate 932,100,010 of NC_136065.1, forward strand.
CATGCGGCTGCTCTACGCATTATGAAAACAGATACTTCTTCCCCGATACTGATTTGCGGAGTAGCCAAATATCTGGGATGTTCTTGGCTATTAAGACTAAAAGCGGTAGGCAAGAATTGGCAAGTTCCCACCTGAAGGATCTGGGTTGAATGACTGACCTGATTAAACTGTGAAGTTAGTGGGCATCAAGTGGATGCCGTCTCCTGTATATATGAAATGGTGATGAAGTCTCATGAATGTAATCATTTTAAATTGTATTTTTTATGCTGATTTTATCGGATCGAATGGATTAATCCTTTTATATGTGCATTGTGCTCCTTTTAATTTTGGTTACATATTTTTATTTCTGCAACGCTTTTATGATAAACCTTTTATGGAATAAAGCTTATCACATTTAAAATAATTCTAATTTTACAATTGAATTGTAGAAGGCATCCATGCCCTGAGGAGGTAAAACACACACAATGTAATGAGTTTTCTGAGTTCATACTGAAGTTTACTGTTTGACATATAATCTTCATCTAAGGAATTTTTTTGAATTTTTTACCAATATAGCTGGAAAAGTGAAAATAAAACCTTGAATTTGGATATTAGGGTACATTTTAATTATTGTGTTAATCATCTATATTTCGAAATCAATTATGATTTTCCTAGGACTTTTATTTATTATGTTAGATTTTACAACTGATGAAAACTCAGTGTAAGTTGAGGATTGTTTGTCAGGCAGTAAACTGTAAATTAATGGTATTGAAGTGTTGTTCATGTTTGCATGAATAGTATACATTTGGGTGAATGGTTAGGTAGTAGATTTAAAAAGCTCATCCATCATCCAAATATCACTATTTTCTATGGTTTCTGTCTTATGAACTGTACTTAAACTTAGTATTACTTTTTGAGGGTTCTACTTATCATAGAGATGAAATAGTTAAGGACTAAAGGATTCTATTAGTTCAGGGGCTATGTAAATATCAGCGTTGGTTTGAGGAGTTACTCCTTGAGGATTCTTCATGGTATCATTCTTTTAACAATTTTGATTGAGGGCATACTGCTAGCTACATACATGGGGATGTTCCAGACTACATCTCTCAAAACTGAGCTACAGGGTTAATTGAAGAAGGCCACAGGGGTCTTAATTTGTTGAATATTTTCTCTAACTTCAATCTCGGATGCATAGGCAAAGTGGTTATGCTTGGTGATTCTTTCCACTGTCTCATCAAGGTTAACAGCTCTGCCTTTGCAACAGTAAGAGAATTATACAACATACCTCCAGTGACTCCTGGGCTCATTTAATATCTCCTTAAATAAATATACCCACCATGTTTCAGACGTCTTTTACCCCTTTTAGAGGGAATATAGAGGGCTTGACATGTATTTTCCATTTTTTTCTAAATCTGAAAAAAATTCATGTCAGTGTGATGCAAAGATATTGCATATTTTTCCCATTTTTGGGGTTGTCCTATACAGAGACAAATTATTGTATGGTTATTTTTTTTAATCTGTTCAGATAAAAAGTTATCTACTGCTGTTTGAACTTTGGAAAAAAAGCTCTATGTTATTTTCCTGTTATGAAAATAGAATGTGATTATTAAATTACATTTATGTTACATGTGAAATAATGTGTCTGATTTATTGTTCCTTGTGCTTTTGGTGTCAAGATGTTTGAGTTTTTATTCTAGATATTTTATTCTGTGATATTGTCTTTGCTTCTTTGAAGTGTGTCTAAGGTCAAAAAGACATTAATATAACATTGTTGATTTTCCCTGCTTTACTGCATTTATTTTTGCATAATTTATGTGTTTACTTGGTAGTTGTTACATTTTTAACTTAATTATTGTGCCTTTCTTTTGGGTTGGAGAGAGGTCTCCAATTCTCCATTTTATGATTGAATGGTTTTCTCTTTCTTTAATTTGTTTTGTTTGTAAAGTTTTAAAAAGAAGAAAAACATGTTTTTAAATGTGCCCCCTAGTTCCTGGTTAGCATCTTCCCTGACTAGGCACTTGGTGCAGTTAGAATAGTAGATCTGCCCCTCAGTCACTGTCAAGTACCTTCCCTGAGTATGGACTTGCCAGAGTTAGATTTCTAAATCTGCTCACCAGCACTGTCCAGTGCCTACCCTGACTAGGCACATGGCAAAGTAAAACAGCTCCTTTACCACTCAGTCACAGTCCAGCACCTTCCCTGTGTAGGCACTTTGCGGAGTTAGATATGTAAATTTGAACCCTTAGTCACTGTTAAGAACCTTTTCTGACTTGGCACTTGGCGTAGTTAGAATAGAAGATCTGCCCCCAGTCACTGACCAGCACCTTCCTTGAGGAGGCATGCATAAACATTGTAACGCTGGTGCTAGGGAGGGACTTCCTCCCCCAGCTCCCATCTTGGCTGTCCCAACTTTTCCTCACACCTGGTCCTGCTAGGAGTAGGGGTCGAAGACCAGCACTACTAAAGCGCCAACAAAGCCCCACTGTGCTGGACACATAAACATTGTTAAGGCTGGTGCTGGGGTTGAACTTCACCCCTAAGTTCAGATCTTGGCTCTTCCAGCTATTCCTCACACCTGGTCCTGCTATAAGAATGGGCCAATGTCCAGCGGAACGGGACGTATAAACATTGTTAAGGCTGGCGCTGGGGTGAGACTTCGTCCCTCAGCTCACATCTTGGGTTTCCCAGCTTTTCCTGACACCTGGTCCTGTTAGGAGGAGGGGCCAGCAACCAGCGCTACTAAAGCGCCAAGAAAGCCTCATGGCGCGGGACGCATAGACATTGTTAAGGCTGGTACTGGGGTGGGACTCCGCCCCCCAGCTCAGATCTTGGGTCTCTTAGCTTTTCCTCACACCTGGTCCTGCTAGGAGAAGGGGCCAGCAACCAGCGCTATTGAAGCACCAAGAAAGCCTCATGGTGCGGGACACGCCTGTGCCAAGACCAAGCCACTCTCTGCCCATCCGCGTCCGGACGAAGCTGGGCTGGGACACAGCATTTGCCTCTTTGTTTTAGACTACTGCTGCAGGCCCAGCAGCTGATTTCTTGTGAAAGTTCGCTTTCATTCAGCAAGGTTCAATCAATCAGGTAATTGTGAAGCACGCTACTCACCCGAAAGGGTCTCAAGGCACTGGGTGGGGGCAGCTCCGGTCAGTCGAAGAGCCAGGTTTTGAGGGTCTTCCTGAAGATGTGCAGAGTGGGTGCGTGTCTAATGTTGATTTGAAGCTCATTCCAGGTCTTCGCTGCGAGGTAGGGGAAGGTTCTTCCACCTGTTCTGGCTCTGCGGTTGTGCGGGGTTTCAGCGAGGGCGAGGTTGGCAGATCGGAGGTTTCTCTTGGGTACGTAGAAGGCAATTCTTTTGTTGAAGTATTGGGGTCTGATGTTGTGGAGGCATTTGTATGCATGGGTGAGTATCTTGAAAGTTACTCTCTTCTCATCGGGGAGCAAGTGGAGGTCTCGCAGGTGTGGGGTGATGTGTGTGTGTCAGGGGATGCTGAGGACGAGTCTGGCTGCGGTGTTCTGTAAGGTCTGGAGCTTGCAGAGCAGAGATTTGTTGAGCCTGGCGTAGAGGGCATTTACGTAGTCTAATCTGCTAGTTATGAGTGAGATGGCGATGGCCTTTCTTGATTTGGGGGGGATCCATTTGAAGGTCTTGAGAACGATGTGGAGGGTGTTAAAGCAGGTGGAGGTGACCGTTTTGATCTGTCGGGTCATGAAGAGGGAGGAGTTGAGTATGATGCCAAGGTGCCCGGCATGGTCTGTGGCTATGGAAGGGCTGCCGAGGGTGATGCAGAAGGGGAGGGTCTGAGGACGAGGACTTCTGTCTTCCCTGAGTTGAGCTTCAGGCAGCTGCTGCTCATCCAGGTTGCGATGTCCTTCATTCCTTCCTGGAAGCTGAGTCTGGTGGTGAGGAGGTACTTGGTGAGTGAGAAGATGAGCTGAGTGTCCTCAGCGTAGGATGCTATGCTGAGTCCATTCTGTCTGACGATGGTGGCGAGGGGGGCCATTTAGACGTTGAAGAGCATGGGGCTGTGCAATGATCCTTGTGGTACTCCACAGGTGATCTCTGTTAGTTCGAAGAGATAGGGAGGAAGTTTGATTCTTTGGGTTCTGCCGGTGAGGAAGAATCAGAGCCAGTCGAGGGCGGTCCCCTGTATGCTACCGTTGTGGAGTCTGGTGATGAGAGTGCTGTGGGAAATGGTGTCGAAGGCTGCAGAGAGGTCAAGCAGAATCAGGGCCATGGTGTGTCCTTGGTTGAGGAGTGTGCGGATGTAGTCTGTGGTGGCAAGTAGGGCGGTCTCGTGGTGTGGTTACTGCAGAATCCAGATTGGAGGTGTCGAGGATGGAGTTCTCTTCTATGAATTTTGTTATTTGGACATTGATGATATTTTCTGTGACTCTGGCAGCAAATGGGAGGAGAGATATGGATCGGTAGTTCTTGAGGTCTGTTGGATCTGCCGAGGGTTTCTTTAGGTGGGGCTTGCTTCTGCACGTTTCCAGTCATCGGGGAATGTGCCGGCTTCAAGGGAGGCGTTGATGGTGCCTCGTAGCTCCGGTGCGATGGTGGCGGCAGCTCTGTGGAAGATGTGCGGATGGGCAGGGGTCTGTGGGGGCTCCTGAATGAATGCCTTTCATGGTCGATGCGGTGTCTTCAGTGTTTACTGGGGTCCAGGAGGAGATGGTAGGCTCACTTTCGTTACTGCAGGCGGAGTGGGTTCAGTATCTTGTGTCTGTTTCTCGAAGTTGTTGTAGAGGGATCTTATTTTCAGGTGGAAGTAAGAGCCGAGTTTGTTGCAGTGGTTCTGGGAGGGTGTGACGTCCGTGGCTTTGCTGGGCGGCTTAGTGAATTCCTGGATGATGTTAAAGAGTTCCTTGGAGTTGCGGTTTGTTGGTGTGGATTTTGTTACGGATGAAGGTCTTCTTTGTGGATCTGATGAGTAGGTGGTATTCTGTCATGGCGTTCTTGTTAGTGGAATGTTTTTTTGAAGTTTTGCTATTTCACCAGTTCTTCTCAAGACGTCTGCACATGCGTCTGGCTTCTTGTAGGTCGGTGGTGAACCAAGAGGCCTTCCTGGGTCGCTGTCTGTCGGGGTTGCTGAGGGGGGGCGGGCTCGTCTGCCCAGTTGGTGATCCATCTGTGAAGTTCTTTGGCTGTGGAGTTGGCATCGGTCGTGGTGGGGGGCTTTGCGATTGAGGGTGGAGTTGAGGTGCTCCTCAGTGATCTTGCTCGTGGCAGGGTATCGGTTTGGGTGCGGTGGGTTTTCCAACATGGAAGTGAACGCAGTAGGGGTCCTTCCAGAAGGGTTACATGGTTTGGCTGAAGTGGACTTTGTTGCAAATGTTCCCTCTAATTCTTTTTATGTGTGTGCGCGAATGAATGTTCTCTGTGCACTGCAGCTAAACTTACGTGCACCGAAGACATGCAATGATTTACTATGCAAGTGCGCAAGCTATGAAAATGAGTGACAGAATGAGAGAGATATTCCTTAATTTCTCTCCATCCTCTTTACACATCTACTACTTTGTGTCTCCTGTGTGGGCTTTGTTCACAGTTCTGCTTCCTTCCTGTCTACACTCTGTTCTCTCCTTACATATCTCACATTATTCTGCTGCTTCCCTCATTCTTTGTCTGCTTTCCTTTCTGTCTTTTACACATCTCCCACTATCCTCTTCCTCTGTCTTACACACTGTCCCTTTCTCTCCTATCTGCTTCCTTTCCCTCACCTTTTACACGTCTCTTACTAGTCACCTCGTCTTAAATGCTGTCCCCTCTTCTTTTCTCTCTCATATCCGCTCTATCCCCTTTAAATGCCTCCCACTATCATGTTCCTCTGTCTTGCACACTGTCCCCCCAACACATTGCATTACCTCCAGGCAATTCTGTAAATTGAGCGCATGAGTGCCATTGTGCACAAAAATGCTCGGGAAAGGGAATATTCAAATTCCATTGTCATTCAGGGCTTCTCTTCTTGGGTTTGAAAGGGCGACTGTAATATTGTATGCAAGGCTTCAGTAGTAGGCAAAACAAAGGCAGAATTGCTAAAGATCTATAATTCTGACTCAAGAAAGCTGTAAGCCATAGTCACAAGGTATTGGGAAAGGCAGTGTGCACCAGGGCTGTCTACCCCAGTTGGTACAGCTGCTGAAGTTTGACCGTGTCGTCTCCCCCAGGAATTCAAGGTGTACCCTGGGTAATGGGACAGGTGGTGTAGGCCACAGCTGCTTGCTCCACATTTCTATTGCTGAGAGTCCACACTTGTATGTCCACCCCAATTGGTCCTTTGAAGAACATACATGTCCACCCCAACAGGATCCCATATGAACCCAGAGCCCCACCCAAACCCGTCCATGGAAGCGGAAAACTGACATGTATGCCTGGTTGTTTTGCTCTGAAATGTAGAATTCATATGATGTTTCATACCCCTGAAAAGGGAGCAAAGCGCTCGGGTTTTCAATGGGATCCATTCCTGAAGTGCAGAGCTGAAAAAAGTATTAGAAATAGTTTGGCTTAAGTGTTGAGTGAGGCCTGTAAGTTTTTTGAGACACTTTAAATATGCAGAAGATGCTGTTGTTTTTAAGCATGAGGTGATGTTGAGAGAGAGAGTTCTTTCAAGCACTGACTAACCTACAGTGCAAAGTCCACAACAATGTAGCTAGATACCGGATAGTATTACATGGTATGATAGTAGGCGGGGTGGGGATGTCAATCAGAAGCATACAAAACACATTTTAAAAATTAAGAAGAGTATTGTAACCATATGAGCAGCAAAACAAGCCATACTAACAATAAATCATAGAAATGATGAGATTGTGGTAGCATTGTTGCAACCATTAAGTCTGAGAATGCTTCCACTAGATGTAAATGAATACACTTAAAAAGTAAAGGGTTGAACACAAAATTCTTCAATACTGACTGGTATATGGTCAGTAAAGGGTTAAATATATTAGGCACAAGACAAGTATGTGTATCCACACTATAGCTGCCATGTTTATGATTACATTTTATGGAAATATCCATAAGTGAGAATATGTTGTATAACGGTAGCACATTCCTTTCCTGAAAGCACATGGGGCCATATGTATCAAGCTAATTAGCATTCGCAAATGCAGAAATTCTGCGAATTTCGGCCTTTGCGAATGCTAATTAGCTAAATGGTATGTATCAAACATGTTTGATGCAAAATAAGGAATAGCAAAATTTGCTATTCCTTATTTTGCGATTGCACTTAAATGCAATGTATCAAACAAAAAATATTCAAAAAATGCCATTAAGGATTCGCAAATTACCACCAACTTCTAGTTGGTGGTAAGTTGCGAATTCTTTTCAAAAAGCTTTTTCCAAAAAACCAAAGGTGCCATATGACGCCCATACATGCCCTTAGGGCATGTATGTGCGCCATATGCCCCCAAATGTCTTTTTCAGGGGTGCAGCAGGGTGTTCTTGAGACACCCCTGCACCCTTGAAACAATTCCTAATTTGCGATTAGCAAATTGCTAATCGCAAATTGCCCCTTCATTCCTATGGGCCTCCTGACCCATAGAAATGAATGGGTAATTTGCGATTAGCAATTTGCTAATCGCAAATTAGGGATGGTAAGGAATCGCTATTAAAAAGCGATTTTGTACATACATACCGTTTTGCGAATTCCAAATGGCGATTCCTTAAAATCGGAACTATGATGCTTTAAAATGCTTATAAGGAATTTCAGTGACAAGAAAAGGCACGCAGAAAACAGCAAATGAAACAAGCATTTGCAATGCAATAGGTCTCACATTTATGCGAGTTTAAGCTATTGGTATTGTAAATGACAATGTGTTTTATTTATGTTTCAAAAACCAAAACATAAATAAAAGGCATTGTCATTTACAATGCCAATAGCTCAAACTAGGGTAAACGCGAGACCTGTTGCATTGCAAATGCTTGTTTCCATTTCAAATTATGCCATCAGTAGCATAATACACAAAGAAATGTCTTTCACGAAGGAAAGGGTGCAGGACCAGGGACACCTAGTAACAGCCTGTGGTACTGCGCCCATTTCTTCCTGAAAGGAATTTCTTTGCTTATTAGGTTTTTTTTTCTCAGGATTAGCAGTTATGATCAAATACGTTTAGATAATCCGGGAAATAAAAGGGAATCGCAAACATAGGGAGCAGATGGGTGGCTTGTGTGATCAGAGATCCCAGCATGCAGACAACAGGAAATAATCGGAAATGAATGGAACTCTTTATATTTCCACTGCAGCCGCTGTACTATTGATAGGTAGAAGGGGAGTGGGACACCATGGGCGTTCAGTTTTGCCTCATGAACTGGTCAGTGGGATTGGTGTGCACGCAGACAGCAGCTGTGGTTCTGCAGCACCACGCTTTTTCTGCTATATATAAAGCTCTTTATTAAAAGGCAGTCAGCCATCATGTATGTGCCTGCTACTGATCGATGAGCACTTATTAAACGCACATAATTACAGAGTTGTTGTGCTGCTGTGTGTGTGCCCGGTCCGTGCCACGGTTTACACCAGTGCTGCTGTTCTGGAGAAACACATACACCTCCCAAGTGTGAAAAAATACAATCACTCCAGAGGTAAATTAGTGGGGAGAAAGATATGCTCCCACGGTGGAGATGAATCCTAAATGAAGCATTATGTAAATGTGAGCAATTGGAGTTGCAGATGCTAATTGTTTTTTTCCCATTTCAAAGTATGCCAGCAGTAGGCAAAGAAATTTCTTTCACGAAGGAACGGGTGCAGGACCAGGGACACCTAGAAACATCCTTTGGTACTGCACCTTTTTCTTTTTGAAAATAATTTCTTTGTTTATGCTAATATTGGCATACTTTGAAATTAAATACAAATTTGCATTTGCAATATCACTAGCTGGCATTTTGACTAATACGAGAGGCATTGCACTGCAAATGCTCTTGAGCAGCCTCCTGTGTGGCTTCAGCAGTGAATGTTTCATTGTGGCAGGAAGCAAAGAACACAACTTCAATTTGCCCAATATAAGTTAAAGGGTAAGAGAAAGTAAAAGGAAGCATGCAGCCACGGGGTAAGAATCAATAAATAAAGACGATAAAAGGAAGGCTGAAAGGAAGTGTGGTATCCTCTGATACAACAAAACAGGAGGCTGCAAAGACAAGCCAGCACGGCCAAGTAGCTTCTGGAAGTGGAACAAGGCAAGAAGGGAGAGGAGGGAGGCCACGCCCACAACCACGACTGGCACAGTGATAAAAAATAGATGGCACACTGCATGCATTTAAGTGCGAGGAAGCGGACGAAAACTGTAGTAAGGCGCCGCTGCTTCGGAACTACAAGGAAGTTACCATAGGATCAACAGCCAACAGAAATCAAGAAAACAACAGCAATGCCAGACTTAAACCAATCGTAAGGGGCAGGAGAAATTACACGGAGTTGAAGCAAATATACAGATTACTTTAAGTCTCGCTGAGACAGCGCATGGAGCGCATGCACTGCCAAGGCAAGACCTAAAAATGGCTTTATGGCTTTCAAAACTGGATTGATTTTCAAAGTAAATCCACTGGGGTTGTTTGTGCTGCATCCACGCAAGCAGGTACAGACCCTGCTGTGGGCGTCTGTATACAAATCTTCCATATTCACAAAACTGGGTCGCAGCCATTGTATCCAAGGTGATTTGCAGAACTGCATTGGAATAGATAGTGCTAGCCCTACTGTCGTGTAGTTCCTATAGGACCTATACAGGATCTGCGCGTTTGGACAACATACACCGTAGGCTTGGTGTCCAGACTGATTCCAGACACTTCCAACGGGTATGGTGACCTGTATACCAGCTAGCTCACAGTGCCACGAGAAACTCCTCTTACCAAGGAGAGAATAGTTCTTGGCAATATCGAAGATGACAACCCTGATCCATCAGAACCTTGGAAACAGTGCAATACCTTTCGCTCAGTCACTCATGCTCACTTTAGTCTCAGAGAGATACACAGAATAAATGATGAGGACTTTTTTCAATAAGTAGTTATTGAACATTTGTCATTCTAGTGTAAAATAGGTGTGCTGAAACAACCACTAGACAGAAACGGATATAAATGATTAGAAGCACTAAAAAGGTAAAAGGATGGTAGGTGTCTACCATCTTGCTATAATCATGAATATAGGCAAGTATATAAAATACATGACAATAAAAATGCTTCCTCCTACAATGCTACCGTAAGTAGATGTACCTAAATGTACCAAGCATGTGTGTAGGTGTTAAGCCAAGAATCCTCTAGGATAAAGTCAACCCCATTACCTGAAGTGAGAGACTGTGGGACCCTGTCTTGGTCTCGAGCTGGACACCCCGCAAGGGATGTTAGAAAACTGCGCTCTGGAGTATCTGCATGCAGGAACCTCAGCGTCTCTTGTCAGTGTATCAGCATGGAAGTTGTGATCTCCTCTCCCTCTCTCAGCAAGATGTGATGTTTATATACCCGAAGGTATCCCCAGGAGTTCTACCTTGCTGTGCTACTGTCTGACTTAGGATGACGTTGGAAATGAACCTTGTACATAGTTATTATGCAGGAGATGGTAGTCCTGCTGAGTTTCCAAAAATCCAAAGATCCTCATGCATAATGTATGAGGCTATTGTTCAAGCAAAACCCCACTTTCTGTAAGCAGTACTGAATCTAGGTAAAGGGTCAGTCCTAACATCACATTATGTATGTAATGTAGGGATGAATATAGGTGAAAGTTTGTGACGTTACCTGAGCCTATATTGGGTTACCTATATGAAATATAACACTACGAGGCCTTAAGCGCTATGTACAGCAGTATGGCTCAAAGCTTATTTTTTGACCAGCAATTTTTGTTTCAGTTACATTGTATTTTAATAAGCCTCCTGACTCTCTACATACAAAAATACATTGTTTAAATTAGTAAATAAACCCACTGCAGCCTCTTCTACTGTCCTTGTTTTAGAAAAAGAAAGAACACAATGTGCTCATTTACAACCTGAGCCTACTCAAAAATGAATGTAACATTTGAAGCTAAACACTTTCCATTTAGTGTGTAGCTTGCAGCCAATAAAGGAATCCCTTTTCCTTGATGCCATCCATGACCTCTTTAATGTGGCACCAGGTATGTTCCAAAGAGAGTGGCCAGTTTTCACACTAGTCCCGTCTTTTAGGGCATGTGACAGCGTGCGCGCTGCCACTGACATTCTGTGCGCTGGAAGAGAGAAGGCTGGGCACGCACACAAGCGTGCAGTTTACAGGGAACCATGGTTGTTGCCTCCTGTGAAGATGGGGTCAAGGGTGCGTCCTGCCTTGTGGGTAGGGGTGGTGACGAGTTATTGCAATCCGAGGTTGGCGAGGTTGGCTAGGAGGGTGGCGGAGTTGGGGTCACTGAGGTTGTCGAGGTGGAAGTTGAGGTATCCGATGAATAAGTTGTCCATGGAGGAGATGGTGTGGGGCTCGATGAGGTCGGCAATGGTAGTGGTGAATCCGGTTCGAGTTCCGGGAGGTCTGTAGGAGAGGGTGCCTTGTAAGGTCGTTCTTATGCTGGTCCAGATCTGGAAATGGAGGTGTTCGGTGGAGGACGGGGAGTCGCTCGTGCCGGAGGTGGTGAGTCGGGGGGAGCTCTTGTGTGCAATCGCGCGTCCTCCTCCTAGGCGGTTGGGGTGGTCCTTCCTCTGGATCTTGTATCCATCTAGAATGGCGGTGGTAATGTCAGGGGTGGAGGTGGGGTTGGTCCATGTTTCCGTGAAGAAGGCGACGTCTGGCGAGAGGGTGTCGAGGAGGTCCCAGATCTCTACTGTGAATCTGTGCAGGGAGCGCATGTTTAGGAGGATGCATCTCCTGGCTTTGAGCTACTGGTGTCTGACGAGGGGACGGCAGCCGTATCGGTGCGGAGGGTAGTGAAGGTTTGTCTGCAGTGTCAGCAGGAGAACAGGATGTGGGTGGTGGCCGGCGTAGACAACTGGCAGTTGTTGTTCCTTCCGGGTTGAGTGCAAGGATGGCAGCAGAGTCATAGCGGTGGGGGGTCGGAGAACCAGGGCCCCTGGCGCTGGTCGCAGTCGGGTCATGGACGGCCGCAGACGGGCTTGCCTTTGGCGCACCAGCGGTACCCCCGCAGCACAGCCGCACAGCAGCCGCCATTGAATAGGGAAGAGGGAGGGCAACGCAGCTGGGAGGTAGGAGCGGGAACCGGCAGGGGGGAGGGGCCACAGGGGCAGAGGGGAAGAAGACGGTGAAAACTGGAATAGAGGACACAGACAAGGGCACAAATAAAAGGCAAAATAAAAACAGGCAAAATAAACAGAGGCACAAAATTACAGGATAAAGACAGACAAAAGACAGAAAACGAGCACAAACACAAGACAGACAACAGCGAACCAGCAGAAGAGCAGGATTCTCCCACTTGACCACCAGGGATGAGGCGCAGGCAGAAGCCTGTGGGTGGAGGAGGGCCTCGAACACCTGCCTGCACAGGGCAGCGGCAGCGGCACAGCAGAGGAGCTGCTAGGGGAGAGAGCAGGTCTCTGACCAGGAGGTTGGTGCATGCAATTTCCTATGTTCAATTCTCCATCTTGTGAGGGGTACATATTGTAACATAGTTTATTTCTGCCCAGCACTTGGCACACTCCCACGACCAATGGGGAATAGGAGCCTTTCTGGGAACAAAGGAGGGGATAAAGGTTTATGTTCCAACCCCTCTATCACCTCCTATATTGCCATGGCAATGGGTGTAATTTCTACTGAATTTTATTTGGAGGAAGATCGCATAGAGGCAGTACAGAAGCTGATTACTGATCATTTTCCACTACCTGAGCTGAGGTTCAACCCGGGGCATCAATTACAGGTCCTAACTTGATCCCGATGTCATTATGCAAAAGTATTGAAACGGAATAGGGGAACGTGTAGTGCAAGAGACGAGTGTCATCACTCGGGATCACTTAACCCCGCTACCTTGAAGGTCAATAAACCACCACCCTCCAATATGAAGCGGGGAGAAGGGAATACAACTAGGTCCCCTCAAAAAGATCACGTACCTTCTGACCTCTTTCACTCAGACAGAGAAGGGGCTTTTTCATCTCTCTGCCCCACACAGTTAGCATCAAATAACTCTATCATCATGGACAATATTTCCGCAGCATTCTTAGCAAGTTCTCAATCTCTTGTTGCAAGCTTGGAGGCCATGTTGAAATCCTTTCGGCAAGACATGTTGGGACTGAAAAAATTATTGTCTGATTGAATCCTACCTCTGGCCTAGGCTCTCAATTGAGTCTTGCAAACACTAGGAGATGATGGACGGAGCGCTGAAACTTTTCAGACACTCACCCCCAGGCACAGATCTCGGTTGAATCTATCATCGTTCTTTAGCTCACTTCGCCACCCCAGGTCAGACACAGCTAAATGCAAATCAGTCTTGACCTTAAGCCTCATGACAAACTGCATTTGTCACCCCGAGTGGGACGGGAATGTCCAGAGGTGGGTCCCGTGCTCTCCATGCCACTGGAGTGAAGCTATTCTGGCTGATGAGGGGTGAAACCCCAAAACCGGTCCTAGGATGCTTGTTTCCAGTCCAGGGAGGACCTGGCCCGGCAGTTCGTGCTGGACTGTTCCCAAGTGGCACAGGGTTGAGACTGATTTGCATATGGCAGGGTTCATGACTGAAATGGCATGGTGAGCAAATAAATGATGGATTCAGGTCCGAGTCTCTGTACTGGGGTTAATGTATTACATTTTTTTGCATTCTGTCCATCAATTGTTCTTTGTGAATTCAATTGAGTCTTACCAGATGATAGTGGGGAACCTTGAGTAGACACTTCACAGGCTCAAGTGAATCAATGCAATGCCAACAATACCCCCCCCCCCCAGAGATCAATCAATTGCTTTGGATGAGCAGTCTAATGCCCCATTAGTTCATGTGCGGAAGTCTCGTGGCCCCCCTTCTAAGAACCCCCATATTCATACTCCCACTAAGACGCAGCGGTCCTTTCCCTCAGCACTAAGGGGCCAATCTTTTCATTTACATTTGCCACCACCCGAATGCACTCCGTATGGGATTATTTTGGAGGGGGTTCCACCTTTGGAGGAAGAAGTTCAAGAGGACAGTCAAAGCCTTATTAATAAAGCTACGTGTTAGTGTAAGAAAAATGCTGGCTGACAAATCGATTTAGTGAATAAGATCCTTATGGCTCATAGGGTGAGTTGGGTGTGTACATCGCCCAGAACGTCAAGGGGGGACTGTGTGGGTCTCAATTTTAAAGACCCCAATCTTATTTGCTTTTTGTTGTCAAGCCTGGACCATTTATCAATTCAGCAAACTAAAATGTGCACCTTACCATTAGGTTTCTTTTACTGCGCACCTCTTATTGTAGCTATGGATGCCAACTGGCACAGATCGAGTTGTAAAAGCTCTCAAGGATCAGAGACACTGGCCACTAATACTGACACTAATTGTTTTGGCCCATAATCAATCCTGTTAAAAATTGATTGACAATATATGCCGGCAAGCTTTATCAGACTCTAGTCACCCAGATATCATTATTGACTTTTCCATTTATTCCCAGATGGTATCAAATTCAGGCACGGAACAGAAACTAGTTAAGACACCTTTGGATTTCCAGTTCCTGTCTTGGAACATAGCAGGTATTTGCCAGTAGCTGAGAAACAAGGACTGGTTATCTTTTATTCAAGAATTCGATATATATGCTGTCAAGAGACCTGATCTAATGACTCCATCCAGGTTGAGGGTTTTAAATCCTATTGTTCCCCTGCTGTGGTGTCAACTGCAGGAAGGGGAAAAGTGAGTTTGGTCATTTTTGTTTCCATTGCCATCAGGAGGTCAAGGTCCTTGTCTCCAAACCTTGCTATCAGATCCTAAAGTTGTCCCAGTCAACCTCAGGTGATGTAATTTTACAAACTTTTTATTTAAATTTTTTTTACAGCCCAATCAGTTGGCATTACGGAAGAGCTAGAAAAAATCGTAAGGGAATTAACGTATTGCAAAATAAATCATGTATCACCTATATGGGCAAGTGATTTTAATATTGTTAAATGCATCCATAGTGGTAACCACATCTTTGGTTTTACGGTTGGACAGGTTGAAAATATCAACCACTTTACACATTAAGCATATGAGGATGCTTTGAGCTGGATAGTGCTTACCCATAACCCGTATTTCTCATCAGATATACAAAGTCTAGGCCTTATGAACTCCCAAATATTTGTTGTAATAGGTGAAGGGCGCAAAATAGATTTGATCCTACTCTCAGTGGACCTGGCTTATAAATTGGTGAGAGGTGCACCCTTTACCTTTGAGCGATCATCACCTGATCTTTATATGTTTTTTTTTATCTCTTTGCAACCCAGACCTAAGAGTGAGACTGGGCCCCCTTTACATGATTCTATTAACAAGGGGCTCTGTATGAAATAGGAACGTATTGACCCTAATACATTTTTTAAAGATTTGAATACAGACGCTTATGAGGATAAAATGTGTTGCCACTCTCCTAACGCTGACCCTATTAAAATCTGAGATAGCTTCATAGCGATCTCTGGAACAGCTTCCTGTATGTTAATTAGGAATAAAAAAAATCACAAGACTGTCCATGGTTGAACTACTACTACAGCCCTTAAAGCCCTTAAAAGGGCCACCAGCACGATACAGCGTAATTTAGATGCTATCAAGATAGCTAGGAAGGAATATCAGAAAGCAGGAAGTTAGACATAAAGCCTGGGAAGATCAGGAAGGTGCAGCCCAGTCAAGAGGTAATAGAGTCACATTCCAAAACATGACTGGGTTGTCCACTTTTCCCAAATATTTGATTCCTGCAATTTGGTATTCAACCAACCTCCCCGATAGGTCGTGTAGAACTCCCTTTAGATGACGAACAATGGCTCAGTGAGTTTATCGACGGAGCAGATGTGTCAAAAGCCATCTTGAGTTCTGTGGCTGGGAAGGCACCTAGACCCGACGGGGTCCCTATTGACTTGTTCAAGCACAACTCCGCTTTTTGGGCTCCCATAATAACTAATGTACTTAGAGGTGTGAAAAGAAGGGCCTTATTGATTCCTGGAGGGAATCAATCATAGCGCGATATTCAAGAAAAGTGATAGGAACCTCCCAGCCTGTTACAGTCCTATCTTTTTTACTAGATTCTTCTGTCAAAATCCTAAGGTGTGTAATTTTGAGCAAACTGGAAGATTGGGCTGAGGCTAACTTTTTTTGTGAAGGCCAATATGGGGGCACTCAACCTATCTTTAATCGTAGGGAAATACTTCAAAGCCAGGAGAAGTGCCATTCATATGGCTTTCATGGACCTCTCCTGTGCTTTTGACTTAGTTGACGTGGGGAAATTATGGGAATTGATGGATCAAGATGGTATTGACCCCCTCTTATTTGATCTTCTATCGGGCCTTCGTTGGGACACAACCATGAAAGTGTGTTATACCCAAAATGGTAAATGTACTCACTCCATAAAGGTTACAAGAGGGGAATGGCAGGGCTGAATTGTGGCACCTTTTTTATTTCTATTTTTTGTATTAATGTCCTAGAGTCAGTTTTAGTCTCCCGCTTAAAGGATGTCCCCAAGAAAGGCCCCTGTCTGGTTCCTGTACTTTTATAGGCAGACAATGTGGTCCTTACCGCATCACAGCCAATGGATTACAGGCTCTTTTAGATATGTTTTATGATTGTATGGGGAATTTACATCTGAAGGTCAGTCATCAAAAATCTTTTATGTTGACTTGTGATCCAAAAGCGTTTTTATAAGGGCAACCCCTATCGCTAAGGTTCCTATTTTTAACTACCTAGGCATTTTGTTTGATGCAGATCTGACCTAGGGTAGGTTAATTAATCCGAGAACCCAGAAGATGGTGGCATCATATGAATTGTTCTGTAGTTTTGCAAAAAAAGTTAGGTCACAAGCAACTTGTTATATAAGAGTAAATGCCTCTCAGCCAGAACATACGGAGCGGGTGTATGGGGTTATGCAGGACCCGGGTAATCTGTAGGCAGCTGAAAATAAATTTCAGTGTAGACTGCTGGCCATTGCCAAAACTACGCCAAGTTTCATATCACCTCATGAACTTGGTTTAGGTTATTTGGAGGATCAAGTTAGACTTGCCCCTCTATTATTGTGGCTGAAACTATGAGTTACTCCCAAGACCATTTTCCCTCAAAAGGTAGAAGAGGACTGTCTGAAATCAAGTAACATGAATACCATTCCCTGGTTAGCATATATTAAGAAGACTTTTTGTGATCTGGGTGTGAGCCCCTTTGTTGACCCCCCAGAAAGCATTGGCTCAAACACTAAGGAGCTGGCAAAAGAAAGGTTCCTTGGAGACAGGGAGAAGGCTAGCATAGTTAAGGCACTTGAAAGGGGGCAACCATCTGATGTGTGCCTATTTCTACCTATACAGGGATGGAACCCTACATAACTTGGATAGTAAATCCCCAGCCCAGATTTTATCTTCCACATCTAAGACTAAACACAGTCCACTTTTAAGCAGCATTTTCTATGACAAGCCTTGATTTGCCACATTAACTTGTTGCCCTTGTGATGCTGTTTCTACTCAATCCATGACGCATTTCATGCTTTTTTGCACATTATATCGCACATTAAGATCTCGGTTTTTACGCCCTATTTGAAGTCACATGAATTTCACTACACATCAAGAAGGGTTGTATTCTTTACAAAGTCTATCTATTTCGACAATCTGCTTCTCTGTTCTAAACTATATTTCTGCTACTCTAAAGTTGAGAAATAAATATGCTTTATAATTAGTTACATTTTTGTTTTTTGCCTAGCGGAATAATATTATTATACAATCTTTTTTTTATAAACATTTTATGATTGCATGTTTGTATTGAAAGACTTTTTGTATTCTGCCACCCCAATTCAATGGATTCAAAATGTCAATCTTTGTTTTATGGACATGGCTGGAATAGTTTAAAATCAAGTGTCAACTTGTTTACATTAATGGGTGTGTCTTTATGTTTTTAAGCTGTAAGGATAGCTCAATCGTATGGCGTGCCCATATAGAAAGTATCATGATAGACCAATTTTTTTGATCGTATGATTATGCATTTTATTCTGTGGTTTTATGGTTTAATTTGGACCGAATAAAGATTTTGACTGAC
Organism: Lissotriton helveticus; assembly: GCF_964261635.1. Taxonomy (NCBI): domain Eukaryota; kingdom Metazoa; phylum Chordata; class Amphibia; order Caudata; family Salamandridae; genus Lissotriton; species Lissotriton helveticus. Next base: position 932,118,084 of record NC_136065.1, read on the forward strand.
TGTGTAGGAACTTGGCGGAGTTAGAATAGTAGATTTACAACTACAGGGCTCAGTCACTGTCCAGCACCTTCCCTGAGTAATCACTTGGCGGAGTTGGAATAGTACATTTGCCCCCATAGTCACTGTCCAGTGCCTTCCCTGACTAGACACTTGGCGGAGTTATTATATTAAATCTGCCCCCAGTCACTGTCCAGAACTTTCCCTGAGTAGACAGTTGTCGGAGTCAGATTAAAAAAAGCCCCCCCTGTCATTGTCCAGCACCTTCCCTTGTTAGAATAGTAAATCTGCCCTCCAGTCACTCTGCAGCACCTACCCCGAGTTCTGCAATTTTTTAATATTTGGTTTTAAAAATGAAAGCTAAACATTTATTTTAACTACATTCACATCAAATTTGTTATGGTGTGGGAAAAATGTTATTTTGCAGAAGAACTGTCCGAAAATATTTTAAAAAATTGTGTCAAATTTCAGTCGTTTTTGTATACTATGGTATTTTTACATGTAGTTTTACATGTATATTTGTTGTTGATTGCACTTAGACTGACAAAAAGATAGCAGTTTTTCAAACAGACTCACACTGAAATTCTTCTCCTCTCTCTGGTGCGTTTGGTTGCTTCAGAAGACTGTGTACCACTGATTGTGGACGCCGGTTTTTATATTATTTGTAAGGGGTAACCATCCTTTTCTGTAAAGTAACTGTTGTCTTTTGTATTTTTCTGTGAACAAAAGCGTGACTAAACCTACCATTATTTCGTCAGTGACTTCTTGTCATGTTTTTGACCATCCTCAAAATATTTGTCAGCAATCCTGGTTGGGTACAGAGTCACAGGTTATATAGTAATGCAAGTAGGTGGTGTTTGAATTTAGCATTCAATTATAATGATGTTAAAAACATTTGTGCAATGTTGCAATGTGTTTTGTTGTGGCACATACACATGCACAATGCAACAGTACTTTTTTATTTTAAAATGTTAAGAAATATATAAAAGGAAACACTGCAATTAAATTGCCTATGTGAATACTATCTTCGTTTATAATTCCTATTTATTTGTATTACTTCCTTTAAAGAAATTGGGTGGTAAAGGTTTGCATGGTAAACGTGTGTGTGGCAAATGTATGTGTATTAATGGTTACTTTGATGTTATTCTACATATGTTTGTGGTAAAGGCATGCGTGGTAAAGGCATGCCTGATAAAAATATATGCATTGTAAAGACTGTGTTGTAAAGGCATGTATGGGAAAGGCATGTGTTGTTTTGTCATACAACTTTAGCAAATGATACTGGTTCCATGAATTGGTGCTCCAGCTGGGTATCAAAGACAAAGATCTCCCTGCCAGAATGTTGCACAGAGAGTACCAGTCTACTCTTAAACACACAGGTACCTTCACCTCACACAGAGATGAAATGAGGTATTGTGAAACCTACGCTACGAAAAGGTAAAACACATCTTACAGTCAAATTCCAATCGCCTTTAAAGTCCTTCTAAAATCACAAACACCCTGAAGAGTGAAGATTAGGATAAGAGTTGGAAGTCTACATTATAGTGAGGTGAGAAAGGATCCCATTGGAAATTTGGAAAAGTGGCAAGTTGAAAGTTAACAATGAGACCAAGTGGCAAAATTGCAAAAATAAATGAACATATAACGTTTATCTCATCACTTTTGATGTTGGCCAAAAGATCAGTTGCCTTGGACTGGAATCTAGAGAGGGTACTGGATTATTTAGTAGGGTTGCATTTACATTTGGATGCTGTGCTTAAAACAGGCACTAAAGTTGTATGTATATTTTAATGCTGCCCCTGTTACAAGATATTTACAACAAGGGGTGGTGAGGGACAGAGTCTCTGAATTAAGCAGAATACTCTCACCCAGTCAAAAGATCAGGGCTAGATCCAACACCGTTTTTTAGCTCATTGCACCATCCCAGTTTCAGAACCTGGCTGTATGCAAATTAGTCTGTTCCTGTCCCAGTGCATGATGGGAACAGGGCAAACCAAACTACAAAAGCCAATTCTTACACTGGGAAGGAAACAAGCTTCCGGGGACCGGTTTCTGGCATTACAGCCGTCTTCGGCCCGGCTTGCTTGAATCCTGATGGTGCAATGAGCAAGGGACTCATGTCTGAGTATACCCTTCCACGCTTAGGGTGGACAAAAATATTTACAACAAGGGGTGGTGAGGGACAGAGTCTCTGAATTAAGCAGAATACTCTCACCCAGTCAAAAGATCAGGGCTAGATCCAACACCGTTTTTTAGCTCATTGCACCATCCCAGTTTCAGAACCTGGCTGTATGCAAATTAGTCTGTTCCTGTCCCAGTGCATGATGGGAACAGGGCAAACCAAACTACAAAAGCCAATTCTTACACTGGGAAGGAAACAAGCTTCCGGGGACCGGTTTCTGGCATTACAGCCGTCTTCGGCCCGGCTTGCTTGAATCCTGATGGTGCAATGAGCAAGGGACTCATGTCTGAGTATACCCTTCCACGCTTAGGGTGGACAAAAATATTTACAACAAGGGGTGGTGAGGGACAGAGTCTCTGAATTAAGCAGAATACTCTCACCCAGTCAAAAGATCAGGGCTAGATCCAACACCGTTTTTTAGCTCATTGCACCATCCCAGTTTCAGAACCTGGCTGTATGCAAATTAGTCTGTTCCTGTCCCAGTGCATGATGGGAACAGGGCAAACCAAACTACAAAAGCCAATTCTTACACTGGGAAGGAAACAAGCTTCCGGGGACCGGTTTCTGGCATTACAGCCGTCTTCGGCCCGGCTTGCTTGAATCCTGATGGTGCAATGAGCAAGGGACTCATGTCTGAGTATACCCTTCCACGCTTAGGGTGGACAAAAATATTTACAACAAGGGGTGGTGAGGGACAGAGTCTCTGAATTAAGCAGAATACTCTCACCCAGTCAAAAGATCAGGGCTAGATCCAACACCGTTTTTTAGCTCATTGCACCATCCCAGTTTCAGAACCTGGCTGTATGCAAATTAGTCTGTTCCTGTCCCAGTGCATGATGGGAACAGGGCAAACCAAACTACAAAAGCCAATTCTTACACTGGGAAGGAAACAAGCTTCCGGGGACCGGTTTCTGGCATTACAGCCGTCATCGGCCCTGCTTGCTTGAATCCTGATGGTGCAATGAGCAAGGGACTCATGTCTGAGTATACCTTTCCACGCTTAGGGTGGACAAAAATATTTACAACAAGGGGTGGTGAGGGACAGAGTCTCTGAATTAAGCAGAATACTCTCACCCAGTCAAAAGATCAGGGCTAGATCCAACACCGTTTTTTAGCTCATTGCACCATCCCAGTTTCAGAACCTGGCTGTATGCAAATTAGTCTGTTCCTGTCCCAGTGCATGATGGGAACAGGGCAAACCAAACTACAAAAGCCAATTCTTACACTGGGAAGGAAACAAGCTTCCGGGGACCGGTTTCTGGCATTACAGCCGTCTTCGGCCCGGCTTGCTTGAATCCTGATGGTGCAATGAGCAAGGGACTCATGTCTGAGTATACCCTTCCACGCTTAGGGTGGACAAAAATATTTACAACAAGGGGTGGTGAGGGACAGAGTCTCTGAATTAAGCAGAATACTCTCACCCAGTCAAAAGATCAGGGCTAGATCCAACACCGTTTTTTAGCTCATTGCACCATCCCAGTTTCAGAACCTGGCTGTATGCAAATTAGTCTGTTCCTGTCCCAGTGCATGATGGGAACAGGGCAAACCAAACTACAAAAGCCAATTCTTACACTGGGAAGGAAACAAGCTTCCGGGGACCGGTTTCTGGCATTACAGCCGTCTTCGGCCCGGCTTGCTTGAATCCTGATGGTGCAATGAGCAAGGGACTCATGTCTGAGTATACCCTTCCACGCTTAGGGTGGACAAAAATATTTACAACAAGGGGTGGTGAGGGACAGAGTCTCTGAATTAAGCAGAATACTCTCACCCAGTCAAAATATCAGGGCTAGATCCAACACCGTTTTTTAGCTCATTGCACCATCCCAGTTTCAGAACCTGGCTGTATGCAAATTAGTCTGTTCCTGTCCCAGTGCATGATGGGAACAGGGCAAACCAAACTACAAAAGCCAATTCTTACACTGGGAAGGAAACAAGCTTCCGGGGACCGGTTTCTGGCATTACAGCCGTCTTCGGCCCGGCTTGCTTGAATCCTGATGGTGCAATGAGCAAGGGACTCATGTCTGAGTATACCCTTCCACGCTTAGGGTGGACAAAAATATTTACAACAAGGGGTGGTGAGGGACAGAGTCTCTGAATTAAGCAGAATACTCTCACCCAGTCAAAAGATCAGGGCTAGATCCAACACCGTTTTTTAGCTCATTGCACCATCCCAGTTTCAGAACCTGGCTGTATGCAAATTAGTCTGTTCCTGTCCCAGTGCATGATGGGAACAGGGCAAACCAAACTACAAAAGCCAATTCTTACACTGGGAAGGAAACAAGCTTCCGGGGACCGGTTTCTGGCATTACAGCCGTTTTCGGCCCGGCTTGCTTGAATCCTGATGGTGCAATGAGCAAGGGACTCATGTCTGAGTATACCCTTCCACGCTTAGGGTGGACAAAAATATTTACAACAAGGGGTGGTGAGGGACAGAGTCTCTGAATTAAGCAGAATACTCTCACCCAGTCAAAAGATCAGGGCTAGATCCAACACCGTTTTTTAGCTCATTGCACCATCCCAGTTTCAGAACCTGGCTGTATGCAAATTAGTCTGTTCCTGTCCCAGTGCATGATGGGAACAGGGCAAACCAAACTACAAAAGCCAATTCTTACACTGGGAAGGAAACAAGCTTCCGGGGACCGGTTTCTGGCATTACAGCCGTCTTCGGCCCGGCTTGCTTGAATCCTAATGGTGCAATGAGCAAGGGACTCATGTCTGAGTATACCCTTCCACGCTTAGGGTGGACAAAAATATTTACAACAAGGGGTGGTGAGGGACAGAGTCTCTGAATTAAGCAGAATACTCTCACCCAGTCAAAAGATCAGGGCTAGATCCAACACCGTTTTTTAGCTCATTGCACCATCCCAGTTTCAGAACCTGGCTGTATGCAAATTAGTCTGTTCCTGTCCCAGTGCATGATGGGAACAGGGCAAACCAAACTACAAAAGCCAATTCTTACACTGGGAAGGAAACAAGCTTCCGGGGACCGGTTTCTGGCATTACAGCCGTCTTCGGCCCGGCTTGCTTGAATCCTGATGGTGCAATGAGCAAGGGACTCATGTCTGAGTATACCCTTCCACGCTTAGGGTGGACAAAAATATTTACAACAAGGGGTGGTGAGGGACAGAGTCTCTGAATTAAGCAGAATACTCTCACCCAGTCAAAAGATCAGGGCTAGATCCAACACCGTTTTTTAGCTCATTGCACCATCCCAGTTTCAGAACCTGGCTGTATGCAAATTAGTCTGTTCCTGTCCCAGTGCATGATGGGAACAGGGCAAACCAAACTACAAAAGCCAATTCTTACACTGGGAAGGAAACAAGCTCCCGGGGACCGGTTTCTGGTATTACAGCCGTCTTCGGCCCGGCTTGCTTGAATCCTGATGGTGCAATGAGCAAGGGACTCATGTCTGAGTATACCCTTCCACGCTTAGGGTGGACAAAAATATTTACAACAAGGGGTGGTGAGGGACAGAGTCTCTGAATTAAGCAGAATACTCTCACCCAGTCAAAAGATCAGGGCTAGATCCAACACCGTTTTTTAGCTCATTGCACCATCCCAGTTTCAGAACCTGGCTGTATGCAAATTAGTCTGTTCCTGTCCCAGAGCATGATGGGAACAGGGCAAACCAAACTACAAAAGCCAATTCTTACACTGGGAAGGAAACAAGCTTCCGGGGACCGGTTTCTGGCATTACAGCCGTCTTCGGCCCGGCTTGCTTGAATCCTGATGGTGCAATGAGCAAGGGACTCATGTCTGAGTATACCCTTCCACGCTTAGGGTGGACAAAAATATTTACAACAAGGGGTGGTGAGGGACAGAGTCTCTGAATTAAGCAGAATACTCTCACCCAGTCAAAAGATCAGGGCTAGATCCAACACCGTTTTTTAGCTCATTGCACCATCCCAGTTTCAGAACCTGGCTGTATGCAAATTAGTCTGTTCCTGTCCCAGTGCATGATGGGAACAGGGCAAACCAAACTACAAAAGCCAATTCTTACACTGGGAAGGAAACAAGCTTCCGGGGACCGGTTTCTGGCATTACAGCCGTCTTCGGCCCGGCTTGCTTGAATCCTGATGGTGCAATGAGCAAGGGACTCATGTCTGAGTATACCCTTCCACGCTTAGGGTGGACAAAAATATTTACAACAAGGGGTGGTGAGGGACAGAGTCTCTGAATTAAGCAGAATACTCTCACCCAGTCAAAAGATCAGGGCTAGATCCAACACCGTTTTTTAGCTCATTGCACCATCCCAGTTTCAGAACCTGGCTGTATGCAAATTAGTCTGTTCCTGTCCCAGTGCATGATGGGAACAGGGCAAACCAAACTACAAAAGCAAATTCTTACACTGGGAAGGAAACAAGCTTCCGGGGACCGGTTTCTGGCATTGCAGCCGTCTTCGGCCCGGCTTGCTTGAATCCTGATGGTGCAATGAGCAAGGGACTCATGTCTGAGTATACCCTTCCACGCTTAGGGTGGACAAAAATATTTACAACAAGGGGTGGTGAGGGACGGAGTCTCTGAATTAAGCAGAATACTCTCACCCAGTCAAAAGATCAGGGCTAGATCCAACACCGTTTTTTAGCTCATTGCACCATCCCAGTTTCAGAACCTGGCTGTATGCAAATTAGTCTGTTCCTGTCCCAGTGTTACAAGATAAGCACAAGCACAAGTACAACTGACTTGATCAGATTTTCCTATCTGGTTTGTCACCAGCTATTAAGGTCTGTGAGAAACAGAAAAGGTCTGCATACAGTTGGAACCTCAGTAAAAGGGTCTAAGGGTTAGTGTGATTTAAGAAGACCGCAGGTAGGCTGTGAGATGGTGGCTGGTGAAATGATGTTTGGGAAAGATTTCTAGAACTTGTATTCATAAGAATATTTACCCCATAATTTAGCTATAATGAATAGACTATTAATGTATCAAAGATGGAGGACAGCGCTTTAAGTGGAATGCAAAAAATTAGGCCACACCCTAAAAGGGATGGGGCCTATGTAATTGTAACTTAAACTAAACTTTTAAAATTCATAGTGGGCCACTGCACAGCTATTTTGGTTCCTTTCTGGGCTTTAAAAAAAATGTATTCAGATATGCATCTCAACAATTGACATGTGCCTAAAACGAGCGAGGACTATTTACTTTGTCAGTGGTTGTTAGCTGTATAACATAACTTACTCACAATGAATTTGTTGAAAATAATTAATATTGAAAGTGTTTCAATTCTGAAATTGTGAGACTACTGTCCTGTCGAAGCGTAATGGTCCTCGGAGTATCTCAGTCACTCCTATTATGTTCACTCTATATTAAACATACACACTCTTTTTTCTCCACAAATCGCCCATCCGCATACTTTACACCGTCATCTATTTTCTCTACAACACTCTCTGTTTACACTGTCCAGAATGCGCACCAAATCACATGTAAACTCTGAACTTTGTTTTACTTTCACCTTTTTTTTTTTTTTTTTTACTTTCACCTTGTCAATACTTCTTTTTACCTCCTTCACACACAACTGCACAGAATGACAAATGGAATACGTGAACATTGCTCTCTGCACTCTGTAGAGAGGCCAAGGATTGGATAACCATGTATTCTGAATATCTTTCTGACCCACTGACAGGCACTGTCAGAAACCCTGAGAAACAGCCATTTAGCATCCACTCCAGAACTCCCAATCGTTGCTAATCATAAACACCTAGAGGTGACTGTGTTCAAAGTAAGCACTATACAAGAATAATATGCTTCATGATGAAAATACAAAAGCACAATACCCTGGTAATAGCTGACACCCTTAAGGGGTACAAGATTAAGTTAAGGGTGTGCAATTTAAACAGAAACTAAATCATGGACATGGATGAACTTAATGTTTTCACATAAATTGTTCATAACTCGATCAGTCTTATTTACCAGTACAGTTTAGGACATGAATCTACGGCCCTATAGGGACCTGTTTCCATGTACATTTATTAATTATTACCGGTTCTGAGACCCTGAGGGACGCGGTACACTTAAAACCCTTATGGAGGAGCACTACAGGTGTGTTGATATATTTCTTAGGCATGCTAAGACTTCTTTCTATTCAAGCCATGCTGTCCCACCCTCATCAGTGCTTAACTTGTAAAAGAATGAATGTTGTTACCCAAAGCTCTGCTTAGAAGCTCGACGCTGGCACTATTAAATGTCAGTCTGTCAAATGCGAAGGCTGTGCATTCTTTAATCCACCTCATGCCTCTTTAAACCCCTCCCTGGCACCCTCTTCCCCTTCATCTCACTCTTGCAGGTTCCTGCTTCATTGCTTTGTGACAGTGTTTCCGTCTTTCTCTTCCTCCTTCTTTTCCCTTTGTGTGCCTTGCCCTCAGTAAATAATAAGGGAAAATAAGGGCTGGCTTCAAATCTGAGTGGCGGTGGGCCCCAGTGGCAACCACGACCTTAAATTAAACACTGACCTTCATCCTGTGACGTGTAGTTGTTTAGCTTCAATTTCCAATATCGCTTGGTTGATTTAAAGCTATAGCCAAAACAATGGGAATTAGATCTGAATTAGATCTGAAAAATGATCTTTTTAACAGTCAGCAAAATGGCTCAGTGGGTTAAATACTTGACATTTATCTCTATTCTAGCAACACCAACTTTCTTCTATTTTACTGAGGTCTGTAAATTGGGTACCTTTAAATTTGGGCAACAATGGCATTGGTAATTTACAGCAATTATAAACTACCAAATTGAGTTTTAAAGTACTATCTTGAAAAACAACACCCATAGAGTTCCCTTTAACAAATACCAGTATTACCCAAAGGGAAGTCATTCCTTGACATTTTACTACTTTGAAATTAATTAATTCATATATCCTATCTAAAATTAAATTCAGGAACATAGATGTAAAAAAAACAGAAAAACAATAAACAAAGATCACAAAAAAAAGAGAGAAACCATTTGGACATAACTAAAAATAAAAATTTCTTCACATAAAAAAAGTATGATTACAAAAAAATCGCACAAGAAAAAAGTTATTAACATGGTTTTAATCTTATATTTGTGGACTGTGATTGAACTGCAGCAACAAGTGATTTTAGGGAAGTGTTACTTATATATCCTTGTTTAGTTTCAACTTTTCTCTAGTGCCAGCCGTTTTTTGGGGGCAATGCTGCATTTCTCTTTGCTGAACCACAGTTCCGCCCCCCCAGTACCTTGAAACCCTTACGAGTGAGTAGTTGTGCTTTATAAGAAACCTGATTGATTGATTAATTGATTGTGCTTTTGTTTTACGAAAACATTAAAAAGAATAAAGCCAGTCGGTTACCCAAGCTGCTAACACTCCTCTAGAATGGGCACCGTGCCCTCCTGGTCGATGCAGAAGTGTATGATTGCACAACAATCTGCTTCCCGGAGCTCAGCTGATGGCCCTTGGTTGACCATAAACCTCAAACCAATATGTGACGATCACCCTTGTAGAGAGCTTGCTCATTATTTCCTTCCTCAAAATATACCAACAAACAAAGCCTTGCTGTTTTTTTTACCTGGTCTAGCAGACGCAGGCCACTCTTTGGGGACATGTGTCCCTGTAGTTACTATAAATTAGCAGAATAGTGGTCCTTTTTTGGTCATTATATCATATTGACATCTGTCAGGACAAAAATGAATTATCCCAAGTTAATTATTCTGGAATCATATATAAGTAAATTTAAGTAGGCGCTTAACTAGACTAATCAGCATAGAATACATTTGATTTATTCTTTTACCTCAAGAAAGTATAGATAACGAGGATCTGCATCTAAAGAAAAGTAGGTGACAGCGCAATGCTCAAGTGTGTCAAACATGCAGAGGTAAGTGACGTTTTTGCTCAGTGTGGCTGATCTGGTGTTTCAGTGTGGGCAAGCATTTGTAGAGAAGAGTGAATCAACTCTTTCAGGAGAGTAATCTGATTCTAAGCAAGATCCTGCAATTCTGCACTCTCACCAAAAATGCCAAAGATCCTGAGGCTGTTGTTACTGCCTAGGGCCTCTGTGAAGTCAGCTTCAAAGATCTAATTATTGAGACCCTATAAGATCTCCTTGCTGCACCTGGGTCAAAGTATAAGCCTCACAAGAGATGCAAGGATTGCTCTTCTCTTTTGTTGGCCTTATCATCCGTTTTGGAACCGGATGATGCTGTATTACAGGCTACCACTAGTAAGTTCTTTCATCATTAAGATTAAGGAGTGTTTTTTGGCTACATCAGAGAAAACTGAGTTGGAGTCTGACACTAGCACCAGTGAAGGTCTTTTTCAAAATGTTTATAAAAATCCGATCTCATGTCTTCATATCCACCGGCTAATTAAGGATGTGAATAAAAGAGAATGAAAATAAATTGATTACATTACTCCGCGATTTCGGCCTCCATTTAATGACTTACAGCGTCTTATACTGAGTTACCACAATCTGTTAGATTTCCTGATGGCTAATTTTGCAAATCATCATATTTGAGAGAAGATGTAGTACCCTTGGAGCCTGTTGATTGCAAAACGGAAGGACCATTGAGGAGGACATATGTGAGCTTGGCCCTGTTCATGTAGGTTGGCTCTTTTGTCACTTATGTGGTTGCATGACATTACCATGCATTTCTATACCTCACATTTACATTCATTAACATAATTTAAAAAAACGTTACCACACATAACCCACACACACCATTACCACATGTCTTTACCACATACTTTTTTCTACTAAAAACTGTTGTTTAAAATTCTTTTTTAATGAAAAACAATTCTTGAGTAGCAAAAATGATAAGATATCATAAACAGTAATAGTAATAAGTTCCTTTAAAATGTTTCAAATGTGTGCATACGAAGATGGAGGACCCCTGTAACTGAGAAAGCCACATTCAAATTTTCTAAATTCAAATTGCACTTAAATTACAGGTACTGTCATGTATTTATTTTGAAAAGTCCTAGGAAACAAGAGCATATTTTGTTTTAAATAAATGTTTTGCTTCTAAATTACTGTATAAATAGGCGTCCACCATTTCGTGATTAGTGGGACACTGATCTGTGAGGGGACCACACACACACAACTGAAGAGAAGACACTAAAGCAGATTACACACTGCCACCTATCTGTAATCATATTACTAATGCTGTATTAACAGTAATATAGACTTAACTGCCAGAAATAAAAAATGTCATTCAATACATTTTTAGAGCTTCAGACAAATTGTGACGAAGAACTGTAGATTTTCACAGAGACTTTCCAATTACTTTAATTACCTCCAAACCCATCAGAATATCAATATTATTTTTATTTTCACATACATTATTACTTGTTTAATGTCTTCTGTGTGAAGATGCTGGACAAGGAAGGAGCAAATCTGCTATTGTAATTCCAGTGAAGGCTAATTCAGAGAAAGCAAAGGACATTGAAGGGGGCAGATTTAATATTCTAACTCCAGTGAGGGCCAACTCGGGGTACATGCTGGACACTAAAATGGGCAGATTTAGTATTCTAACTATTGTGAGGGCCAGCTTATGGAAAATGCTGCACACAAAAGGGGCAGAAACAAAGATTAAATAAAATATTTATCCTACGTTTATATCTTCCATACAGGTGCAATCTGATAGAAAATTGTTGCAGAACCTATATTAGAGAAGCAAACTCAAATATGTTTTTAAAAAGGTAAATATACAGCAACATACATAGACTAGTGAAAACAGAGAAATCTAGCCAAAGTGTAATATTGTTTTAGGACGTGAATAACAGAACTACAACCAAAAAAAGCCAAACCTCCTAAGTAGGGCATGAATGTCTTCAAATATTCAAAGTGACATACAAAAGTTAACACAGTTCACATTTTCAAGTCAATAAAATAATAACCAAAGCACTACTTCCTACCAAAAATGTATCCTCTGCTGCTATGTTTCTGCAAACAAAAATCAACCCATCAACGGATGTTTGTTACATAAACACTGTTTAATAATAATGTAACATTACTTTTCTCTCACCAGGATGACACAGAAAGTAAAAAACATTTTCAAACAACATTTTCAACAATTAACAACAACTCAAAAAATGAAGCAATCTCTTAAAACAGTCAAAGCAACAATCACAGCGTAACTGTTTTGTCACTTTATATGTGTCAAATCAATAGTCTAAGTTTCTTTTCCAAACATGAAATTAACCTCCAGAACTTTCTATTTTTACCACGCTATAACACATTTACTTTTTTTAATAGCGGGTTTAAAAAAGTAACAACATTTTCTTTCTATCTCCAGGTACAACCAGAAGAGAATAAAAAAATGTTTGTTAAATGTAATTATTATTTGTTTTCTCTTCTTTTTTTTGCAGAACTTGACATTATGGAAATCCTACATCAAACCCAATATATTACGTAGAAAAGAGGAAACCTTCTTCTGAAATATTATTATAAGGAAAGATTAACTGAGCCCAGGAGTCATTGGAGGTGTATTGATTATTTCTCAACCTGTTGAAAAGCCAGAGTGTTTAGCCTTGGTGATCTAATTGAGATGGCAACTGAGCATAACAACCGTGCCTTTACATGGTACAACAAATCAAAACACTTTTGACCACCTCCAATGAACCCAGTGGCTTAGTTTTCAGGGAAGTAACTCAGGACATCAGCTAAAGAACATGAGACGGCGTACAGGGGGTCAAATCGGATCACCTTGCTGGGCCCAAAAACACATTTACAGAGATAGCTCACTAAGAGCTGTTGAAACATTCTCAAGTCCATTTCTATATTGCCAGTGTACAAAAGGACTTTGCTGAAAGCTAGGTACTGGCATCTGTAACAAACTCTGGGACATTCTGATATTGCCTTTTGCACTTCACACTTTTCTACTGGCTCTAAATGGTTACATTTAACATTTTTGCCATTAACCAGAAATGCTGCTTGGGAATTGTCATTAATCTTGACAGCTTGGTTTTACAATGATTGATGAGATGTTTGCATGTTACGGTTTTAATTAACTGTATAATAATAAAAAACTCAGAACATCTCCACAGTGCAGCTAGTAGTATGCTTACAATCATAATTTATAGAGAATAGTACAAAGGCAGAAACAGGCGAGTGATTCCCATCTTCAAACTCCTAAAACTTTTCTGACATTAACATCTCCCCTGAATTAACTGAACCTTTTAATCATGAACCTCTCCTTTTTTTGTTTTACCACAAACACCTTCAGAAACTTATATTAACCCTTTAGCTGCTCGTCCATTTTCCCACCAGGGCTAAGCCTTTTTTGGCTATTTGGGGTAGTTTGCAATTAGGCTTTCATAACCTTTTTTCCACATAAGTTATTCGCAAAAATTTGCGGCCTTCTTTTCCAACATCCTGGGGTTTCTAAAGGCTTTCAGGATTTGTGGATTTCCTTTGGAGGGGACCGACAAAATAGCCAAAATATAGCTAACTTTTGAGTTTTTGGTGAAAATTAGGAAACCAGCGGTCTGGATAAAAGTGTGCATTTTTTTTTAAAAACAGCATCAACAAACTGTTTCCTGTGCTAAAGTTACCATACTCCCAGCTTTCTGGATATGCAGAGCTGAATACAAAAAAACTATTTTTTACCACGTTTTTGGCATTTTTCAAAGAGCTAGCCCATTTTTCCTTTTTTTGTGCTCTCAACCTGCTTCCAGTTTGTGGTGGAAACCATTGTAAAACCCATGGGTGATCCAGCACAGCTTTAGATTCATGAACAGTACCCAAAATTCCAAATTCAGCAATGGGTCATATATGTAGATCCCACAAGGTTTTTTCAAAGAAACTAACTGTTGAAATAAAGGCATACTGAAAATGAGTGGAAACAAAACGGCCATTTGTGACAATGTGTTCATCTGTAACATGTTGTCCCAATGGACTATTTACAAAAGCAATATATCATTATGTCCGCTAGGGCCTGGTTGTGGTGATATATAAGGTTTGTATGTTTTCCAATAGCACGAGAAACCCAGATCCAACAACGAAAATGCACCGTATAAGGGTTTTCTATTGTGTACAGAGTATGGACCAATTCATATGGTGAAATATGTAGTGTGAAAAATGGGTATCAAGGAAACCCATGTATTTCTCAAAGGGACACAAGATATGGAGTTTAGGGGCAAAGGGTATTTGTACATCTCTGAATTTGAACCCACTTTGGCATATGCTTTAGAAAGTATTTTTCACAGTGTCTTCTTTCTGACATATTGGCTTACCTTTGGAAGGCACAAATGCAGTCAAATCCTATTGGTAATAACAAGTATCCTAAAATTCTATGGTCCCACATGTCTTCTGATAAAAATGGCACCTCACTTGTGTGGCTAGGACTGGTGCTCATGACATGAAATGGCCCAAAAAAGAAATGTGGACACATCATATTTTTCCAATCAAAATTGACCCATTTTTTGCAAAGTGGATAGCTGTGGATTTTGGGCCCTAGCTCACCTGGCATCTAGGGAAACCTGGCAAACCTGTATATTTTTTAAAACTAGATACTTAAGGGAATCCAGGATGGGGTGACTTACATGGTTCTCACCAGGTTGTTATACTCAGAATCCCTTACAAACCTAACACTTTGACTAAAAAACACATTTTCCTCACATTTCTTTGATGGAAAGTTCTGGTATCTGCAGGGAGGCACAAACTTCATACCACCCAGCATTCCCCTAAGTCTTGTGAGAAAAATTGTACCTCACTTGTGAGGATAAGCCTAGTGCTCATGACAGGAAACGGCCCAAAACGCAACATTCATACATCACTTTTTTCCTCTCAAAACTGACCCATTTTTTGCAAAGTGGGTAACTGTGCATTTTGGGCCTTAGCTCAACCGGCACCTAGGGAAACCTAACAAACCTGAACATTTTTGAAACCTAGATACCTAGGGGAATCCAGGATGGAGTGACTTACGTGGCTCTCACCAGGTTGGTATACCCAGAATCCCTTGCAAACCTCAAAATTTTACTCAAAAACAAATGTTCCTAACATTTCTGTGATAGAAAGTTCTGGAATGTGCAGGGAGCCACAAACTCTCCCCTAATTCTTCTGATAAATATGGTACCTCACTTTTATTGATAGGCCTAGTGCTCGCAACAGGAAATGGCCCAAAACGCAACATGGGTACATCACAAAATGCATAAAATGACCCTACTTTTATTCTTCTTTCTTCACTTCTGTTCCAGTGCTGTAGTTTCCTGTAAGTTTGTGTTTAAAAATAGAAAGCTGATCGCCTTCAAAACAGCAGTTGAAAAAAAAAACACCCCAAGCCTCTTCTTTAAAACCGATTTTTTTCCTCTCCTGTTTGAAACCGATTAAAAACCCCTTAAAAAAATAAGGTCATCATTTAGATTTCTTAAAACACTTTTAAGTAAAAAAGCAATTTGAAACTTTTTCTAAAAAAAAGAAAAATAAGAAAACTGGCCCGACGTGTGCATCCGAAAATAACCTGTTTGGTGATTTAAAAATCTGGGTAGAACATATATTACATCCCAAACATTTTTATTTAACTTTACTGCACATTCATAACTCTCTTCTTACGATACATTTCCTAATCTATATGTGTTTCTAAGTAAATTCGATTGTACTTATCTGACTGCAGACCCTCCTTGATTACGATCTTGACGGCGACGCTCATCCAACTATAGAAACAGACACACAACCATGTACGTCAAGCTGAAAAATAATTTTATTTAAATAAAAATGTCTCCCATAGAAGTGAACAGGATCAGTAGAAACTAGGTATATATATATTACTCTTTTCCCTGCGGCACATCTGATACCAACAAGATGCACGACGGGATCAGTGGTCCGTGGCAGAGACTACTGTGACGTCAGCAAAAGTATGTGCTGCAGCTGGGCCTCTCAATACTCAAAAGTAAATTTTGCCATGTTATATGTGCCTACGTGTTCCCCATCTTATGCTATATGTGCATGATCGATATGCATGTATCCCCCTATGATCGATTAAAGACGCAATCATAGTTGTGTCCATCTCTAGTACGTAAGTTTCCAGTTCTCGTGAAAGCAACGAGTATTAGGCCTATGTTGCCACATTTTACAGTGTGCACGTTAATTCTTCGCATTGTCCCCGTTTCTAGGCCTCAAAAGGGCCCGGACACCAGATTCAAGCTCCAGTTTCCTGAACCCACTCCGAGGAGCGATACAGCCCCCACCTGCATCCCTGACCCTTCACTTACTTCCTGCCTCACAGTGCCCGGCCCGGCCTGGCTCTGCCTCCCAGTCTGCCAAGAGTATGTTATGCTTCTAGTTATCAGTCCAGCCCTCCTTCTCTGCATTCCTAAGCTACTGAATCGCATCAATAGTTTCAGCCATGGTCTAGCCTTTCTGTCTCCATGTAAGAGAAATACTGTATTAATATTCATAGAATATTCCTCGCACACGCAATACATGTAGAATACTGCATGCACCAGTCTTAGTGTCAAGTAGCCTTTGCCCTGATAACTTTTGGATTCTATCAACATGTACTCCAAACACCAGATACCAGATATACTATAGGTACATGTCGTTCTGACACCGCAGACTTTTAGTCTCCTCTTCTAGTGCAGAAGTCATAGCCCCCAGTCCCTCCTGGTAACACGTCATTGTCCGTTTGCGCGCACCACTAGGTTAAAGGTCCCAGCTGCTCAGGTAGCCCCCTCCATGTTTCCGCCCCATTTATGACACTTCTGTGACGTCTACATCACATGTCTATGTATACGCCCTGTACACGCCTTCTTGTTACACCCATTTTGTCTTTATCTTTCGCGACTGCTACGAGTTACGCCTACTGCTACGCCTACTGTATTGAATGTAATGTAATTGTTTTAGTATATATACTGTGTACTGCTACTGAAAGTTACCCCTTACCCTGACCCCTTACCCTGACCCCTTACCCTTACCCCTTACCCATTCCCCGGCAGCTGCCATCCATTCTATTCCCGTGCAGGATATCCCGTTCCTGTCCCTTCCCTTATGCTTGATTAAAGCCTGTAAGACTCAGATACCTCGAATCCTGTCTCTTATTTATTGAGCTATCTGTTTTATTCACTGTATTCAAAAATAGTACTGGTAATTAATTATTTATTTACCACATAATGGCGCCCGAATAGGGACTTGCCCTTTCCCCACGCGCCGGCGAAGCCACGCAGGCCCCCTGACCCTCTGCAGCCGTGACGGAACTCTACTGCGCACCGGCAGATATTTCTGCTTCAAGTATCCCTCAGGCCCACGGAGGAGACGGAGGTTGCGGTCCAGCATCCAGACGAGGCGGTGAGGAACGCGGCGAGTCCCGACCAGAGCCCAAGCCGAGAGTACAGGGTCCGAGGTATCCGGAGGCCCACCTGTAACTGAAGTCCGAAGTTTGTAGTCCGACGTCGTAGCAGTCCAGTCCAGTCCGAGGCCTTCCGTTCTTGCTGCCCGGTGAGTACCGTTGCTGGGGTAGTATCTAGACAGGGTCAATTAATTTGTCTCTGGTCCAGTGGGTTTGGGTACACAGATCCAGTCCGAAGTGTTCACCTAGGTGGACACGGGTCCTGACGTGTCTCTTTATGGGACCGGTATGTTTCGTACTGTTTTAGCAGTGCATCTAGTAATTCTAGTAAGTTCCGTTCTCGAGAAATTCATGTCTCTATTTTCAGTATACCAGGTAATATTTCTGTCCGAACTGTTATTCTAAATGTTATTTAATGTGTTTTCAATGTCGTTTTATGAGTGATTTGTTTTTCTAGTCATTACTGTGTTTATCGTGTATTGTATTGTGTTCGGATTCAAGTCTAGAATGCCTCTGTTCTCCAAGTTACGTCAGTTAAAAACCCGAAAAGGGTTACTCGAGGAAGCAGTTCCTGTCCCGCCTAGGGACAGTCCAGGACATTTTATGTATCATAAGCATGGCTTAAGTGCCATATTGTATTTAGATTTATGGGTCGATTATACCAAAGGTCTGGAAGAGAAATATAGATGGCCTGTATCAGGTACATGGGATGCCGAGTGCATCATGCGAGTAGAAGAGGCATTATGGAAAAAGAAAGCCAGACAGTCCCAGAAAGATGCCATCGAGTTATGGCGCAAAGAATCTCATAAAAGAACTGAGAAAGAAATCAGAAAAACAGAATTAAGTAGAGAATCCTCAGAAAGAGCCCAAGAAAGGGAATTAATCGAAGTAGGTGAACGAGTTAAAGCAGAACAGTCAGACAGACAGAGAAATGCCCTTGTTAAGGGTATGTATCCTCTTCTTGCCGAGGGCTTGCCAAAAGCAACCCCGGAAGCACCGTGTAATTTTCCGCCGCCATTGGTCCCGACTAAGCTACGTCACAAACCGACCGCAGCTGATATTTTTCTCTCGTCCTATTTGGACGATACAGTCCCAGAATATGCAAATCCTGTTCCGCCTGCTCCCGTAAATAATGTAATTCCTGTTCCTCCAGCCACCGGGGCCGTGGGTACAGTTCCCGTTATAGCACCCCCGGCCCAGCCGACAGTACATGTACCCGCTACATCAGTCACTCTACCAGCACGTACAGTACACACCGACGATTCTAGTTTAGGAGCCGCGGGGGGAGATTCTCCTGGTACCCCGCCTCAACACAAACGTATGACGCTACATGAACTAGCGTTACAGCGTACGCCAAAAGTTCATACATTCACAGATATCAAGCGAGCCCTTACCGAATGTCGTTATGATCCAGTTCCAGGCGATGGTAACATGGTCATATATTCATTACGTTTAAGACGGGTGACCGACTATTTGGACACCCTGCCCGATATGAGAGAACATCTAGACAGAATATATCGTTTTATCCGTACAGGAGTGAATCCAGAAAGTGTTCACGAAGCCATGGTTCAGAGAAAAGTCGAGACTCAGCTCATGCTTTTGAAGTTTTTAATTAACTGTTTAATTAGAGAGCAAGATTGTCCGGAAAAAGATCAAGAAGAAATGAAAGTCCTGACCAGGTGGAGTGACAATATAGCCGAGGGAAGACACAAGACACAAAATTGTATAGAGAGTATGTACAAGAAAATTCGTAGGGAAATAATAAAGTTACACGAGAAACGAGAAGCAACACAAGTAACCGAGAAAGAAGACGACTCTTTTACTGAAGAGGTAGACGACGAGAATCCCTCCAGAATAGCGTATGTAGGTAGAACTAGACTTTCCGACCGACATTCACGCCCAGATTACAAGAAAGTTTTTCCTCCTCCAGCACCAGAACAGTGTTCTCTTGAACAAGTATTCCAAGCTACCGATCACATTCTGAAATCACGAATAGGCTATAGTGAGCTCAGTACAATGCATGAACAAGAACTAGCCCGATCAGCAGTCCGGTGGACTACTGATTCTACCACTTTTCCAGACGAAATAGTGGCACAAATGTTTCTGAAACTGCCCCCAGCCGAGCAGCGACTGGTGGGTATGTATATGATCCAGCACCTCATTACACTGTATGAGGAGCAGCATTCTGATCCAGGTCCACTACATGATGTATTAAACGAGTTACTCCAGTACAGATGGAAAGGTCTAGGTACTGATTTAATTAGTGTCATTCTAGAACAGCGCCACAAATACCGAACGTTTCTGAATCCGCATTTTGTTCACGTCTCATCCCCAGAAAGTAAATCATTTTACATAGATAGACAGAATCCGTTACGAGAGGTACACCCAGTTAGGACAGCGGGTGGTGATCTAGAACGAGTATTTGTTTACACCCCCATCACCAAGATGGAACTCTTAGAAATGAAGAAATTAATTCCCTGTCACGATAAAGATCCAGCAGGGTTCCACCGTGAATTAAAGGACATGCTCCGTATGGGAGAATACACGTATCCTGATATCATTAAAATGTTAAAGGTCCTGTTGCCTGCGGGCGTATATGAAAAACTCAAGGAAAAAGAATGGGAGGTGGGAGAGAAAAAGATAGATTGGACAGCTCTAGAAGCTGAAGATAATACACGAGTACCAGGTACCGGTCTTGGGGAGAAAGCTAAAGGTTTGCCCGAGTTATTGATACAAGTTTTGCCAAGATTACTAGTCACGAAAAAGGAAGATTGGGATGCCATTTCAGCCTGTAAACAGAAACAAGACGAAGACACTAGTGATTTCTATTCTAGATTTGAAAAATGTTTTATTATTAATAGTGGTCTGAAAACAAGTAGTGAATCGTACCCTCATCTTTTTGTTACCAAACTAGTCGAGAATTCAAGTTCACAAGTTAAAAATCGAGTATTGAAAGTCGAAAGTACCTGGCAAGCTAATACTCCGTCACAGATGCTTCAAATGCTCCAGTATCACCAGAACAGAATCAGGGAAGAGCAGGAACACGAAAGGAGACGTATGAAAGACACGAAAATGAAAGTATTAGTTGCACAATCTGTTCCACAAGACAGTCAGAAGAGGGGTCCGAATCAAGCCAGTCATCCTACAGCTCCCGTTAAAGGGACCTGCAATTACTGTAAACAGCCAGGTCATTTCATAAACGAGTGTGCAGTTCTGAAACACAATATAGCTACTGGTAAAACTAAAGAAAGACCACGTCCGCCTAGACAAGAACAAGTTTCACAGACTTCTCAGCCACCACAGAATGCACAACAGACAGTTACAGCACCGCAGCCTATCGCTGCAACACAGCATGTTACACAGCAGATGTACCAGTATGCCCAGACAGAGTATCCAGATTATCAGCCATATTCATGAAACAGCCTAGAGAGGGAGGTAGGCTTGCCTCTCATCGAGATACCTGTAGATCAAGAGGGTCCCTATGTACACAGTCAAGTATTAGGGAAAGACAGAAAGTTTCTGATTGATACAGGGGCAAGTGGGACTACCGTCAGTCATGACGAGGTTCCAGGGGCTCCACTCTCAGGCTCTAGAAATGTTTCCCTTGGATTTTCAGGAAAGCCTATTGTTAATGAGATATCGAAACCAGTTACTCTAGAAGTCGGTCCATTGTCCCGAACTACTGATTTGTTACTCACGAAATCTTGTCCAGAAAATTTGTTAGGCATTAAGACATTGAAAGAATTAGGAGCAGTAATTTGTTGTTCCCCAGAGGGGGTCCGCCTGTTCTTGAGAGACTTCAAAGGTCATTATGTATTACGAGATTTTGATCCAAGATTATTGAATGTACCACAGCATTTATGGGCGCAAGGTCCAACTGATGTACGTTGTATGCATATCACACCCCATCGTGTGACTCTAAAGCAAGGTGTGGTTCTACCACAAATCAGACAGTACAAATTGCCACCTGAGGCTGTAGCAGCCTTATCCAAAATTATTGACGAACTTATTGTTCAAGGAGTGGTTGTAGAAACTGACTCCAACGTATGTAATTCTCCTATCATTCCAGTTCTGAAACGTACTGATCCAAATGCACCTCCAGTATATCGATTAGTGATTGACCTTCGAGAACTTAATAAATGTATCATACCCCAGTACCCAGTAGTCCCAGATATTTCTTCCCTCTTGACAGCCATTGATTCTGAAGCTACGTTCTTCACAGTTATCGATCTCAAGAACGCATTCTTCAGTGTCCCCATTCTTCCAGACAGCCAGTTCCTTTTCGGTTTTTGTTTAAATGGAAGAAGCTATAAATTCACACGAGCTCCTCAAGGTTTCACAGAAAGTCCTAGTATTTACAGTCAAGCACTTAAGAGACAACTAGACAATATTCACATGCCAACTGACACTGCCCTGCTCCAGTATGTCGATGATCTACTGATCACAGCCCGTTCTGAACGTGATTGCGAGCGAGCGTCACTTACAGTTCTGTATTTTCTGGCCGAGATGGGGCACAAGGTGTCCCCTTCCAAATTACAATTCTGTGTCCAGCAAGTGGTCTACTTGGGACACTTACTGTCCAAGAGGGGTAGGCAGTTGACACCTGACCGTATCCAGTTAATAGCACGTCTTCCACAGCCCAAGACACAGAAGGAGGTACGAGCTTTTATCGGCCTCACTTCTTACTGCAGACAATGGATTCCTCAGTATGCATTTCTAGCCAAGCCACTGATACAGTTAACGACACAGGAGGCAGCCGTATCGACTGTCCTCCCTTGGACCCAGGAACATACACTTGTTTTTAATGAATTAAAGAAAGCTTTATGCCAAGCACCTGTTCTAGCAACACCGAACTATAGTAAGCCTCTTACACTTTTTGTTACAGAACGTGATGGTACTGCATTATCTGTTCTCACACAAGATCAAGCAGGACAATACAAGCCCTGTGCTTTTTTTTCGAGCACATTAGATCCAGTGGCCCAGGCTCTGCCTGCGTGCCTCAAGTCAGTTGCAGCCACAGCTCTAGCTATCAGACAAAGTGATTCCATAGTGTTAGGACATTCCCTGACAGTACAAGTTCCACACTCCGTGGAAGTTCTTTTAAACCGAACCCAGACTCAGCACTTGACAATTGCACGTTTAACAGGTTATGAACTGACACTGTTCCAGCCACACATAGAAATCAGACGCTGCAACATCCTAAATCCTGCTACACTGTTACCGTCAGTTACTTCAAATCCTGCCACACATGACTGTGTGGAAGTTGTTAACACTATGACAAAGCCAAGACAAGATCTGACAGATATTGCATTACCTGATCCCGACCTGACACTTTATGTGGATGGTTCATGTATGAGAACAAGTACAGGAGAACTAGTAGCCGCGTATGCAGTGACTACTGACACCGAAGTTATAGAAACACATCGTATTGACACCCTGTCTGCTCAAGCAGCAGAACTAGTCGCTCTGACCCAAGCCTGCATACGTGCCAAAAACCTGAAAGTAAACATATACACAGATTCACGTTACGCATTCGGAGTCGTACACGACTTTGGAGTGCTCTGGCAAGAACGAGGTTTCATGACCTCTCATGGAACCAGGATCCAGCATGGTCTCCTCATTCAAGCTCTGTTAGATGCAATACATTTACCGACAGCCATCGCTATCATGAAGTGCAAGGCACATACGAAAGTCACTGACATCATTTCCCAAGGGAACGATCTAGCAGATCGAACAGCCAAGCTCACAGCTCAGACTCCAGACATTCCAGTTAACACGACACAGACACTCACTCCAGATCAGACTACTTGTATGACAGTTAAGGACCCTACACAAGATGTCATAGACATACAGTCACATGCTACTCCCGAAGAAATCAAGAAATGGTCCGAACAAGGAGGGGTCCAGACAGATCAAGGATGGTTGACGAAGGGAAAAGCCACATGGTTTCTCCCCGACTCTATGGTTCAAGTCATTATTAATACCGCACATAGTCCAGCACATCTAGGAGAAAAAGCCATGTTAGACAGTATTCAGAACCTTTGGTTCAACAAGCATTTACGAGCGGCAGCCAAGCAGAAAGTACGTACCTGTATGATATGTTGTCAGTTCAATCCAGGTAAAAGTGTCCCGGTGGAACAAGGTGGATTCCAACCTCCTGACCACCCTTTTGAAGTCCTCCAGATGGATTATATTCAGATGGAGCGATGTCGAGGTTTCAAGTATGTTCCCGTAGTCGTATGCGCTTTGTCCAGGTGGACAGAAGCATATCCAGTTCCAGATTACACAGCCGCGACCACTGCCAGGCAGTTGGTTCGTGAGTATTTTCCCCGTTATGGATTACCTAGGGTCGTGTATTCAGATAACGGCCAGCCATTTTCATCCGAGCTCATGAAACATGTTTCCCTTCTGTTAGGGTACCAGTGGAAGTTCCATTGTGTACGTCATCCTGAAGCAGCCGGTCTCGTAGAGAGACATAACCAGACTTTGAAAATCCGCATTGCTAAAGTGTGTACAGAGAAAGGTGTAGATTGGTTAGTAGCTCTGCCAGTTGCTCTTTTTTACATGAGAATGGTTGCACATTCCAGATCAGGTCTGTCCCCGTACGAGGTCGTATTCGGCCGCCCTCCAAACATGTGGGGTACACCTTTGCCCCGAAAGATTACAGATGTTTCCAGTAATATGCTGACAGATTACCTAGCTTCCTTGATGTCTGCCCTACACTCTTGTCGTTCACAGGTTGCCGCTGCATTTCCAGACAACACTGAGGTGAAACCGCATGAAGTCGTTCCGGGAGAATTTGTCCTGGTGCGAAATTTTGATCGTTCAAGTCCGTTGGAGCCCCGTTGGAAGGAGCCCCAGCTGGTGTTATTGACAACAAGGACCGCCGTCAAGCTTGAGGGCCGAAAAGGCTGGGTGCATACCAGTCATATCAAGAAATTCCATGGATTGCGACAAAAGACATTTATTGAAGACTGCCCTATTCTTAAGGACTGCCCAAACACAGACTCTGAATTCAAACTTCCCCTGTTAGAGAAAACTCCGCAGCAGGAGTATAAAGTCAAACTACGGTCTAGTAAAATAAGTCAGCCAGTTTAATTGTCTAAGTCCCTCTCGGGTGAAACGGTTAGACAGGTTCCTGACATGTATGAGATAGACCCACACAGTGAGAGAGTTAGCCAAAACTCTAAAAGATGTATTATCGTTCTATTCTTTTTATTATTTTTGAGTCTTATGGTTACATGCATAAGTTATGCTTTACATTTATGTTTTCCAATTTCACATGTACATATGTTTTCTAATGTTACAGTAGAGCACACATTTAGTGATCTGCCTCCTCACGAGCTATCCTATCGTCTTGCTATGCGTAACAACACATTCATCCGAATGTTGCACTATTCACACCAGACCAGCAATGCCACTAATTGTTGGGTGTGTGGTCGACTTCCCCCTTTCCAGACACCGAAGGGAGTTCTGCCACTCTTTCCCTATCCGTTTTCACATAATGGTTCGTGTGGAGCATGGTCCACGTTAACGTCATCCTCCACTGATATGTCCCTTCTGAATCGAACATGTTTCCCAGACAAGCAAGGTCTTTCCCATAGAACAGGGTTAGATCTAGAAAAATGAAGTATATGATTTAGGTAATTATTCCTCGAATTTCATGGTTCTGAATGTTCAGTCCGATACTACTCCCGATTTGCCTGCTATTTCAGTACTACCAGTCAAAGGCAAATTATGTGTCAGAAAGAATGGTTCCGCACATGTAGGACATAGTGATTGTACTACTATTGTCGAGTATAGTGACAGAGGGAAATCTATTTTCAAAGCCTCACGTCATTCTTATTTTGTTTGTGGTCAGACCGCATATGTTCGTCTGCCCCTCGATTGGGATGGAACATGTTATATTGCCTTCCTACTGCCACCAGTTTTTCTAGCCCCATCCGATTATCACAGAAACACACATCTAGTACACGTCAGACCTAGAAGGGAGACTGAGTCCCCAATTGTCGATCAAACTGAAACTACTCTAGAACAATACCAAGACTTCAATAAAGGTTTCTTTTTCTTTATAGGACCTGTCCAGAATAGTAAGTTAATACGTAGGTTAACCAGAACCCTTGAAGCAGTAGTGAATGAGACTACTTCCGCTCTAGGTAACTTAACAGAAGAACAATCTGCTATGCGTTTTGTTGTGCTCCAAAATCGTCTCGTCCTTGACGTCATACTGGCCGATAGAGGAGGAGCTTGTAGAGTCATCGGATCTAGTTGCTGCATTTTCATTCCTAATAACGCGCCGTCTGTTTATTCAGCTATAACCAGACTTCATAAAATTGCCCATCAGTTACACCAGAATCCAGGCACCTGGACATGGTCCGGTTGGCTCTGGAGTATCATATCTGCCTGGGGATGGAAAGTATTGTCATTCCTAGGTATAGCAGTAATGATCATATTCAGTTGCTGCCTCTGTTTACAATGTGGCCCTGCGATTTGCGGCATGTGTGCTACCTCTTGTATTCCTAGTCCTAAATCCCGTTCCAAGACAATTCGAGACGAGCAAATGATGCTATATGAACAGATAGATGGTATCATGAATATTGATGTTTCCTGATGGAAACGTAGGGCACAAGGAGGGAATGTGGAAAAGTAAATTTTGCCATGTTATATGTGCCTACGTGTTCCCCATCTTATGCTATATGTTCATGATCGATATGCATGTATCCCCCTATGATCGATTAAAGACGCAATCATAGTTGTGTCCATCTCTAGTACGTAAGTTTCCAGTTCTCGTGAAAGCAACGAGTATTAGGCCTATGTTGCCACATTTTACAGTGTGCACGTTAATTCTTCGCATTGTCCCCGTTTCTAGGCCTCAAAAGGGCCCGGACACCAGATTCAAGCTCCAGTTTCCTGAACCCACTCCGAGGAGCGATACAGCCCCCACCTGCATCCCTGACCCTTCACTTACTTCCTGCCTCACAGTGCCCGGCCCGGCCTGGCTCTGCCTCCCAGTCTGCCAAGAGTATGTTATGCTTCTAGTTATCAGTCCAGCCCTCCTTCTCTGCATTCCTAAGCTACTGAATCGCATCAATAGTTTCAGCCATGGTCTAGCCTTTCTGTCTCCATGTAAGAGAAATACTGTATTAATATTCATAGAATATTCCTCGCACACGCAATACATGTAGAATACTGCATGCACCAGTCTTAGTGTCAAGTAGCCTTTGCCCTGATAACTTTTGGATTCTATCAACATGTACTCCAAACACCAGATACCAGATATACTATAGGTACATGTCGTTCTGACACCGCAGACTTTTAGTCTCCTCTTCTAGTGCAGAAGTCATAGCCCCCAGTCCCTCCTGGTAACACGTCATTGTCCGTTTGCGCGCACCACTAGGTTAAAGGTCCCAGCTGCTCAGGTAGCCCCCTCCATGTTTCCGCCCCATTTATGACACTTCTGTGACGTCTACATCACATGTCTATGTATACGCCCTGTACACGCCTTCTTGTTACACCCATTTTGTCTTTATCTTTCGCGACTGCTACGAGTTACGCCTACTGCTACGCCTACTGTATTGAATGTAATGTAATTGTTTTAGTATATATACTGTGTACTGCTACTGAAATTACCCCTTACCCTGACCCCTTACCCTTACCCCTTACCCATTCCCCGGCAGCTGCCATCCATTCTATTCCCGTGCAGGATATCCCGTTCCTGTCCCTTCCCTTATGCTTGATTAAAGCCTGTAAGACTCAGATACCTCGAATCCTGTCTCTTATTTATTGAGCTATCTGTTTTATTCACTGTATTCAAAAATAGTACCGGTAATTAATTATTTATTTACCACATAATGGTGCCCGAATAGGGACTTGCCCTTTCCCCACGCGCCGGCGAAGCCACGCAGGCCCCCTGACCCTCTGCAGCCGTGACGGAACTCTACTGCGCACCGGCAGATATTTCTGCTTCAAGTATCCCTCAGGCCCACGGAGGAGACGGAGGTTGCGGTCCAGCATCCAGACGAGGCGGTGAGGAACGCGGCGAGTCCCGACCAGAGCCCAAGCCGAGAGTACAGGGTCCGAGGTATCCGGAGGCCCACCTGTAACTGAAGTCCGAAGTTTGTAGTCCGACGTCGTAGCAGTCCAGTCCAGTCCGAGGCCTTCCGTTCTTGCTGCCCGGTGAGTACCGTTGCTGGGGTAGTATCTAGACAGGGTCAATTAATTTGTCTCTGGTCCAGTGGGTTTGGGTACACAGATCCAGTCCGAAGTGTTCACCTAGGTGGACACGGGTCCTGACGTGTCTCTTTATGGGACCGGTATGTTTCGTACTGTTTTAGCAGTGCATCTAGTAATTCTAGTAAGTTCCGTTCTCGAGAAATTCATGTCTCTATTTTCAGTATACCAGGTAATATTTCTGTCCGAACTGTTATTCTAAATGTTATTTAATGTGTTTTCAATGTCGTGGTATGAGTGATTTGTTTTTCTAGTCATTACTGTGTTTATCGTGTATTGTATTGTGTTCGGATTCAAGTCTAGAATGCCTCTGTTCTCCAAGTTACGTCAGTTAAAAACCCGAAAAGGGTTACTCGAGGAAGCAGTTCCTGTCCCGCCTAGGGACAGTCCAGGACATTTTATGTATCATAAGCATGGCTTAAGTGCCATATTGTATTTAGATTTATGGGTCGATTATACCAAAGGTCTGGAAGAGAAATATAGATGGCCTGTATCAGGTACATGGGATGCCGAGTGCATCATGCGAGTAGAAGAGGCATTATGGAAAAAGAAAGCCAGACAGTCCCAGAAAGATGCCATCGAGTTATGGCGCAAAGAATCTCATAAAAGAACTGAGAAAGAAATCAGAAAAACAGAATTAAGTAGAGAATCCTCAGAAAGAGCCCAAGAAAGGGAATTAATCGAAGTAGGTGAACGAGTTAAAGCAGAACAGTCAGACAGACAGAGAAATGCCCTTGTTAAGGGTATGTATCCTCTTCTTGCCGAGGGCTTGCCCAAAGCAACCCCGGAAGCACCGTGTAATTTTCCGCCGCCATTGGTCCCGACTAAGCTACGTCACAAACCGACCGCAGCTGATATTTTTCTCTCGTCCTATTTGGACGATACAGTCCCAGAATATGCAAATCCTGTTCCGCCTGCTCCCGTAAATAATGTAATTCCTGTTCCTCCAGCCACCGGGGCCGTGGGTACAGTTCCCGTTATAGCACCCCCGGGCCAGCCGACAGTACATGTACCCGCTACATCAGTCACTCTACCAGCACGTACAGTACACACCGACGATTCTAGTTTAGGAGCCGCGGGGGGAGATTCTCCTGGTACCCCGCCTCAACACAAACGTATGACGCTACATGAACTAGCGTTACAGCGTACGCCAAAAGTTCATACATTCACAGATATCAAGCGAGCCCTTACCGAATGTCGTTATGATCCAGTTCCAGGCGATGGTAACATGGTCATATATTCATTACGTTTAAGACGGGTGACCGACTATTTGGACACCCTGCCCGATATGAGAGAACATCTAGACAGAATATATTGTTTTATCCGTACAGGAGTGAATCCAGAAAGTGTTCACGAAGCCATGGTTCAGAGAAAAGTCGAGACTCAGCTCATGCTTTTGAAGTTTTTAATTAACTGTTTAATTAGAGAGCAAGATTGTCCGGAAAAAGATCAAGAAGAAATGAAAGTCCTGACCAGGTGGAGTGACAATATAGCCGAGGGAAGACACAAGACACAAAATTGTATAGAGAGTATGTACAAGAAAATTCGTAGGGAAATAATAAAGTTACACGAGAAACGAGAAGCAACACAAGTAACCGAGAAAGAAGACGACTCTTTTACTGAAGAGGTAGACGACGAGAATCCCTCCAGAATAGCGTATGTAGGTAGAACTAGACTTTCCGACCGACATTCACGCCCAGATTACAAGAAAGTTTTTCCTCCTCCAGCACCAGAACAGTGTTCTCTTGAACAAGTATTCCAAGCTACCGATCACATTCTGAAATCACGAATAGGCTATAGTGAGCTCAGTACAATGCATGAACAAGAACTAGCCCGATCAGCAGTCCGGTGGACTACTGATTCTACCACTTTTCCAGACGAAATAGTGGCACAAATGTTTCTGAGCAGCGACTGGTGGGTATGTATATGATCCAGCACCTCATTACACTGTATGAGGAGCAGCATTCTGATCCAGGTCCACTACATGATGTATTAAACGAGTTACTCCAGTACAGATGGAAAGGTCTAGGTACTGATTTAATTAGTGTCATTCTAGAACAGCGCCACAAATACCGAACGTTTCTGAATCCGCATTTTGTTCACGTCTCATCCCCAGAAAGTAAATCATTTTACATAGATAGACAGAATCCGTTACGAGAGGTACACCCAGTTAGGACAGCGGGTGGTGATCTAGAACGAGTATTTGTTTACACCCCCATCACCAAGATGGAACTCTTAGAAATGAAGAAATTAATTCCCTGTCACGATAAAGATCCAGCAGGGTTCCACCGTGAATTAAAGGACATGCTCCGTATGGGAGAATACACGTATCCTGATATCATTAAAATGTTAAAGGTCCTGTTGCCTGCGGGCATATATGAAAAACTCAAGGAAAAAGAATGGGAGGTGGGAGAGAAAAAGATAGATTGGACAGCTCTAGAAGCTGAAGATAATACACGAGTACCAGGTACCGGTCTTGGGGAGAAAGCTAAAGGTTTGCCCGAGTTATTGATACAAGTTTTGCCAAGATTACTAGTCACGAAAAAGGAAGATTGGGATGCCATTTCAGCCTGTAAACAGAAACAAGACGAAGACACTAGTGATTTCTATTCTAGATTTGAAAAATGTTTTATTATTAATAGTGGTCTGAAAACAAGTAGTGAATCGTACCCTCATCTTTTTGTTACCAAACTAGTCGAGAATTCAAGTTCACAAGTTAAAAATCGAGTATTGAAAGTCGAAAGTACCTGGCAAGCTAATACTCCGTCACAGATGCTTCAAATGCTCCAGTATCACCAGAACAGAATCAGGGAAGAGCAGGAACACGAAAGGAGACGTATGAAAGACACGAAAATGAAAGTATTAGTTGCACAATCTGTTCCACAAGACAGTCAGAAGAGGGGTCCGAATCAAGCCAGTCATCCTACAGCTCCCGTTAAAGGGACCTGCAATTACTGTAAACAGCCAGGTCATTTCATAAACGAGTGTGCAGTTCTGAAACACAATATAGCTACTGGTAAAACTAAAGAAAGACCACGTCCGCCTAGACAAGAACAAGTTTCACAGACTTCTCAGCCACCACAGAATGCACAACAGACAGTTACAGCACCGCAGCCTATCGCTGCAACACAGCATGTTACACAGCAGATGTACCAGTATGCCCAGACAGAGTATCCAGATTATCAGCCATATTCATGAAACAGCCTAGAGAGGGAGGTAGGCTTGCCTCTCATCGAGATACCTGTAGATCAAGAGGGTCCCTATGTACACAGTCAAGTATTAGGGAAAGACAGAAAGTTTCTGATTGATACAGGGGCAAGTGGGACTACCGTCAGTCATGACGAGGTTCCAGGGGCTCCACTCTCAGGCTCTAGAAATGTTTCCCTTGGATTTTCAGGAAAGCCTATTGTTAATGAGATATCGAAACCAGTTACTCTAGAAGTCGGTCCATTGTCCCGAACTACTGATTTGTTACTCACGAAATCTTGTCCAGAAAATTTGTTAGGCATTAAGACATTGAAAGAATTAGGAGCAGTAATTTGTTGTTCCCCAGAGGGGGTCCGCCTGTTCTTGAGAGACTTCAAAGGTCATTATGTATTACGAGATTTTGATCCAAGATTATTGAATGTACCACAGCATTTATGGGCGCAAGGTCCAACTGATGTAGGTTGTATGCATATCACACCCCATCGTGTGACTCTAAAGCAAGGTGTGGTTCTTCCACGAATCAGACAGTACAAATTGCCACCTGAGGCTGTAGCAGCCTTATCCAAAATTATTGACGAACTTATTGTTCAAGGAGTGGTTGTAGAAACTGACTCCAACGTATGTAATTCTCCTATCATTCCAGTTCTGAAACGTACTGATCCAAATGCACCTCCAGTATATCGATTAGTGATTGACCTTCGAGAACTTAATAAATGTATCATACCCCAGTACCCAGTAGTCCCAGATATTTCTTCCCTCTTGACAGCCATTGATTCTGAAGCTACGTTCTTCACAGTTATCGATCTCAAGAACGCATTCTTCAGTGTCCCCATTCTTCCAGACAGCCAGTTCCTTTTCGGTTTTTGTTTAAATGGAAGAAGCTATAAATTCACACGAGCTCCTCAAGGTTTCACAGAAAGTCCTAGTATTTACAGTCAAGCACTTAAGAGACAACTAGACAATATTCACATGCCAACTGACACTGCCCTGCTCCAGTATGTCGATGATCTACTGATCACAGCCCGTTCTGAACGTGATTGCGAGCGAGCGTCACTTACAGTTCTGTATTTTCTGGCCGAGATGGGGCACAAGGTGTCCCCTTCCAAATTACAATTCTGTGTCCAGCAAGTGGTCTACTTGGGACACTTACTGTCCAAGAGGGGTAGGCAGTTGACACCTGACCGTATCCAGTTAATAGCACGTCTTCCACAGCCCAAGACACAGAAGGAGGTACGAGCTTTTATCGGCCTCACTTCTTACTGCAGACAATGGATTCCTCAGTATGCATTTCTAGCCAAGCCACTGATACAGTTAACGACACAGGAGGCAGCCGTATCGACTGTCCTCCCTTGGACCCAGGAACATACACTTGTTTTTAATGAATTAAAGAAAGCTTTATGCCAAGCACCTGTTCTAGCAACACCGAACTATAGTAAGCCTTTTACACTTTTTGTTACAGAACGTGATGGTACTGCATTATCTGTTCTCACACAAGATCAAGCAGGACAATACAAGCCCTGTGCTTATTTTTCGAGCACATTAGATCCAGTGGCCCAGGCTCTGCCTGCGTGCCTCAAGTCAGTTGCAGCCACAGCTCTAGCTATCAGACAAAGTGATTCCATAGTGTTAGGACATTCCCTGACAGTACAAGTTCCACACTCCGTGGAAGTTCTTTTAAACCGAACCCAGACTCAGCACTTGACAATTGCACGTTTAACAGGTTATGAACTGACACTGTTCCAGCCACACATAGAAATCAGACGCTGCAACATCCTAAATCCTGCTACACTGTTACCGTCAGTTACTTCAAATCCTGCCACACATGACTGTGTGGAAGTTGTTAACACTATGACAAAGCCAAGACAAGATCTGACAGATATTGCATTACCTGATCCCGACCTGACACTTTATGTGGATGGTTCATGTATGAGAACAAGTACAGGAGAACTAGTAGCCGCGTATGCAGTGACTACTGACACCGAAGTTATAGAAACACATCGTATTGACACCCTGTCTGCTCAAGCAGCAGAACTAGTCGCTCTGACCCAAGCCTGCATACGTGCCAAAAACCTGAAAGTAAACATATACACAGATTCACGTTACGCATTCGGAGTCGTACACGACTTTGGAGTGCTCTGGCAAGAACGAGGTTTCATGACCTCTCATGGAACCAGGATCCAGCATGGTCTCCTCATTCAAGCTCTGTTAGATGCAATACATTTACCGACAGCCATCGCTATCATGAAGTGCAAGGCACATACGAAAGTCACTGACATCATTTCCCAAGGGAACGATCTAGCAGATCGAACAGCCAAGCTCACAGCTCAGACTCCAGACATTCCAGTTAACACGACACAGACACTCACTCCAGATCAGACTACTTGTATGACAGTTAAGGACCCTACACAAGATGTCATAGACATACAGTCACATGCTACTCCCGAAGAAATCAAGAAATGGTCCGAACAAGGAGGGGTCCAGACAGATCAAGGATGGTTGACGAAGGGAAAAGCCACATGGTTTCTCCCCGACTCTATGGTTCAAGTCATTATTAATACCGCACATAGTCCAGCACATCTAGGAGAAAAAGCCATGTTAGACAGTATTCAGAACCTTTGGTTCAACAAGCATTTACGAGCGGCAGCCAAGCAGAAAGTACGTACCTGTATGATATGTTGTCAGTTCAATCCAGGTAAAAGTGTCCCGGTGGAACAAGGTGGATTCCAACCTCCTGACCACCCTTTTGAAGTCCTCCAGATGGATTATATTCAGATGGAGCGATGTCGAGGTTTCAAGTATGTTCCCGTAGTCGTATGCGCTTTGTCCAGGTGGACAGAAGCATATCCAGTTCCAGATTACACAGCCGCGACCACTGCCAGGCAGTTGGTTCGTGAGTATTTTCCCCGTTATGGATTACCTAGGGTCGTGTATTCAGATAACGGCCAGCCATTTTCATCCGAGCTCATGAAACATGTTTCCCTTCTGTTAGGGTACCAGTGGAAGTTCCATTGTGTACGTCATCCTGAAGCAGCCGGTCTCGTAGAGAGACATAACCAGACTTTGAAAATCCGCATTGCTAAAGTGTGTACAGAGAAAGGTGTAGATTGGTTAGTAGCTCTGCCAGTTGCTCTTTTTTACATGAGAATGGTTGCACATTCCAGATCAGGTCTGTCCCCGTACGAGGTCGTATTCGGCCGCCCTCCAAACATGTGGGGTACACCTTTGCCCCGAAAGATTACAGATGTTTCCAGTAATATGCTGACAGATTACCTAGCTTCCTTGATGTCTGCCCTACACTCTTGTCGTTCACAGGTTGCCGCTGCATTTCCAGACATCACTGAGGTGAAACCGCATGAAGTCGTTCCGGGAGAATTTGTCCTGGTGCGAAATTTTGATCGTTCAAGTCCGTTGGAGCCCCGTTGGAAGGAGCCCCAGCTGGTGTTATTGACAACAAGGACCGCCGTCAAGCTTGAGGGCCGAAAAGGCTGGGTGCATACCAGTCATATCAAGAAATTCCATGGATTGCGACAAAAGACATTTATTGAAGACTGCCCTATTCTTAAGGACTGCCCAAACACAGACTCTGAATTCAAACTTCCCCTGTTAGAGAAAACTCCGCAGCAGGAGTATAAAGTCAAACTACGGTCTAGTAAAATAAGTCAGCCAGTTTAATTGTCTAAGTCCCTCTCGGGTGAAACGGTTAGACAGGTTCCTGACATGTATGAGATAGACCCACACAGTGAGAGAGTTAGCCAAAACTCTAAAAGATGTATTATCGTTCTATTCTTTTTATTATTTTTGAGTCTTATGGTTACATGCATAAGTTATGCTTTACATTTATGTTTTCCAATTTCACATGTACATATGTTTTCTAATGTTACAGTAGAGCACACATTTAGTGATCTGCCTCCTCACGAGCTATCCTATCGTCTTGCTATGCGTAACAACACATTCATCCGAATGTTGCACTATTCACACCAGACCAGCAATGCCACTAATTGTTGGGTGTGTGGTCGACTTCCCCCTTTCCAGACACCGAAGGGAGTTCTGCCACTCTTTCCCTATCCGTTTTCACATAATGGTTTGTGTGGAGCATGGTCCACGTTAACGTCATCCTCCACTGATATGTCCCTTCTGAATCGAACATGTTTCCCAGACAAGCAAGGTCTTTCCCATAGAACAGGGTTAGATCTAGAAAAATGAAGTATATGATTTAGGTAATTATTCCTCGAATTTCATGGTTCTGAATGTTCAGTCCGATACTACTCCCGATTTGCCTGCTATTTCAGTACTACCAGTCAAAGGCAAATTATGTGTCAGAAAGAATGGTTCCGCACATGTAGGACATAGTGATTGTACTACTATTGTCGAGTATAGTGACAGTGGGAAATCTATTTTCAAAGCCTCACGTCATTCTTATTTTGTTTGTGGTCAGACCGCATATGTTCGTCTGCCCCTCGATTGGGATGGAACATGTTATATTGCCTTCCTACTGCCACCAGTTTTTCTAGCCCCATCCGATTATCACAGAAACACACATCTAGTACACGTCAGACCTAGAAGGGAGACTGAGTCCCCAATTGTCGATCAAACTGAAACTACTCTAGAACAATACCAAGACTTCAATAAAGGTTTCTTTTTCTTTATAGGACCTGTCCAGAATAGTAAGTTAATACGTAGGTTAACCAGAACCCTTGAAGCAGTAGTGAATGAGACTACTTCCGCTCTAGGTAACTTAACAGAAGAACAATCTGCTATGCGTTTTGTTGTGCTCCAAAATCGTCTCGTCCTTGACGTCATACTGGCCGATAGAGGAGGAGCTTGTAGAGTCATCGGATCTAGTTGCTGCATTTTCATTCCTAATAACGCGCCGTCTGTTTATTCAGCTATAACCAGACTTCATAAAATTGCCCATCAGTTACACCAGAATCCAGGCACCTGGACATGGTCCGGTTGGCTCTGGAGTATCATATCTGCCTGGGGATGGAAAGTATTGTCATTCCTAGGTATAGCAGTAATGATCATATTCAGTTGCTGCCTCTGTTTACAATGTGGCCCTGCGATTTGCGGCATGTGTGCTACCTCTTGTATTCCTAGTCCTAAATCCCGTTCCAAGACAATTCGAGACGAGCAAATGATGCTATATGAACAGATAGATGGTATCATGAATATTGATGTTTCCTGATGGAAACGTAGGGCACAAGGAGGGAATGTGGAAAAGTAAATTTTGCCATGTTATATGTGCCTACGTGTTCCCCATCTTATGCTATATGTTCATGATCGATATGCATGTATCCCCCTATGATCGATTAAAGACGCAATCATAGTTGTGTCCATCTCTAGTACGTAAGTTTCCAGTTCTCGTGAAAGCAACGAGTATTAGGCCTATGTTGCCACATTTTACAGTGTGCACGTTAATTCTTCGCATTGTCCCCGTTTCTAGGCCTCAAAAGGGCCCGGACACCAGATTCAAGCTCCAGTTTCCTGAACCCACTCCGAGGAGCGATACAGCCCCCACCTGCATCCCTGACCCTTCACTTACTTCCTGCCTCACAGTGCCCGGCCCGGCCTGGCTCTGCCTCCCAGTCTGCCAAGAGTATGTTATGCTTCTAGTTATCAGTCCAGCCCTCCTTCTCTGCATTCCTAAGCTACTGAATCGCATCAATAGTTTCAGCCATGGTCTAGCCTTTCTGTCTCCATGTAAGAGAAATACTGTATTAATATTCATAGAATATTCCTCGCACACGCAATACATGTAGAATACTGCATGCACCAGTCTTAGTGTCAAGTAGCCTTTGCCCTGATAACTTTTGGATTCTATCAACATGTACTCCAAACACCAGATACCAGATATACTATAGGTACATGTCGTTCTGACACCGCAGACTTTTAGTCTCCTCTTCTAGTGCAGAAGTCATAGCCCCCAGTCCCTCCTGGTAACACGTCATTGTCCGTTTGCGCGCACCACTAGGTTAAAGGTCCCAGCTGCTCAGGTAGCCCCCTCCATGTTTCCGCCCCATTTATGACACTTCTGTGACGTCTACATCACATGTCTATGTATACGCCCTGTACACGCCTTCTTGTTACACCCATTTTGTCTTTATCTTTCGCGACTGCTACGAGTTACGCCTACTGCTACGCCTACTGTATTGAATGTAATGTAATTGTTTTAGTATATATACTGTGTACTGCTACTGAAAGTTACCCCTTACCCTGATCCCTTACCCTGACCCCTTACCCTTACCCCTTACCCATTCCCCGGCAGCTGCCATCCATTCTATTCCCGTGCAGGCTATCCCGTTCCTGTCCCTTCCCTTATGCTTGATTAAAGCCTGTAAGACTCTGATACCTCGAATCCTGTCTCTTATTTATTGAGCTATCTGTTTTATTCACTGTATTCAAAAATAGTACCGGTAATTAATTATTTATTTACCACAGGAGGAGCTCGATATTAACTTAAGGAAAACACCTCATACGAACTGCGGCATCTGAAGAGGCTTGACGCCGAAACCGGTCATGCTGACTTTTTTGCTTTAATAAATGTCCTGAATGAACCCCGCTGTGTCCCTTCCCCTTTTTCAACTGAGAGAGGATTTTCGGCATATATATATATATATATATATATATACCTCGAAAACTGTCGCACACAAGAGCAAAGTTGGGCACTCCAGCAAGTCAAGCAATTCCTTTATTTTCTTACCTCACGGTGTCCGTCCTGACGCATTTTGGATGAGTGATATATATATATATATATATATATATATATATATATATATATATATATATATATATATATATATATATTACCTACTGGCGGTCACCAGTAGGTATATATAGTTAGGACCTAGTTACCATAGGAAATTCCGAACATTCTATTGGGAATAACTTTGGCACCTTGCAAATTCACTGAAAAAACATAGGTTTCAGGCCTTATATAGTTAGGAATTAGCATTTAAAAAACCTTGCAAATTCACTTAAAAAACCATAGGTTTCAGGCCTTATATAGTTAGGAATTAGCATTTAAAAAACCTTGCAAATTCACTTAAAAAAACCATAGGTTTCAGGCCTTATATAGTTAGGAATTAGCATTTTAAAAACCTTGCAAATTCACTTAAAAAACCATAGGTTTCAGGTGAGTGATGTCATCAGTGATGTCAAATGAGATGTCATCAGTGATGCCATCAGTGATGTCATTTGAGATGTCATCAGTGATGTCATCAGTGATGTCACTGACCATGTCATGAATGATGTAATATGTGACATTATCAGCAGTGGATTGCGGGTGCGCAAAATATAGTTAGTACAACTAACTATATAGGAGCAATTTCAATGTTTTTTTAAATACTAATTCCTAACTATATAAGGCCTGAAACCTATGGTTTTTTAAGTGAATATATATATATCTAACATCCCACACCTCAATACAATAAATAAATAGATACATCATAATTAAAATCCCTACATTTTTTTTATATTAATATACAACTATAAAGTATATTTTAATAATACTACTTACACCTATACTTAAACTTACCTATACTTACCTATTATTACCATTATGCATGGTAAAGGCATCTGTATTAAAGGTATATACATGGTAAAGACTTTAAGGCCGATTCCAATCTAGGTCGGAAAGCACTCCGACCGAGCCGGATCCGGGGTGTTTTCCGACCGATCCGGACTCCTGCAGTCCGACCGAGCGAGTACGATGCGGCAGTATGCTGTTGGACTCGGTTCGGTCGGACTCCCATAGAAGTCAATGGGAGCCGGTCGTACGATGTGTACATGGACTCCCATTGACTGAATGGGTACGTCTCGCACAAAGGCGCCCCCTACAGTGGGTACGCGTTGGTGTCCTCCGCACCGTACATGCCTGTGTTGGGGAGACCCATGGGTCTCCCCCTGTGTACAAGTCGTAAGGTTGCGGGTAACAGGGGGTCCGACGCTGTCCCCCAAAGTCCAACTCCGGGAGTTATTGAGAGCCGGATGCTCCAACTCGATCCGGCTGTCCGAATCGAGCATCGTACTAGCTCGGTCGTGAAACGTCTCCATTTCGCGCCACAATTTGCTTGTGACCGAGTCGTACGAAGCGGTTCGGACCTGGAAACAATTCGGACGGAGATTTTGAGCCTGTTCGCATTGTACTTCGACGAATAAGTTGTTTTTAACCATCAAGAATAGTGCATATTTTGCTGGATTTTAGGCTGCATTGTAGATGGAAGCTGCATTCATTTCAGATGTGTCTTTAGTTCACCTAAGACCTGCAAGTGTGTCTTCAGGAGCAATTATTCTAAGCAGTCACTACATTTTCATGAGACATTGGAAGGTAGAAAAAGTCCAGAAGTTTTCATTGTTCAAATTGCCCTTCTCAAAACAAACAGTAAATATTTAGTCTCTAATTGTAGTACTTGGTTTCTAAAGCCATTAAAGAAGTAAACACCTCCCTGTTCCTGAGAAGCCCAAGCCACACTAGAGGAGAATCTGTTCATTTCACCTTTCCAAATGAGCTTTGATATACTCACTTTCCTCCTACAAAGGTTTTTACCAGGATGTGAAGCAGTTTTGAAACGGCGTAGCACCTCTTGGTCCCCTCTCCTCTCATTGCTCCCAGGTCATGACTATGCCAAAGATCAATAGACTTCTTCTCTTCCAGTGTGTGGGGAAATCACCCAATTCTAAGAGACGTGGCTTAGCTCTATCTCTATTCAGTGAT
Organism: Lissotriton helveticus; assembly: GCF_964261635.1. Lineage (NCBI taxonomy): Eukaryota > Metazoa > Chordata > Amphibia > Caudata > Salamandridae > Lissotriton > Lissotriton helveticus. The sequence goes on from NC_136065.1 coordinate 932,157,644, forward strand.
TGTCTATACTGAGATATTGTTAGAACTGGTTGCTCAGGACCACCTCCAGACATGGAGATGTGTGTAACACCATTCCCTCACACCCTCTTCGACAGGAAGCCATGCAAAAATCTGCTGTCCAAAAAGGTACTGATTACTAATCTGACAGGCAAATTTGAGGAAGGAGCATTCACCATTGTTCAAGTGAAGGAACACGGTAGAAGGTTCCATACCATAATTGATTTAAAGGATCTTAAATGTTTCGTTCTCACAGGTCATTTCAAAATGGACACTTTGCAACAATGTCCCCATGGGATTGCATTACCTCCTTTGAGCATCAGGATTCAGATCTTCATTTTCCAGTATGCCCCAGCTATCAAAGATTGTTTCTGTTTGCTGTTCGGACATACCAGTACCAGTTTCTGGTCCTTCACTTTGGTCTCAAATCATCTCAAAGGTTGTTTATGAAAATGTTGGCATCTTTGGTTGTGGTTCTACACACAGAGAGCAGGATAGTTATCCCTTATTTTAGATGGCTGGCATGTACATGCGAGGGCAAAGCAACAAACCATGCAGGACATCTCTGTGTTTCCAGTCTTATCTGAGAACACTTATTCTTACTGAACTGGGTGTAGTCCCATATCTCCCCTATTCAAGACTTGCAGTACATTGGTGCACGTTTCAGGACTGACATGGGTTGTTTTTTGTCTTCCTCCAGGCTAGGCTCAAAAGCCAAACCTTCTCTCCAGACAATCACAGACCACTCAGAAGTTCCATCTCTGTGGTGGCATTGTCTACGGTACTTTTCTGTTGATCTGTTGGGCTTCTGTTGCTCAAGTGGGTCAAACCGCATCTGGCAATTCCAGTCCATCACATACACAGGGTCTAATACTCCTTGCATGGCATTCCTGCCTGTGACCCAGAAAGACCTGGATTGGTGTCTGCCATCCACGTGTCTAGTGGAGGTTGTACCACTCTGCCTTCCTCCTCAGACCATAACAGCAGCGGGACTTGGAGAGCCAACTGCAGGACACTGTGTACCCAGGAACTGTGGTCCTACGAGATCTCATCATTCTTCGAATTGGAGGGAGCTAGGAGCAATGTTCCAAGCACTACAGTTTTTTTGTCCTCATCTCTTGGAAGCAACTGTGGCACCGTCTTTGGGTCTCAGTTGTCTTATCACCAGAACAGGAGACTAGACAGAGTGTCACTTCATGTCTCTCTCTCAAGTTACATCAGAGGTCTTGACAGCAGCTGACTGGATATTCTCAGCTGGCACTTTCCATCATCTCTGGGCTATTCTTTATCACCCCAGATCTTTTCCCGGTCATGTACGGGCTTTCACTCTCGTGTTCCGGACTTATTTGCCTCCAGGCACAATACCAAGCTCCCACAGTACCACTCCCATTTTTTAAACAGATAGACTGCTCTTACCTGTCCCTGGCCCAAAGGTCTTCTGTATGCCTTATCTATTATGCACAGGTTTCTGTTGAGGGTGTATTAGGAACAGGCTTCAGGTAACTCCCTCTTCGGCTCGCATGAGTTAGCTTCCTCTCCTACGCCAAAGGTCAGCAGTGAGGGAATGTGTTCTTCCCTTGGTTTCATGTCCTTCCAGTGCTTCTCCTCTGTCAACTGATGGCTTGACTCCTGAAAGGTTAAGGCTGCTCCCGATCGGGTTTCTACTGCAGTGGTCTCAAGGGTCAAGCAATCTTGATTCTGCGTGTGCCAAAATCTTTCTCTAAACTCCACCATGTGGGGGTGATTGCCTGGAGGATCCAAAATCGAATCGGAGTGTTTTGTCTGGTAAATTTAGGTTTTTGCTGGTGTGCATTTTTTCAAAAGCCATTTCATCTCATCTTCGCTGGCCTCTCCATCATGCAGACTTTGAAAACTTTGTTTAGACCTAATATGGCATATACACAGTACAGTGTGCCTTACATTATAAATTCATGTAATGTTGTTTTCTTTTGCAAAAGGGGATGGATTATCAAACACAGTGCCTCAAGAGTCTCAGATATTCTTGCCACTTAGAACCTGATTACGACTTTGGCGGTGCGTGCTTGGTCCGCCCTACCGCCACACTGCCAAAGCCGTGGCCAAACCGCCCACCAGATTATGAGTATTACTCGTGTCTGACGGGCTTTTGTTTTGATGTTCCCACGGCGGTGCCCTGAAAATGGACATTGCAATGAGAATGGCAAAAACTGTTCCTGCACGGCATGGACTGAAAAGTCCATGCCGTGCAGAAACTGGCATGCCTGCACACAGGGGGGCACATGCTGTGCCCCCCTGTGTGCATCCACATTCCTCTCCGCCACGGTGTTCGTGGAGTAAGAACTTCCATGACACCGCCGGCAGAGAGGAAACTCGTAATATGCTTGGTGAGACCGCAGTGGTCCTGCCAAGCATATTACGGCCTCCTGTCCGTCGCAACACTGCAAGGTAATGGCAGTTCCCTGGCAGCTGCGGCAGGGCTGTGGCAGTCAGACCGCCTGACTCGTAATAGGGCAGTCGGGAGAACACCACTGCTGCGCCTCTATGTGTCTGGGGTGCGTAGACCGCCAGACTCCTAATCGGACTCTAAGTCTAGATGTTAAATCTACCACCTAGGCAATTTATGAAACTTCATTATTGTCATTTTTGTCATTCTCCACTTGATGCATTATTATGAAAGTCAACTCACCAAAGTGCTAATGGTAGCAGAAATGAAAAATGCATGCCCTTTGACTGCCAAAGATATCACATTGCTGATCTTTGTCCCACCCTTTGGCCGTAACCACCCCCTATTTGGTGCTGAGGATCTGGGGGAAGGTTTAGGAGTAAACCTAGTGTAAATATTCATAGCTCCTACAGGTAGGGGTGTTTACTTTTATTCATTGTTTGATGCTGTCTTCATGACCCTCATAGATCCGGGGATGAAAGGCAGTGCAAGGAGTACCAAAAGGCAATTCAGACATAGGAACTGCATCCCAAGACAAGTCAGACAGGGGTGGCTCCTCCGCTATGGCGAAGGAGCATCGCCCCACTGGTGAAATGCTGCAGACAGAAGAAAAATAAAATGACAATTAAACTCATTTATTGTCATTTTTATTTTTCACTTCCAGTCTGCAAGCCTGCGGCTGGGCCATGTCTCAGCGTCAGCAGCAAGGGTAGTGGGGTTGTAGGCACTGAAAGTGTGCATGCCAGTTTAGCCGGCCGTCTTAGGACGGCCAAACCGAAATGCGCACTTTGATATCTCCAGATAACAGAAGTGCTCAGGGGCACAGGCTTCCAGTCCCTGCTGGCCTGCTCCACCCAATCCCAACGCTTCTCTCATGCTGGGAGAAATTGCATAAGAGAAGCACTGGGATTATGTAGGGAGTCTGGGAGCCTGTGCTCCTAGGGATTGTAGTGACACAGAGCAGAGGGGCAGGGAGGCGCGGTGAGGGAGCAGAAGTTGCGGCGTCCAGCAGCGAAAGTTAAGTGTGTATTTTTTTATTCTTTTTCCCGCACTGCCCCCCCCCCCAAATTGGATTGGCAGCAGCCACCACTGAAGTTAGACAACCCTTAAATCACACTCATTGGGAGGAGGGGGGCAAGCTAAACCGAGACCCATTTTATGTGTGAAAAAGGCCGCTTTATTGAAACAGGTGCATATTACAAAATAACCAACTGGCAACTGCCTTACAAAATGAAAGCCTCGCTATACATCGAATAGCTGACCCCTGATCCCCCCCGCCCCTACGATCCCTCAAAAGTTCCCCCACCCTGGCATTAACATAACAACAACATTACACAGTATTACAGTTAAAACTTTTCCCCCAATGACACCCCGTTCCCTACCTGCCTCCCTGCAACTGTAACTAACAAACATCTATCCTGATACTTAGACTACCTGCCTCCACTTTTCCTGTCCCTGCTCACAAACTTCCAATACTTAACTAAAAACCTGTGCCAACCCTGGCCCCGCTAGCACCTGTTCCAAGCGACAACCTCCATGAAATCCCCTATGCACCTGTCTCCACAAACCTGGCCTAAACCAAAGTACAAACCCCAAAGACTCCACCCAGATAAAATTCTTAATAAGGGGGATGGGAGGGCAAGGCCAAGAAAACTATTACTAGCTAACCTGCTGCCAGCCACTAGGTCACCAAAACCTAAGATGGTGGCTGGCAAATCCCCTAATAGGATTATATAAACATTGGACTACTTGGGCTACTTGGGCTATAATTGGGCTACGCCCTAAAAAGCCCAAAACCACAAAATGCCTGATCAGGCCAGCCCAAACTCCTCCCAAACAGCCCGGGGGCAGACCTCACTACGTTCAGTTGCCCCCCAAATCCCCTTGGCATAATCTTGCTGCAGACTGGTGGCAACAAAACCGGGTCTCTAACTTCCAATCCTCCAGCAGAGATGTGGCAAAAAACAGGCTCTCTCGCTTTGTTAAAAATAAGTGTTCATTCCAAGCGGTCTTTGTGCCTTTTCCTTTCAGTGAAGAACACACAGAAGTGTGATATGAACACGCCAGAAGCTGTATCTTATTTGTCTGTTTATGATATTTCAAACTGGGGTTTGCAAGAGTAGAAAGCAAGCATGTGAACCTCAATGAAGCCCGTTGCCTTTATTCTGTTTTGACCAATATCACGTGTGAAATGAGTCACTTCCGGATTCGTGCGGTGTACTCTACTAACTGTGTATTTGTTTGGCAGCCACTGAAATGTTGTAGAGAATTGTTTGTGGTGAGATAAAAAAAGCCATGTGGCTCATCGATCGCAGGAGGACCTCGCAGATAAGGAACAAGTTACATTATATTACCCATTAACACCAGCTGGGCTTGGGACGGCTTTTGCTGATTCATGTGGCCGGAAGTGGAGTGTTGAGGGAGATTTCCAGAAAAGAAGCAACGAAGAAAGTGCTCATAAGAAACGGCATTCAATTGCTTTATTGTTTCTGAAGTGTTTGCCAGTTAACCCTTTCCCTGTTTTTACAAACATTAGTAAAGATGAGACACGTTTCGAATCTACATTTTTACTGCACGTTTTAATATATTTAGAAGCAGAACTATAATATTTGAAACATTTTAGGCGGTTTTATTTTTTATTTTTAGACGTTTAGTGACTATTTTTAAACTGAATTCACCAATTCGTAGAGAAATATGCTTTTCCTTGAATAATACCTTCTGATAATAGGTTTTTTGTTTTACGGGTTCAGACAGGTTTTTTGTTTTACGGGTTCAGACACTAGAGAATACGACCAAATAAGAGTTGGAAAGACAACTTCTTTCGTTTGTTGGTTTTCAGGGTAGTGTAATGGTGGAAGAAATGAGTTAGCTAATATGTGGACTCCACAGGGAGAAACACCAGATTCCATTTACACAAGGGTTTCTTTTTTTTTACATCGCAATTCCTTTTTCACTTTTTGTTCAAAAGTACATAAACATTGAATGACTTTCCCAAAGAAGTCCAAAAACAGAAACACATTTTGTTCATGAGTTGCTTGCCTTTCGGGTTAGTAATGCCTACAGTGAAGAAACTTACGGTCAGTGCCAAATGTTTTCACGATATATTTATTCATCCATCCAACAGAATTTTCTTCTTTTTTTCTTCTAGGCACACTGGGCTTGATTCTTGAAAAAGCCAAAAGTTTGCCGCATTTTGGTAGTTTTCAGCTGTAATATACAGTTTATAAAATAATGTAGTGTACATGGCTTAAAAGTACAATTTTTGTAGGACCTTGTTCACTAGCCGTAGATGTTCAGTGTATCTGTACTTCGGAAAATCCGCATGTATGAAGTATGGACATTCTTAATGTCACAAAAAATATTGTTTCACCTATTTCCATCTGAAGTGTATCCCTCCCTCACTTACCATTGAAAATCGGACATATTCTATACAAAAAATCTATGTACGTTCCCTGGCTCTCGGCATCACTCTTGCCTGGTTCACTAAGGTGTACATTTAGTTGTGCAGAAAAGTGTTGGAAATGCATTGCAAGTTCTTGTGAATACCCACACAGCTATGACCTTGAAGGGGTTTGCTGCATTTTTACTGCATTTCCATGACCTTTCCCTACACGGAACAACTATCACACCCTCTCTGGTTGTCTTCTAGATATCACTCTAAATGTCGCTTGAACACTCGTGACAACTCCGAATGCCAAACTACACCAACCCTGCCTTTCTGAACCAGTGAAAGGTTTTGTAGCTACAGTTGCAATTCCATTTCCTACACACACGTCAGGCTTACGTATGGTAAAGGGACCCCTTATAGTTGGACGTCTACAAACCATGTGTGGCAACTGGATCCAGTAGAAAACATTTGTAACTGGTCACATGAGGATTTCCAGTATATCTTCCTCTGACCTCTGATGTGTTTTATTTGGACAATTTACCTGGGAAATACTAGTTCTTGAAACCATCATGGTAACTTTTTAGAACTCTGCCAATTTACTGTAGCACCTTGTAGGTGGGCTCAAAGGAAATCTGGGTGCAGTGAGAACCATTCCCAAAGATGTATTTGTGAGCAGGCATTATCTTCTCCTAAAGTACTCCTACCATTCCTATATTCCCAGGAATAAGTCACACTCAGATATGATGCTTTGGCAGAGTTAGGCTGTCCATTTTGCTGACGTGAAGGTTGTGCTACATTCAGTCCCTGACATTGTTTTATATGCTCTAAGAAATTCCGGATTAGAAGGGCTGTTGTCTGACCATGTACTGTTGAAATGGCTTCAGCTGTGTATTCTCTAAATTTTTATTTCCTCTAATAAGCATAGAGGGAGGCGTTGTCAGCTGGAAAATGTATTTAATCAACTTCAATTAAAACAATTTATTAAAGGTGCAAATTGGAGTCGCTGTACTAAATCACAAATGAACCAATGAATTTAAGAGAGAAGTCTAACATTTTTACAGGTCAGACATAGTTTAGTAACTTCATCAGAGCCATTTATCAATTTTCATTTTAAAACTTTCATTGAAGTTTAAAATCCAGCGTGAATTTTTTATTGTTAAGGGCGCCATCTGCCATGCTACGTTCTGATGACACGTCTCTGCCTCTGAAGCAAGATACTCTTTCCTCATGTGCCACTGCCACAGAATGCTGTGAATACACATACTCCTGTACTGCGATGCCCAAAAACCGAATAAAAATAGTTTAAAAACAAATACAATGTGCCACTGCCAGCCCCCTTCTCCTTAGCAACTTTGAAAGCTAATAAAGTTGGAAGGCATTTTTAAATACAAGGTGAAAATCGATTTGAGTTGAAAAAGCAAAAAATAAGTAAAATTCAAAACTAATGTTCCTGATTCGTCCCTTCGAAACTATTTCTTTGTACAATGAAAGTTTTACTAGCAGATTTATTATCTTTGACATCATTCATAAGCCATTATCAGACAGGAACTGCCACATTTTATGAGAATATGCAAGGAAGTTCCCTGCTTTTTCGGTCTCGATGGACAGCACACTGTATACATGGTATACTGATTACAACATACATGGTGTGGGATTTTGGTCACCCTGCTTCAACCATTGGCTTATTTGCTTCAGCCTCTGGCTTGAGGTATTGCCAATCACAGCTCAGATTATCCCCGAGTAGTAGTTTTCTCTTACTATCACTCTACTGGCTGTTGGTTATTGCTTTTCTCCAACTCTGGGGTGCTTAATTTGCAATTCATCAGGATTTATATCACATCTAAACTATCATGCGTTTTATAACATTCAACTTTGTATCTCTTTGTATAGAGAGAGCAATGTGTTTTTACCCAAGCAGGCATTTAAAAAAATGCTTCTGTAGTAGTTTGAGAGTCTACCCTAACATGGCCTCCTCGATGTGATAAACAAAAGACAATTAGGGTGTGTGTGCATGACATGTATGTGTCAATATGTGACACTTCATCAAAACGTTCAATACCACCAGTTGCAGACCAGTACCACTGCCTACACCACAACCACCACCACCCCATAGCACTAATATCACCATCAATATTACTACCAATATCGCTATCAATACCACAACGATTACCACCACCAATATTGTCTCTACCAAAACCATCACAATCTTCAACACTTAATCATCAACACCAATATTACCATCACCATTTCTGCCAATAACACCAACACCATTACTGTTAGGAATCAGCCTTGACTTGTGTGATTAGTGCGGTTCTGACACTTTTTTGTGGCCCCTTATTGTATGAGCATGTACTTCATAGACCTTCCCTAAGGGGAATAAGGAGGAGCAGCGCACTACCGTCGTTGCTTGGCTTACTCCTTCGTGACCACGCCCCCTCTCCACTTCCTGGTTCCTGCTCGTGTGTTGTGCTGGCGTCTTGAGGACTCTCTGCTGGGGTTCTTGAGTATAGACGCTGTTATTCTTGGTTGCTGCCCCTTGTCCCTTTGAATTCCTGCTCTTGGAGTGTGTGTGTTTGCCTAAACGGTACTCGGCATTTCTTCGCCGCTTCTAATACCGGTGAACGCGACGCCTCTGCCATCGCTCACGCATTTTGCGGGCGTCGTCCGTTCACTTCATTCAGTCTCTTCTTTTATTGGTGGCTGCATTACCTCCTTTGCTGATATCATTCTTTTGGGACTTCCTATCGAGTGTGAGCGCTCCGCCCTGTCTTACTAGGGGCCGGGTGTCTCACCTCCTGAGTGGGTACTGCTCCGCTGTACTTGCCCCCTGTGCAGCCGGTCGGTGCCCCTCACTCCTTTTCTGTGTTTGTTTGCTTGTGTTTGGTGTATGGATGTACTGTGCCGCTGCACTGGCCCCCCCCTTCAGACAGCCGGTCGGTTCACCTCACCTTCCTTTAAGATATTGTTTGCGTCTGAGGTGTGTTGAGTCCTTGGTGAGTTCTTTTGGCCCGCTCCCTGTTGCCTAGACTCATCGATGAAGCTCGCCCGACCTACAGTTGGGGTAAGATCCATAATTAATCACACATGTCAATGTTTCGCTATGTTTAAACAGAATAACCGTAGGGAGTGTTACTGTTCATAACTTGCTTTTTGTTTCCTAGCCTGGAGCATCCCCTGAGACGCCTTCTGTTATTTGTTACCCCTCGTATGAGGAGAGTGGTGGACACTCCTTGGGTAAATTCCCTCATACTTTTAGGAGACAGTAGACAGGAGTGTTGTATAATCTGATATCGCATTCCTGCTTCTGTGTCCTGGAGGTGGAGGGATTCTTCTTCGCTCCTGTGGAAGTTGGCCCTTCTCCTAACAGAAAGCCAAGCCCACGAATTATCCTTCCCCTGAGCGAGGATGAATCCTGACCCCTCTATGGAGGCTTCGGGCCCTGCACCCCAGACCCTTACTATGGAGGATTTAATGACAGCTTTTGTGGCCCTTCAGACAGAAGTAGGCAGATTAGGAACAGAAAATCAGAGATTAGTTGCAGAAGTCCATCAGTTGAGAACAGGCACCATCCCTAAAGCTCGCAAAAGCTATATTCAGCCTGCCAAATTCAGGCTTTCACCAACAGAACAAGACACGAGAGCTAGCACTGATCCCACTGCTTCCCCTGTTCAAGTCACGGTGCACACCCCTAACCCTGTGCCCTTAGCAATGCCCAAGAGATTCTCAGGAGATAGCACTAAATTTGATGTTTTTATGAATCAATGCCAACTCCAGTTCCTATGCAAAGCGGCCTCCTTTCCAGACGATTCGGCCAAAGTGGCTTTTATCATTTCCTATCTAGCCGGGAACGCAGCAGAATGGGCTGTACCTCTAGTACAGAATAACGATCCCTTGTTGTATGATCTTGATCAGTTTAAGGACAAAATGAGGAGTCTTTTTGCTAAGCATTCATACATGCAAGCTAGTGACACTGAGCTACTTAATCTTAAACAAGGTTCCAAGGATCTACTCTCTTATATAACCAATTTCAACCGCTTGGTAGCCGAAACCCACTGGCCCGAAGACAAAAGAACCTCCATGTTTCACCGGGGACTATGTGAGGAAATAAAGGACCTACTCTCTCAGATAGTGAATCCCCCAGAGGACTGTGCCTCCTTTATTGATCTGGTAGTGAAATTAGACCATAGGTTGCATGAGAGAAAAGGAGAAAGGAATCGTACTGTCGTGCCCAAAATGGTCTTCCACAGAACTGAGAAACCCATATCGAAAGATGCCCCAGAACCCATGCAAATAGGGGGAATTCGCGGGCCTCTATCCACAGAAGAAAAAGAGAAGAGAAGGAAACTGAATCTTTGTCTCTACTGTGGAAAAGGAGGGCATTTCGCTAGAGAATGTCCTGTGCGCCCTAAAACCCCAAAGCAATCTGTAAGCAGTCTTTCTAGTTCGGAAAACTTGAAAGCTTGAGGAACAAAGAGGTCGATTCCTCAAGCTCAAACCCTCCACAGATCTCCTCCAGACAAGTAATAGTGGTTAAACATTTCACTGTACCCATTACTCTCACGTATTTGAACAAAAGGCAATATACCATGTCCGTTCTTTTAGATTCCGGAGCTACGGGGAATTTTTTTGACATCCAACTAGCCAAACAATTGGGTCTTACCTTTATCGCTAAACCTCAGCCTGAATCCATTTGGGCGGTGGATGGATCTGAGTTATCTTCCGGAATGATCAGTTATCAAACCCCACCACTGATTATCGTGTTCAATAACGGTCACTCAGAGAACCTTGTTTTTGATCTGATTGATGCCCCCAATTTTGGTGTTATCTTGGGAGTCCCATGGTTGCAGATACACAATCCCGCTATAGACTGGGTGAAGAGAACTGTTACCTTGAGTTCTCCCTTTTGTAGAAAACACTGTTACCAGGAAGCCAGAGAACCGGACTTGCCGTTATTTTGTGCAGTACAATCAGGGGTGGACTCGTGTTTGCCTGACCAATATTCAGAGTTTTCCAATGTATTTAGTGAGCAGGAGGCTACCAAATTGCCTCCGCACAGGAGCTATGATTGCAGGATTGACCTGATACCCGGTGCAGACTTACCCTGTAGTCGCATTTATGCCTTGACTCCCTCAGAAAACGACTACCTAAAAAACTATCTGGATGAAATGCTTGCCAAAGGATTCATCAGACCTTCCACGTCACCTGTTTCTTCCCCTTTGTTTTTTATCGATAAAAAGGAAGGAGGGCTCAGGGCTTGCTTGGACTATAGAGCCTTGAACAAAATAACCATAAAAAACAAATACCCTCTTCCTCTGATTCCTGTCCTTCTAGACCAGATTAAAGGAGCAAAGATATTCACAAAAATCGACCTCAGGGGTGCTTACCATTTGATCAGGATAAAACAGGGAGACGAATGGAAAACTGCCTTTCGTACCAAATTCGGACTATATGAGTATTGCGTAATGCCGTTCGGGTTATGCAATGCCCCGGCGGCATTCCAATACTTCATTAATGACATCCTGAGAGAGTACATCGATATTTTTGTAATAGTCTATATCGATGATATTCTTATTTTCTCACAAAATGAAACCGATCATGTTGAGCATGTCCAAAGAATACTACACAAGTTGCAGGAGAATCAATTATATGCCAAATTGGATAAAAGCACATTTCACACCACAGAAGTTGACTTCTTGGGTTTTACCATTAAACCTGGTGGCCTGCAAATGGACCCCAAGAAAGTAGAGGCTTTGGTGCAATGGAAAAGTCCCACTTCGGTCAGGGAAATACAATCCTTTCTAGGATTCGCCAATTTCTATCGGCGATTCATTGATCGTTTTTCTGAAACAGTTTCCCCCATCACAAAGCTCTTGAGAAAAGGGGTGCCTTTTGTCTGGACACTCGAGGCAGAACAAGCATTTTCTGTCTTAAAAGATAAGTTCACTTCAGCTCCTATTCTTCGACACGCTGACAATACTCAACCCTTTTATGTGGAGGCTGATGCCTCGCAATATGCAGTAGGGGGTATTCTTTCCCAACGAGATACTGATACCGGTCAAATGCATCCCATAGCTTACTTTTCCAAAACCTTACTACCTGCGGAAAGAAACTACACCATAGGGGAGCGAGAACTGTTGGCCATCAAATTGTCCTTTCAGGAATGGAGACATCATTTATTAGGGTCTCCCCATGTGGTTACCATTTATTCTGACCATAAAAACCTTCAATTTTTTAAATCTGCCAGAGCGCTCACGCCTAGACAAATGAGGTGGTTGTTGTTCTTCAGTGAATATGATTTTGTGATCACTTACAGGCCCTGTACACAACAGGGAAAAGCTGATGCATTGTCCCGTCTAGGACTGGATGAACGCCCCAACCGAGAACAACCATTTCCAATCATCCCTGAAAACAAGATCCTTGGGGTGGGGGAAAAGGACCACACACTTCTTGAGGACCTCAAGGGCCTACTCGTAGCTATCCCATCTGATGAGTGGTTACAACAGCCCCTCCACACCATCAAAGAAGGGATATATTATCATGACAATAAGATGTTTGTGCCTGCCTCTCCCTTGAGACAAAAAATCATTGTATGGTGTCATAGTAGCCCTTTGGCAGGACATACAGGTGGGCTTAAGACTATTGAACTATGCCGCAGATGGTTTTGGTGGGAATCTTTGTCTCAAGACGTTTTGGAATATGTACATTCTTGTGCGATATGTGCCCGCCAAAAGGCTTCTCATTGTGCACCCACAGGGCTTCTTAAGCATATAGCCATACCCCCTGCACCATGGCATACTATTAGTATGGACTTCATGACGGATCTACCACCATGTCAAGGCTATACTACTATCTATGTAGTGGTAGATCTGCTGTCCAAGATGAGTCATTTCATTCCTCTAAAGAAAGTACCTTCCTCTAAAGAACTAGTGGCTGTATTTTTGGACACAGTGGTGAAATTACATGGGTTACCCACAGTTATCATCTCAGACAGAGGTCCCCAGTTCGTCTCTAAGTTCTGGAGAGGAATGTGTGAGGTGTTGGGTATTGATCACAGGCTTTCTACCGCATATCACCCCCAAACAGATGGGCAAACCGAAAGAACTAACCAAACGTTAGAGCAATTCCTGCGGTGTTTATTAACAACTATTCCATCTACATGGGTTCAAGCACTCCCTTTAGCTGAATTTGCTTACAACAATTCCAGCCATGCAGCCACCAAGGTCTCTCCTTTCTTCTTTGTACACGCCCAACACCCTAGAATGCTCCCCATTGTATTGCCCCCCGATGACATTACAGTACCCGCTTTAGAAGAACATCATGCCCACATCCAGAGCACATGGGAAGCAGCAAAGACAGAGCTAGAAAAGGCTAAAGAAGCAATGAAGAGACAAGCCGATAAGCATCGTAGAACAGAGCCTGTATACACGATAGGAGAGAAAGTGTGGCTGTCCACAAAAAACCTCAGAATGGAGGGGTCGAAAAAATTCCAACCGAGATTCATAGGGCCCTTCCCAATAGAGAAAATACTCACCCCTGTCACCTTGAAACTCCATCTACCCCCATGCATGAAAATCCATCCAGTGTTCCACAGTTCCTTGATCAAGAAATACATACCTTCTCTTGTCCCTGAAATCCCTCCCCCTCCAGTACAGATAGACGGAGAAACAGAATATGAAGTAAGCAAAATCTTGGACTCCAGACGAATCCGAGGTAAACTTCAGTACTTCATAGATTGGGTAGGATATCCCCCAGAAGAAAGATCCTGGGAACCTGCGGAAAATATACATGCAGTTCGATTGATCCGACAGTTTCACAGATTGCATCCCTCGAAACCTGGTCCAGTGAATAGGTCTTTAAGGAGGGGTACTGTTAGGAATCAGCCTTGACTTGTGTGATTAGTGCGGTTCTGACACTTTTTTGTGGCCCCTTATTCTATGAGCATGTACTTCATAGACCTTCCCTAAGGGGAATAAGGAGAAGCAGCGCACTACCGTCGTTGCTTGGCTTACTCCTTCGTGACCACGCCCCCTCTCCACTTCCTGGTTCCTGCTCGTGTGTTGTGTTGGCGTCTTGAGGACTCTCTGCTGGGGTTCTTGAGTATAGACGCTGTTATTCTTGGTTGCTGCCCCTTGTCCCTTTGAATTCCTGCTCTTGGAGTGTGTGTGTTTGCCTAAACGGTACTCGGCATTTCTTCGCCGCTTCTAATACCGGTGAACCCGACGCCCCTGCCATCGCTCACGCATTTTGCGGGCGTCGTCCGTTCACTTCATTCAGTCTCTTCTTTTATTGGTGGCTGCATTACCTCCTTTGCTGATATCATTCTTTTGGGACTTCCTATCGAGTGTGTGCGCTCCGCCCTGTCTTACTAGGGGCCGGGTGTCTCACCTCCTGAGTGGGTACTGCTCCGCTGTACTTGCCCCCTGTGCAGCCGGTCGGTGCCCCTCACTCCTTTTCTGTGTTTGTTTGCTTGTGTTTGGTGTATGGTTGTACTGCTCCGCTGCACTGGCCCCCCCCTTCAGACAGCCGGTCGGTTCACCTCACCTTCCTTTAAGATATTGTTTGCGTCTGAGGTGTGTTGAGTCCTTCGTGAGTTCTTTTGGCCCCCTCCCTGTTGCCTGGACAAATCGATGAAGCTCGCCCGACCTACAGTTGGGGTAAGATCCATAATTAATCACACATGTCAATGTTTCGCTATGTTTAAACAGAATAACCGTAGGGAGTGTTACTGTTCATAACTTGCTTTTTGTTTCCTAGCCTGGAGCATCCCCTGAGACGCCTTCTGTTATTTGTTACCCCTCGTATGAGGAGAGTGGTGGACACTCCTTGGGTAAATTCCCTCATACTTTTAGGAGACAGTAGACAGGAGTGTTGTATAATCTGATATCGCATTCCTGCTTCTGTGTCCTGGAGGTGGAGGGATTCTTCTTCGCTCCTGTGGAAGTTGGCCCTTCTCCTAACAATTACCACCAATACCACACCACCACCACCCCACTATCAATACCACCAATTCCCCCACTACAAGATAACTACCAACACTAATAGTACCAACACCATAATCATCAATAGCACTGCAATAATAGCGCCACCACCAACAATACTTTAACTACCTCCACCACCAATACTGCCACCACCAACAGAAGACAACTAATACCATGGATCCCACCACAAAAATACAACTACCAAAATCACCACCCACACCAGCACTCTAAATACCACAGTACCACTTCACCAGTACCACCAACAGCTCTAATAATACCTTCGCCAATATCCAAGGCACTATATATACCATCAATATAACTACCACCACAACCAATACACCATCACTTCACATACTACTAATGCTCCCTCTACTCTCTATACCACCACCACCAAACTACCAATAATTCAGGCACAATGTGAATACCACCACCAATACCACATCTCAACCATACCAATAACACCACCACTAATACAAAACCACCAGTCCACTACTGATGCTACCACCACCAATACCACCATCACTAATAACACGACCAGAGTATCACTAATACCACCTACACCAAAGCAATAATACCAATACCACCAACAATAACAGCAATATCAAGACCACCAATACCATAACAACCAATATCACCACCTCCGGACACCATCAATACCAACAGAAATACAACCACCTATACCATCACTATCCAGCACCACCATAACTACCACCAGTACCTATAGTACTGGGAAACAATGTCACCATCACCACCACCACCAATATCACCACCACCAACATCACACCATCACCTTCACCAATGCAAATACCACCATTACCACCACCACAATTCCTATACCAGACCACCAATATGTATGCCGGCACTGCCATATTGAGCCCAGATCTATTGGATTTGCAGATGCTTGTTTTTGTTAACAAATCACTGTCTCCTAAGGATTCCATAACTCCTAGTCTGCTCTGCACTACTTTCTTTAGTATTATCTACTTTTTAGAGTAATGGTGCTTCCATTTCCTGGTTAGGTAAATATTTATTTGCACCACTCCATCTGTGGTGGGACACAAGTCAAGGTCTGAGTGTAGGTTGGATTGTGATTGATACTATTGTACATTGATACACAGTTGACTATGAGGAGTGAATGTAAAGAGAGATGAAACACCACTGCCTCTGGGATTTTTCATGTCCAAGTCACCAAACCATTCCCAAACCACCAGGTTTTGTAATTGGCTGCTATAATTGCAGGAATCAATAGTGACTGTGTCCTCAAACTCAGGTGACCAATAAGACAACAGTAGGGGTGGAGGTGGTGACCCTTGACAGCTTGCCGTTTTCACCCTAGGACAACAGGGTGAATGTGACAGTGTGGGGGGAGCGTTACATGAAGATCAGATGATCCTCCCAATTGCTCTAACTCAAAAGGTCCCAAAACCCTGGCTAAAAACATTGGGTGAAAATCAGGTATAGCTAATTGATTGGAGGAAATCACACTTTATTTACACCTAATCCCCAATCCAATAGGAAGGAGGAAGGGGCCTAGGTATATCAGCATGTTTTATGTAGTCTAACTTTGCACGTAGTAAATGAAGGGCTGCTGCTTTTCTGACTGTGTGAAATGTCTGTAATAATACTGATAATGAAAGCAACCCAGTATTTATGATGAAATGACTAAAACATTCTTGAGTGTGTTCTATATAGAATATAGAAGAGGAAGTACCCTAATGCACAGTGAAGTGAGTTGTTATAAGCCAGCCACAGAACCCAATACCTGTTGTAGAGACAGCCTGAAGCCTCTCAAGTACTTTTCTGAGGACTGGTTCGGCCACTCGTTCTGCCCACCAGCCTGAGGATGGTAGCCTGTCAAATGTTGGCTAAGGATATCCATTTCTGTTATGAGTTCAGTCCATAATTTTGACACAAACTGTGCACCCCAATCTGTGACAAATCAATCAGGAAGTACACATAATCACAACATTTCCCACACAAAGACATTGGCTGATGATGGCTCTGGAAGCAATTGTGTTTTTTAGGGTATGAAATGGCCTACCTTAGTACAATAGTCTGTAACTACTAGAACAGTAGTGCACTTATTAGAGTTGGGGAGGTCAACAATGAAAATCCCTGGATTTGATAGGCCAAGGGAGTCAAGGTGTGGTTAGTGGTTATAAAGGACCCGCTCTTTTATTTTGTACTTTTGTTTGAGCACAAATAACACAGTTGTGAACATTTAATTATGATGGTTTTGTTTAAGGCTGGCCATCGAAAGTGATGAGCTACGAGTTCAATGGTGTTGTGTTCACCTAAATGTTCTTATACTGGTGAGTTATGACACCAAAGGGTTGTGTGGCTTGTAATGCATTTGTAGGGAAATATAATCTGTGCTCCTGATACCATAGTACAGCAAGCTACAGTTTTATTAATCTAAAATGGCACTCATGGTGATGGTTTTGTTTTCTATTTTGCTCTTTACATAGCAACCGCATCCTGCATGGTTCTCTTTGGTACTCCTTTCTCCAGATAGCTGCCATTCCACTTACCAGATTGACAATATGATGTGTTTGTTGTATGCAGTTTTAACATTTCTTTTTTAACCTTGTTTATTGTTTGGGAATTTTTTCATTTAATTTTATTCCCTCAATTAGTACATGTGTTTTGACTGCCTTTCAAACTAGCCCACTGAAGAAGGGAGGCTCATCACAATAGTTTTACACTTGGATGAAATACAACTTTTGCAGTCATTTATTAACATTTTTATAAATAAATTATGGATTGTCATGAGAATACAGTCGTAAAAGTAATTCATGCCCTATGGACAGTTGAGCTGTCCGCTGGGCTATTTTCCTGCAAATCCTGTAATTTTTATTTTGCAATTTCGAGTAGCACGTGAAAAGAATTACAAGGCGCATTAATTAAACTAAAGCTTTTGAAGAACATAGGTGTTATTTCTATTGCTTCAGGTTATTTGTGAACATTTCAGATCTGGCTGTGTTCTTCTTTAAGATCTTCCATTGTAGAAAGCTCACTTATAGCTGAAACAATGTTTCTCTTTATCAACCCTCTGCCGTTTGCTGCTTCTGTCCCTCTGCTGAGCATTTGTGTGCAAGGTTAGACCTATGAAGGTAGTGGATGTGGTAGACTGATTTACCACTAAAGAAAGGGTATCCTTCAAGTCTTCATACAGGCCTTTGTAAAACAGCTGCAGCCTTGTCAGTCCAAACGACTACTTCTGCAGTAAATTGTTGGAAATGTGCTGCATACTTCATTAAGTCACGTGCGTTAGCGTCAGGATGCCAGAGTTTGGAGCTTGTACTATTTGCTATTTTTCAGACATGAAGCCGAACTGTTGGAGGAAGGTATCCAAATTTTCTAGTACAGGACTCTTGTTCATTAGCATTTAGGTTCTCCACAACATTGCGTCCTTATTGAGATATGAAAGGATAAAGCCTGCTTTTGCCTTATCTGTCTGAAAATGATGAGAGCAGGCAAGAAAATGCAAAATAAAGGAGTGGAATGTGTGAGGGTCACCCCTACATCTGTCTGGATGGGCTTTTAATGCGCCACTGGAGACATGGTCACTACTTGAAGATGTTTTAATTAGGGTGCTACTAGTCCCAACCTGGGAGCTCATATTGATAGGCGCTAATCGGAGCGCTAGTCACTGGTATTGCCAATTGGTTAATATTATGTCACTGAAAGGCTCTCTCTTGTATCTTGAAAATGGCTTGCGCCATGGCTTGTATCATGCTTACGCCAAGATTCATGATTTGTGGGACTGGCAAATTGTCATTGCCCATGTATAGGTACAATCCCACATAAACTCAACTGTCTCTTCACCTTTGTGCATCATACTGCTATATAGTTTTGCACTGAGGCCAGTGACAGGAAACGGTGGGATGGGATGAGAGAGAAAACACATTTTTCAGGAGATTCTTTGTGTCCTAGATGGCAGTGCTCACAGGGGCGTGGCAGAGGGCCGCGCGGCCCCACAGTGCCCACAGTATATGCATCTGTTTGGAAAATAGCTTGTGGAAGCGTCTTTGACTTCCACGAAACTAAAAGAGGAAACGCTTGCAACATTAGTTCTTTAACGTTGCTGACATTGAAAATGAACCTGGTCACAGAGCCAGGGTCGTTGGCACCCTTTCACTGCCAGATATAGCCTCTGAGGGAATCGCTGGGGCCCTCGCTGATGTGGGATGGGGTTCTTTAGCCAGCCTGCATGGAGAGTGCGCTGTGCACACCACTTGTTAGTAGTGGCGGCTCCTATGCTAAGGTGGAGGAGTGTTGCCCACTGCATTTCAGCAGTGTTAAAAAAGGATAAATAATAGTAACACAATGTTATTATCATTTTGTTTTTCCCTGCTGAAGCAGTTTTGTGGGGCGGGGCAGCGCTGCTTTGCTCACAGAACAGGGGGCGGAATGGGGGCACCCTCTGGCAGTGCGCATGACAGTTTGTCCGGCCGTCTTGGGCCGGCCAAACAGTCATGCGCACTTTGCATGTTCTCCACCAGCTGTAATGCACAGCCTGGGTGGAGAACATGCACAGGCTCTCACTGCCTGTCTGAGCACCAAACCATGGTCCTCAGACCAATCACAGCGCTGCATTGGAGCGTTATGATTGGCTTAGGGGAGCCTGTGTGCTTCCTGCTTTTGTTCCGGCCAGAAAAGATTGGGAGACATTTTTATGAATGGACCCAAACACATTCTCTAGCCCCCTAGCTCTCGCATGGAATTTGCCCCTGTGCAATTTTATGCGTGTGGTCTTGCAGTGTTGGAGCAAAAGGGTTTACAACTGCATGGTCAGATTTTGTCAATTCTTTAAAGTTGTAAATGCAGACATTTACACTTGTAAGACTATTTTACGAGCTCAAATGCCTTTGTAAATTGGGTTCTTGAAGTTTGTCAGAAAACACCCTTTAAATTATTTCTTAAGCCTGCCCTTATCTGTGTGCGCTGATCATCATTATTCAGCATCTGTGGATGCTTTCTATATCTGATTCACAAACTTTACAAAGAAAAACATTAAATGCATGCTTGTGGAGTTACTTGTAAGTGTGAAATAAAGCTCTGATTTATTTTAAACATTCCTGAAGTGCTCTTAAGATTATATATTTCCGAATACAAGATCTACTCTACACTAAACCCTGCTGTTGAACTAGCTTTCAGGGCAGTCTGGCACTAACAGATGGGCCCACTTGTATACTTGCACTCCAGGAGATATGTCTTCAGGCTGTTTTATTTCATTACATTTAGGCCATTGCCATCACCATCACAAAAAAATAACCAATGCGTTTCGACCTGAATGGTCTTGATCACGGTAGCTGGGACGCGAACTGGGACAACAGCTATCCTTTCTAGTGACAACCAACAAATGTATTGCACCTTCTCTGAGGGCAGCAAACAAAAGGCGGTAGAGTGGACATGTGAGCAGGTGTGAGGTTCTTTGTATCCTGCATTTTCTAAGGATTCACCCAATGTCTAGCTTGGTTGGAATCCATGGACATGAAACTCCTGGCTGGTTGTTAGATGATGGCTACATTTGAGTAGTCTGAGTAGGCAAGCGTGGACCATTTGTGCCCTATCTGATCCATTTGAGGTTGTTGCCATGGAAGCGAGGACCTGCTGCGTATTTCCCACTTACTGGCACTTATAGGCAATTGGGCCCAGGCTCCTCTCCAGCTGTTATTTGTCCTCTTTACATTAGGGCTTCTTGAAGATGGTCTGGGGACCAGAATGGCCTAAGGGAATTTTTCAGCCAGAATGCCAGACTTAGCTTGTACTACACTGTTGGATGTATGATAGTACAACGCGATCATTTTGATCGCGGTACTTTACATTGCGGATTTTACAACGCACGTCGTTACAACGACGTGCGTTGGAGGGCGCGGATTGAGGATTATTATAATTTTCTATTCCAACTCTAGCCCACGTAACAGTAGGGAAGGTGTTGGAATAGAAAATCACAATATTCCTTAACCAACAGGGCCATCCAGCGCAAGTCGTAGTAATGACTTGCGTTGTAATAGCAGCGTGGTAAAGGTTGTTCGGTGTAAACACCGCGTTGTAATCCACGTTTACCACACTGTCCAGCCCTTAGGCCTCAAGGGTTAGGCCAGCAGAAGGACAATCTTCTTTTCCCTCTCTATGCATGGGTACAAGTCTAGAGCACCGCGAGGCTGACCAGCTGGCAGCTTACCTGCAAGCTATCTCCTTCAACAAGACACACAAATCTTCCAAAGCAGGTGCATTTCTTATGTGCTGGATGTCTCGTGTAGTTTCTCACCCAATCACACACTTGGAGGAACTGTCACTCTGTTTCTCAGCCCAAGCACAGCTGATGGCTTGTCCTTGCTTGCTGACATAGACACAAGGTTTTTCAGAGTTTCCTGGGCACAGGAGGTATGGTAGCTCCAATGAACCTTGAGCAACACTGCATGAACATATCCAAGCATGAGGGGCAGTAATTATACACATTCCCTCATACTAGCAGACAGAGGTTCCTATTTGAGGGTAAAATCTCACTGAACCAAATTCTGTTAATCAGGATCCTATCCC
The DNA here is from genome assembly GCF_964261635.1 of Lissotriton helveticus. Lineage (NCBI taxonomy): Eukaryota > Metazoa > Chordata > Amphibia > Caudata > Salamandridae > Lissotriton > Lissotriton helveticus. The sequence goes on from NC_136065.1 coordinate 932,178,978, forward strand.
TTAATATGAACTCAGGTGTGCCACTATTGTGCATCAAGTAGAGCATTTCTGGAAAGGCGTTACCCAGAATGGTGCAAGGATTGCCAGTTGTCCAAAAAAAGTACGATTTTGTCATATGGCTCATTCCCCATGTACAGAAGGTTATTTTCTGACCTTATATTTTATTATATTGGCTCCCTAAATCGGTGGTACCCAAAACCTGCTTTGTTAGGGTCCTGCTTGTACCTTCTGTGAAGATGTCAGGTCTGCCACATACTTTAGGACTTTTACAGAAGATTCTGAATTTACTCTACTCTCCTTTCCTAATATGAATTCTGTTACAATAAATAGTTATACTTTGTTGAATGTCTTGTAAGCATTACAAGTAAACACAAATATATTTGTATGTTTACTTTTAAATATCTTTTTTCAGGACTTTAAAAAATCCATAAAATTTGATTTAAAAAAATGTAATATTTTTATTGACTTCAGAGTCGCTGTCTAATAGCTTAACTGCAGCTTAACTATGTATTTAGATGGTACTGGAAACACCCTCGGCTGCAGAAATGAAAGTGAAGAGGTTTAGATTGTGATCATGGAACACACCATAGGTATGTGATAACATTCTGTTTAAGTGGATGTCTTCCTGCTTTACATGTCTAGGCTCAGTCTGATAACAGCATGCCAGTTCCTCTTTTACTTGACCTTGCAGAAGTCAGGATCATGAGGTCACCTGTATTATTCCTTTTCCACAAAGTTCATCTAATGTCTATTGTGTTCATCAGGAAACAATCCGTATGTAACCATGGTGAAACATGTTTCAACAGGAAATGCTGCACTGGAATGATGCGTTGCACTGTGGTTGAGTTGTACTCCTCTCTGTGCATCGTACAAGGGCAATGGAAGCATGGAAACCTTTCCTTTGTCAGCACCAATGCCCTCTCCCACAAACCCCATGCTTGGAAGGAGAGTGCATTTGAGAGTTAGAAGAAGGAAGGCATACCTCTTTAAATGCTGATCCCAGTCTGGCAAAAAGATTCTCAACAGTCAAGAATTTTAAGAAAGGTTGATTCGTGGGAGGCATATGACAATACTTTTGAATAGCGACCCAAAAAGGACCGAAAACCCTCACAATATCTGTCCAGTTATGTCTGAACTTCAGAATTCGAGTCATTACCCATTGTTGGCTGAACCTTGAGGAAAACAGGGTTTTTAAGGTAACTACTCCATAATAAAAATAAAATACATAACAGGTAGTATGTAATATGGTCACACTGCTATCTCGGGGTTCTGCTGACATTTACAAACCATTCAGTCTTCAGCCTTCAGCCCCAATGCCCCTCAGCCCCCACATCCCCTACTTGCAACCATCCTGGGTTGGCGGGAGCCAGCATTTCTCCCACCCCAAGGGAGCAGTTTTCTGGCACAAGAAATTCTATGTATACCTGTCTGTGAAAGAACGGGCAGAGAGAAACTTTTGTGTTCCCACCTGGCAGGAGCAGCTTTCTGCTTCCGCCGGGTGGGAGAACATAACAGTTGCCGGCCTGAACTCTCAAGTAGGAGGGCCACGTGCCCTCTCCCATTTCATTAAAATCTGACCCTGGTGGGCGGAGTTCCTTGGGTCTGATAATGTCTTGGGGTTAAGAGCTTCATGCCCCTCCCCTTTAAATGAAAGATGCAGCCCCTGGAATGGGGTCATCGGGCCTTGTCCAAGGCGTTGTGTGATCCCCTCTTCTTTAAATTTAAGTTCTACCGGGTCCCTAGGGCCTCAAGATGTTTCGGAGAGGAGCGGCCATTTGTATCCTCGTCTTTTAAAAAAATGTGGCCCCAGCAGATGGGGTCCCCGGGGCTTGATGGAGGCTGTGGGAAGGGGGCAACATGCCACCCTGCCCACAAATTATACAAAAGTCGAGCCCCAGACCATGACCCACACCAGGGGTGTTCTTTTCAAGATGTATTTCTTTTTTAAAAGACCCACTTCTCACCAGGCCAATGAGGGTAGGGTATATATATGTTATTTTTACCTTCTTTTTCAGGATAGGGGACTGAGTCCATAATCCTAAAATGGCTGCCTCCAAATCTTAGTTACTGTGCTGGCAACCAAGCAGATCATATCCCAAGATCTGCAAGCTCCGCGAATCCTTCCCAGCATGAAATATGCATAGTTTTCAACCTTAATTTCTCAAAAACTACTGAACTTATTTAGATCAAGTCACAAAATGCACCTTTCTGGACCAAGATAGATCTTTCTGTCAAATAAGGTGTAATTCCGTTAGGCAGTGTTTTCGGTATTGCTGTTCAATTGGCCTATAGAACAATTAATGGGAAAACAAATTTCTCAGCCCCCACTTGAAGGATCCCCCCGAAAAAACTTTCCAGAAAGGAGCTAAGGTAGATGAGATTTGTTTTTAATGGTGTGTGTAGATTCGTCTAATGGCACCAAAGTAATAAGCAAACCAAAAAATGCTTTCACTATGGAAACACAGACCTAACTATAACTAACCTAGTATGTGTATATAGGTAGTTTTTTTTTGTGAAAGATCTTAATTCATATCTGAAAGATACGAAAGACTTTTTAAGGATTATACAGGATGTCAAATGGGAAGAGGATATGGTCTTGATAACATTGGACATTGCCAGCCTGTATACTTCCATTAAGCATGAGGATGGCCTGCTGGCAATGAGGAGTTTTTTGGACAATAGACCGATCAAATTTCGAAGCCATAATACCATGCTGTTAGAATTTACGGACTTCTGTTTACGCAACAATATTTTTTTGTTTGCAGGTAAATTGTATTTACAACTCCAGGGGACCGCGATGGGCACGTGCTTCGCCCCCAGCTACGCAAATTTATTCGTGGGGTGGTGGGAGAAGCACGTGGCCTGGGCGGGGGAGAATGAGAAATGGATGAATAGCATCATTCTGTGGACCCGCTACATCGATGATCTTTTCTTGGTGTGGCGTGGTCCACAGTCGGAAGCTGAGGAATATATTGCGGATTTGAACAACAATAGCTTGAATTTGAAATTCACCAGCAATATCAGCAAGAGTGAAGTCTTCTACCTGGACCTTCGGGTCTATGTGGAGAATGATTCTATTCAGACAGCGGTCTACAGGAAACCCACTGCGGGAAATTCCATATTACACTCACGTAGCTATCATCCACGTAGTGTCATCAACAATATTCCCCTAGGGGAGTTCTTGCGTTTGAAACGCAATTGCTCCACTGAACAGGAGTTCTGCACAGCAAAGGAACAGTCAAGGGAGAGATTCTCACAGAGAGGCTATGGGAAAGGAGTCCTTGATAGAGCTGAAATGAGAAGTGAACAAGTAGGGAGGAAGGACCTACTGAGTGATAAGGTCAAATCCACAGATTCAAAGATCTGATTAATTACGGATTATTCAGACAAATCTCCAGAAATGTTTAATATATTGCGGAAGAACTGGAGGATTCTGAAATCAGACCCTGTAATCGGGAAATCTGTATCTGATTATCCCCTTGTCACCTATAGGAAGGGAAATTCCTTTAAAGACTTCCTGGTGAGCAGCCACTATGAGAAAAAGAGAAAGAGAAAAAGTACTGTTTCTGGCTTCTACCCTTGCATGAAGTGCAAGGCCTGTAAAAATTCACAAAAAGTCAAGGAATACCACATTCCAGGCAAGAAAACAAAAAATAAGATCACAAAATTACTTAATTGTAACTCTGACTACACAGTGTATTGCTTGATGTGTCCTTGCGGACAGAAGTATATAGGCAGCACTATAAAAGCTACTAAACTGAGGGTTCTTGAACACATGAGGGCGATTACAACAAAAGACCCCAATTACCCTGTAGCACGCCACTTCGAGCAAAAACACAATAGCAACAGCAATTTACTGACATATTTCATACTGGATCAGTTAGTCAGGAGAGAGAGGGGGCAATTGGGTGAAAAAGTTGAGAACCTTGGAATCGAGATTCATTATCCAGCTTCAGACCAAGGCCCCGGGTGGGATGAATAATGAGGAAGAGATGTGGACACATATTTAATTATCCCACCTTACTCTCTGTGTTGTTTTCTTGTAACCCTGGATTAAGGATTATGTATCTATATTGAGGAATGCTTGCTCCTTTTCACCTCACTGTCAATACATTATGTGAATGAATGATTGGAATGATCTTTAGCCCATTCAGGGCGTGATAACAGTGTAGGTTACACACATGAAATTTTGATTTGTGAACCTTTCCTGAGAGAACTCATATATGGAATACTATGAATTATCAGGTTAGAAGGCACTCAAGGCGTAATCAGACTCTGTGCATGTGAATGTACATCATATCATAAGTTTAAATGCATTTGCAGAGAATGAACCAGTAGGGGGGAAAAAAATTCTTTAATTTGATTTGTAAATAGTGTGAATATAACTTTCATATAATCTAAGTGTCACTATCATACACTTGCATTCAATATATTGTGGATATTGATTTATACTTTGGTTCTATACATTTTGTTGTTACCATTATAAGATGGCCGCCGTGTAATTATTGGCGAACACTTGTGCCTTCTTCTATGTTGCTTAATGGTCAACACGTGACAGATGGTCACCGTGCTGGTTTTTAAATAATGTTGAAATGCCAACGCTCGCTTACACTGACGAAGGCGGCAACGCCGAAACGCGTATGTAAGCTTATCGTTTTTGCAGAGAATGAATTTGAATAAATAACTTGGCTAAACCACGAGATACTGGCTCTGAGTGCTCTCGATTAAGGTGTATCCAGAGGACTGGGGGATTCCGGTGTTTATAATATATATATATATATATATATATATATATATATATATATATATATATATATATATATATATATATATATATTCAACTCCAAATAACCCCCTCCCCAAGCAGGGAAGGAAGCGGCCGCACTCGCGTGGATGTATTCAGATGAATTTTATTGCACAAACAACAGCCCCGTTTCGGCAGACGTGCCTTTTTCTTCTGTGTCAACCTGTACTACAAGAGTTGCCGCCATTTAAAGCATACAAACAAAATTGATTACACATTTTTTTCATGTGAATTCATTAACATGAAAGACGGACAATATTCTCATTACGACTTTGGCGGCCATTTTGGAGTGGTTTACTCAATACTAAATAAAATTATAAACCATAACTTCAGTTGTGAGTTATTAACCCGCCATACTTATAAGTCATACATTATGTCATTCATGAAAACATAAATTGGAAAAACAATTGAGCCCTGTATGGGCAATGGCACTCAGTTTATAACTTTAGCAGAATTGAGCCCTATATGGGCATAGTGATGATGTGACTAATTCATGCAAATTGCCAAAAGAAATTGATAATTCTGAAAGTCATTGTTAACATTCTTATACAGAATATACAACGCTCCTAATCATCAAGATCATGGAAATATTTACATCAGTATCTGCAGAAACAATTAAATATATGTCATCAAATACATCTGGAATGAAACTGTTATTATCCAAGATGTATTGAAAGTTCCTCTTCAGAATTAAGACCAAGTGGGATGACGGTATGTAAATCAATAACATACCTTGATTCCAGCCTTCGTAATCTTTGCAATCTATCGCCACCTCGGTCACTCACTGGGATATGATCAATACAATAACATTTCAGCAATGATCGGTCACTATTGTGGACTTCGGAAAAGTGTCTAGCCACTGGATAAGTGGGATCTTTGTTTTCAATAGCCCGGGCATGCTCAAGGATTCTTTTTTTGGCAGGGTGTTTGGTGCTGCCAACATAAATTTTCATGCAAGGACAAATTAAGCAGTAAACACAAAAAGGTGTAGTGCAGGTTAAAACGAATTTTATCTTTTTGATGACTCTTGTACCTGGCAATTGAAATGTTTGGACCTTTGTGCTATTCTTGCAAGCCTTACATTTGGAGCATGGAAAGAAACCTGTCATGGTATCTAGTCTAGGAACAAAGGCAACTGCTTGATAGTGACTCTTCACTAATTGATCTTTCAACGCTCTACTACGCCGGAAAGTTATCTGTGGTTGGTCTGGCAAATCTTTTCCGATCACCAGATCTGACTTAAGAATATGCCAGTTCCGGTTGAGTATCTGTCTAAGTCCCCCTGCTTCCCCGGAAAATGTAGTTATAAATCTACTGGATTCTGTGTCTTTCTCTGTAGATTGTCTGCGTTCTTTAAATAGACTATTGCGTGAGATTTTTTTCACCTTTTCCAAGGTCTGGTTTAGTAGACCACTCTTGTATCCCCTGACTTTGAAGCGATCAATAGCATCTTGTGCTGCTTGTTCGAAATCTTTATCATCCGAACAATTTCTTTTGATGCGAAGTAGCTCCCCATATGGGATACTTTTTTTCAGAGATGTCTGGTGACTACTACTTGCCTCAAGTGTGGAATTTCCAGCTGTCGATTTTCTAAACAGCTTTGTGCAGATTTTGTCGTCTTTGATAAAGTCTTGAAGGTCTAAGAAGGATACTGTGGTTTGGCTCATATGCCCAGTGAAGTGGAGGTTCAGGGAGTTATTATTAAGTGAGTCAAGGTATGATTCTGCCTGAGATTTGGGACCCTTCCATAAGATGAACAAATCATCGATATATCGATGCCAGGCTACAGTGCAGTTTACATGTTCAGTAAAGGGTTCCGCCCAGGCTACCTGCTTCTCCCACCAGCCCACGAATAGATTCGCGTAGCTGGGGGCGAAGCAGGTGCCCATCGCGGTCCCCCTTATTTGTCGGTAATGTTGCTTGTCAAAAAGGAAAATGTTATTACAGAGAATAAATTCAGCAAATTCCAACAACATTTCATTGTGTTCAGAATATTCAAGGGATCTTCCTTGAAGAAAATACCGCACTGTCTGTAAGCCCTTTTTGTAGTCAATAACCGTATACAAACTAGTTATATCCAGTGTGATCATCCACATATCAGTTTCCCAAGGTATATCCATGATATTCTTGATGAAATCAATATAGTCTTGAATATATGAGGGCAATGTTTTAAAAAAGTCTGCAAGAAAAAAGTAAATGTATTGGGACATGCGGTCTGTTAGACAGTCAATAGAGGAGACGATTGGTCTGCCAGGTGGCCGTTTAATGTCTTTATGCACTTTTGGTAAGTGACAAAATGTCGATGTTACAGGGCACGGGCAGGACAGAAATTTGTGCTCCTTGTCATTAATCATCCCTCTTCCTGCCCATTTCATAAGCAGTTCATGGTATCGATCGATGCTTTTGATATAATCATCTTTGCTGATTTTTTGGTAACAATTGATATCCGACAATTGGCGCATCGCGTCCTGTGTATAGTATTCTCTTGTCATCACAACCACGTTGCCGCCTTTATCAGATGGTTTCAATATTAACTTGGAATTCTCCTGTAATTCTTTTAAGGCTTTTTGTTCTCCTCTAGTTAAGTTGTATTGTAGGTTAGGCACTGTGGCTGTTCTCATCCTTAAGAGATCTTGGTTGACTGCCTATTCAAATACGTCAATGGTATCGAAAGTTGACGCTGGTATGAAAGTCAATTTGGTTTGAAATTGGTTGGGGACGGTTTTTGTTTGATGCCAAATTTTATTGCTTCCGTCACATTCGAAACAGGGTGTTGAGAGTCTGTTACTACTTGGCTTTAAATGAGTTGCATAGCACTGAGATCAGTACCAGTTAAGGCGGAAGATTCCATTTGTATGCCTGTTGTTCCTGCCAAAGGTGGACGATTTTCAGCTCTCAATTTGAAAAATTTCTGTAATTTCAATTTTCGCGAGTAGAGATACAGGTCAATACGAGTTTGGGTATACACTAGTTTCTTTGTTGGGCAGAAAGTCATTCTTTTTTCAATACGCTAATTTGATCTTCAGATAGCTTGTATTGCGTCAAATTGATAATGGAGAGATCTGCAGATTGTGTCATTTCCTTAGGTTTTTCTGGCTGCGTGTTTGGGTAGCCATTCCTAATTGTCGACCTGTATCTGCCGCCCCTTCTGTCTTCCTGTTGCTCAACCTTGTCGGTCTTGTGGGGCTTGTGATCTGCCTCTCCCCCCTCGTTGTCGAGAGTTGCGCATTAGCTGAAACTCCTCTAAAAAACGCCCTCTGCCACTCAGAGGATATGTAGTTGTACCAGTAGTTTCTTCTCCCGATTGTTCTGCATCTGTGCTTGCAGCAGACTCAGATGTATCTTTCGCTTGTACATTTTTTGATCCACCTCTTCTCAGGGCCCTGCGTGGAGCATCAAATTTATGGGCAAATGTAAGAATTTTGCCCTGTTCATAGTCATTAGCATACCGAAAGAATTTCGTGTGTTTTCTTAGTTTAATCTTTTCTTGATAGGCAATCAGGCGAGTTTTCATTTTCTCCCGTAAGTCCTCTTTGTCAGCCATTTCGGTATTAGCATCAATTAGTGATTCAATCTCCGCTATTTCTTGCAAACATTTTTCCCGGTCACTCCAGGCAAATTTAACGAGAATCTTTAACATTCCAGCGCTAGATTCTGCAGTGTAATCTGACCACTCTTCGAGAAGCGCTGGATCCGGATTCTCATAAGAAGGAATAGTGTAGATGCGTAATCCGCGTGGTACTCTTTTGACCTCAAGATAACGTTGCAGTGAGGTCGCTTCCCACCATTTCCGCACTTCACGTTCCATTAATCTTTCAAGTTTGATAAACAATGCCTGTAATGAACTGGGAGTCTCTTTATCAATAACTAGATCGGAACGTTGCATAGGGCTGCATTTAAACACATCATCAGCCTCTGCATTTCTCGCAGTGTCAGAAAACATAGCACTCTCTGGTGTGGACAAGCGCTTGGGTACAGGTTGAATGTGCGTTATATGCAAGCAGATATTAGGTTGCTTCAATATATATGACCACGACCTCCTCCAAAAGAAAGAGCAGTGACCCAAGGGTAAGGTTGAAGAATCACTTTAATGAAGTACAGTCCCAGGCAAATGCATTTCGGCGTGTCAGCCTTCTTCAGCGCCCCTCTCCGTGTGCTTCTTCGTCTGCGGCGTAGGCAGTCCTGCCTCGCTGTTGATATATACCCCTTGCTCCACCCCCTGTTGTCATTGGGCACTCCTGTGCACTCCCACGTGGAAGGACTGCAAGTCCCAGAATGCCGCTGTGTGGTGCATTCAGGACCAGAGAAGCCAGGCGGGGTGACACTTCAGGAGTAGGGATCGAGGACAGGCACAGCATTAGAATCGGTATGGGAGGTGGGGCAATCCAACAGTCCGGTGCCTCCTCAGTTTCCCCTTATGACCGCCGCAACCCTGCCACCAGGAATCCATCGCGGGGGCCGGCACAGGAATCCATGTCACCCAAATAAGGAGGTTTGAATGCCTCCTAACCGCCGTCTCCTCCTGGCGTTGTGGTGGGTACTGGGCGTAATTGCTACCGCAATTCAGGAATGATGCTCGACAGAGCGGGCCAGGGCATCCAGACCTCTTGTGCAACGGGGGTACACTGTAATGCGCTCTGGCAAGGCGCATACATTTATGACCACCACCTCCTCCAAAAGAAAGAGCAGTGACCCAAGGGGAAGGTTGAAGAAGCACTTTAATGAAGTAAAGTCCCAGGCGAATGCATTTCGGCGTGTCAGCCTTCTTCAGCGCCCCTCTCCGTGTGCTTCTTCTGCTGCGGCGTAGGCAGTCCTGCCTCGCTGTTGATATACACCCCATGCTCCATCCCCTGTTGTCATTAGGCACTCGTGTTCACTCCCACGTGGAAGGACTGCAAGTCCCAGAATGCGGCTGTGTGGTGCATTCAGGACCGGAGAAGCCAGGCGGGGTGACACTTCAGGAGTAGGGATCGAGGACAGGCACAGCATCAGAATCGGTATGGGAGGTGGGGCAATCCAACAGTCCGGTGCCTCCTCAGTTTCCCTTTATGACCGCTGCTACCCTGCCGTGAGGAATCCATCGCCGGGCCGACAGAGGAATCCATGTCGCCCAAATAAGGAGGTTTGAATTCCTCCTAACCGCCGTCTGCTCCTGGCGTTGTGGTGGGTACTGGGCGTAATTGCTACCGCAATTCAGGAATGATGCTCAACAGAGCGGGCCAGGGCGTCCAGACCTCTTGTGCAACGGGGGTACACTGTAATGCGCTCTGGCAAGGCGCATACATTTATGACCACGACCTCCTACAAAAGAAACAGCAGGGACCCAAGGGGAAGGTTGAAGAAGCACTTTAATGAAGTACAGTCCCAGGTGAATACATTTCGGCGTGTCAGCCTTCTTCAGTGCCCCTCTCCGTGTGCTTCTGCTGCGGCGTAGGCAGTCCTGCCTCATGTTGATACATACCCCTTGCTCCACCCCCTGTTGTCATTGGGCACTCCTGTGCACTCCCACGTGGAAGGACTGCAAGTCCCAGAATACCGCTGTGTGGTGCATTCAGGACCGGAGAAGCCAGGCAGGGTGACACTTCAGGAGTAGGGATCGAGGACAGGCACAGCATCAGAATCGGTATGGGAGGTGGGGCAATCCAACAGTCCGGTGCCTCCTCAGTTTCCCCTTATGACCGCCGCAACCCTGCCACCAGGAATCCATCGTGGGGGCTGGCACAGGAACCATGTCGCCCAAATAAGGAGGTTTGAATGCTTCCAAACCGCCGTCTCCTCCTGGCGTTGTGGTGGGTACTGGGAGTAATTACTACCGCAATTCAGGAATGATGCTTGACAGAGCAGGCCAGGGCGTCCAGACCTCTTGTGCGACGGGGGTACACTGTAATGCGCTCTGGCAAGGTGCATACATTTATGACCATGACCTCCTCCAAAAGAAAGAGCAGTGACCCAAGGGGAAGGTTGAAGAAGCACTTTAATGAAGTACAGTCCCAGGCGAATGCATTTCGGCGTGTCAGCCTTCTTCAGCGCCCCTCTCCGTGTGCTTCTTCTGCTGCGGCGTAGGCAGTCCTGCCTCGCTGTTGATATATACCCCTTGCTCCACCCCCTGTTGTCATTGGGGACTCCTGTGCACTCCCACGTGGAAGGACTGCAAGGTCCAGAATGCCGCTGTGTGGTGGATTCAGGACCGGAGAAGCCAGGCGGGGTGACACTTCAGGAGTAGGGATCGAGGACAGGCACATCATCAGAATCGGTATGGGAGGTGGGGCAATCCAACAATCCGGTGCCTCCTCAGGTTCCCTTTATGACCGCCCCAACCCTGCCACCAGGAATCCATCGCGGGGGCCGACAGAGGAATCCATGTCGCCCAAATAAGGAGGTTTGAATGCCTCCTAACCGCCGTCTCCTCCAGGCGTTGTGGTGGGTACTGGGCGTAATTGCTACCGCAATTCAGGAATGATGCTCAACAGAGCGGGCCAGGGTGTCCAGACCTCTTGTGCGACGGGGGTACACTGTAATGCGCTCTGGCAAGGCGCATACATTTATGACCATGACCTGCTCCAAAAGAAAGAGCAGTGACCCGAGGGTAAGGTTGAAGAAGCACTTTAATGAAGTACAGTCCCAGGCAAATGCATTTCAGCGTGTCAGCCTTCTTCAGCGCCCCTCTCCTTGTACTTCTTCTGCTGCGGCGTAGGCAGTCCTGCCTCGCTGTTGATATATACCCCTTGCTCCACCCCCTGTTGTCATTGGGCACTCCTGTGCACTCCCACGTGGAAGGACTGCAAGTCCCAGAATGCCGCTGTGTGGTGCATTCAGGACCAGAGAAGCCAGGCGGGGTGACACTTCAGGAGTAGGGATCGAGGACAGGCGCAGCATCAGAATCGGTATGGGAGGTGGGGCAATCCAACAGTCCGGTGCCTCCTCAGTTTCCCCTTATAACCGCCGCAACCCTGCCACCAGGAATCCATCGCGGGGGCCGGCACAGGAATCCATGTCACCCAAATAAGGAGGTTTGAATGCCTACTAACCGCCGTCTCCTCCTGGCGTTGTGGTGGGTACTGGGCGTAATTGCTACCGCAATTCAGGAATGATGCTCGACAGAGTGGGCCAGGGCGTCCAGACCTCTTGTGCAACGGGGGTACACTGTAATGCGCTCTGGCAAGGCGCATACATTTATGACCACGACCTCCTACAAAAGAAAGAGCAGTGACCCAAGGGGAAGGTTGAAGAAGCACTTTAATGAAGTACAGTCCCAGGCGAATGCATTTCGGCGTGTCAGCCTTCTTCAGCGCCCCTCTCCGTGTGCTTCTTCTGCTGCGGCGTAGGCAGTCCTGCCTCGCTGTTGTTATATACCCCTTGCTCCACCCCCTGTTGTCATTGGGCACTCCTGTGCACTCCCACGTGGAAGGACTGCAAGTCCCAGAATGCCGCTGTGTTGTGCATTCAGGACCGGAGAAGCCAGGCGGGGTGACACTTCAGGAGTAGGGATCGAGGACAGGCACAGCATCAGAATCGGTATGGGAGGTGGGGCAATCCAACAGTCCGGTGCCTCCTCAGTTTCCCTTTATGACCGCCGCAACCCTGCCACCAGGAATCCATCGCGAGGGCCGACAGAGGAATCCATGTCGCCCAAATAAGGAGGTTTGAATGCCTCCTAACCGCCGTCTCCTCCAGGCGTTGTGGTGGGTACTGGGTGTAATTGCAACCGCAATTCAGGAATGATGCTCAACAGAGCGGGACAGGGCGTCCAGACCTCTTGTGCAACGTGGGTACACTGTAATGCGCTCTGGCAAGGCGCATACGTTTATGACCACGACCTCCTACAAAAGAAACAGCAGGGACCCAAGGGGAAGGTTGAAGAAGCACTTTAATGAAGTACAATCCCAGGCGAATTCATTTAGGCGTGTCAGCCTTCTTCAGCGCCCCTCTCTGTGTGCTTCTTCTGCTGCGGCGTAGGCAGTCCTGCCTCATGTTGATATATACCCCTTGCTCCACCCCCTGTTGTCATTGGGCACTCCTGTGCACTCCCACGTGGAAGGACTGCAAGTCCCAGATGCCGCTGTGTGGTGCATTCAGGACCGGAGAAGCCAGGCAGGGTGACACTTCAGGAGTAGGGATCGAGGACAGGCACAGCATCAGAATCGGTATGGGAGGTGGGGCAATCCAACAGTCTGGTGCCTCCTCAGTTTCCCCTTATGACCGCAGCAACCCTGCCACCAGGAATCCATCGCGGGAGCCGACAGAGGAATCCATGTCGCCCAAATAAGGAGGTTTGAATGCCTCCTAACCGCTGTCTCCTCCTGGCGTTGTGGTGGGTACTGGGCGTAATTGCTACGCAATTCAGGAATGATGCGCAACAGAGCTGGCCAGGGCGTCCAGACCTCTTGTGCGACGGGGGTACACTGTAATGCGCTCTGGCAAGGTGCATACATTTATGACCACGACCTCCTACAAAAGAAACAGCAGGGACCCAAGGGGAAGGTTGAAGAAGCACTTTAAAAAAGTACAGTCTCAGGCGAATGCATTTCAGCGTGTCAGCCTTCTTCAGCGCCCCTCTCCGTGTGCTTCTTCTGCTGCGGCATAGGCAGTCCTGCCTCACTTTTGATATATACCCCTTGCTCCAACCCCTGTTGTCATTGGGCACTCCTGTGCACTCCCACGTGGAAGGACTGCAAGTCCCAGAATGCCGCTGTGTGGTGCATTCAGGACCGGAGAAGCCAGGCGGGGTGACACTTCAGGAATAGGGATCGAGGACAGGCACAGCATCAGAATCAGTATGGGAGATGGGGCAATCCAACAGTCCGGTGCCTCCTCAGTTTCCCCTTATGACCGCCGCAACCCTGCCACCAGGAATCCATCGCGGGGGCTGGCAGAGGAATCCATGTCGCCCAAATAAGGAGGTTTGAATGCCTCCTAACTGCCATCTCCTCCTGGCGTTGTGGTGGGTACTGGGCGTAATTGCTACCGCAATTCAGGAATGATGCTCAACAGAGCGGGCCAGGGTGTCCAGACCTCTTGTGCGACGGGGGTACATTGTAATGCGCTCTGGCAAGGCGCATAAATTCATCACCACGACCTCCCCCAAAAGAAAGAGCAGTGACCCGAGGGGAGGGTTGAAGAAGCACTTTAATGAAGTACAGTCCCAGGCGAATGCATTTTGGCGTGTCAGCCTTCTTCAGCGCCCCTCTCCGTGTGCTTCTTCTGCTGCGGCGTAGGCAGTCCTGCCTCATGTTGATATATACCCCTTCCTCCACCCCCTGTTGTCATTGGGCACTCCTGTGCACTCCCACGTGGAAGGACTGCAAGTCCCAGAATGCCGCTGTGTGGTGCATTCAGGACCGGAGAAGCCAGGCGGGGTGACACTTCAGGAGAAGGGATCGAGGACAGGCACAGCATCAGAATCGGTATGGGAGGTGGGGCAATCCAACAGTGTGGTGCCTCCTCAGTTTCCCCTTATGACCGCCGCAACCCTGCCACCAGGAATCCATCGCGGGGGCCGGCACAGGAATCCATGTAACCAAATAAGGAGGTTTGAATGCCTCCTAACCGCCGTCTCCTCCTGGCGTTGTGGTGGGTACTGGGCGTAATTGCTACCGCAATTCAGGAATGATGCTCGACAGAGCGGGCCAGGGCGTCCAGACCTCTTGCGCGATGGGGGTACACTGTAATGCGCTCTGGCAAGGTGCATAAACTTATGACCACGACCTCCTCCAAAAGAAAGAGCAGTGACCCAAGGGGAAGGTTGAAGAAGCACTTTAATGAAGGACAGTCCCAGGCGAATGCATTTCGGCGTGTCAGCCTTCTTCAGCGCCCCTCTCCATGTGCTTCTTCTGCTGCGGCATAGGCAGTCCTGCCTCGCTGTTGATATATACCCTTGCTCAACCCCCTGTTGTCATTGGGTACTCCTGTGCACTCCCTCGTGGAATGACTGCAAGTCCCAGAATGCGGCTGTGTGGTGCATTCAGGACCAGAGAAGCCAGGCGGGGTGACACTTCAGGAGTAGAGATCGAGGACAGGCACAGCATCAGAATCGGTATGGGAGATGGGGCAATCCAACAGTCCGGTGCCTCCTCAGTTTCCCCTTATGACCGCCGCAACCCTGCCACCAGGAATCCATCGCGGGGGCCGGCAGAGGAATCCATGTCGCCCAAATAAGGAGGTATGAATGCCTCCTAACTGCCGTCTCCTCCTGGCGTTGTGGTAGGTACTGGGCGTAATTGCTACCGCAATTCAGGAATGATGCTCAACAGAGCGGGCCAGGGTGTCCAGACCTCTTGTGCGACGGGGGTACACTGTAATGCGCTCTGGCAAGGCGCATAAATTCATGACCACGACCTCCTCCAAAAGAAAGAGCAGTGACCCGAGGGGAAGGTTGAAGAAGCACTTTAATGAAGTACAGTCCCAGGCGAATGCATTTCGGCGTGTCAGCCTTCTTCAGCGCCCCTCTCCGTGTGTTTCTTCTGCTGCGGCGGAGGCAGTCCTGCCTCATGTTGATATATACCCCTTGCTCCCCCGCCTGTTGTCACTGGGCAATCCTGTGCACTCCCACGTGGAAGAACTGCAAGTCCCAGAATGCCGCTGTGTGGTGCATTCAGGACCGGAGAAGCCAGGCGGGGTGACACTTCAGGAGTAGGGATCGAGGACAGGAACAGCATCAGAATCGGTATGGGAGGTGGGGCAATCCAACAGTCCGGTGCCTCTTCAGTTTCCCCTTATGACCGCCGCAACCCTGCCACCAGGAATCCATCGTGGGGGCTGGCACAGGAATCCATGTTGCCCAAATAGGGAGGTTTGAATGCCTCCAAACCGCCGTCTCCTCCTGGCGTTGTGGTGGTACTGGGCGTAATTGCTACCGCAATTCAGGAATGATGCTTGACAGAGCGGGCCAGGGGGTCCAGACCTCTTGTGCGATGGGGGTACACTGTAATGCGCTCTGGCAAGGTGCATACATTTATGACCATGACCTCCTCCAAAAGAAAGAGCAGTGACCGAAGGGGAAGGTTGAAGAAGCACTTTAATGAAGTACAGTCCCAGGCAAATGCATTTCGGCGTGTCAGCCTTCTTCAGCGCCCCTCTCCGTGTGCTTCTTCTGCTGCAGCGTAGGCAGTCCTGCCTCGCTGTTGATATATACCCCTTGCTCCGTATATATCTATATCCAATTCATTTGAACTCCTTCTGGAAATCACTACCCGTTGAGGGGTGGCACGCTGACCGGCGGAGAAATACCGGCATTCAATAGAAAGTTTTAGGATGATCTGTCAAGCTGGGGCTGAGAAAAAGGGTGGGTCAAAAATCTCTTCAGTAGCTTTATGGTTATTAACAGAAAGGCAAATTTGGCTATTTAGAGGTACGAATCCTTCACGCTTCTTTTGTGAAAGTTTTGCAAATGTATGCGGCAACAGGACATCTGTGATTGGCTGGCTGCAAACTGTGTAGAGAATTGCGACCACCAATTTGCACCCACTTACAGTCCCACTCAGACAGTTTCGCATTCACACACAGTGCCAATATACCCACTTGCAGACCCACTCAGTGACTCATGCACCCACTCACAGATCTACTCAGAGACTCATGTACCCACTCACAAATCAACTGGGACACTCATGTACCAACACACAGACCCACTCAAATAATCATGTACCCACTCACAGACCCACTTAGGTATTAAAACACACACCCACTCACATAGCCACTCATCTTCATGTACCCACTCACAGACCTAGTCACAGACTAATGCATCCAGTAACACACTTACTCGGCCACTGACATGTGCACTCAAATACCCACTCAGAGACTTATGCACCACCTCACTTGCCCACTCACTCAACCATGCAGCCACTTGCACACCCAGTTAGGCCCTCATGTACCCACTGACAGACCCACTGAGATACTCACGCATCCAATCACAGACTCATTCACAGACTCATGCACATAGACCCAGACCCACTCAGGCACCCACTCACAGACCCACTCTGACACTCATGCATCAACTCGAAGACCCACTCAGACACTCATGCATCCACTCGCAGACCAAGTGAGTGACTCATGCATCCAAACACATACCCTCTAAGACACTCATGCCCCCACTTAAAGACCCATTCAGAGACTTACGCACGCACTTATTAATCTACTCAGAACTCATGCACCCACTTATAGTGCCACTCAGACAGTTACTCATTCATACACAGTGCCACTAAGACACTAATACACCCACTTGCAGACCCACTCAGTAACTCATGTACTCACTCACAGACCTGCTCTGAGACATATGCAACCACTCACTCATCTACTCAGAGACTCATGCACCCACTCACAATCCCACTCATATACTTATGCACCCACACACACATCTACTCAGACACCGATGCACCTACTAACAGACCCACTCAGAGAGTCATGCAGCCACTCACAAACCTACTATGGCCCCCAAGCACTCACTCACAGACCCACTCAGAGACTCACATACCTACTCCCAAACCCACTGAGACACATACTCGCTCACAGACACAAACAGTCACAGTACCCACTTACAGACCCACACAGATATTCACACACCCACTCAGATCTTAATGTACCCAATCACAGACCTAGTCAGAGACTTATGCACTCAGTGGCACACCCACTCAACCACTCATATGTTTCATGAATTCATGCTGCAACAGAACATCTGTGATTGGCAGGTGCAACTTGAGTAGAAAGTTGCGGCTGCTAATTTACACACCGGGCAACGGTCCTCTACAGCATAATAAAACATGTAATGTAGTAGAAGCAGGCAGGGTAGAGGTATCCTGACACCCTGAGAGGTATATTGGGGTCTGCGGGAGAACTCTGGTGGGAAGAACATTTCAAGGAATGGGTTTTGTATTCCACGTGTGAATATTTGTGAATCCATCGTGGCGCTCAGCGTGGCCCCCTTAGTAAGTTTGCAATGGATTTGCGAATTCTATTGATAAATTAAAAGACGTTGGATGCTCACTCAGATTCTTACTCATCCACTCACAAGCCCACTCTTACACTCTTGTATCCACTCACACACTCACTCAGAGACTTATGATCCCAATCACTCACCTAGTTGGACACTCATGCACCCATTCATAGTCCCACTTAGACAATTAAGCACACACACATATATCCACTCAACCACTGATGCACCCACTCACAGACCCACTTAGAGAGTCATGCAGCCACTCAAAAACCCACTCTGGCCCTCATGCACCCACTCACAGACCAACTCACATAACCACTCACGAACCCACTGAGATACTCACATACCCACTCAAGGACCCACTTAGACAGTCATGTACCCACTCACAGATCCACTCAGATATTCATGCACCCGCTCACAGACCCACTCAGAGACTCACACACCCAAACTCACTCAGACTCATGTACTCAGAGACCTTCTTAGAGACTCATGCACTCACTCAGAGGCTCACTCAGACTCATGCACTCACTCACAGATCTACTCAGATACGCATGCTCTCACTCACAGACTGACACACACTAATGGAGGCACTTGCAAACTCACTCAGACACTCTCATACCCACTCACAGACCCACTCACTCAGAAACTCATGCACTCACTCAGATAACAATACACGCACTCAGACACTCATGCATTCATTGAGACACATATGCAGGCACTCCCAGACCCACACAGAAACTCACACACCCATTCACACACCCATTGAGGCACACACACATGCTAAAAAAATTCTTTTTTTTGCCCCGCGGGGCCCTTTTATAGCCCCCACATCAAACCTAGGGGGTCAGGGGGGTCTACTCTGCCCCCTTATGGTCATTTCCCCCTTTGTTTTTGCCACCTCTTGTGTCTCGATCCTACAGAGACACAAGATGGCGGCCGCTCCGGACTGTTTGGAATGTTGACAGACACCCGAGAGCCAATCAGCTTTCCGCGCGCGAACTCTCGTTACGCGCCGGGTGCGCTCCCCGGTACGCGTACCAGGGCGCGCCTATAGATATATTTATTTTTTTAACCTAAATTACTCAAAATCCACTGGAGCACACATCTTGAGACATAGCAAAGGCACATTGGGGTACCAGTCCCTACAATTTTGCCAAGTTTGGTGGAAATCCATTCAGCCGTTCGGGCTAAAAGTGAGTCCAACCGCCCTATGGAAATTAACATGGGGAAAACACGTTTTGGGACCCCCCTTTTATCTCGGCCCCCGCTTGACGGATCCCCCCGAAACTTTCGGGGAAGGAGCAGAGCGCAGCGAGGCAAAGTTAAGGAAAATTACAGGCAGATCCCTCATTCGGCGCCAAAGTTATTCCCAATAGAATGTCGCGGATTTCCTATGGAAAACGATCCTAACTATAACTACCTACTGGCGACCGCCAGTAGGTAATATATATATATAAATATATATATATATATATATATATATATATATATATATATATATATATATATATATATATATATATTCCTGCAACAACTCCATTCTCCGACGAAATTAGACAGCTCTCCAAGGTCGTGTTTCAAAAAAGATTTATTGGCAGACCCCCTGCCCCCTCCGACAGACGCGTTTTACCTTTCGGCTTCGTCAGTGTCAGTGAGTGTGTAGTAGGGAAACCATGATATCGTCCACAACGCTTATAAAAAGTGAAAGTGGACTGTCCCAACCTGTTTTTTGCGGTGGCCGTTCTTACAGTGGACTGGTGGGATAGGTTTTAGAATACATTTTTGTTAAAAATAATGGTTTCTAAAGTGCAAGTGTAAAGTTAAAAACTATTTCTGTAACACAATTTGTATTTTTCTCTAATACTTTTACACATACCACACATGTTTTTTCAGGCAAAATCAATTGGGTTATAAAACACAGAGAAATACTCGCATTGCAATGCGCATGGCTAAAATGAATTCCTAAGGGTGCAAACTCCCAAAACCTCATATAGGGAATCCTCTTTTGTCGAACATATATCTACGAAAATATTATTTGTTACATGGTTCCCCTTGGTCATGTAGTCATAGCCTGTTACAATGTCATTGTAGTCACCTATTTGATTCTGTGTTTACCCTCTTTGTGTTTATCGGTATGTGTCAACATCTATAGCCCTGAATGGGCATATTCCACTCCTTCCATTTTTTGTGTTGCTGATTATGCCCTGTATGGGCCTATGTGATCTGTCCTATTTCAACTCATGGATGTTGGAGAGTGGGACCGGCCAGATGTCCTCATCGAAGCTGTATGTGGTAAAGGTACTAGCATTAGTCTAGAAACTAATGAATAATAGATGGTGTTATGTATCAATCAGAGCTGGTTAGTACGATGGTCCCATTGTAGCACCAATTATCCAATCATTTTTTATTTTTTATTTTCATATCATTAGATCTTGATCCAGTACCGATGGTGCCTGTCTCTTGTGTCTATTCTAAATGTACCCACAGTTCTTCATCAATATTTAGCCCTGTCGGTTGTTTGCTCTGCAAATCAATTATATATTTTGATTCTAGCACCCTAAGAGCTTTCACCCGGTCTCCACCTCTTTCCCTTCTAGCCACCTGGTCCAGGCAGAAGAATGTGAGTAAATCTCGATTGCTGTTGTGGTGGGTCTCAAAGTGGCATGCCACTGGATAGCTTTTATCATGGTTTGTTATCGTACGCATGTGCTCCAGTATACGCTTTTTTACCGGGTTAATGGTGCTGCCAATATACCTTTTGGAGCATGGGCATTCTAAGCAATAGATGGCAAAATCAGAATTACAATTTAGGAATTTCAAAATTTCTCTAGTGGGGCGTGGATCATTAAGTCTCCCTTCATACTTTGTTCTTTTACTGCTATACTTGCATGCCTTGCAGTGCATGCAGGAAAAGAAGCCTTTGATGGGTTTAGTCCTGATGGATTTGGGTGGGTCCTTCAAGTGGCTTTGCATCAAATGGTCATTTAATGACGGACAGCGTCTGTAGGTTATGGACGGATGTGGAGGTATAATATCTTTCAAAACGGCATCAGTTTTTAAAATGTGCCAGTTGTTGTTAAATACCTGAACCAGTTCACTAGATCTCATATTGTAGCTGGTTATCATCCGTGTTACCCCCTCTGAGTCAGTATTCTTTTTTCTTTCAGAAGGTCCTTCCTGTCAATTAGGTCTACTCTACTTGCTGTGTTTACTAGCAAAGTTCTAGAATAGCCTCTTTCTTGAAATCTTGTTATAGCAGCATCCCTGGCTTGTGCGAAATCTTCCATGTCTGAGCAATTTCTTTTCAGACGGAGCAATTCTCTGAATGGAATATTACGGATCATGCTCTTGGGATGATGACTTGCTGCGTGCAATACTGTGGTGCCCGCTGTAGGTTTTATGTAGAGTTTTGTGTGTAGTGTATTTCCTACTACATAGACCTCTAGGTCCAGATAATACACTGAACTGTTACTGATGGTACTAGTAAATCTCAAATTTAAATCATTACTGTTTAGAGCGGCCACATACTCCTCAGCCGAGGCCCTGTCGCCGTGCCAGACAATAAAGAGATCGTCGATGTATCTGGCCCAGATCATAATTTGATCTAGCCACTTCTCGTTGGTCCCGCCCCAGGCCACGTGCTTCTCCCACCAGCCCACGAACAAGTTCGCGTAGCTGGGGGCGAAGCACGTGCACAGGCAGATCCCTCATTCGGCGCCAAAGTTATTCCCAATAGAATGTTGCGGATTTCCTATGGAAAACGATCCTAACTATAACTACCTACTGGCGACCGCCAGTAGGTAATATATATATATATATATATATATATATATATATATATATTCCTGCAACAACTCCATTCTCCGACGAAATTAGACAGCTCTCCAAGGTCGTGTTTCAAAAAAGATTTATTGGCAGACCCCCTGCCCCCTCCGACAGACGCGTTTTACCTTTCGGCTTCGTCAGTGTCAGTGAGTGTGTAGTAGGGAAACCATTATATCGTCCACAACGCTTATAAAAAGTGAAAGTGGACTGTCCCAAGCTGTTTTTTGCGGTGGCCGTTCTTACAGTGGACTGGTGGGATAGGTTTTAGAATACATTTTTGTTAAAAATAATGGTTTCTAAAGTGCAAGTGTAAAGTTAAAAACTATTTCTGTAACACAATTTGTATTTTTCTCTAATACTTTTACACATACCACACATGTTTTTTCAGGCAAAATCAATTGGGTTATAAAACACAGAGAAATACTCGCATTGCAATGAGCATGGCTAAAATGAATTCCTACGGGTGCAAACTCCCAAAACCTCATATAGGGAATCCTCTTTTGTCGAACATATATCTACGAAAATATTATTTGTTACATGGTTCCCCTTGGTCATGTAGTCATAGCCTGTTACAATGTCATTGTAGTCACCTATTTGATTCTGTGTTTACCCTCTTTGTGTTTATCGGTATGTGTCAACATCTATAGCCCTGAATGGGCATATTCCACTCCTTCCATTTTTTGTGTTGCTGATTATGCCCTGTATGGGCCTATGTGATCTGTCCTATTTCAACTCATGGATGTTGGAGAGTGGGACCGGCCAGATGTCCTCATCGAAGCTGTATGTGGTAAAGGTACTAGCATTAGTCTAGAAACTAATGAATAATAGATGGTGTTATGTATCAATCAGAGCTGGTTAGTACGATGGTCCCATTGTAGCACCAATTATCCAATCATTTTTTATTTTTTATTTTCATATCATTAGATCTTGATCCAGTACCGATGGTGCCTGTCTCTTGTGTCTATTCTAAATGTACCCACAGTTCTTCATCAATATTTAGCCCTGTCGGTTGTTTGCTCTGCAAATCAATTATATATTTTGATTCTAGCACCCTAAGAGCTTTCACCCGGTCTCCACCTCTTTCCCTTCTATCCACCTGGTCCAGGCAGAAGAATGTGAGTAAATCTCGATTGCTGTTGTGGTGGGTCTCAAAGTGGCATGCCACTGGATAGCTTTTATCATGGTTTGTTATCGTACGCATGTGCTCCAGTATACGCTTTTTTACCGGGTTAATGGTGCTGCCAATATACCTTTTGGAGCATGGGCATTCTAAGCAATAGATGGCAAAATCAGAATTACAATTTAGGAATTTCAAAATTTCTCTAGTGGGGCGTGGATCATTAAGTCTCCCTTCATACTTTGTTCTTTTACTGCTATACTTGCATGCCTTGCAGTGCATGCAGGGAAAGAAGCCTTTGATGGGTTTAGTCCTGATGGATTTGGGTGGGTCCTTCAAGTGGCTTTGCATCAAATGGTCATTTAATGACGGACAGCGTCTGTAGGTTATGGACGGATGTGGAGGTATAATATCTTTCAAAACGGCATCAGTTTTTAAAATGTGCCAGTTGTTGTTAAATACCTGAACCAGTTCACTAGATCTCATATTGTAGCTGGTTATCATCCGTGTTACCCCCTCTGAGTCAGTATTCTTTTTTCTTTCAGAAGGTCCTTCCTGTCAATTAGGTCTACTCTACTTGCTGTGTTTACTAGCAAAGTTCTAGAATAGCCTCTTTCTTGAAATCTTGTTATAGCAGCATCCCTGGCTTGTGCGAAATCTTCCATGTCTGAGCAATTTCTTTTCAGACGGAGCAATTCTCTGAATGGAATATTACGGATCATGCTCTTGGGATGATGACTTGCTGCGTGCAATACTGTGGTGCCCGCTGTAGGTTTTATGTAGAGTTTTGTGTGTAGTGTATTTCCTACTACATAGACCTCTAGGTCCAGATAATACACTGAACTGTTACTGATGGTACTAGTAAATCTCAAATTTAAATCATTACTGTTTAGAGCGGCCACATACTCCTCAGCCGAGGCCCTGTCGCCGTGCCAGACAATAAAGAGATCGTCGATGTATCTGGCCCAGATCATAATTTGATCTAGCCACTTCTCGTTGGTCCCGCCCCAGGCCACGTGCTTCTCCCACCAGCCCACAAACAAGTTCGCGTAGCTGGGGGCGAAGCACGTGCCCATCGCTGTCCCCCTAGTCCGTCTATACAGGGTACCTGCGAATAGAAAGATGTTATTTTCGAGACAGAATTTAGTCATTTTCAAAAGCATACAGTTGTGCTGATGGAATTTTAGTGGTTTCCTCCGAAGAAACCATTTGACCGCATGAATGCCGTCTTCATGGCCTATGCAAGTATACAAATTTGCGACATCAAGGGTAATCAGAAGCATGTCTGTGTCCCACTTGATGTCGTCAATTTGTCTGAGGAAATCCTGGGTGTCCCTTACATACGATGGCAGATCTTTAACAAAGCGTGCCAAAAATGTATCAATAAATCTGGACGTATTCTCCAAAAGGCTGCCAATCGAAGAGACTATGGGTCTGCCGGGAGGGTTTCTGATGTTTTTATGCACCTTGGGAAGGTGATAGAAGGTGGGGATCACAAGATTGTCACACTGTAAGTAATCGAATTCGTTTTTATTAATCATTCCTTCATCCCTCCATCCCTCCAATAGGGTTTGATACTCGAGAGTACATTTGACATAGTCCGTTCTTGTGATTGTTTCATAGCAGTCTTTGTTCTGTAGTTGATTCATTGCCTCTTGATTGTATGTTTGCTTGCTGAAGATCACTATATTTACCCCCTTATCAGAGGGTTTGATTTCAATAGTAGTGTCCAGCTTAAGCGATTTTATGGCTTCCCATTCTTTCCTTGAAATGTTAGAATTTTTCCTCATCATTTTCATGGTCTTTCTTGCCATTTTTTGAAGATCCTGGAGGACTGCATCATTGAACACGTCCACTGCATCATATGTGGCATGTGGAAAGACCCGTGATTTTCTTTTGAGGTTACTCGGATCCCTCTTTTGATCAATTTCTTCTCTCCTTAGTGTATCAATGGAGTTAGGGACATCCTCAGTATGTTATGTTATGTTATGTTATGTTATGTTATAACAATTTATAATGCGCTCAGCGACCCCAGCGAAGGGGCATCCCGGCGCAGAGACAACGGAGCAACACAACATAACAAGGAAACAGTGCCACGGAGAGGAAGCTAAAACAAGAAAGTCTTGATGGCTCTGCGGAAGGACAGCAGGTCCTCAAGCAGCCGGATTTCGACTGGGAGGGTGTTCCAGACTAATGCTGCTTTCACCCTGAAAGAGCGACCTCCCATCCTGCTGAGCCTAAACCTAGAAACAACGGCAAGGGCCTGACCTTGAGACCGGAGGTTGCGGGTGGGGGCATAGAAAGAAATGGAATTGGCCAGAATCTCAGGACCTATGCCTCTTAGAATTTTAAAGGTCAAACACAGGACCTTGAACAGAATACGTTTCCTAACCGGGAGCCAGTGCAAGGAGCGGAGGACATTGGTCACCGGAGAAAACTTAGGCAAGCCAACAATGGCTCTCGCCGCGGCGTTCTGCACCCGCTGCATGCGGGTTAACTCGGCCTGGTTAGCCCCGACCAGCAGAGAGCTAACATAGTCCAGACGAGAGATGATAGTTGCCTGGACTACAAGCTGTCTGGTAGGGGCATCAAAGAACCTAAGCTCTGGCCGTAAGCCTCTTAAGAGTCCAAAGCAGCAGGCTGCGATTTTTTTGGTGTGCCCTATAAATGTGAGACCAGCGTCTAACCAGACCCCTAGATTCTTCACCTCCGACACCGGGGTCGGAGTGGGGCCCAGCTCCGAAGGCCACCACTGATCGCCCCAAAGCTCCACTCCCTTCCCGACAACCATGACCTCTGTTTTTGTGGCATTAAGCTGGAGGCAGTTGCCTGTCAGCCAGCTGGCCACCGCCTTCAGTCCGGACTGGAATCTGGGGGCATCCTGTTCCGCATCCCCGCTGAGAGTAACCGCCAGCTGTGTGTCGTCGGCATATGAGACCAAAGTTAGGCCCCACTGCCTTGCGACATCAGCCAGCGGTCTCACGTAAAGGTTAAACAACGTGGGACTCAGCGAGGAACCCTGCGGAACCCCCGAGGCCAGCGGCTGGAACCTGGACTTGAAGGGAGGGATGGCAACACAGAAGGAGCGGTTGTCTAGGAAGGAGCGGAACCACTGCAGCGCCTGGCCACCGATACCAGTCTCATCGAGTACCAGCTAGATTGTGCATCTCCATGAGTGTCTCCGGATCATTGTCTCTTAGTTCCGCACTCTCGGTGTGTTCAGAACCCGTTTCTATTTCAGATGCTGATTTCAATGCAAATATTTTCTGGAATTTTAATTTTCAAACAAACTTGAAGAGGTCTATTCTAGTTTGCACATGATCAAATTTTGCTGTTGGACAAAAGGTTACACCTCTTTTAAGTACCGTGTCCTCGTCTGTTGTAAGCTTTCTTTCAGATAGGTTTATTATTGTCTTTTCTTTGCCTACCACCGGGTGCTTGTATCTAGCGATGGTGAGCCGCGGTTGACTCCTGCAACAACTCCGTTCTCCGACGAAATTAGACAGCACTCCAAGGTCGTGTTTCAAAAAAGATTTATTGGCAGACCCCCTGCCCCCTCTGACAGGCGCGTTTCACCTTTCGGCTGCATCAGTGTCAGTGAGTGTGTAGTAGGGAAACCATTATATCGTCCACAACGCTTATAAAAAGTGAAAGTGGACTGTCCCAACCTGTTTTTTGCGGTGGCCATCTTACAGTGGGCTGGTGGGATAGGTTTTAGAATAGATTTTGTTAAAAATAATGGTTTCTAAAGTGCAAGTGTAATGTTAAAAACAATTTCTGTAACACAATTTGTATTTTTCTCTAATACTTTTACACATACCACACATGTTTTTTCAGGCAAAATCAATTGGGTTATAAAACACAGAGAAATACTCGCATTGCAATGCTCATGGCTAAAATGAATTCCTAAGGGTGCAAACTCCCAAAACCTCATATAGGGAATCCTCTTTTGTCGAACATATATCTATGAAAATATTATTTGTTACATGGTTCCGCTTGGTCATGTGGTCATAGCCTGTTACAATGTCATTGTAGTCGCCTATTTGATTCTGTGTTTACCCTCTTTGTGTTTATCGGTATGTGTCGACATCTAACATCTAAAAAAAAAAAAAAAATATATATATATATATATATATATATATACATATGGAGTAAGTTGCCTGACTGTCCTGCTATTTCCCGCAAAAACATGGCGATCCTGGCAAATTACTGCATGCTGGGACCAGTAGTTCCTCATCATAATGGAGAACCCGAGCAGGTGACACTGATTACGGCTTGGGGGAGGAGCTAACCATAACATATATTTGAACTGAGTGGGGCAGTACTGTTTGAGCAGCGCATCCATCTCCTGTGCTACATGCTGGGCGCTGAGGAGGCCACACGGCCGAAATGCATACGCCCGCCCGCGCCTTTACATTTTGCTGCAATAAAGTTTCTCCGATGTGCTCCCTCTAAGTGGCCTCAGACTTTCTTTTTGGGAAAGATTCTTGGACATATATATATATATATATCCAACGAAGATCACTCCTTCTGGATCCCTCCGACCCTAGGAAGGTGGCGTGCACGCCGGCGGAGTAGGTCCGGCTATTTCAATATTGTCCAAACAATTCAAAATCAGCGCGCTCTCAGGAAAAAAGAGGAGTATGCCGGTCTGATATAAAGTGCTGTTTAATCACAACGCGTTTCACCAAACAAATGGCTTGATCACGTGATTGTATGCTGGCAGTTCATAGGTTAAATAACATCCACAGTACAATGAACATAAACATAGGACTACGGCAGGGGTAATAGACATAGCTGAAAGATCAGGCATTACATGACACAGGTGCGCGCAAAGGAATGTGAAACAATGTAAACATTACTTAAATAATGAATGTAAAGCTAAATACTCGCCGTTATATAATATAAACAAACACTTCCCACTTAGTGTTGCTGGAATGTAAATTGTATGTCATGGGTGGCTGATGAGATGTGTGCTCTCATCGTGTGCGAGAGGTCTCAAGACTCCGCCCTTCGTGAACACGAATACCACGCCCAGTGCGTGACATGAAAAATATACGTTGTCATGTCGTAAAATAACGAATGCTGCGCATATCCTGAAACTGTGTGCCCCTTTCACAATTTAGTCTTTAAATGATGGGCAAGTGCCCGAATCCAATGATGATACCCTGGCTACACGATATCAAACCAGTTACCCTCTTGTGCCGCTCTCACGTCTAGCAAGCAAACCAGTGCCCCCGTGAACAGGAAACAGGAGAAGGGGAGAAGTCCCGTGAACGTGAAATATAAGTGAAAAAGGGCCCCTTCTCGTGTGTGCCTGCAAATGAAAGAAAACGAAAAACATGATTACAGTCAATTCTGCTCAAGCTACTAATAGCATATTGTACAATAAAAACAACGATCAGGACAAAGGTACTGATTAGACAAAGAGAAGGAAAAAGGAAACAATTGGAGGAAACTGAATTCTGTAAAATACTGTACACATTGCAAACAAAGACACCAGAGCCCTGGTGTCAAGCGGAGACCTGAACATCAAATCACACATATTATTTTTTAAGATGTACTGATAAATCCTCATTTTCATTCAGTCCCCCCGGGGTTTTGGTTTGGAAATCAATGATGAGTTTGGACTCCCTTTGGCGCAGTTTCAGAACTCTATTACCACCCCTGGGATTCTTAGTGATTTGTTCCAGGACAATAAAGCTTAACTCCCTCACATTGGAGAAATGAGTTTCTCTGAAGTGACGAGCCACCGGATATTTGGGGTCAAAGTTGGTGATGGCTCTAGTGTGCTCCAATATCCTCTTCTTGGCCATGCACGTGGTGCTGCCAATGTACCATTTGTTGCACGTGCATGTAATGGCATATACAACAAATGTGGAGCTGCAAGTGAGAAAAGATGTAATCCTTTTATAAATCCCATTGTGAGTGACCTCCTTACACGATTTACTGTTGGCACAAGCCTTGCTGTGTCCGCAAGGGTAGAAGCCATCAATACCTTCTATGTTGGTAGGGGGATATACCGTGATGTCACTGTGGACCAACATATCACGTATATTCCTGCCACGTCTGTACGTGATACTGGGTCTAGTGGGAAGATCTGCTCCTAGTACATTATCACATTTAAGAACATCCCAGTTTTTGGTTATGATTTTCTTTATGGATTGGGCATCTGAGCTGTACGTAAGGATGAGTCTGGTGGTTTGTCCGTTCTTATCATCATCCCCTGATTTGTCACTGATGGTTTCAGTTCTATCTATGGAGTTAACCCTCGTCTTTGCTTTCTTCAGAACCCATTCAGGGTAACCCCTTTCTCTGAATCTCGCCATCATGGTCTTGCTTTCATCCTCAAAACCCTGAGTAGTGTTGCAGTTGCGTTTTGCCCTCAGCAGTTCACCAAACGGAATGCTCCATTTTAGATTATCAGGGTGACTGCTGAGGGCATGCAGCATACTGTTACCTGCAGTACTCTTGCGAAAGAGTGAAGTGTGAACTTTGTTGTTTTTGATCTCCACTCTGACATCAAGATACTCTATTGTTGTTGTACTCTTATTGCCACTTAAGACAATATTCCTGTCATTGCGGTTGAGTTTATCTATAAAGACATCAGCCTCTTCCATAGTGCCATTCCACACAATAAAAAGGTCATCTATATACCTCAGCCATACAGATACCTTCTCAAAATCAGATTGTAGACTGGTGTCCTTGCGTATGTCAGATTCCCACTTCCCCAGCAACAAATTCGCAAAGCTGGGCGAAAAACATGATCCCATAGCCGAACCACTCAATTGTCTGTACAGTTCTCCGTTAAACATGAAGATGTTGTATTTGAGACAGTATTGTATCATGTCTAATATCATGCGAGTGTGTTCTCTGAATCTGACATGTCTGCTTTTCAGAAATTCTTCACAGGCCTCAAGTCCTTGTTCGTGATCTATTATGGTGTACAGACTCTGTACATCGAGTGTGATCAAAATCGAGTCTGTATCCCATACTAGATTCTCAATCTTCTTGAGAAAATCCTTGGTATCCTTGACATGACTGGCCAAGTTCATCACAAATTCTCTCAAAAAATGATCGATATATTTTGATACCATCTCTGATGCACTGCCCCTGGATGACACAATGGGTCTACCTGGTGGATTAATTTTGTTCTTATGTACTTTAGGTAATAAGTAAAGCACAGGAAGTACAGGAAAATCACATTTCAGATATTTAAACTCTTCCCATGACAGAATACCTCTTTCTTTCCAGTCTAAGAGGGAATCGCACAAAATGGTAATGCTTTCGTGATAACGTAATGTGTCAATGGTTTCATAAAAACGACTGTCTGACAATTGTCTGTTAGCTTCATTTATATACATGTCTCTGTCAAGCACCACAATATTACCCCCCTTATCAGCTGGACGGATGACAATGTTCCCATCGTCCATCAGGGATTTTATGGCTTCACGTTGTTTGTGTGTCATGTTTTGATTCTCTGCTTTCCAGTGTTTTTTGTGTCTAAGTTCATTGAGACTCTTGTTGACACACTCGTGAAATGTGTCTATACTGTCATGTGGTAAAATGGGCACGAACTGAGATTTAGTTCTAAAATCAGTATTAGCTGCTGTATCAGTGCAAATGTCTAAATCTGATAAAAGTTGTGTGGTACTTATGGGTGCCAAATCATCGTTTTCATTCATGCCTAATTCAATAACAGTATTCAGGGTTTCACTGTCTCAAATATCAAAGTAGTATACATTGGGTAGGTCAGACACAGTATTCTTGTTAACTTTAGATTGGCCTTTCAGTTTAAACCATTTCTTCAATTTCAATTTCCTTGTGTATTTAAACAAGTCAATACGATTATCAGTGTATCTGGATGAGGAAGAGGGGCAAAAAGATAGTCCTAGGCATAAGGTCCGTTTTTCCATCATATTAAGTTCTCTCTTAGATAGATTTATGATAGTGTTATTTACCGTTTTGTCATCCATTATTTTCCCTTCTTGGCGCGTCCTCTGTTGGTTCCCATAACGCCACGTCCCTTGCCTCTTTTGCCACCGTTGTTTGATCCGCAATTTTCTGTTTCTGCGTTTCCCCTTCCGCGTCCTCTTCCTCGTCCCCCTTGTCCCCTGGTTTTGGGTACTGGTGTTTCTCTTGTCGTAAACCGTCCCCTCCGCAGGGTCCGGTATTCGTCTAAAAAATTCAGCTGTTTCTTGCCCATAGGTGGTGCCGCCCCATTGATGGTAGAGACATCCGATTCACTGCCACTGGTGCGATTGTCATCATTGCTCATGTTGACATTACTTCTGTCTGCAGACATGTCGCACACTCCATCCTGTTTGTATAAGTGGTCATATTTGTGACTGAAAGTGAGGATCCGGCCACTATCATAATCAGCAAAGTCACGATTCCATTTCCTTTCTTTACGTGCTTTGATCTCATCTTCATGTTTGACCAGTCTTTCCTTAATCATTTTGAGTTTGCTCTCTAAACTTGCAGTGGCAGTGTTTTTTGTGATCTCGTCCATAAGTTCTATAATTTCTTTAATGATTTCCTCACGATCTAGCCAAGCATACTTTATGAGGATTTCCAACATCCTGCGCGAGCTGCTGGCTGAATTTGATGACCACTCTTCCAACATCAAGGGATTGGGTTTTTCGTAAGTTGGGATTGTAAATATTCTTAGACCTCTGGGGACCATGTTTTCATCCACATAGTGTTGAAGTGATGTAGCTTCCCACCATTTGGTGATTTCCACTTTTTTTAGTTTTTCTAGTGTTTTAAACTTCTGGTCTATGGGTTCAATTCTCGCAGTTGCTGCCACGCCCCCTGTCGAGTTATTTGTGAAAGTTTTGCGTACAAACATAGTTTTTGCCGCTTTTGTGCGTTCCTCGCTTTCCTCCATTTATCCTCCTCTTTTAAACAGCGCTAATGAATGATTTCGGGCACACTCGCTCTAATGACCCCCCGGTAGATACCGGGTTCCTTCTGCCAGTATTAGTTCAGCAACGCAGAGATTGTGTAGTGGAATCCTACCAGGATATCCATGTACTAGGTTCAATATGGTAAACCTCTGTCACGGGGGTGGAATGTTAGCCAGAACAACCCTAAGGTATAAGCGCGGTATGCCCGGAGTTCCCCGCTGCCCCAGAGAGTCAGGTGTGGCGCGCAACCTACGTTGTTTGCCACCACCCCTACCCCTAAAGGACGGAAGAACCCTGCTTCCGCTTACCTTATATGTGGGTGTCAGTGGCTTCGTCACCTCCCTCCCTGCTGTAGCTGGACACGTCAACGGCCGGTCTATGATGGAGATCCTCAATCGATATCCAACGAAAATCACTCCTTCTGGATCCCTCCGACCCTAGGAAGGTGGCGTGCACGCCGGCGGAGTAGGTCTGGCTATTTCAATATTGTCCAAACAATTCAAAATCAGCACGCTCTCAGGAAAAAAGAGGAGTATGCCGGTCTGATATAAAGTGCTGTTTAATCACAACGCGTTTCACCAAACAAATGGCTTGATCACGTGATTGTATGCTGGCAGTTCATAGGTTAAATAACATCCACAGTACAATGAACATAAACATAGGACTACGGCAGGGGTAATAGACATCCCCAGTAGGTAGTTATAATGAGGACCTAGTTTCCATAGTAAAATAATTTTTTGACTTGCTTATAACTTTTTTGTGCCGTTCTTCACAATATATATATATATATATATATATATATATATATATATATATATATATATATATATATATGTGTGTGCGTGTGTGTGTGTGTGTGTGTGTGTATACAGCAGATACAGATACTTGAGCTAACTAACTTTAAAAAAAAAAACTTTATTGGCATTTCGTCACATACAACCAAACATTGCCTTTATACATGACATTTCATTGAGCATTATGAAGGATAAGTGAGGTTAATGGATGAATGCAGAAGAGAAGAAGACATTATACCATAACAGTTATTACCAATTATACAGTGTTGCTAGGCCAGAATAAACAGAAAATCTATGTCCCTGTATGTCCTTCAGGGCTCAGGTAATTGTCTACAATGCATGCCTTCTAATAACTATATAACTCCCTCCCACCCTCCCCAACTTTTCCCCTCACTGGTAGCCCTTTAAAGGTATAGCATATGAGTGTTGTGCAGGGTCCCATACTGTATTCATGTGTGGTGTGCAGGCTTTTGAAAGAGGTTTGCTTATGTTCTAGTTTGTGTCCCAAAGGCCCAAGCATCAGCACACCAGGAGTCAGGGTTGTAGGGGCTAGGGCATGTATGTAGGCCGCGCCAGTTAATAAACCTCTTCTGCGTTTTTGTACTGTCTGCCTTGTCCTCTTCAGGAGTGGAGCGGCCAGGTAGGCACGGGTCGGGGGGGGGAGGGGGCACTGGTGCAAGTAGTTATGCGTCTGGTGGGTCCAGGACCTTAAATGCTACAATGTGAGCGTCCCATTCCAATGCTATTGGTTTCCTTCGCAGGCCTTTGTATTCTTCCCTACGGAGTGCATTGCTTTCGTTTGTTGTACATTTAATAACTCCCCCCCACCAGGATAAAACAATCGAAGGGGAGGCAGATTTCCATTACCTTGTGATTTTCCGCTTCGCTAGAAACAATGTAAACTCTACAAACTTGGTTTGTGCTTTGCTATTCTTGGGCCGGAGATAGATACCTAGTAGGCAGCTGTCTGCTGCACAATGGGTGGCCTACCCCGTCACCCTCCCTTTGTCTTCCATCACTCATAGCAAGTAGACAGATAGGGCAGGACCAGATCATATGTAAGACCTAAGCTAACTATAACTTACTTCTCTGCATTGCACTGCATATGACCTCACATACTAGATCAATCATGACATGATCTTTGACATCACTGATGCATCTCACATGACTTCACTAAGGACATCATGCAGTGATTGTGAGTGTTATATAAGAGTTTATGAGTATTAAACATAAATACTAAGTTACTAAAAAGTTAAATTCGTTTACTAGGTGTACTACTACTGAGTGATACTACTTCTGACATATATTATGTGAGGTGAGTGGCTGTGTGACTGTGTGTATCTGTCCGTGAGTGGGTGTCTGAATGGTTGTATGGGTGTGTGAGTGACTGTATGGGTATATAAGCAGGTATGTGAGTAGCTGTATGGGTTAGTGAATGGCTGCATTGTTGAGTGAGTGGGAATGTGAGTGACTGTATGGGTGAGTGGGTGGCTTTTGAGTAGGGGTAAGTATGGGTGAGTGGGTATGTGAGTAGCTGTGTGGATGACAGTGGCTTTATGAGTGGCTATATGAGCGAGTGGCTGGGTGTGTAAGTGGTTGTATAGATGGCTGAGTAGCTGTTTGAGTGGGTGTTTGGTTAAGTGAGTTGCTTTGTGAGTAGCTGTATTGGAGAGTGAGTGGTTGTATGGGTGAGTGAGCAGGTGTGAGTGGTTGTATGGATGTGTGAATGGGTCTGCAAGTGTTGTTTGGGTATGTGAGTGATTGTACCAGCAAGTGAGCGGCCGTGTTGTAAGACTCTATGGGTGAGTGAGTGGGTGTGTGAGTGGCTGTAAGGATGAATATATAGGTGTGTGAGTAGCTGTATGGGTGAGTATGTGGCTGTGTGAGTGACCATATGGATGAGTGAGTGGTTGTGTGAATAGAGTAGCTGCATGGGTAAGTGAGTGGTTGTGTGAGTGACTGTATGTGTGAGTGGCTCTACGGATGAGTGAGTGTGTGAGTTGTTGTTGTATGGGTGAGAGAGTAGCTGTGTTGAGAATCTCTATGGGTAAGTACATGACTGTGTGAGTAGCTATATGGGTGAGTGAGTTGTTGTGTGACTAGCTGAATGGGGGAGCGTGTGTTTGTATGAGTGACTGTATGAGTGAGTGGGTGTATGAGTGGCTCCATGGATGAGTGAGAGGGTGTGTGAGCAATTGTATATGTCTGTGAATGGGTATGTGAGTGGTTGTATGGGTATGTTAGTGGGTGTATGAGAGGTTGTATGGAAGTATTAATAGGTATGTGAATTGTTCTGTAGATGATGTCATCAGTGATGTCCTCAATTATGTAATTTGAGATGTCATCAGTGATGCCACGACTATGTCATGAGTGATGTAATATGTGAGGTCATAAGCAGTGCATGGTGGGGGCATTAGTTATAGGTAGCCCAGTTAATTATAACTGCTGAATTTCTATGGTTTTGTGAGTGGGAAATCGGAGTCTAACTATAACATCCCTCTAACCGTTGTTTTTTTCACTGAATTTCTAAGGTTTTTTTAATTCCACTTTCTAACTATAATGTCCCTGTAACCTTTCATTCTTTCAGTGCATTTCTAAGGTTTTTTATGTTATTTCCTAACTATAATGTCTGTGTAACCTTCGATTTGTTTTGTGAATTTCAAAGTTTTTAAAATTGTATTTCCTAACAGTAACCCATAACCTTTGAGAGTGGGTGTGTGAGTGGCTGGATAGGTCGATGAGTGGGCATGTGAGTAGCTGTATGGGTCTGTGAGTGGGTGTGTATATAGGCTTGTGGGTGTATGAGTGGCTGTATGGGTCTGTGAGTGGCTGTATAGGTCTGTGATGGGTGTGTGAGTACCTGTATCAGTTGGTAACTGGGTGTGGGAGTAGCTGTATGGGTCTGTGAGTAGATGAGTGAGTACCTGTAAGGGTATATGAGTGGGTCTGTGAGTAGTTTTGAGATTGTGTGAGTGTGTGTTTGAATGGATTTGTGAGTTCATGAGTGGCTGTGTGAGTGGCTGTATGGGTCTGTGAATGGGTGTGTGAGTAGCTGTGTGTGTATGTGAGCGGGTGTATGAGTGGCTGTATGGATCTATATTTGAAAGTGTGAGTGGCTCTATGGGTATGTGGGTGGTTTTGTGAGTGGTTGTGTGAGCGGGTGTATGAGAGGTTGTATGGGGGTATGAATGGGTATATGAGTGGGTCTGTGGAAGATGTCATGAGTGATGTAATATGTGAGGTCATATGCAGTACACGGTGGAGGTATAAGCTATAGTTAGCTCAGGTAACTATAACTGCTGAATTTCTATGGTTTTATGGATGTGAAATCTGAGTCTAATTGTAACCTTTGTTTTTTCTGTGAATTCCTTAGGTTTTTTAATCTATTTCCCAACTATATTGTCCTTGTAATCTTTGTTTTTTTCAGTGAAACTCAATTAACTCCAAAAAGCAATCCTCTAGGCCGATGTTGTTCAGTTTGTTTTCTTTATTCAGAATAATATGTTGGTGTCAGTCAGCTTCCAACCAAAATTATCATTGATACAACAGGGTGTGTGAGTGTGTCTTTGAGTGGATTTGTGAGTCTGTGAGTGGGTGTGTGAGTGGCTGTATTGGTCTGTGAGTGGGTGGGTGAGTAGCTGTGTGGGTGTGTGAGTAGGTTTGTGAGTGGCTGTATGGGTCTGTTAGTGAATATGTGAGTGGCTGTATAGATCTGTAAGTAGGTGTGTGAGTGGTTGTATGGGTGTGTGAGTCGATGTGTGAGTGGTTTTGTGTATGTATGAGTGGGTGCATGAGTGGCTGTATGGGTCTGTGAATGGGTGCATGAGTGGTAATGTGGGTGTGTGAGTGACTGTCTGGGTCTGTGAGTAGGTGTGTGAGTACTTTTGTGGGTTTGTGGGTGTATGAGTGACTGGATGGTTGTGTAAGTGGGTGCATGAGTAGCTGTGTGGGCCTGTGATTAGATGTGATGGTAGCTAAATGGGTGTGTGAGTGGGTGCCTAAGCGTCTGTGTGGATCTGTCAGTAGCTGTGCGAATGACTGGGCCAGAACGGAAGCTAACCTGCTCCTTTATCTGACAAGAGCTCACAGTTTTACATAAAATGTCGACCCAACTGGAGTACTTTCTATTGGTTAAATAGTAAGTGCTTACTCATTGGGTAAATGCCTGGGGCATATTCTACAGCTGTGTAATGAACCAGGAAGAAATATCTCCAGTGACCTTCTGTGCGTTTAGTTTACGCAATGTGATTATTCCTCATGTGTCTTCTTCCAGAAATCTATGTTAACATGAATTCTGGTTTGGAGAAGATAACGAGACTACAAAGAGGTGAATCTCCACCAAACAAGGGTACTTCCTTTTAACTGTATAAAGTAAGTGTTTATTTGTTTGGTGGTGATGTCCTCATATTTATCGCATCAAGAAGACCTCACCAAAATCGGCAGGAAATACACTGAGGGACCTTTTGGTAAGCTCCCCACCATACTGTCGGAAGGCGGGAAAACCTTTGCATACTACTACAGTGGACCGGGCAGGGCCAAACGGGTGAGGCTGCCAGGTCATTTTGCACACTTGGATACTCGTAGTAATTTAAAGGTAGAATCATGGACTCTGCTTTCATCAGGAGAGGGCAAGAATGAACCCACTCATCACAGTCACTACATATTGCGCTCTGATAGCTCAACGATGCATTCACCTCCACCAAGGATTTCAGATCGTTTTTCAATCAAGAATTGCCAAGAAAACACACTTGCTTTGCCTTTGCCAAGCCCAGGAAGATAGTATCATTTGTCCTTTACAGAAGTAGAACTTCAGCTGGTGCACCTGCTATATTTATATTTGTAAGTTCTTCCAGTTCAGGTTTAATTTCTGTGAAATGAACATCAGGGCCAGCATGGAACCACACCTGCCTAAACCCTGCTGTTGAAGGTTAGACGCGGCAAGGCATATAGCATGCCTATCACTTAATTCTAGTGCCTAACTGTTTGGATCACATTTTAAAATCTTTTAACTTGCGTCGATTTCAAGTTTTATCTCTCACCTCCTAGCTTTCTGCTAAGCCGACCCTGTTCCGCCACAGCTTGTGCAGCTTGAGCGGAGGGACTTGCATTGCAGAATGCTCCCACATCCACCGGAGGTGAGTGTTTTGCCAGTTAGCGCTCTAGACGCTGCTGCCTCTCTTCCCCCTCCCTCGGTTCCTCCCTCCCTCCCTCCCTCCCTCACTCCCTTCATAAACCAGGAAAGAGCGCAGATGCGCAGCGGTCACGTGCAGCAGCGCACCAAAGGCGAGCCCGTTTGCGCCCGTCCCCACCTGGCTGTTGCCGGAAGCCAGAACGCCTCCCTTATTTACCCCTCTGCGTCCCTCTCTACTCGTACCCACCTTTATCCAACTGCTCACCTTCATCCTTGCCCATAATAATGGCAGTCCAATGCTACTCGAGCAAAGAACTCAGGGCACTAAACAAACTATACTCGGCCAGTCCCCCTGAGAGGTTCACTGCAACCTCCCAAAGAAGACGCGGGAAACGTTCCAACTGAACCGCTCCCTCACCCCAAACTTTGCCTGACTAACCCTGCAGGTTGCAACTTGGCTGACCAACCTAAACAATTAACAGGGCTTTATTGTAATGCTCGTTCAATTACAAGACATTCTATTGAGATATGGAGCCTGCTATACTCCGAAAAGCCTGACTTATGTTTCGTAACCAAAACTTGGCTCCATGAGTCTGCCCTCCCTGATATTGCAATCGTCTTCCCCCTGGACTATCAGCTTATCAGACTTGACAAGAGAGGAGGGGGCCAAGCAATTGCATTTAGGGTCTGCACTAAGATTAGTATACTGGAAACCTCTCTCTTGGAATGTGGTGAACTCTGTATTTTCAGAATGGAGAACTTTACCAAGGGAACCTGGAGAGGTGCCTTAGTCTACTGACCCCCCGGCACCAAAACTAACTTCACCAACCTCTTGATGGAGACTATTGCACCACATGTACTAACGGCCGACAACTTTCTCCTTATCAGCGATTTCAATTTCCATGCTGAACTTTCATCTGACACCAACACGTGCCAACTGATTAACAGTTTTAACACTCTGGGTCTTCGACAATTGGTTACCGGGCCCGCACATTCAGCAGGTCATACCCTCGACCTCCTGTTTACCAATACACCTTATATCAAAGTGGAGCCCCCTATCCCAGTACTCTGATCAGATCATCACTTATTAAAATTATCTTTACAGCATGTCTATACTCACAGCAACTCCAGCAGAGATCAGAAATGGAGCAGACCCTAGAAGAAAGTCAGCCTAGCCACTTTCTCACCCCACTTTAGCCCCCCCCCCTTTGCTAACACTGATAACATAAATCTTGCAGTTGACACCTTTGAGAAGGCCATTACCCAGGCCCTCGACATTATCACCCCCTTGACTAAGGTGAAACGCAAGCACAAAAGGTCACCGTGGTTCACCGAAGCCTTAAAATCTGACAAACTGGTGAGTAGGGAAGATGAACGAAAATGGAGGAACTCTGAAAGCACAGAGGATAGGCATGCATATAAATTTATATATAGACGCAACCTTGACAACATCAAAACAGTCAAAAAAACACACATGGGTGACAGAATAAACAAGGCCGCCAATATACACAAAGAACTTTACAAAATATTAAAGGAATTCACTAGTCCCTCCTCCTGCCAGTCTGAAAACCCTGTCTCACAGGATTGGGTGGAGACACTATTCACCTTCTCTTGGATAAAATTACCACAATCCACAGCCTCTTTCTTAATCAGATATTGGAACATCATTACAACTTGTCTGACAGCAATCATACACCCACCTTAATCTCTCCAAACAAATTGACCAAATTCACCCAAGAAGATGTCAGCATTGCCCATTCTAAGGTCAAATCAGGCTTTCCCGCTCACCCTTGACCCTGCTAGGTAGGTCGCTCCCCCTCTGCACAGCACCACCTATGTGTCCTTGCCCCAGCTGCCGCTGCTGGGGAAGTTCAAGGCCCTCCTCCACCCACAGGCTACCACCTGCGCCTCATCCCTGGTGGCCAGTGGTAGGCCGTAGGTTTGTATCTTCTCCTGTATTGTAATGTATTGCCTTTATTGTTATTCTGGTGTCTGTGACTGCTGTTGTCTGTTTTTCCACAGTGCCTGTATCTGGTTTGTGCCCTCTTTTCCTTCTGTTCCCTTCATTGCCCCGTGTTTCTCTGCCCGTTTTGCCTTCTGTTCCCTTCGTTGCCCTGTGTTTCTCTGCCCGTTTTGCCTTCTGTTCCCTTCGTTGCCCCCGTTATTCTGTGCCCGTTTTTGCCTTCTGTTCCCTTGTTGCCCCGTATTCGGGGCCCTTTTGCCTTCTGATCTCCTCGTCCCCCTCACCGCTCCCGCTCCAGCCGCTGCGTCCCCTGCGGCCCACACCCCTGAACGCCCATTCACTGCCCCTACCCTGCCACCCACCTCCCAGCTGCTCCTCCCTCCCAGACGGGCGTGCCTAAGGCAAGCCCGTCTGCACCCATCTGCGCCTGGACCGCGCCCATCACCAGCTCCCCTGGTGCCCCGTGCCCGCCACGACGACCGCCGCTGCTACAATGCCAGCACACTCCACGCTCTCAACTCCGGACGGACCCACACCTGCTTCAAAGCCACCCCGAAACGCACACAGGGTCCCTTCACCTGCCCGAACTGCAGCTTCACCAGCCTCAGAGCCGCCGAACCAACCAAGAAAGGCCACAATCACCTCCGATGCAACCTACTGAACACCCGCTCCGCACACAAACATGCCTTCGAGCTCTTGGACCTGCTCGACACCTCATCCCTGGACGTCGTCTTCCTGACAGAGACCTGGATGAACGATTCCTCCGCACCCGACATCGCCATTGCCATCCCAGATGGCTACAAGATCACCCGCAGAGACCGCCCCAACGGAGTCGGAGGAGGAATCGCCATTGTCAACAAGAATAGCATCAGAGTCTCGACCAGCACCGACGACACTCTCAGCACCGCCGAACACATGCATTTCCAGATCCACACAGACCCCAACTTCACTCTCAGAGGCACCCTCGTCCACAGACCCCCGGGCCCCAACCCCAGTTCAGCGACTCCATCGCCGACTTCATCAGCATGCACGCCCTGACCTCCACCACCTACATCCTCCTCGGAGACCTAAACTTTCACCTTGAGAACAACAAGGACAGGAACTCCACCACCCTGATCGATAACCTCGCCAACCTCAGAATGAGGCAACTCGTCACAACACCTACTCACTCTGCCTGCCACACGCTTGACCCCGTCTTCTCCTGAAGCTCCCACATCTCCTTCAGCCACACCACCGAACTCCTCTGGACCGACCACCGCTGCATCCACTTCATCTAACAGAAACCCACCACACACCACCGCACCCAACAGATCCCCCACCGCTACTGGAGCAAAATCACCAAAGTCCAACTACATGCAAACCTTGCTCTCAGCCCACCCACCGAACCCTCCAACACTGACGACGCTGCCCACAGCCTCAGACGCTGGATCGACTATTGCGCCAACACCCTCGCCCCGCTGAAGAAACCCTTCTACAGAGACACCAGCAAGAGGGCCAACTGGTTCACTCCAGAACTCCTAGCCTCCAAGCGAGCCTGCCGGAAACTAGAGAAGATATGGCACAGT
This sequence comes from Lissotriton helveticus, assembly GCF_964261635.1. NCBI lineage: Eukaryota > Metazoa > Chordata > Amphibia > Caudata > Salamandridae > Lissotriton > Lissotriton helveticus. The sequence goes on from NC_136065.1 coordinate 932,220,011, forward strand.
GAGCAGACCCCGGACAGCCACACAGCCTACAAGGACGCCATCCGCAACCACCATCACCTCATCAGGACTGCCAAGAGGACCTCCTTCAAAGACCGTCTCGACAACAACGCACACAATAGCAAGAAGCTGTTCAACATCGTGAAGAAACTTTGCAACCCCAGCTCCAACACCAACGACATCCCGCAGTTGGAAGGCCTGTGCGACTCCCTCACCACTTTTTTCCACTGCAAGATAGCAGACATCCACAACAGCTTCAACACCCAGACAGCCCCAACAGACATCAACAGAACTGACTCTCTGCACACCATCGACCACGACCCCCTGCTAGAATGGGCCAATGTGAGTATTGAAGACCATAAGCACTATCCACACCGGCTCCCCGTCAGACCCATTCACGCACCACATCTTCAACAAAGCCAGCAGCTCCATCGCACCCCATCTGCGCAACATCATCAATCTCTCCCTCGAGACCGCAACCTTCCCAGAGAGCTGGAAGCACTCCGAGATGAACGTCCTACTCAAAAAACCCAAGGCGGACCCAAGAGACCTCAAGAACTTCCGGCCCATCTCTCTGCTTCCGTTCCCGGCCAAGGTCATCGAGAAGATCATCAACAGACAGCTAACCCGATGCCTCGAAGAAAATAGAATCCTTGACCCTTCCCAGTCAGGGTTCCGCAGCAACCACAGCACCGAGACTGCCCTCATTGCCACCACCAACGACATCAGGACCCTGCTGGACAACTGTGAGACCACTGCCCTCATTATCCTGGACCTCTCCGCCGTCTTCGACACCGTCTGCCACCGCACACTACGCGCATGCCTCCACGCCGTAGGTATCCGAGACAAGGCTCTGGAATAGACTACCTCATTCCTCTCCTGCAGAACCCTGAGCGTCTGCCTCCCCCCATTCTGATCCGAATCCTCCAAGATCATATGAGGCGTATCCCAGGGATCTTCCCTTGGCCCAACACTGTTCAACATCTACATGGCCCTGCTCGCACACGTCGCCCGATAGCATGACCTCAACATAATCTACTACGCCGATGACACTCAATTGATCCTCTCCCTCACCAAGGACACCATCACCACCAAATCCAGCCTCCATGAAGGAATGAAGACCTTCGCCGACTGGATAAAGATCAGCAAACTGAAGCTGAGCACGGACAAGACGGAGGTCCTCATCCTCGGCTCCAACCCTTCAGCCTGGGATGACTCCTGGTGGCCGACGGCACTGGGGGCAGCCCCGACACCCACCGACCATGCACACAACCTGGGAATCATCATCGACACAACGCTCTCCATGACCAAACAAGTCAACACCATCTCCTCCTCCTGCTTCAACACGCTCTGCATGCTCCGCAAGATCTACAGGTGGATCCCAACAGATACAAGAAGAAAGGTCACTCAGGCCCTCGTCAGCAGCAGACTCAACTACGGAAATGCCCTTTATGCGAGAGCCCCGACCAAGCTCATCAAACAACTGCAACACATCCAAAACGCCTCTGCACGACTGATCCTCGACATACCACGCCACAGCCACATCACCCCCACATGAGAAACCTGCACTGGCTCCCCATCAACAAGAGGATTTCCTTCTAGCTCCTCATCCTACACACACAAGGCACTCCACAAGACCGACCCAGTCTACCTCAACAGATGACTTTCCTTCTACATCCCAAACCGCCAGCTCCGCTCCGCTGACCTTGCACTCGCCACCGTCCCTCGCATCAGAAGAACAACCACCGGTGGTAGATCCTTCTCCCACCTCGCAGCCAAGCCCTGGAACATCCTCCCACTGAGCCTACGACAGACCCAAGACCTGCTGACCTTCAGGAGGCTACTCAATACCTGGCTGTGTGACCAGTAGCGGCCCCCCTCCCAGCGCCTTGAGACCCTTGCGGGTATGTAGTGTGCTCTACAAATGACTGATTGATTGATTGATTGATTGATTGATTGACCCAGTCTCACCTCACACTCTGTCCAACATTGGACTAACTCTTCTCAAAAGCCTCACTGACCTTTTTAATTTATCCTTAAGTTGTGCAACTGTTCCCACAAAATAGAAAGCAGCTAGGGTCAAGCCTATTCTAAAAAAAACTATCATCGACCCTAAGGAACCCAACAACTATTGGCCATCTCTCTTCTCCCTTTTTTGGGAAAGTCCTTGAGTTCTTAATCAATAAGCAACTCTCAACCTTACTAGAAAGCCATAAATCGTTGGACCTTTCCCAATCTGGGTTCTGGGCGGCCTACAGCACTGAAATATCGCTGATAGAGGTAGTAAACAATATAAGACTTGCCCTGGACACCGGGCAGTCAGCCATGCTGGTACTACTTGATCTATCAGCTGCGTTTGACACTATCTCCCACAGGACTCTTGTGAATCGACTGTGGGAGTTGGGAATCAGGGGAACTGCCTTAAACTGGCTCAGGAGTTACTTAACTGATCGTACTTCGATGGTACAAATTGGTACCCTCATCTCTTGTAGCCAGTCAGTTGACAAGAGAGTTCCCCAGGGATCCATTCTAAGTCCCACGCTTTTCAATCTCTATGTGGCACCCCTAGCAAGAGTGATTAGATTGCATGGTTTCGACACTGTTGTTGTATGGCGTTTTAGATTCCGAATGGATTTTCCCAATTCATGCCCTTATATAGGTACAATTCATGTTGCCCTTATATGGCATAGAAATCAAGCCCTTATTTAGGCATAGCCCATGCAGTCCAAATACAGGCATGGCTACTTCCATCCATTCACCAAACGTCACAGCGATTTCTTGGAAAACCAGCTTAAGCCGTTAGGGACTTCCCCTTGCTTGAATATTGATTTCTCCAAGAACTCAGTTTGTTTTACAACGAACATCCATTCCTGAGGGGTTCATTCATGACGTTCATATGCCCGACTTTACGTCAAACATGGCATTCCTAAACACCTTCAAGGTATAAATATACCTTCACTTGCTAAGGCAAAGCACGGTGGTTCGGAGCAGTTCGATGACCTACTTGCCCGACGCAGCTCGCTACAGCAAGTACTGAAGGAAGCCTACTCTCCAGCTGACGCACTGATCAGGAAGCTACCCTCCTCTTCTGAGAAATCCAGCTTCAGTGTTTCTGACTCCCCTTGCGGGGTGTTGGGAAATCGAGTCCCGAGACAGAGATACCAGACCTCCTTCATTCTAAGGTATGGAGCTGATTAGAACCTAGAGAAACCTTTGGTAGATTCTTGGCAAAAACTAAACCTATGCTAAAGACCATACTTACTTCTTCCCTCGTACTAGACTTAGGTAAGGGTCATTGGGTTAGGCGTATTTTACAAGCACCAGTTGAGTATTTTAGCCTGTGTTATTTATGTATGTATTTTTATATGGCTTAGAAAACATACAATGCTATTACAGAATTATTTTATAATACTATTCTGGTGGTACGGATTATACTTTTCATTCTGTCTAACGAGTGTAGCAGTTCACCTCTCTTGCAAGAGAAAGAAGACTGTTCAATAAATCCTTTTATTGAAAACACCTGTCTCGCTATTTCTCTGCAAACTCTGTAGAAACGAAGCATGCACGATTGACTGAGAGAAATACTTATCTATTGTTTCCACGACTCTGAAGATAGTTATTCCAGTCCTAGGGAACCAAAGTTGTCATGTTTATGCGGTTGTCAGAAACCAATCCATTCTTGTGAATTCGAGAAAGTTTCTAGTGACCTCTGAGCTAGCTGGCACTCACAATTAAGTTTAGTATATTCGATAGAGACCTACTGACCTAAGTCCTACGTCATATCTATAGGATATCTTATTCCAATGCACAGAGCCTATTGGGAATATAGAAACTACACTACACTGTTCCGTACGCAGGCAACAAACAACTATTGATCACTCTTGGCCCTGATCTAACTGACACAAAATACAGATTCATAAATTGCATGACTGACATCAACTTCCCGATGCAAACCAACCATCTGCAACTCAATGCCAGCTAGACTGAGATCATTTTATTTAGGAAAGCACAAGAACTATGGTCCAGTGACTGGTGCTCTCCCAATCTTGGCCCCTGTCCTTCCCCCAAACTTGTGGTCTGTAACCTTGGAGTGAAGATCGACAACAACTTGTCCATGAAAGACCATGTTAACCATGTGACGGGCATCTGCTATGAAATAATGCAAAACTTACACAAGATCTTCCAATGGATCCCAGTTGTATCCAGGATGCTGCTGTTCCAAGATCTAATCATCAGTTGGCTCGATTACGGAAACCCCCAGATGGCGTCCATCAATGAAGAGCTACTTACCAAACTCCAAGTGCTACAGAACACTGCCGCCAGACTTATATTAAATCTACCTTCACGGTCTCCATCGCCACCAAGTCAGAGAGCTCTCCACTGGCTCCCTATCCGGAAATGCATCCGTTTTAAGATTATATGTCTTGTACCTAAAACCATTTATGGTAACAGGCCAAGTTATCTTGCCCAAAAATTCAAGAAGTAAAAAATGTTCAGATCCCCACTGTTAGGAAAACCAGCTGGGGAGGCAGGAGCTTTATCACCTGCGCGTCCAAGGCTTGGATTTTCTTGATTCATTCAGATAGCGTTTTTTCAAATGTCAACTTAATGCTTAGAATGAAACATTGCGTAAATGCATACAACACAAATGCTCCTTTCATATACAACCAGTACCATTGCATTTTTTATGTATTTTGGGTGGGTTTTAAACACTTGTGTAGATAGTATTTAGATAAGTTTATTCATGTTTAGAACTTAGTATTTAGTAGAAGTCGTACATAAGAAAATGGAGTGGGTGTTGTTTGGCATTTTAGATTCCTAATGGATTTGCCCGATTCAGGCCCTTATATAGGTACGATTCATGTTGCCCTTATATAGGCATAGAAATCAAGCCCTTATTTAGGCATTGCCCATGCAGTTCAAATACAGGCATGGCTACTTCCATCTGTTCACCAAACATCACAACGATTTCTTGGAAAAACAGCTTAAGCCATTAAGGACTTCCCCTTGCTTGAATATTGATTTCTCCAAGAACTCAGTTAGTTTTACAATGAACATTTATACCTTAGGGGGTTCATTCATGACGTTCATATGCCCGACTTTACGCCAAACATGGCATTCCTAAACACCTTCAAGGTATAAATATACCTTCACTTGCTATGCCACAGCACGGTGGTTCGGAGCAGTTCGATGACCTACTTGCCCGATGCAGCTCGCTACAGCAAGTGCCGAAGGATGCCGACTCTCCAGCTGATGCACTGATCAGGAAGCTGCCCTCCTCTGCTGAGAAATCCAGCTCCAAAGTTTCTGACTCCCCTTGTGGGGTGTTGGGAAGTCGAGTCCCGAGACAGAGCTACCAGACCTCCTTCATTCTAAGGTATGGAGCTGATTAGAACCTAGAGAAACCTTTGGTAGATTCTTGGCAAAAACTAAACCTATGCTAAAGACCATACTTACTTCTTCCCTCGTACTAGACCTAGGTTAGATTAATTGGGTTAGGCATATTTTAGAAGCACCAGTTGAGTATTTCAGCCTGTGTTATTTATGTATGTATTTTCATATGGCTTAGAAACCATACAATGCTATTACAGTATTATTTTATAATACTATTCTCGCTGTACGAATTATACTTTGCATTCTGTCTAACGATTGTAGCAGTTCACCGGTCTTGCATGAGAAAGAAGACTGTTCAATAATTCCTTTTATTGAAAACGCCCGTCTCACTATTTCCCTGCAAACTCTGTAGAAACAAAGCATGCACGATTGACTGAGAGAAATACTTATCTATTGTTTCCACAACTCTGAAGATAGTTATTCCAGTCCTAGGGAAACAAAGTTGTCATGTTTATGCTGTTGTCAGAAACTAATCCCTTCTTGTGAATTCGAGAAAGTTTCTAGTGACCTCTGAGCTAGCTGGCACTCACAATTAAGTTTAGTATATTCGATAGAGACCTACTGACCTAAGTCCTATGTCATATCTATAGGATATATTATTCCAATGCACAGAGCCTATTGGGAATATAGAAACTACACTACACTGTGCTGTACGCAGGCAACAAACAACTATTGATCACTCTTGGCCCTGATTTAACTGACACAAAATACAGATTCATAAATTGCATGACTGACATCAACTTCCCGATGCAAACCAACCATCTGCAACTCAATGCCAGCAAGACCGAGATCATTTTCTTTAGGAAAACACAAGAACTATGGTCCAGTGACTGATGGTCTCCCAATCTTGGCCCCTGTCCTTCCCCCAAACTGGTGGTCTGTAACCTTGGAGTGAAGATCGACAACAACTTGTCCATGAAAGACCATGTTAACCATGTGACGGGCATCTGCTATGAAATAATGCAAAACTTACGCAAGATCTTCCAATAGATCCCAGTTGTATCCAGGATGCTGCTGTTCCAAGATCTAATCATCAGTTGGCTCGATTACAGAAACCCCCAGATGGCGTCCATCAATGAAGAGCTACTTACCAAACTCCAAGTGCTACAGAACACTGCCGCCAGACTTATATTAAATCTACCTTCACGGTCTCCATCGCCACCAAGTCAGAGAGCTCTCCACTGGCTCCCTATCAGGAAACACATCCGTTTCAAGATCATATGTCTTGTACCCAAAACCATTTATGGCAACAGCCTAAGTTATCTTGCCAAAAAATTCAAGGAGCAAAAAATGTTCAGATCCCCACTGTTAGGAAAACCAGCTGGAGAGGCAGGAGCTTTATCACCTGCGCGTCAAAGGCTTGGATTTTCTTGATTCATTCAGATAGCATTTTTTCAAATGTCAACTATATGTTTAGAATGAAACATTGCTTAAATGCGTACAACACAAATGCTCCTTTCCTGTACAACCAGTACCATTGCATATTTTTTGTATTTTGGGTGGGTTTTAAACACTTGTTGTATAGATAGTATTTAGATACGTTTATTCATGTTTAGAACTTAGTATTTAGTAGAAGTCGTACATAATAAAGTGGAGTGGGTGTTGTTTGGCATTTTAGATTCCTAATGGATTTTCCTGATTCATGCCCTTATATAGGTACGATTCACGTTGCCCTTATATAGGCATAGAAATCAAACCCTTATTTAGGCATAGCCCATGCAGTCCAAGTACAGGCATGGCTACTTCCATCTGTTCACCAAGCGTCTCAACGATTTCTTGGAAAAACAGCTTAAGCCATTAAGGACTTCAACTTGCTTGAATATTGATTTCTCCAAAAACTCAGTTAGTTTTACAATGAACATCTATACCTTAGGGGGTTCATTCATGACGTTCATATGCCCAACTTTACGTCGAACATGGCATTCCTAAACACCTTCAAGGTATAAATATACCATCACTTGCTATGCCACAGCACGGTGGTTCGGAGCAGTTCGACGACCTACTTGCCCGATGCAGCTCGCTACAGCAAGTGCCGAAGGAAGCCGACTCTCCAGCTGACGCACTGATCAGGAAGCTGCCCTCCTCTGCTGAGAAATCCAGCTCCAGTGTTTCTGACTCCCCTTGCGGGGTGTTGGGAAATCGAGTCCCGAGACAGAGATACCAGACCTCCTTCATTCTAAGGTATGGAGCTGATTAGAACCTAGAGAAACCTTTGGTAGATTATTGGCAAAAACTAAACCTATGCTAAAGACCATACTTACTTCTTCCCTCGTACTAGACCTAGGTTAGGTTCATTGGGTTAGGTGTATTTTAGAAGCACCGGTTGAGTATTTCAGCCTGTGTTATTTATGTATGTATTTTCATATGGCTTAGAAACCATACAATGCTATTACAGTATTATTTTATGATACTATTCTCGCTGTACGAATTAAACTTTGCATTCTGTCTAACGATTGTAGCAGTTCACCTCTCTTGCATGAGAAAGAAGACTGTTCAATAAATCCTTTTATTGAAAACGCCTGTCTCACTATTTCCCTGCAAACTCTGTAGAAACAAAGCATGTACGGTTGACTGATGAGAAATACTTATCTATTGTTTCCACAACTCTGAAGATAGTTATTCCAGTCCTAGGGAAACAAAGTTGTCATGTTTATGCTGTTGTCAGAAACTAATCCCTTCTTGTGAATTCGAGAAAGTTTCTAGTGACCTCTGAGCTAGCTGGCACTCACAATTACGTTTAGTATATTCAATAGAGACCTACTGACCTAAGTCCTACGTCATATCTTTAGGATATATTATTCCAATGCGCAGAGCCTATTGGGAATATAGGAACTACACTAAACTGTGCCGTACGCAGTCAACAAACAACTATTGATCACTCTTGGCCCTGATCTAACTGACACAAAATTCAGATTCATAAATTGCATGACTGACATCAACGCCCCGATGCAACCCAACCATCTGCAACTCAATGCCAGCAAGACTGAGATCATTTTCTTTGGGAAAGCCCAAGAACTATGGTCCAGTGACTGGTGGTCTCCCAACCTCGGCCCCTGTCCTTCCCCCAAACTGGTGGTCTGTAACCTTGGAGTGAAGATCGACAACAACTTGTCCATGAAAGACCATGTTAACCATGTGACGGGCATCTGCTATGGAATAATGCAAAGCTTACGCAAGATCTTCCAATGGATCCCAGTTGTATCCAGGATGCCGCTGGTCCAAGGTCTAATCATCAGACGGCTCGATTACAGAAACCCCCTGATGGCGTCCATCAATGAAGAGCTTCTTACCAAACTCCAAGTGCTACAGAACACTGCCGCCAGACTTATATTAAATCTACCTTCATGGTCCCCGTCGGCACCAAGTCAGAGAGCTCTCCACTGGCTCCCTATCAGGAAACACATCCATTTTAAGATCATATGTCTTGTACACAAAGCCATTCATGGTAACAGGCCAAGTTATCTTGCCAAAAAATTCTTCTGGTACCAACCTACTAGAACCCTTAGGTCCGCAACCAAACATCTTCTCACTCCCTTCAAGATTCGCACCACCAGGAATGGCGGCATATCCTTTTCACACCTCGCACCTACTTTGTGGATCTCACTTCCACTTCAGCTGCATATGGTAACCGACCATAAACAGTTTTGGAGAAATGTAAAAACCTGGATGTTCTGATCATTATTTTTTCCCGCTGTCTTCTTCTTTCCTTCCCTCTTTTGGGTTTTGGCTAGAGCTTTTAGACCCATGGGTGGTGTGTTTGCTTAATAAAATCTTATGACTGTGACTATGACTATGACCTGCCCGTTTATCCAACAAGAGACCACTGTTTTGCACAAAATGTGGCAGCAGGTGGAACCCCAAAACCCATGCGGTCCCTTCCGGCGCCCTGCTTCTAGCGGGAGCCTGCATTGCTCCAGCACATGGGGAGCAGCAAAAATGCTGCTCCCTGCGATCAGGAGAAATTCTTTCATCTGAGGGCAGGAAAACAGATGAAATGTCCACTCCCAGCTGGTGGGAGCAGTTTTCCTGCTACCGCCCCCGGGTGTGGACTTATAGTTTGCTCTTGCTTGGCGGGAGCTATCAAAGCTCTCACCTATGACAGCAAACTACTATGTTGTGTTGGTGGGCACCCCTTGACATAAGGAGCTGGCCTTGTCGGTAGCAGTCCCCAGGGACATGGGCCCCGGGGGGTTGGAGGTCCCAATGGCTCAAGGTGGGGGTTGTTTGCCCATTCCTTTGTTTATTTAGGGCAAACTCCGGGGAGGTGATGGTCCTGGGGCAAAAAACAGCCCTGGAGTGGGGCTGCCCAGCCCCCTTCCCAGTTAAAATGTGGCCATGTCCCTTGGGAGGTGCTGGTCCCCGAGGCCGAGAATGACTCGGGAGGGTGCCCAATCCCCTTTTGAAAATTCCCTTTACCCCAGGGAGGCCTTGGTCCCCTGGTCAATTTAGTGGTAAGGAATAGGATTTTTGTGGCACCCTCTTATTTGAAGACCATGGTTTGTGGAGGTGGTGGTCCCCGCAGGCGTAAAAGACCCACGGAGGGGGGGCCACTCAGCCTCTCCTCATAATTACACATTGGCCTGGTCCCGGGGAGGTGGTAGTCCCAGGGTCCATATCGGCCCTGGGGACTAACACTAATTCCCTTCTTTTCTCACCGTCTGGGAACAATACACAAAGACAAACCGCCAGCTACACCTAGTCATGTGATCCAGGATACAGTCTGCAGGCACCAATTGTTTGGGTCAAGAAAATTTTCTTAATCAGAAGGGGGAAAGGATCACTTGTCCTGCTTAAACCTTGGGTTCACAAGTCGAGGAACTGGTATCTCCCAACAAATATGACCCTCATACACGTGTATGTTGGTAATTTCTCTTCAGCGGTATATACTGTGTCCCCGCTTTTCTACACGTGCGTGCGTAATCATCGAGTCATTTTTTGTATTGTGCACCCTCCACCAGGAGGTTTTGCCTTAGGTTTAAGGCAGTAGTGATCGTGAAAAGTGGGGGGTCTAGTGGTGGTGTCGTTATTAAAAGTCCGGACAGCCAGACAGAGGCAATTTAAAAAGTCTGGATTCGGACTGTGAATAAAATTCTTGGTGCACTCTTTGAATTGGTAAGGGATTCAAGTGCACTATATATATAAGGTTTAAAAAGAGGTCAACATGTTTCAGCCTTTGGTAGTCAGAGGATCTATAGGCTTTCGTCAGGACCAATGGGGGTGAATAAATAGTGAAAAAATTGTGAGAAGAAAAAAGGGTTATTGACCTGATTCTTCGTGAGTTAAGGTTTCATTGTACCTTATTATTTCGGAAAATTGCTTCCTCGGGGATTTAGGCTGATCGAGAGAGGCCTTACTTAGTGCCTTCTTACTCGGTCCTGGCAGCATGTGCTGACTCTGCCTGTCATCACCCGGAACTCAAAGGGTCAAGAAAATGCCAACTTGCTAAAAGTGACATTTTCAGAATTATGACTTAAAATCCAACTTTATCATTAGAGAGGGTTTTAAATTACAATTCTTTAGACACCAAACTCAACATTCCTACCTGCTCCGAATTGAAAGTTATCACTTATTAAACATAATAATGTAACTCTTTGTCAACCTATGGGAGAGGTAGCCTTGCAGTAGTGAAAAACGAATTTAAGACGTTTTCACTACTAGGACATGTAAAACTTTAAACTATGTGCCCACCATTTTAAATACAGTGCACCCTACACTCTGGGCTATTTAGGGTCTACCGTTGGGGTGTCTCCTACGTATTAAAAAAGAAGGTTTAGGCCTGGCAAAAGGTTTATTTTGCCAGGTCAAAATGGCAGTTTAAAACTGCGTGCACAGGCTGCAATGGCATACCTCAGACATGCTTATAGGGCTCCTTAAGTGGGTGACACAATATGTCTTGCAAGCCCACTAGTAGCATTTAATGTAAAGGCCCTGGGTGCATGTAGTACCACTTTACTAGGGACTTACAAGTAAATTAAATATGTGAATTGTGTTTACGCCACTTTTACCAGTTTAAAGGAGGGGGCACAAGCACTTTACCACTGGTTAGCAGTGGTAAAGTTTTCAGAGTCCTAAAAGCCAACAAAAACAGGTTAAGAAAACAGGAGGGAGAAGGCAAAAGCTTAGGGAATGACCTTACAGAAAGGGCTAAGTTCAATATATATCTATTGTTGGCATTTATGGTGCTGTTCGCCTTCTGGGTTTCCACTGTAGGTAGGATTGGGTTAGCTCCATTCCATGTGGGGCCTGAAGATGCTGAAGATGAGTGTTCCCTGTAAAGCATTTGCAATGGCAAAGCCCCATTCGTTATTTTCACTGTTGCAGGGCTAGCTGTTCCATAGAAACTCAAAATTAAATAATGTAATCTCCCTGCAGGAACCAGGTAAAAAAAGAATTATTTGGCTTTTTGAAATATTTGTTACAAATCCAATTAATTGACAAAGTCAGATTTGTACTAAACATTTGTACAAAAACTCATTAAAAAAAATACCCCTTTCCTGTCTAAAACTTCTGGAATTCCATTGCATGAGCTTCCATTTTTTACCCAGGACCTGAATGTCTTGTTGATGAGATATGATTTGATGTGAACTGACTCCCAGAGTTGAGATAAAACCCTTGGGTTTTGGGAGGTGTTGTATTTCTGTAACATGATGACCATCTGGTCAGTGCCCAGGAATTTTATGTTCTTCAAATAGGCCTACCCTGTAAAAGGCAGATGTACATCGTACCTGAGCCTATCCCCTCTTTTCTCCTGTTAGCCAGCCAGGCACCAATCCTAGAGGAAGAGGAGCTGCCCTCGGAATCAGTTTTTAGTGACCACAGAGGAGGGAATCTTCATTTCCCTGACCACACTTCTAGGGTTGGAACAAGAGCCCTGTACAAGGGTCGAAAAGTTCTGCCATCTTGGTTATAGGCAGCGAGGGGCACTGTGGTTTTTTTTGCAGTTGGGCATACTGGAACTGCTGCAAAACGTAGGTAGGGTTACTCTGGGAACTTATCTCTATTGTCTAATGAGGTACCAGGAGTCACCCCCATACACAGGCTAGTGCCAGGCATACATGTGGCACCCCCGGGCACCCTCTTCAGAACACTGCTGGACCTGTGAAAGACAAAAGAAGGACTGCGCCTGGTGTTGAGACCTGTGAGGAAAAGTCTAAGGGGTGGATCGGTTCCCACTTGCAACTAGGAGAAATAAGTGGACTCGAAGGGTCAGTTGTCTGACCTACTGTTAAGCTAAAAGGACACAAAAGCTGCAAGAAGCCCACTCTCCTGAAAAACCCAGCTGACCAGTTCCAACTCAACCTACTCTGGATGCTGCTGGTGGATTTTGCTGGAGTGAGGCTTGGCACCCAAGTCAAGTTTGAGGTTGTGGGACCCTTGGCTGTGTCAAAGTGTATTCCTCCTAACAGCCATAGAAACTTGGGACTTAGAAATATTGTGGCTCTAACAACCTCCAGAGAACCAAGAGAAACTTGCCAAGTCAATCCGATGAAGATGAGTTGTCTCTGTGCCATAGCCTCAGGTTGCTCCTGCTCAGAGCATTTCCCCCGCAGCAAATCTGTTTCAGCAACAAGTTGTGGATAAGGTATTTGACCTTATGGAGTCCTGTTAGGCTACGGCTTTCAGCCTTGCCCCACGAGAGGAATCCGAGCTCCAAAAAAGTGACTAGTTCAGAAGTTAAAAATCTTCATCAGTTGAAGGCACCAAAAGCATCCAGCCAGCAAGGGATATTCCTTGGGTGTTCATTTTAAACTTCTCCCGCTCTGATCTTCCCCAACTGTCAACAGTTTCACTGAGGCCTAACCAGTCTTTTGCAACCATTTTGGCTACTGCCTTCTTCCTGCTGCCTTGCCCTACTGAGGATTATGGATTTCCATTTCAGAGACTCAGCCAGAAGGTAAAACATCTGACAGTAATGAATCTGACTTCTGTATCTGACCTGTACTCCATCAAGGTTAGCTTTAAAACACACCTGGTCAAATGCAACCAGAGGACTACGGTTGGCGCTTAATGCTTTCTAGAGCTATTTTCATTTGAAACTTTCAATATTCATATCTCTGGTTCCCATTATTAGATCTTCATTGTTTTGGTGTGATTTAGTTCATTAAAATTGGCTCATATTTATATACTGGAGTAGTATTTTTCTTTTTTTGTGTTTTATACTTTTTAACTGTTTTGGTACTTCTAAATGCATTACACATTTTATTATGTTAAGCCTGTCTGCTCTGGGCCATAGCTACTAGGAGTTGAGCTTAGGTTTAAATTACTGGACCTAACAAGAATAGTGGCATTATTACTTGTGGTGTACTACCTTCCACCCCAACTAATAATCCACTTTCTCACAATTAGGTTCACTCAAATGTTATGTGGGAAAGATTAGTATTATGTGATCTGGGGTGAGTTCTCACAATACCGCAAAGATGGTTCTTGGATTCACACTAATAAATCCTTAGCTCAGACCTGTTAGTGTGGCAAAGAGTAGTCAGGCTTTACTAGAGGAACATATGTTAAGCATTTCAGAGTAGCAACATGGACGATAAGTAATTGACATGAGAGAAATCCAACACCAATTTATAATAATAGAGTTTTTTTATCTTAATTTAGATATGAAAATGAACAGAATAGCATACATTTAACAAGAGTTATAGATTTTTGAAGCAATAGAACATTGCAAAATAATACAGTGAAAATTTGACATTACGGTCTATGGGTAAACCCATTAGTGACAATTGGTCACTTGCAGGTCGAGTTGTATTGTACCTTTGCAGGGTTAAGGTGATGAGAGTCCCAGGACCAAGCCACCCCTGTCAGTTCAATTTTACCTGGCCCGTGGAACCTGGGAGCAGAGTTGTCCTGGCTGTCCTTAATGCTGAACGAGAGCCACGGGAGATCTGCTTTTACTACTGAAATGGTGCTGCTGGGGAAAAAAATGCAAAAAGACAACAACAGTGTGGTTGCTGACAATGGTTGCAGGTTGGACGGAATTCCCTCTTAATGCAGCATTGAGTAAAGAGGGTTGGTTGCCAGGCTGGTGACCAACAAGCCTTGGCAGTGGTAAGCAGTACTGAAAGTAACCTCAATGGCATGTGTACCAGGGCCATTCGGTCGATGCCTGTAACTTTGTGGAAGGCAGGAATACAGACCCAACAATGCTCTAAGCTATCTGGATTTGGGAGATCCCACGGAGGGCCTGGTTGTCATCGATTTTTCAAATCCAAAAAATTGTTTTACCTGCAGTTTGCAGGGGACTAGTGCCACTAGCCAGGGGACTCTTTGCATAACTAGTTCCCACATGCCCAGGTGCAAAGGTACCTGGGGCAGGGGAAGGGCTGTTTCTTTCAATGGGAGTCAGTTCTAATGTATATCAGAGGTGCTGCAGCCGTTGAAGTTCACCACCTTGAAGTGTCAATTCACAAGCCTGCTCTGGAGGAGGGAGGTGTGACCTTCTTCCAACCCAAGCATTTGTTCCTGACTCCTGGGAATGATCACACTGCCTGGCAGGAGGTCAGAATCTTGTCTTGGTAGCAGCAAATGCGGGAAGCGCCGACTGGCCAACCAGAGCACAGAGAAGCTGGGGTAACCAGATGAGCAACCTCTAAGATATTCACCTGGGTGCATGTCACTTCATCCAGGGCATGGGATTCGAGTCAGGAGTGAGAAGGCATGTTGTTTGATACCAAACATGACATATTTCGGCGGTACCATAATGGAGCTGTCAACCTTGAGAATGCCTGGGTGGCAGCCAATATTATTCTATGGACCGCTAATGCTTTTAGCAGTCTCCAATGGGGAATGCCACTATAGGGACACATAGTTTTTCACTCATATATCCTCACCTTCAATATACTGCAACCTGCTCCTGGGCTCAGGAAGCCTTCTTTAGGAATATCTGATATATTTTAAATATAGTGTATTGACTGTGCCAAACATGGTGAGGGCACAGTAGAGTTTGAGCAGTCTGCGCTGCTTCTGCAGTCTGCAATGGCAGGCCTGTTGTCAGTAGTTTGCTTGGGCACTCACAGTGGCACAAGACCGTGCTGCAGCTCTGGGGACCCCTTTACCACCTATGCCCTGAGTACCCACTGTACCATATACTAGGGCCTTATAATGGGGTAAAGTCTTTGCCTATTCAGGATTACTAAGTCGAGCATAACAGTTTTGGGAGAGAGAATAGGCACTGGGGTGTGGGCAGCAGACTCCAGTGCACTACCAGAGTCATATCCTTCAGCATTTGGAACAGGAACCAAAAGTGTGGGGGGGGGGACAATACAAAAAGGGTACACTTTAGATCTTATATCTTTGCACTTAGAATTTTTTTTTCTGTATAAAGCACAGAGCAGCCTGTGGCTGGACAGGATATCCTGGTTGGTCTAAAGTCAGGTTTCTCCAACCACACGTAGCCACTTTTTGAGGTTTGAAAAGGTAAAGCAGGACACAGATCACTAATGATGTAAGTCTATTGTTTTTGGCCCATGCTGTAAGCCTATTTGTTTTGCCCTGTGTAATCTGCCTCATGCAAGTCAGGGGCAGACCCATGTCTTTAAGTATGTCATTGCTTGCCATATCGTATTCCATGTGGAGTGCACTTGATGCGTGGCTGTGAAGATATCGATTGGTATTGGCCTATTCCATTCCTCCTAGATGATAAGCTTTTCAAAATCACAGCAACCCTGCAGGTAGGCAGATCACATAAGAATTGGTCCAAATCTCTCTTTTTACTAGGTCAGGTAACTGGCTGTCCTAATTTAATTTAATTTAATTTAATTGTGGGTTTATATAGCGCTAGAATCAACTCCCGGAGGAGTATCTCTGCGCTTCGACCGCTGGGGAACCCGTCCTGGCTCACCCTGAGAGATGGTCCCTAATGGGTATCTCTAAGGTGCAACCAAGCATCCCCGGCGGTCTGGGGGGCCATTGTAAAGATGAGGCAAGCTAATGCCCAGAGTTGCCGAGTGTGGTCCCTGACTGGAGTAGGCACCGAGGCGAGAATTATCAAGCCCGCTGACCCTGGTCCACGACCCTGCCGCGTCGGGAATCGAACCCTGGTCCCGGGCCGTCCTCTGCTTACGGGTCTGCCGCCTCTAACCAGTGAGCCACACCACTTCACTAGGCCTTAGAATTAGGTTTACTAAGGCAGGTAAGTTTTTGGCCAGCACAACATGCTGAGCAGTCTTCCTTCTGTTCCTCTTCAAGGCTCTAAAACAAGTGGGGTATGTATGTTCTCTAAAATGAAATCCAGCCTGCCACTTGTAAGTAATCTTAATCCAAAAGCTTAAAACTCCCAGTCCCAACACATTCACTTTTAGTACAGTCTACTGCTGTTCCTGGTTTTAGGCAGTGCCTGGTGATACCATAATCCTTCCAATCCCCTTGTAAGAGAAATTCCAGCTTGACTGAGGACATCTTTGTGCCTAAGGAATTCCATCCTCCTCAACTCAATCCATCACTAATTGGTTCAGCTACGCCTGCTTTATAAGCATTCTGCCACCTTTAACTGGGAATCCTGGAGGGTGTAAGACAGAGCGGAAGAAGCAGTGAGTCGAGCCTGGGCCTCATCTAGAGAGTTAGGTGATGAAAGAGCCCCTCACTCACAAATTTAGAAGAAGCCAACCAAGAGAAACCATTTCCATCATCCATCTGCACAGGAAGTGACATGACTGGATTTCCTATCACCTATCCACACAGGCAGTTCATCACTAGATTTCCAATAATTCATCTGCACAGGAAGTGACATCATTCCTTTCCCCTCCCAGGACCTACTTATTAGCTGCCACAGCATGGATCAAGGCATGCTGAAGGCACGCCAAAGGCAAGCCCGTCTGCACCTGCCCATGCCTTGACCCTGTACAGCATCAGGAACCCTTGTTCTTCCCTCCCCCACCACTACTATGCTGTGACCATCCGCGCCCTCAACCCCGATCGCTGCTTTACATGCTACTGTCTCGCTGCACCACACAAAACAGAGGGAGCATTCTCCTGTGCTTCCTACAAATTTACATGCACACTTACTCACACCCAACACACCGCACCTACAGCACCCAACACCCCACTCTCTGACACTCACGAAGTCCTTCAACCGTCCACACAACATTCCACATTAGCATGCATTCTTTTCAAACACTCAGCCCCAGTCACAGATCTGGGTTAAATCCATCATCATTCTTTAGCTCACTTTAACACCCCAGGTCAGACACAGCTATATGAAAAATCAGTCTTGACCCTGAGCCTCATGGGAACAGTCCAGCCCGAACTGCCAAGTCATGTCTTCCCTGGACCGTAAACAAGCATCCTGGGACCGGTTTCGAGCTAACAGCCCTCTTCAGCCAGGCTAGCTGGAATCCAGTGGCACAGTGAGCAAGGGACCCACGTCTGGGCATACCCATCCAACTTGGGGCGAAAAGTGCTACAGCAAACAACTGATGGAAGGAATGCCGACAATGCAAACATTGGCTGGGTTCAAACTGGAATGGCATGGTGAGCAAAAAAACGATGGATTTAGGCCCAGATCTCTGTACTGGGGTGAATGTATGACATTGTTCTGCATTCTGTCCATCAACCGTTGTTTTTGCATTTGTCACCCCGAGTGGGAAGGGTATGCCCAGACGTGGGCACAGTCCTCTCCATGCCACTGGAATCAAGCTATCCTGGCTGAAGAGGGGTGAAACCCCGAAACCGGTCATAGGAAGCTTGTTTTTTGGTCCAGGGAGGACCATGCTTGGCAGTTCGGGCTGGACTGTTCCCATGAGGCACAGGGTCAAGACTGATATGTATATGGCTGGGTTTAAACTGGAATGGCATGGTGAGCAAAAAAACGATGAATTTAGGCCCAGATCTCTGTACTGGGGTGAATGTATGGCATTGTTCTGCATTCTGTCCATCAACTGTTGTTTTTGCATTTGTCACTCCTAGTGGGACGGTTATGCCCAGACGTGGGTCCCGTGCACTCCATGCCACTGGAATCAAGCTATCCTGGCTGAAGAGAGATGAAACCCCAAAACCGGTCCTAGGATGCTTGTTTCCAGTCCAGGGAGGACATGGCTTGGCAGTTCGGGCTGGACTGTTCCCATGGGGCACAGGGTCAAGACTGATATGTATATGGCTGGGTTCAAATTGGAATGGCATGTGAGCAAAGAAACAATGGATTTAGGCCCACATCTCTGTACTGGGGTGAATGTATGACATTGTTCTGCATTCTGTCTATCAACTGTTGTTTTTGCATTTGTCACCCCGAGTGGGATGGGTATGCCTAGGCGTGGGTCCTGTGCTTTCTATGCCACTGGAATCAATCTATCCTGGTTGAAGAGGGGTGAAACCCCGAAACCGGTCCTAGGATGCTTGTTTCCAGTCCAGGGAGGACCTGGCTTGGCAGTTCGTGCTGGACTGTTCCCATGAGGCATAGGGTCAAGACTGATATGCATATGGTTGGGTTCAAATTGGAATGACATGGTGAGCAAAAAAACGATGGATTTAGGCCCAGATCTCTGTACTGGGGTGAATGTATGACATTGTTCTGCATTCTGTCCATCAACTACTGTTTTTGCATTTGTCGCCCCGAGTGGGACGGGTATGCCCAGAAGTAGGTCCTGTGCTCTCCATGCCACTGGAATAAAGCTATCCTGGCTGAAGAGGTGTTAAACCCCAAAACTGGTCCTAGGATGCTTGTTTCCAGTCCAGGGAGGACCTGGCTCGGCAGTTCGGGCTGTACTGCTCCCATGAGGCACAGGGTCAAGACTGATATGCATATGGCTGGGTTCAAACTGGAATGGCATGGTGAGCAAAAAAACTATGGATTTAGGCCCAGATCTCTGTACTGGGGTGAATGTATGACATTGTTCTGCATTCTGTCCATCAACTGTTGTTTTTGCATTTGTCACCCCGAGTGGGACGGGTATGCCCAGAAATGGGTCCTGTGCTCTCCATGCCACTGGAATCAAGTTATCCTGGCTGAAGAGGTGTGAAACCCCGAAACCGGTCCTAGGATGCTTGTTTCCAGTCCAGGGAGAACCATGCTTGGCAGTTTGGGCTGGGCTGTTCCCATGAGGCACAGGGTCAAGATTGATATGCATGTGGCTGGGTTCAAACTAGAATGGCATGGTGAGCAAAAAAACGATGGATTTCGGCCCAGATTTCTGTACTGTGGTGAACGTGTGACATTGTTCTGCATTCTGTCCATCAACAGTTGTTTTTGCATGACTCCCCAAATACATCACAGAAATGTAGGACCTGCTACACAACAATGCCCCTGACATTCTTTTTCTCATGGAAACCTAGCTAAACCTTGCATTGGCACCTGACATTGTCACGCCCCCCCATTCCTCTCCAGGCTACAAGATTGTCAGGTGGTGAAATCACCATCATCCACAATAACACCATCAGCCACACCACATTCATGGACATGTCACAGCTAACTTCACCCTATTTGGCACTGTAATCTACAGACCATCAGGACTGCACACCAAGGGGCATATGAACAAGGGGTGGGGATAATATTGTTGCCACTTTAGAGCACGTTTTCGTGCGAAAAGCGGCGATAATATTATCGCATTATCAACAAGAACATGCTAGCGTGTGTTTCCTTGCAATAGCGCCCCTTGTCAGCAAGCCTCCCATCGCATCGCTAATGAGATGCAAAGGGGGCGTGCCTGACAAGTCTCCATTGGGAAAATATCGCTAACCCAGCTTCGTCATATTGACAACGAGGGTTAGCGATATTTAAAATCATGTTAAGCATGCCTTAACTCAGGAATTTAACGTCTGTTAAATTCCTGACTAAGGCATACCTAACATGGGGGGTGGATTGTGTGGCTAAGACCACAGGCCCTATCATCTAGGATATTGCCGTTCTCCACCATGAAAAACTGCAATATCCCCACTATCTCTGGACTTTTTATTGCCTCGGCGATGCACGTTGTTGATAACGCGCTAACTGGGCGATAAATTCCAGAGATAGCCGGTGATAAATATGCAAGCGCTAAGCGCGCTTTGTGATATTTATCACCGGCCCTTGATAATATGCCCCAAATTCTCCCATGTCGCCAGAAACCTCCTGCACCATATATTCACCAACTTAAGCAACATTTGAGTTGAGGAGCCCACACAAGTTCCCTGAATGGACCACACCCCTGTCAAGTACAGCATCCCCATCCTTGTCTAACAGACACACACCACCGGCAGAACAGCCCACCGAAACTAGAACAGCATCACTCACAGGGACTGGAACACCACTATTAACACCCACAGAACCCGAAAACAGAAACAGACTCCCCAATGCCATCAAGCATTTCAACAATTGGTTCACCTCCTGTGCCATCTCCCTGGCCCCCCTCAAACAGTGTTTCGACTCAATATTGGATCGAAAATATCGTGGGCAGAAATATTGTATCAAGAATATCAGGACTTCAAATATATCGTGAACAGGAATAACGAAGGTACAAATATTGTTTTAAGTGTGGTTTTTAGTATGTTGTCAAAAATATCGATATAGTAAATATTGTTACATATAATAATGTTTTTTAGCATTTATTAGTATGTAATATATTGTTTTTATTCTCTCTTTATAATAAAACTATTTTGTTTTTGATTAAAAAAAATGTATATTGTACAAATTTGTATTTTCAATTGCATTAATGTTTTTAATTAATTATTGAAATTCATGTGAGCAGCACAATGTTTGGTTCTTGTGGGTAAGCATGGGGAGATATTTATTAAAATATGTTTTTAAAATTTTACATTTTAAGTTAATTTTTAATATATGTACATTAATTATTTGAATTCAAAATGTATTTTTTTTATATATTTTCAAATGTATTGTTAAATAAATAAGATTTATATTTATGGATTCATTTATTTTTAAAATCAATTATTTTAAAATATTAAATCATTTTTTTTAGATTCTCATTTAGTAGTAAATTTGGATTCATTTTGGTGTTTAAATGTCCCATAACTTCCCTCAAATTAGTATAAATGGGAGTGGGAATACTAAATGTCACCCCTTTTGTGTCCATTGCTCACCCTCAAATCAGTATATATTGAAGTAGGAATACTAAATGTCACCCCTTTAATGTCCAACACCTTTCTCAAGTTGGTTTAGATTGGAGTGGGAATAGTAAATGTCACCCCTTTATTGTTCAACGACTTCTCTCAAATTAAAAAAGATTGGAGTGGGAATAGTTAATGTCTGGTGTTTGCAATTTTTTTAAAGGAATTCCATTTTGTTTTATTATAAACCAATGGTTTTTACTTAACTTTCCTTTTTCTCGTGTTTTCCGGAGCGGTTCTTTTTTAAAACACTTTTATGGCTTTTTTTATGGAACCTACATACTTTGGATTGCTTCAAGGGATATCATTTGGATTGTTTATATGTTTGCATTTTTTTTGGCTTTTTGGATTTGTTTTCTTTGTCTTTTTGTGGATTGCTTTTTTTTGTTACGTGGAGATGGAGAAAGATCTACAGCTACAAAACAGTAAGTTTTACTCTTATTATTTTGTGGGTGGGAAATGTGATATCATATTGTTTATGATATGTGTATGTTATTATTATGTGGAATTGTTTGCATTATGTGTTGTATTTATTTGACTTGAAGTATTGAATATGTTTTTGGTTGGTTGGTTGAATTATGTTACTTTTTTAATATAATTAATATATATATATTTTTTATTGCATCAGTGTTCATTAACGTTTTGATTTTATAGAACTGTTTGACTGATGTGATAAAATATTTAAATTATTTTCAAAAACAGAAAAGGAGTTGTGTTGGTTTAGAGTTTGTTGTAGTTTTTGAGGTTCTTGGTTGATTGATATTCAATTTATAATATACATTTGGCTAGCAATTCTAAGTAATGTAGTCCTTTGTTATTTATGAAGAGTTCAACTTTACATTGTAGCATGTCGTACATTATTTTAGTTTGTTTGTTAATTTGGGTAAAAGATTGCTCTGTTCTTAGTTCTTGGTAGCTTTGCTCTTTTTGTAATGCATCAATACATTTGTATAAAGTAGGTTGATTCTGCCTAGTGTGGATTGCAAGGCATTCTGCCATCCTTCCACTGCGTTATTTGTTTTGGCTTCTAGTGCCAAGTTGCTGTCATAGACATTCCACCATGGTAACCGGAATTTTGCTTGGCATCTGTGTCCTGACTGATGAAGTGCCAACCTAAGTGTCTTAGGAGACATAGCTTGACTTCATTGTGTTGGTAGAAGGGACTTTCTATTTGTAAGTTATAGTGCCTGGCTACTTCTGTGATAGAGACATGGGCTAATGCTATATTTTGTTTGATATTGAAAGTGAATTGGCTGGTAGTAGAGAATTCTACACATGGGGGCTGTTTCCGACCCTGGTGGTCGGACGACTAGGCTGCATTATCTGTGGTTGGGAAAAATCTGCCAAGTCAGCGGCATCCGACCGCCGCATTTGGCCAAGTGGTGGGCCGATGGTGGGCCGGTGGCGATCTTGTGACGGCAGCAAGCATTGGCTCACAGAGTGAACCTGAAGTCAATGCTGCCACACTGCAACACCTACACTGTTGTGGCCGCACTGTTACCATGCACCATGTTGTGTATGGCACACAGTGCGCGCACAACAATGTAGGCATAGGGGGGCACAACATGTGTCCCCAGCCACAATGCCCAATAGGTGAAAAACACCTGGCGCCCTGTTTGGGGCCCCTACCTGGCTTTCCGCCAACCTTTTCATGGCAGGTTCCAAGCCATTTAAAAGGTTGGTGGACAGGCAGGCCATTCCTAGCCACTTTCACCACCACCAGGTGATCCAGGAGCCTGGAGGTGGTGGCGGTCTTGTGTTAGTCCAACCACCAGGGTCGGATTAAGGCAGCTTGACTGCCGAGGTCGTGAAAGTTGAACCACCACCACAGGTATGGCAGACCGCAGTACTCATAATTAGGCCCTTTTTTGAGGTGTTGCCATATACTTTGTTTAAAGTGATTTTCTAAAATAGTTTAGGAGTTCATTGTAGGTGCTGCTTTGCTTGTTTGGTAGTAAAGCATATATGAAACATATGAAAGGGATAGTAGTGTTCTGATATATTCACCATGTATGGTGTATATCTGAGTGAATGATTTGGAACACATTTTGAAGGTCCCATCCATCATCCAGGTTTGACAGTAGGTACATTTTTCATTAAGTTGTTTGCTGCAGAGAAGATTAAGATTTGTGTTTCTTTATTTAGATTGTCATGTAAATGGAAGGATTCCTCATATGTCATTGTTAAATGGTCAGGTATGTGCATGTCTCGATATGTTCTATGGGCATTAAGGGTATCGCTGGTAGCTTGTTTAGTGCGTTTAATTAAATGTTCTAAAGTGAGAATAGTTAGCAGTTGGCCTGTTATGTGTATAGGGACCTTTTGTAGTATGTCTTTAGGGATTTTGCTTATGAGTTCCTAGGAGCTAGGGCTTGACTCTCTTGTATTTTGTAAGATTTCTCTAACTTCCTTTTCTGGCACATTTGGGGGGTGGTTGTGCTCTTTTACATTAATTACAAAATTATCTTTTGTAGTTGCCCTCCCACAGCATGCATTTGAATAATAATTAGTAAATTCCTAGTTTATAGTTTCTGTTGATGCACTTTCTTGGCTATAGGTGTAGCCTATGTGATTTAATAATTGCTTCCTTTTCTGTGAAGGTATACAATTGGCTGCTTCTTTCAATGTATCTGTAAGTAGTTTAATAGTATAAATATTCATTATAATTTACATTTTGCATTTTTGTTATTAATATGTCCAAAAATGCATCTACCTGTAATTTATGTACATGTATGTTTTGCTGAGATTTTTTGAACGGTTTTGCAGCTTCTCTTTTGAGCTTGTTTTAACATGGAGCAGGTGCTTTTGTTGCTAGGTTGTTGAGGATGAGGGAGCTAGGTTTATTTTTGGTCGCGGTATGGGAGAGTTTGCAATTTATTACTTATGCATACTTAGATTATTATATGTTCTTGGTGCTTTGTTATAGTTGATATTTTCCTTTGTTGGTTTGGAAGTTGGTCTTTTTTTCTTTTAGGTAGTCCACGTAAAACAAAATTATGTTACAGAGTGTGTTACTATTTATTTGTTAAATTGTATATTTTAATTTAAAAACTGTTCATTTTTAGTTTAAATATAAATACTACTTACTTGATTATGTAGTTATTAAGATGTACTATTTCTTACGTAAGTCTATGTTGTGAGAATCTGGGAGAGTTTCCTCCTCTTGCAGTGTTCATCATGTTTGGTGTGTTTAGTTGTTATAATTAGTGTGCCTTTGATATTGTTGATTTAATTGTTTGATTTTATTGAATAAAGTCGTTTATAGTGTAATTTTATTGGTTGGTTTTGTATTGTTGTAATTGTTTTATCAGTTGAATTCTTGTTTGGTTAACTCTAACTTAGGTTTACATTTTTTAGTATAATATATAGTTTGTTTTATTTACATATGACTGCATTTGTTTCTATATTAATTTATATGTATGTTTGTGTTTAAATGTTTATAGTTAATTCTAATGCTTTTGGTGTTTTTATTGTATGCATTGTATGTATACAATTGTTTACGGTGAATGTTTAAGTTTTGGTTGATGTAATATATTTTTATTCAATTATAGATGTTTATTACAAGTTTTGTGTTTATTTGAAGTAATTGTTTTAAGTTTAAATAACGTATTTGATGTATTTTTTAAAGATGTTTAGCTATGCTCACAATATTATTGTGGTGGATAAGGTGGGAATTGATATTTTTGACATGTTATATGTTTATCTATAGGTGACGATATTTGTATTTCTGATATTTTTGTTATCTATATATGTAAAAATCAGTGTTTTTTACAACAATATGTGTGTGTTGGATAGTTGTGATGTTAATAGTTAGGTATACGGAGTCCATATTTTTGTTCTCAATATTTAATTTCTGATATTAGTGTATTTCGATATTTTTGGGATTGATATTATGTTAGAGATCTCCTCAAATACAACAAGATCCAGATCCCAGGCCAGCTGGTACACGGAGCAACTCAGACATGCAACTTGAGCATAAACGGAAAATGATCCGGGACAATGCAGACAGGAGCAAGCTCAAATACGACCTGAGATGCTACCACCAAATAATCCAGACCATGAAACGTGCTGCTCTGGTGGACCGTATCGATGCCAGCACCAACACAAGCAAAGAAATCTTCACCATTCTTAAAGATTTCCCCTCATCATTGGCCACCTCCAACTCAATCACTCCCTTGCAGGACCTCTGAAACAATCTCAGTCATTCTTCAGCAACAAAGTCACCATCATTTGCAGCAGTTTCAGGACACAACAGAACCCGAAAGATCTCATCAAACACCTCCCAATCTTATCCAAAGAACCTCTGCTAACCACATGGCCTGCCATCACCTCAGAAGAAACCACAGCCAGTAGGAAGTCCAACCACTCAGGGACCCCATCAGACCCCTGCCTCCACCACGCCTACTCTAGAGGACTGCAACCCATCAGCAAAATGCTCACACCCGTCCTGAATGCCTCCACTTCCTTTGTGACCTTGCACGATGTTTGGAAACCTGCAACTGTCCTCCCATTGCTGAAGAAACCCTCTGTGGACCCTTCAACACTCAACAACTACATACCAATCTCCATGCTATAATTTCTGGCCAAGGTCTTAGAGAAAATCCTCAATAAACACCTCACTGAATCCCTTAACAACCACCAGCTCCTCATCACCACACAGTCTGGTTTCAGACCCAACCACAGCATGGAAACTGCCTCCTCGCTGCCATGGATGACATCCATGTGATTCTGGACAGAGGAGACATGGTGGCCCTCATCCTCATGGACCTCACTGCAGCATTTGACACAGTTTCAAACCCCATCCTCATCCAACACCTGCATGACATTTTAATCCAATGACATGCACTCTGATGGATCTGCTCCTTCCTGCCTGGAAGGACCCAGTCAGTCAGCTTGGTACTGTACACCTCAGACACCTGTGACCTCATCTGCGGAGTTCTGTAAGATTCCTTCATGAGCCGAACTCTCTTCAACACATACATGATTCCTCTAGCCAGCATCATCCGTTCTCACAATATCAACGTCCTTTCTTACACCGATGACATGAACTCATTCTCTCGCTCAGGGACAAGTCGCCCAGTACCCAGATCAAGATCAGTGCATGCATGACTGAAATCGCCAATGGATTAAAACCAACTGTTTAAAGCTGAACATCGACAATACCTAAATTTTGTTCTATCGGAAGAGAACATTGTCATGGGACTCAACCTGGTGGTCAACAGAACTAGTACCAACACCCAGCCCACCACCCACAACAAGAACCTTGGAACCATCATTGACAGAGAACTTAACAGCAAATTGGGGCGTTCTGTGATATGTTGCTGATCGTGGTGGGTGTAATTAAATGTAAAAAAATGTGAGTACAAGTAAAAATATATTTTTGCGTGTTATTTATGTTTATTGAAGTTTATCTTTGGGATATATATATATTTTGGGGGGTGTATTATATGTTACTTTTATGTAGGCTATGGGTTTATTAGGTGGAATGTACATTCCCATTTTTACCAAGACAGGTAAATCTGGGCATGCGTCAAAATGTGACACCTTCCCAGGAGAAGTGCAACGAGGAGAAATATCTTTATTTCTCCTCATTGTTTCCTCTTTTTAAGTGTGCTGCATTTTACAGCACGCTTAAAAAGACGAAAGTGCCTCTGAGGATTGTTTTTGTGTGGGAAGGTGCATAGAAAAGCAATCCTGCCTACAACGCAGGCACCTTGCACCAAGGTGCAAGGGTGCCTTCTTTAGAGTAAGGCAACCAAAAGTGCACCAGTGCATGGAGAGAACAGGAATGTGCCATATAATGTTAAATATATAAGGTGTCTTGCTGCGTTATGGGAAGGTATGACAAATCTGTCCCTATATGTTTGGACACCTTTCCATTGAGTTCTTGGCTTACTTTTTGACCAAGAAACAATTTATTGGACTGTATATCCAACTTGTTTGCTCATTTTCTATCCACTAACCTCAACAATTTGTAATACGAGGTGCTTAAGCATTCCCACTGTTCTTATATAAAGTGCTCTAATACCTTAGGGTCTTTTATGCACTTTATAAAAACTCAGAAAAGTAAATAAAATATTAAATAAGGTACATACTTGGAGCACACAATACAAGTAATGTTACACAAACAACCATAGATTTAGTAAACTATATAGTAAATTCACGATTCAAAATAAGTTATTTAACAAATTCGGAACACCTTAATTCCAGTCTAGTGGAGCTAGCTGGTCTCTTGAGTGGGTGTGCCTGCTCAAAGGTTTGGCATAGATTCATTTTCTGGGCGCTGGTGTGCATGAGAATACGAGCAAAGTGGTGACAGCAAACAAAGCTGTGGAAACTGGGCTGACTTGGAGGCCACTACCTCAAAGATCTTGGGAGTGCATCACCATTTAGGCCCGCCGAGATTCATGATGGTGCCAGCCTGTACTGTGGGTGTGAAAGGCCCAATTTGGAACCATCTAACAAAGTGACAAGATTTAACTAGCACCCCAAGAAAACCCACAGAGGGGACCTTGCATCACAGAATAAATCCTTGATTTTTGAAACATTACATGACAATGAATACACCACTTCCAAAATAGAGCAAAGGGAGAAGTGCATTAAATCCATTCTTAACAATCTGAGCAAGTAACTCTCCAACACAAAGAAGGAAATTCGGGGAATTTTGATAAGGATGTTGAGGCAAGAGTCATTGTTGACATAACTGAAAGAGGAAGGTATTTCCAATCAGAACTCTAAACAGCACAATTTATGGATTAGTATATTTGAAGTCTCAGGATGAGCATGTGGCTGCCAATGTACACCTCACAGGTGTACCATAAATGTCCTCGGTAAGGGATCACTTAATTTAATGGCTGAACTATTTTGTCCGAGATGTGGTGGAAAGGTGGAAAATCTAACTCAGAGGTATTCTAGGATGTTACTCAATGAAATGCACAATGTTTTGGCTCAAAAGTTATGGGTTTGAGGGTCCACCTGGACAGTGGTACTTTAATCTGAACAAAAATGTGACGTAGGGTGATTTCCCCTTCCCCTTCACTCATGGATGTCAATTCACCGAAATGGCAAGGGTAGCGGAAGTGACATCACACACCCTTTGACCTCCACTTTCACTCACACACACATACTTACATTATAAACAAATTCACACATATACATTATTTCACACATAAACACACTCTTACCCGCAATATCGCACACAGCATACATTTAAAAGCTTTTTTTACTTACCTCAGTTGCCATGGAAGGGCATATTCCAGATTATTGTACTACATTTTTATTACACTATTGCTGAATAATATATTGTATTTATTCACAATTAGTGTAATAACAAATTGACAGAAAATAAATACGGTGGAGTCCCAGCTGCCTCTGCGTTACTGGCACTGAATTTGCCGCCTTAGAGGCCAGTGGTCACAAAGGCGGTACTAGGGGTAGCAAAGGGCAAGCCAGGTGTCGCTGCTGCGACCCTTGGCAACTCCTAAATGATGTCCATGCCTTCATTCTCCTCTTCTCCCTCCTCCCCGCCTGCATGTAGCAGAAGGGGCGGATTGAGTTTCTACTGAATGGGGAGAACGAGTTGATTATTGTTCGTTATTGGTGAATGTTTATTCCTTTTCATGCTCCTCATAGCAGCCTGTGCTGTATTTTTTATCCTAATAAAAAATTATTCAACGATAAAACACAATTACAACAAGCAATGGCAAAGCCAGGAGTTCTTGCTTTAAGGTGCTAACACAAATAAACATAGGGATGCACAAGTGTTGTTTGTGTGCAAACCTTGCTTTGCACCCTATTGACTTTGAAAACCATAGGGGAAAAGTAGCAAAAATTGATTGTTTTCTGTCTCGAATACATAGAGGAGATAAAGAATTGAATGGAGAATGGAGCAATGTGAGGAATGGGTGTACTTTTCAAATGTAAAATAATCCCTCATGCGTTCCAATGGAAGCACTTCCTAGAGAGTAAAATGATACACAGAAGAGACAGTAGCATAAGACGGTAGAGAGATTCCTTGGGTGAAGTATTTTTGTAAAACAAAATGGTAACAACAGGTCTATCTGACAGCTGAGCTGTCAGTGCAAAGTATTGTGGAACATTATAGGCATTATGGGAAAGCCAAACCAGAGGTGCGACCGCCTGCCAGATTAGGAGTCAGATCATGGTCTGGTGGGCAGTCCTGCGGCCGTCTGACAGCAGAAGTCTGTCAGGCTAATTGAAGAGCCTGACATTCAGACTACTGCTCTCAGAGCGCCAACTGCACCTTCCTGCATGGTGTGGCGTAAATGCCACACCGTGCAGGGCTTGGGGTGCAAATTCAGGGGGCAAACATGTGCCCCCAACATGCACCCCCTGGGCCCAGAGGCAGAGTTACCAAACCCCCATCCTTTTCTTGGCGGTATCACCGCCATGCAAAGGGTGGCGGTGAGGCAACTCGTAATATGCCCGGCGTTGCAGCCGCGGCACCGTCAGCATAGTGCTGCCTCATCTGTGCTGGCGGTCTCGTGGCAGTCTGACCTCTGCAGTCGAAATACTGAGGGCAGAGGTCGGACCGCCACCATGGGTTCGGCGAGTTTATGGGCCACTGAACTCGTAATCTGGCCCTATGTGTCTGACAGTACCCAGGGCTCGAGTCGGGGTACCACGCGGGTGGATGGCGTCCCCCCACTTATTTTACCAGGGGGACACCGTCCCCCCTGCCAAACAGCTGGACTTCACTCTTTGGCCTCTCTGGGACGAGAAGCTTGGCACCTTTCGTGCCGTCACTTCCTGTTGTGACGTCACTTCCCAGAACAGCGTCCCCCCACTTCTTTTTTTAGGACTTGTGCCCTGACAGTACCGTAGCTTGATAAATGTAGGCCGTTATGCTAACTTTCAATTTATCATTTCATTGTTATTTTCCTACCCTTCTGGAGAACGTTTAGCTCTTTGGACACCACAAATTTCCGGTTTAATCCCAATGTAACTTTGCTTCCATGAATGCATAATGCCTAAGCCATTGGCAGACAGTGGACTCTGTCACTTCTCACAGCATCCAATGAAAACTTTCCTTCCGAGGGAAAGTTTTCATAAGAATGGAACGAAAAGGAGCAGACAAACTGTCTGGCACCTGACGAGGACGAGGGTTTCTACTGTGGTGCAGAGCTCGGCGTAAAAAATGTTATCTTTGTTAAAAGGTACTTCTAACCCGACCGAAAAGTCTTCAATTGCTATTACTCATTTAAAGTGCAGGTTAAACATTTTAACGTGGGCCCTGCTCTAATCCAGCGAATTCTATGTATGTTTACGTGTAGTGCTATTGGCAATAAACTGCCTTTTGAGAAGTCATAACCCGAGGGAAATGATTGCGCGGGGTCGCAGAGACCCCTATAAATTTCCTCGTGACGAGCTGAGCTCTGTGTACAATGGCGCAGTTAAATATTTGTATTAGGCGCTGCCGCATTTAGCGGACTAATTAAAAACTGGTACCCTTTGATAGTATCTCGGGCGGCTTCGCTCTAATCTTTTCCTGGCGGGGCCTATGGTTCAAATGGACAGGCCAGCTTTGCTTCTGAATAGGGACTTTGCAGCGCGGCAATAAATCTGCCTACTAACGGCATAATGGCCCTATAGAGTTTCTGACGATGCTATTGTGTTCATGTACTTTTTGTGAACATATCGTTATATTTTTAGTTAGTGTGGGTATGCCGTGTGTGGTGCAAGTTTTACTGTTCGTTCAGTGTGTTTTTGTCAGGTACTTGGCACATATTTAGTGTTTGGTTAGTGGCTGTGTACATTTAATTTACATTTTTAACATTACTTCTTTCCTTAGTGTGGGTATACCATGTATACTTCCTGTCATACTGCTTTGTATGTGTGAATGTCATCATTATTCAAGTTTTTCAGTTTGGGAAGTCGTTTGTGTGCTTGTTCGTGTCGTGTATTTTTTTAATATATTTATTGTCCAAGTTATGTACTTTAAAAAAATATACTACTATTGTTAAATCACTTTTCGTAAGCCATGTGTGTTTTAAAAATATCTTTATTTTTCAGTTGAGGTGTGTCAACGACGCCCCTTTTTAACATATATTTATTGTTTAGTTAGTTGTCTTCTCATGTATTTTTGGCATATCTCTTTTGTTCACTTAATGTGGGTTTATCCTTTTTTTAATATGCGTTTTATAAGAAATTGGAATATTATTTGGGGTGGGTGACTACCCACTTCAAGGACTAATCACAACACTTGTCAAGATGAACTCTCAAAGTTAATAAATTAACCTGAGCTCAACACCCTGGTAGTTATCGCACAGAGCAGATGGGCTGAACATAGGGCAAGCTGTAAGGTATTTATGCAGTACCACAACAGCAATAAAGTCAAAATGCAAAACAGAAAAAATCCCAAACAAATTAGAACAAGCATTGGCATAGCCAATAGGTCTCACTTTTCGGACCTCATGTGTTTATTTTGAAGTGTTGGCTATGTTGTAGAGTATTGTGGCTGATGTGTTTTATGTAGAAAAGTTGTAATAAAAAGTGTTATATGTGGTACTTAGTGGTATAATGTGTAGTGTATTGATGCTGCATTGAGTATAGTGTAATCATGTGGTGTGTAATTATGTGGTACTGAGTGTTGTTATGTGTAGTGTATATATATTGTATTGAGTGTAGTTTTACATTTGTGGTGTGTTAGTACATGGCACTGAGTGATAATATGTGGATTGTATTAACGTTGTATTGAGTTGAGTGTAATTATGTGGTATGTAATTATGTGTTATTGAGTGGTATTATGTGGGGTGTATGTTGCATTTAGTAGAGTTTAATTATGTGCTATGTAATTATGTGTCAGTGAGTGGTGTTATTTGGAGTGTATGTTGTATTGAGTGCAGTAAAGGTATGCAGCATATAATTATGTGGCATTGAGTTGTATTATGTGGAGTGATTTTGTGTTGTATTGAGGAGAGTGTAATTATGTGGAGTGTAATTATGTGGTACTGATTTGTTTTATGTGTAGTGTATTTATGTTGCTTTGAGTAGAGTGTAATTATGTTGCATGTCATTTTGTGTTAGTAAGTGGTATTATGTGGAGTGTATGTTGCATTTAGTAGAGTGTAATTACGTGGTGTAATTATGTGTTTTTGAGTGTTGTGTGGAGTGTATTTATATTGTATTGAGCAGAGTGTAATTATGTGGCTTGTTAATAAGTGGCACTGAGTGATATTATGTGGATTGTATTGATGCTGTTTCGAGTAGAGTGTAATTATGTGATATGTAATTATGTGTCACTGAGTGATATTTTGTGTGGTGTGTGTTGAATTTAATATAATGTAATTATGTGTTATGTAATTATGTCCTAGTCGAGCGTGTCCGTGCACTATAACATTTCTAAAGGCATTTCACCGTACAAAGGCAAAAAGAAAACTCCAGCACTCCCGGCAGCGCCCATATACGCATTTAAGGGCTTAATTTTAATCGGTTTCTAACTGTTTTTGTGTTGTCTCTGCAGTTGACACACGCACACACATTATACACTGACAGACACATACAGACACATGCTAAGACATGCAGACACACAAACAAGCGAGGCACACATGCACTGATTTACACATATATGTATAGATATACACACGCAAACATACACTGTCACACAAACAAGAGCACGCACAAACACAGGGTAGCGTATGCGAACATACCGAGAAGTACACATACTCACACATAAATCCACAGACACACAAAAACACGCATAGAGAGATATACACTACTCCAGTCGTACAAAAACAGAGATAAACGCACGCACTCTAGAACACACCTACACACCCACGCATGACCATGCACAGACATACTCACATGCACTGACAAAAAATGCAAGCCAGAACTATTGACTTTGTCAATCCTTGTTTTCCCGCTTCTTCCGCACAGACAGCATTCAGGCGCGGTCGTTCATTCTATCACAGCTTGTAAATAAGTCGTGCACTCCGGTCTGTGCTGGCTGACCGATGAGAGCGCTAATACAGCACTACTCTTAGTACAGGCATTTTCAGGGCGAATCACTTAATATCCCCGTGCTGACCAAAAAGGAATGTGTCCTTAACTGGTGCTCAAGCACCGGTGTTGACGATTAAGTGCCGGTGCTGAGCACAGGATACCACCGGCTCAAATTAAGCACTGGAATTACATGCTATTTGTCAATGACATAATTACTTATTTCATTTTTCTGAAAGCAGCAGATATTTCAAGAGAGCACTCGGAGTGTAGAATAATTCCAAACATTTTACTTCTCATTGAACCCATAACTGGAGTCACGTTTTAGACCATAGCTGGAATGTGCTAAATAAATGAGAAACAACTTTTATTGCAAGGAATGTGCACAAGAAGGTTTTTGTTTTCCTCTGAGTGCACAAATATGTATTTTCAGAAAAGGCATTTTTAAAAATAGAGTTTTTGTTCTTCCAAGCAAGATACTATTATTAAGTCTTGGTGAACTATATTTTCAATGAGAGCCACTTAATTTGTGTAGTTGCATAATTTATCTTTCGTTACACAGTATGTTGTATAATTTACGTGTCCTTAGAAAAACAAAAAGTGATAAGTGGAAAGCTTAAATCAGACTCAGTCACCCAATAGTTATGTGTCAGGGCCACATTCCAATCTATAATGTTGTGCCTACTATTCCATTCTATACAGAAACCAGTCATATGGAACTAACACTTGGTCCTGCTGCAACAGGAAGAGTCTGGTTTGAGCTGCCAGGCCAAAACCCCTGTTAGAAGGGGCGATCTCCGAGGGCCAGGTTGTGTTCACCCAGGCACCCCAAGTCCCACCTCTTCCACAGAACTTGCCGAGTCTTGATTGTGAGGTCCTCACCGGGGAGGACTTCGGGTCTAGGATCGTACACACTGAGCTCACACCACACTATGAACAGACACCACACCGTTGGATTCTAGTAACAAGTTCTTTATATAAGCAATAAACGAAGGAAGCACTCTTATATACACAGTGGTCGAGGGACCACAAGGTCTGGGAGGATTCAGGAAGGGGGAAGCGGGACAGTCTTTTAGTCTCTGGGTCAGTACGCGGCGTACCCTACGCACAGCTCTCAATCCTCGAGCCGGGGGGTACGGGATGAGGGTCGTACTGGCTGCCTCACCTCCGTCGAGTCGGCTCGGTCGTGATAGTGGTCTCGATGGTCCAGCCGGACCAGAGTACTCCTCGAGCCGCGACGAGGTCAGCAGGGCTCGATCTGGAGAAGTTCGGGAGAGCCGCGACAGCGTCAGCAGGGCTCCGATGGTTACAAGTTCAGCTTGAGCCGCGACAGCGTCAGCAGGGCTCCGGTGGTCTTAGAGGTCGAGCCGCGACAGCGTCAGCAGGGCTCCGGTGGTCCTAGAGGTCGAGCCGCGACAGCGTCAGCAGGGCTCCGATGGTTACAAGTCAGCTCGAGCCGCGACAGCGTCAGCAGGGCTCTGGTGGTTCAGTTCCTTGAGGCGAAGGAGGAGCCGCGAAAGCGTCAGCAGGGCCCAGGGGTTCGGGATGAGTTTTCTTAGGGTCAGCCGCGATCAGATCAGCAGGCTTCAGGTCCAAGATACAACTGCCCGCTAGTTGTCGGGCGGGCCCAGTTATAGTCCTTTTGCTCTTTGATCTCCGGACCCCCACAGGTGGAGGTCTCGTGCCTTGGGGGCTGGTCGTTGGCGAGGTCCGGCGGTTGGCTCTTTGATCCCTTTGAAAGATGGGTCCGGGAATTCCCAGACGCCCAGCGGGTCTGGAGCCAGCCCTCGGGGAGGCCAGAGGTGCGATCGAACTGCCCCACAGGGGAGGGCCGAAGGTGTGACAGATACCAGCCCCTCAGGGGAGGCCGGAGGTGCCATCGAAACTCCCTGGCTTATCTCACTCGGGGAGCCCTTTACTCCCCATCTGGGACTGGCGTGCCTTTGGAGTCTGGGTTTCGCTGGGGCCGGGGTCACGCTAGGCCCAGGGAGACAGGGATGTCGGGAAGGGAAGATGGCGTCCGGATCTTGTGGGCATGCCATGTTAGGCGCTCGGAGCCGGACGTGGAGCGGGAAAGGCAGGCCTGGTCGAGGTTCTAGGGGGATCTAGGCTTAACTGGGGTAGGACGACCAGGCTCGGGGTGCAGGCTACACTAACGGGGAGGCTGCGCAGGGGACTCGGGGTACAGGCCTACGCTCACAGGGTGTGGAGGGACAGAGGTGAACCACGCCACGAGGCCGGGTCCAACAGTAATGTTGTGCCTACTATTCCATTCTATACAGAAACCAGCCATATGGAACTAACACTTGGTCCTGCTGCAACAGGAAGAGTCTGGTTTGAGCTGCCAGGCCAAAACCCCTCTAGAGGGTAACACAGCCAATCACAGACCAGTGTTGTTCTTTGGGGCACTGTCACTGAGGTACAGCGTCAGTCTAATAGCACAATAGTACAGTGAGCATCGCACTAGGTCTGCGCATAACCATCGCTAACACACAATTTGCATTTACTTGGCGTATAATTTAACAAACACTGCCGCACAACTCATCCTCCATTGCTGTCAGTAGGGGAAGGACGGAGCAACCTTACTGACTAATGGAGAGAGGATGTAGCCTAACGGTTATGGCAGTCCACTTCAAATCTGGGGAACCGGGTTCGAGTCTCTGCAACAACGCTCAACATCTTCTGATTCTGGGCAAATCACTTAATCTTCCTGTGCCTAACAAAAAAAAATTTAATGCAACTGGTGCTTATGTAAAGCACTCTGATACATGATTTGATTTCGGGTCAAGTTTGCGCCATATAAAACTTCATAGAAAAAATGCTTGTAAAGATTGCAGTGTCTGTGGCATAGTCAGTCAGATATCAAACCTAATGAGAGAGTGACTCACTAGTTCCTTGCGGCCTGTAATTGGCACTGGTCTATGGTGCAGTCTCCCGATTCCTATAAACTACAATCCACCCTATGGTTAATATGCTCATCAGGTAAACTTTTCAATTCCAAAGATTCTCATTTGATACATTGAATACAACACCCTGGATCAGCGTGGACAGAGAGAAAACATTGTAGAACCTCTAGGTCAATCTTCAGAGAATTTAGGCACAGGCGAGCTATGCGTTAAAAATAAAAAAGAAACCGAAAATCCCACAAATTTAAACTTTCTCCACCCTGGCGCCTTGTTCTTGGAAGTTCAAAAGAAGAAGGAGAGGGAATAAAGAGGCGTCTACAGGATGAGTGAAGCGAAGCGAAAGCGCCTTTGAAGGTATCTAGAGATGGTTCCATGGCCACGTGCAAGCCTTGGAGTAAAACCTTATTAGCTCCAGGAAGTGAAGAGGAGTGTGACAGCTTCTGAGCGAGCGGGAAGGGTGGTGGCAAAATGTTTGGTTCAGCAGAAAAACAGAAGAAATTTAATAAAGTCGTCTGTATCCCCGCCCCTCCCCAGGAGCGATTTATCCCTTCTCGCGGGGCTCTGAGGGAGAGAAGCGAGACCTAGCCCTCCCCCTCGCTTCACTGGGTGTTCCTTCTCTTCTCTATTGATCTTTTAATTATGACACTAGAGATTCAGGGCAGAGGTTTTAGTTTTTTGCACCAAAATTTCAAGCACAAGAGAAAATGATACGACAGCTTTCTCTGATGGATCAGAGGCAGCGCGCAGATGTCAGTGCAGGTTGTGAGCAAACAGAACAAATAGAAAAAAAAACTCTCGGCGTAGCCTGCGGGTTAACAAGTGGGAGGGGTGCGGGAAGTGCGGCCGAGAGCACACACAGCGTTTCCCTTGCGGGAGCGAGCAGGGGCACCATCTGTTTGAAAGTTAATTACAAACAGGTGTCACCAAAGCTCGCTCCCGCAAGGGAATCGCTAAACGTGTGTGCGTTGCCATTGAAAGCAATGCAAAGCGTGCACGTTTTTGGGCGAAAAAGCAAATCGATTCCTAAAGGTCTCCTCCTATGCACAGCATGCGCGCTGCGTAGGCGAGACCTAAAAATGGAGTTCAATTCAATAAACAAAATGACTCAAAATGACAAAATCCAGTAAGGGGAACTGAGATAGGAACTTTTCAAAAGTTTAAGTTGGAATAGTGCCAAGAAGCACCAAATAGTTATGATAGTTCATTGTCGCAGTATACCAGGATATCAGCTCAATTTGATGCTGATGGCGATGGAGCGAGGGTCGGATACACCAGCCAGGTTTGTCCTGGTCAGAGATTTGATCTCCTGACTTTAGTCCTTTAAGTCCCTGTTTACCACAGGAGTTCTGCCACCTTGAACAGGTAAACCCAACACTGCAGTAGCGAGGTAAGTCCCAGTCCACTACCTGTGCCTTAAGCTCAATTGCCCATTGTATAGAACGGCAAAAGAACTGACAGGCATTCGGAGAAGATGGGTAAAACAAGGGAATGGAATAAACAAGACGTGAACTCTCAGTGCTGTGCTTCCCCTCTCTAGACTGGTTAATGGATCACAGGGTAAGGCCGACAACTCTTACCAAAGAGAAAGAAAAAAGAGAGTCTTAAAACAAAAGCAGGTACTGAAGAGAACGCCTATCATACTACACAATATAACAGTTTTCTGGCTGCGTATTTCATTCTCTTACCGCATGTTATAAGCACCATCCACAGAGAGAAGGCAGTTCAAGGAGGAACGAAATTCCCAATCCAAGTATCATTGTAAATGAATCCAACTATAATCTCAGAAAACAATACACTGAGTCTGAATAAGGTCAAAACATACTACATCCCATCTTCTCCATGCGGGATAAAAAATCCAATATGAGAAAAAAAACGCTTTCCTACTGTAGTGTGAAAAAAGGGGCAAGACAAAGTGATTGTCACAGGATTTATTAGATAAATACAAAAGGACCCGCAGGGAGCAGGACAGATAACAACAGGTGATTACGGACGCCAGCTGTCATGTCAGTGACAGTCAAGCTGACGTCATTTAAATAGCAAGTGAACATTCCATGATCTGTCATAGTGATGTCAGATCATGGAAATAGAAAATGTACTGCATACAAAATACATACAGTGCCTAACAATACAGGAAGTACAACATCTCCCTTTATCCCATATGAATAACAAACCTTATATAGTGATAATCACTCCATTACATAGTCTTTGAATCTTTCAGGAAGATTTATGGCTCTTCCACCTCTAGAAGATATTCCTTCTACATTTCTATGAACAATATCATGAGCAGGTTCACTATATGCATCAGTGTCAACATTTCTAGAACTCAAATTTGCGCCACCATGCATTATAGCAGAGTCATTTTCATCCATAGAGGATCTCCTTGAGTTTACTATAAAATCCGAAGAATCCCTGTAACTGTCATTGATATGCTCTACCATGGAAGTATTAGGCATGTCATCCCATTCAAGAACACTATCATCAACACTACCATCAGGGTTTTCCTCGCTTCTCATTATAATGCTCTCTTGTCCTGGTTTTAGTTTCACCACATGGTCTTTACTTCGCCAACCTTCGCCTTCCACTAAAACTGCACCATTGGTAGCTCTGCCAACTCTCTTGGGTTTACCGTATTTGGACTCTCCCTTACTCACCATACCTGGTTTTTTCACTAAAACCCAATCTCCAGGCGTTATACATTTGACTTTCGCCCTGTTAACCATGTCGGCATATGCATTGGATGTTTTTTGTTTTCTTTCAATGTTCTCTTTCACTCCTAACTCCTCATCATTTATCACTTTAGATTCAGTTGCAACACTACTCCATCCGCCAATCTTAGGCGTTAAGATATTGTTACACGATCTTCCTCTCATCAAGAAGAATGGAGTGTGTTTGGTGGCATCTTTCGGTGTATTATTGTAGGTATTGACCTTCACCCTTATGAATTCTTTCACATTCACTTTGTTAGCAATTGCCATTTGAATTCCCTCTTTAAAGAACCTGTTCAGTCTCTCCACCAGGCCATTGCTCTTGGGGCTGTACAAAGGAGTTTTCTCTTGAGCAATGCCTGACTCTTTTAGAAATTCGATCATGTTGCTTGAAATTAATTGCGAACCATTGTCTGACACCAGAACCTTTGGTTGCCCTTCACTATCAAAAACTTTTTTCAAAAAATCTATGACAATGTCAGTTGTGACAGCATGTACGAATTTGTAACAAACCCATTTAGAATAGTAATCCGTTAATACAATCAGGTACTTACTGACATTTGGCAGTATATTGAACGGTCCGGCGAAATCGATTGCGACTTTTGCCCACGGACCATTCGGAATTTCAACCTTCTGCAACACATTCTTCTCAATTTTCCAGTGCTTATCAGACTTTAAACACTGTTCACACTTGTCCACATGGCTCCTTACTTCATTGTCCACCCCAGGCCACCAGTAATGCATCCTGAGAATGTTTCTAGTGGCAGTGACGCCAGGGTGCCCTTTGTGAGCTAGATTTACGATTTTTTGTCGAAGTTCATAAGGCGGCACAAATACCTCGCCTCTTTTCAAATAGCCACTCTCCATCGTCAATTCATCACTCACTTGCTGATAGCTCCTTAGTTCACTAGGTAGGTTTCTTATGGGAGGCCATGAACTTCGCACATACTTTTGCACTGTGGCTAAAACCGTATCCTTTGCAAATTTTTCCTGCCATTCCTTCTCCGTTATGGAACCTTCACACATGACAGTTGCATCAATCAGAG
The DNA here is from genome assembly GCF_964261635.1 of Lissotriton helveticus. Classification (NCBI taxonomy): domain Eukaryota; kingdom Metazoa; phylum Chordata; class Amphibia; order Caudata; family Salamandridae; genus Lissotriton; species Lissotriton helveticus. The sequence goes on from NC_136065.1 coordinate 932,260,052, forward strand.
CTACTACACATTCAGTGTCATCCATTGACTCCTCCTTTAAATTTTGAATTGGCAATCGTGACAAACAATCAGCTCTGCAGTTTTTTCCCCCTTTGATGTGCTCTATTACATAATTGAACTCCTGTAATTTTGACATCAGTCTCAGCAGTCTTGAGCTAGCATTGCCGTTGCCACGTCCAGTACCATTCAGCATATAAACTAGAGGTTTATGATCCGTCACAAGAGTGAAACATTTACCCCATAGATAATCTTTGAGCTTGTGCACAGCCCACACACATGCCAAAGTCTCACGCTCAATGGTACTATAGTTTTTTTCGGTTTCATTCAGTCTCCTTGAAATAAAAGCAATAGTATTCTCCTCGTTTCCAGATTTTTGACAAAACACAGCGCCGATCCCTTCATTGCTAGCATCTACAGTCACTATATTATTTAATTGTGGATCATAGGGTTTCAATGCAGGTGCCGTAGCTATTTCTTCCTTCACTCTTTTGAAAGCTACTTCTTGCTCGGTCGACCATTTGAACACTGCGTTTTTTCTCAAAAGCATCCTGAGTGGTTCAACTTTTTCAGAATATTTCTGCAAAAACTTGGAATAATATTCACTGAGTCCCAGAAAACTTTTAAGTGCATCTTTATTTCTTGGTTCAGGAGCATCCCTTATGGCTTGAACAAGATCATCCTTAGGAAGAATACCGTCTGCAGATAACACATGCCCCAAATATTCAATTTCACTTGTCAAGAATTTACATTTGTCTTTTGACACTGTCATGCCTCTCTTTTTAATGACTCCCAAAACCTTGTCAATAAGTTGCAAGTGGTCCTGTTCTGTTTCAGAATGCAAAAGAATATCGTCCTGAAAGGCTTCAACACCTTTCATTCTTCCAAAAAGTAAGTCCATAAGTTTTTGAAACACGCCAGAAGAGGATGCTAACCCAAAAGGTAACCTCACATACCTGAAAGCTCCGTAGGGTGTTATAAATGTAGTCAGCTCCTTTGACCTATCAGAGAGACAAACTTGATGGTAGGCTGCTCTTAAGTCAATTAATGAAAAAAACTTGGAACCGGACACCGATTGAAGGATGTCCTGAATTTTAGGTAGTGGATGGCAATTCACTAAAATGTTTCTATTTAAAGACCTTAGGTCCACACACAACCTGATGTCCCCTGTTTTCCTTTTCTTGGAAACGACAATTGCAGAAATCCATTCGGATTCTTCCGCTTCTTCAATTACACCTTCCTTGGTCAGTTTATCTAGTACCTCTTTAAGCTCTTTTTTGATTGACAAAGGTACAGTTCTTACCTTATGTTTGCATGGCATGGCACCCTCTTTCAATTTAATATCATGAGTAAAACCTTTGACACAACCAATACTGTTTCTGAAAATTTCTTCATGTCTTCCCAGAATACTGTTCAAATCTGAATAATCACTCTCAACATTAATATTGTTAACCCAATCTTCTCTCAAAATAACTGGATCTTTGGCACCTGGCACTAATATGACTCCTAATTGGGCTAGGTCTCTCCATCCTACCAATATCCTCCCCTTTTCAGCTACATATATTTTGGTTTCAATGGACCTTCCCCTGAAAGTCACTGTGTCATTGAAATATCCTAACATGTTTATTTCCTTCTCACCAAATGCTTTAGGGTTTATATCTGAATCAGTGAGTGGTACATTTTTCCATTTCTCTTCAAATAGTACATCAGAAATTGTAGTTATGGGTGCACCAGAATCAGCAGTGAACTTTAGTTCAACATTCCCAATAGTAACATCCCCAATCGGGCCTACAATCTTACCATCTACCATTTCAACATAAAGAATGATATTCGAAAACATTTCCTCATCAAAATTTCCCACTGTGTTAATACTCATGTTATTACCTGATGTCTTTGTCTTACACAAAGTTGAATAATGGCCATATTTCTTGCATTTTACGCACTTCTTACCAATAGCGGGACAATTTTTGTAATCCGCTAGGTGGTCATTAGATCCACATCTAAAACAACACATTTGCTTACCTCCAAATTTCTTATCCCATACATTCTTTCCAAAAGTCTTACCATCACTTTTCTTTTTGTCCTGCAAGTAAAATACATTAGTGTTATTCCCAGCATGTGATAATTCTTTGGTAGATACAAGTGATCTTTCTATACCCCTAGCAATGTCTAAAACTTCCTGCAATGTAGGTCTTTTGCAAGCCAGCAACCTTTCCTGGACCTTCTTTGAGAAACAGTAGAAAACGATTTGATCTCTTATGTAAATATCAGTCATTTCATCATATTCACATTCAACAGCAAGAATCCTTAGACAAGCAATATACTCATCAACGGTCTCCCCTTCCTGTTGCTTCCTTAAAGCAAACCTATGCCTTGCCACCATTATGTTATTTTTCTCATCGAATTGCTTTTCGAGTCTTTTTAAAGCTTCATCATATTCATTCATGGGTATAAAAGTTCCAGGTGGGTTTTCAAATTCAGGCAGACTGTCAAAAACATCCTGCCCAGCTTTTCCCAATAGGCCAAACAATAAAGAACATTTCCTTTCTGCGTCAAAAGCTTTCCCATCAATGGATACTATATAATTTTCAAAAGCCCTTTTCCATTTCTTCCACTTCATAGTAGGTTTGCCAGGCTCTTCCAAGAAACGTGGTGGTGCACAAATATTGTTGCTCTCAGCCATGTTTTCCTATGTAAAAATATTGCTTAGGGAAAATACCTGTATCCTCACTTTATTTAAAATTCTCCACAGTATTTGTTCCAAATAATTTAAAGAATAAACTATTTAAATTACCGCTTTACTATTCCAGAAATAATCTTCCTTCAAAGTGTGACTAAAACACCTTTATTACCAGTGCTCGGCATGAATCTCCAGCAACTCTCAGTGTTTATTTATGTGAGGAAAAAATCTTCAAAATGGCCGCACGCTGCCACGTAAGATGACGTGGTATGATTGTGGGCCAATCAACACTGGCGAGGAACCTCCCAGAGTGCTTCACGCGTCTCAGCTGAGAGGAATGACAACCTCTAGCGAACGCTTGCACCTGACAGGATTTTGCGCAGCAAGTAAGTCCTCGCGGCAGCCGCTTTCAGCCGACAGTTTCCTCAGCGCTCGCCTCCGCTTTCAACAAAGACAATTTCAACACAAGCGCACTTTGCTTTGGACTGATTAAAGCACAGTCGCGTATACATCCGCTTGCGGCTTAAGTTTATTCTTAGTCGCGCTCCGCTCCAATTTTGACTCACGCCGTCAAATCCATTAAATCATTCAAATACTGCAGCGCTTCTTATGTGACACCGCTTACGCGTGGCAAGTACTCACACCATGAAGTTTTCCGTCTGTCCGCTTTTTACTTCTCTTCCTACATGACAGGTTTCATCAATCAAACCTGGAGCGATAGGAATTTCAAATTAAATACCCGCAGGTCCTTTACTCGATTATCCCGTCCTCGTCGCCAATTGTAGTGTGAAAAAAGGGGCAAGACAAAGTGATTGTCACAGGATTTATTAGATAAATACAAAAGGACCCGCAGGGAGCAGGACAGATAACAACAGGTGATTACGGACGCCAGCTGTCATGTCAGTGACAGTCAAGCTGACGTCATTTAAATAGCAAGTGAACATTCCATGATCTGTCATAGTGTTGTCAGATCATGGAAATAGAAAATGTACTGCATACAAAATACATACAGTGCCTAACAATACAGGAAGTACAACACCTACCTAGAACAAAAAACAAGGAGCCCTTTCTATCTTTACAATTTCTGTGTGCTGCAAAAGCGCCCACAAAAACCCACAACAAAAGGCGTAGGTTGTAAGCACTGCAATGTCCGAATGTTGTCTTGCAACAGAGAAAAAATAAAACGGAGGAAACACACAAACTCAGTTCCGTACCTCTCCAGCGATAACTCGGAAATAGAACGGTCCCACAAAGGCGAAGCAGAAGACCTGACTGGCAATCTAAAGTGAACGATACCCAATGCCACAAGAACCCAAATCCAAGAATCAGGTCCAGAGGAAAGTCAGGAACCACATCAGAGGCAGGGCGGCTTCCCCAGACGCTGTGGGCGAAGTCCTTCCGGTGACACGAACCGGAAACGAAATTAAGCACGGAAGAGAAGTTCTTTGTTATCTTTATACCCGCACTCGAACGGGACTCGCTGCGGCCGCCATCCACGCTCTCTTAGTACCCACACAAGGAAAGACAGGTACCAAAAAAGAAAGAAAAAAGGAAAACAGAATCAAGCCCCCTAACACTCCCTATACCTGGGACCTAACACTCACAAGGTGTCAGTCAGAGGCCAATAGCAGAATCTAGTCCAGTTACAGGAAAGGCCTCTTGTAGCTTATTGTATCCCTGTAGATTGAACAGGAGGACAGCCGTAGACTCTTGGAGTCCACTTCTTTGTCCTGGATACAGTCCTCTCCAGTTTTTCCTCAGGTCAATGAGTGTCCTGAAATGGGTGCCTGGGGATGGCAAATTTATTTCTGGCATGAGCTAGTGTGTGGGAATGGCTCCTAGGAACACCCTTACCAATGGAGTAAAGGTTTTTGGTTCACACTCTACCCACTTTGGGGCATTTTTAACGTTGCAAAAGGTTTCGACTGCACCAACCTTGTGCTCTGAGGGCTGGGAGTGTGTGTGGGGGTGTACTCCCACATCCAACACTAAAATCCAGTTTAGGGCATACACTGTCACCACAACAAACCCATTGACAGATATCTGGTAGAAGAAAAGTAGGGGTTTCCAGCAACCACACAGTGTTCACACAAGGATTCTTTTGGCATCCTGTTTCCCATTCCCTTCCTTTCAGGTGCCCCTTCAGTGTTATCTGTAAAACCCAGAGACAGAATTCTGGTAGAACGAAAGTAAGGTTTTCAAGCGACCAGACAGTGAATACACAAGAATTGTTTTGGCATCCTATATACTTTCCTCTGAAGTGTGCCCCAGAGTAAGATATGTAAGCCTAGCATACCTTTTCAAGTAGGACTTGACAGTGTAATGTAAAAAAGGATTCTACATGCCTCCACCTGGCATATTCTGGGACGTTCAGAGGAGTCAGCTCTGCCCATTTAGGCCAGCCTATTGTTTGCTCCTGGGAGGCATTTGGCAAACATTTCATACCTATTTAAATGCTAATTTTTGGCTGGCAGAAGTGGGAGAGTAAATACAAATTTAGGGCCTCGGTACGAAGGCGGACAGACTACAGTCCATCGGCCATCGTATTGGATTGGGGACCGGCCGCCTACGAGGCAGCCTATCCACAATCTGAATAATGATGCGACCGCCACCACAGCGGTCGCATTCCCTATCTTTTGTATTGAGGCGAGGATACTGTTAGCAGCCCCCACTGCAATTAAAAAAATATGGAGTGTACATAACCCTGCACTACCTGGCAGGCAGCATGTGGTGCCTGACACATGGTGCAGGGTTATATAGGGGGCACCAATAGTGCCCCCCAAGTCAAGTCAAGTCTGAATTTATATAGCGCACTACATACCCGGAGAGTCTCAAGGCGCTTGAGGAAGGGGGGAGGTTTACTTATCGAATATCCAGGTTTTAAGCTGTTTTCTGAAGGCTAGGTGGTTTTGAGTAAGGCGTAGGTGGGAGGGAAGGGAATTCCAAGTTTTGGCCGCTAAGTAGGAGAAGGATCTTCCCCCCACGGTGGCTTTGTGGATGCGCGGCACAGCGGCGAGGGCTTGGTTGGACGAACGCAGCTGGCGGGTGGGGGTGTAGAAGGAAAGGCGCTTGTTGAGACAATCAGGTCCAAGTTCGTATAGGGCTTTGTGTGCGTGGGTGAGGAGACGGAACGTTATCCTCTTGTTGACGGGGAGCCAGTGAAGGTCTTTCAGGTGAGCGGAAATGTGGTCTGTGCGGGGGATGTCTAGTATGAGTCTGGCAGAAGCATTTTGGAATGCGTTGGAGTTTTTTCTGCACTTTTGCGGTGGTACCGGCGTAAAGGGTGTTTCCGTAGTCCAGACGGCTAGTTACCAGTGCGTGGGTGACCGTTTTTCTTGTTTCGTTGGGGATCCAGTGAAAAGTTTTTTTTAGCATGCGTAGGATGTTGAAGCATGATGATGAAACGGCGTCAGGGCACATGTCCGTGCCCCAGGGATTAAGGGGGGCCCGCTACGGGCCCCCAAATCCTTTTCCAACAGTCATTTTGCTGCAGGTTGACTGCTGCGGAATGACCAGAGGAAAGGGATATTATAATCTTTATGGTGGTGCCTGAGAGGCACCACCACAATTTAGGGACCCGTGATGAGTCCGACGGGCTGTCGGATTGAATCCGCCCATCTGGACTGTGGCAGTTGGTCTTTCCGACCGCCACACTTCCCTGCCATCATTAAATGGCGGGGTAAAACTGCTTTACGATGGTGTAGGGACCACCATCAACAGCCTGTCTGTGGCGGTCCCTCGGCCATCGTAATGAGGCCCTTAGCCTCTAAGAACTTTAGGAAAGGAAACAACTTTCTGAAAGTTAATTTCCTTTAATGTTTATTAAAATCCGATTGCACCATTGAATTGGATTTTTTATCACTATTAAAAATTGTTGTTAAATAATTTTTCTAGCCAAACCCATTCCTGAGATACAGCATTAGGATATGAATCAGTACTCTTTTTTTTCTACGTAGGATAGCTAGGTCTGTCCCAGTCAAATATTAGCTTTTGGGTGTTAGCCACTGCAAGGACATGTTACCAATAAATATCCACATGTCCAACTTTTAAAAACTGTTGTGCACCCTACCTTGTAGACTCAATGCCTACATAGGAGTGACTTAATATGTTTAAAAGGGGCGTTTTGATCTGTCAGTGTTTAAATTGCCACAGTCAGGCAACAATGGTAGCCTAAAGCAATGGTTTACACTGCACTATAGTGGATGGCACAATAGGTGCTGCGGTCCACTGCTGAAATTAACTCAGAGGCCCTGGGTACACTTGTTACCATATGCTAGGGCTTGTAGATAAGTTAAATATAAAATATATCAGTTAGGAATATGCCAAATCAACCATGTTTAAATGGATAGCACAGGAACTTTACCACTGGTTAGCGGGGTTTATGTTTATATGATTTGTATGATGCAAGGCTGCTTTATATTAAATATCCTAGCATGTTAAAGTGCACACAGTTCTAACACCAGTGAAAATAGAGGTTCTAGCAAAAGGCAAAAACCATTGGGTGACCACGTAGAAAAGGCGGTTTTCCTGCACCATCATAGTTTGGTTAGTTCATGTATGTTATCTATGACATGGAGATAGCATAAAGGTGTATTTCTTCGGCCTGTCATGCTTGAAAGGTTATATTTCAGTCCTTACATCAGGTTCCAAAAATTGTGTGTGTCAGGTGGCCCACATAGCAGTTTCTGCCCAATGGTTCTCTTCTGCAGTTTCAATGGGTTCATGCATGACATGAATCGTCTAAGTTCCAACTTTGCTATAATTTATATAGACACTGTAAAAAAACATCTCTCAATATTCAAAGGGCTACGTTTTTTCCTCAGTGTGGGCATTGTTGTGTAGATGGTTTTGAGGTTCAAAGTTCCAAAAATGTGTGCTTTATTAGATTACAGTTTGCCATGTTCTGGGTCATTCCTCATAATAGGCACGGATGCTATGAGTAAACATTGTTCCTCTAAGAAAGGATCCAACAGTCTATGGCTACTAGATCTGATCGATGCATTGCAGGTGGCTACTGAACCACGCTATATTTTATAGTTGGATTTTAATTTGAGAGAGCATGATGCCTTTGTTTAAATATTTTTTCCTGCTGAGTGGGTGATAATTTGACAATCGTGCATATTCTGTAACTCAACTATGTAAAATGATTAAAAAAAATTATATGTTTTGTGGTTTACACTGTTTTATGGAGTTTGTGTTCTATGTACACAATATCTGAAACATGAATAGTGCTTTTCAGGAAGTGATAAAACGTTCCAAAACTGGTGGCATTCTTGCTCAAAAATTAAACCAAGCTGCTATTTATTGGCAGTGTGTGCACAACACCAAGCAATGAGCAATAGCTCGCATTTATCATGACTGACATGTGTTGTAGAACGTAGTATAACACTTGCGTCAGAAGAATTAGTTTGCATAATACATGATTGAGGGGGTGCAGGAGTCTGGTTTTTCCAATTGAGGCAGACTACATAACTGACCAATATGATGGCTTTCATTTGATTTTCTGCAGCGGGTGTAATATTTATGGCAAGGTTTAATTGAACACATATTCCATGACCCTGAGATGGTTTTCTGAAATCTGGTGTAATATTTGAGCGTAAGTGAAATATTTGATCTTTTCCATGAGCTTAAGGTGAGGATCAAGGCAGTGTGTGTGATGTGTGCGTGATTTGGTGGTAAAACTTTGAATACATTCTAGCAATGAAAGTCTATGGTTACCAGGTGTGCAATACTTAAGGCAGGTCTAAAATTATGTGCATACTCCAAGCTGTGATGGTTAATAGCAGAGTGATGTGTCTGGAGGACGGCGATGATAACTTTCAAAGCAAATTACGTTTGACCTGATTCTCCAATGTTTTGTGCCATTAAGTACCATTAAACTGCGCAAAAATCTACATTTTATGAAAATAAATTAAGAGAATCAGGATTGTTGGAATTTTACACTAGTAAGTCATACATTTGGATGCTGCAAATGAAATGAAAAGGTTTGCAGGTATTTACACAAAGTATTTGCAGAAGGATTCTCATCTTGGAAAAACACACAAGGCTAAAACTATGACAATCAGGATTGAGTTCCTGTCCATGGAGTAAAAGATCTGAACCATATTTCATAGGAATGTAGAAGAAGGGATTTTTCTATAAGGAATACGTTTTTAATTTTCTCTGGAGAAAAAGAAACTGTATGCATGAGATTAGATCATATGTGATCATATTTCAACACCATTGACTCATGCAGAATAATCCATATGTTTACATTTTTCTCAGTGGAGTAGTGGAGACATCCAGCCCTACTCTTCGGAACTCTGTGAATCCCACTAAAGCCATTAAGGTTACCCCACCTATATGAATATTCCTAGAGGATTACATTTCCAATGTTGAAAACTTGGGCTTTCGGAATCAGATCCCTTTCTGACGTTGAAATATTCCCTGGTTTGTAACAGGTGAAGCTAACAAAGAGGGTGTTTTAGATCAACTTATACCGCATGGTCAAAAATAACAATATTGTCTTGAGGATGAATGTAACATTTTCAATTATCTTTGAATGCGCTATCTTTCAGATTCCTGTCCCACAACAGGTGACACACACGGCAACAATGAACCAAGAAATACCACTTTATAAACAATTTATCACTTTTAGGTGCATTGCTATTGGCCAGATGCGGAAAGAATTATATTTGCAGCGGGAGATTCCAAAAATTCCATTTCACGATTTATAGCTCTAAAACATACACTGAAGTGAAATTCGCTGTAACTAATGAATGAATTCAAATATGGCGAGAGTATCATATAGTGCATGCTTATGGTGAAGCGCATTGTCCCAGGTGTTCCGTTTTCCCGTTTTCATCCATAAATAGGGAGAATCAATCAATCGATCAATCATTTGTAAAGTGCACTACATACCCGCGAGGGTCTCAAGGCGCTGGGGGGGGGGGAGCGCTACTTAAAAAATACACAGAAAAAAATTACAGAAAAAAGTAATGACTAGGCAGATGGTATAGAGGCAAAAGAAGGGGGTTCCCCAATGGGCTTCTTATTGGATGTTGGCGGGTCGAGGGGGGAAGAAAGACTGAACAAAGACCAAAGAACAAACCCCGCCAGTGGATAGTGTGGTCCCAAGTCTGGGATCCTAGTGTACATGGGGTGATAAACCTAGAGGTTGGTACTGCACATTACAAAATTAACATAAATCAATTATTTGTAGGAGACAGTTTTTAGCAAATATATAAGTATTTTTATTTTAGTGTAGAAAGCATTTATGTACATCCATAACACATAATTATTTTATAAATATAATACACATAATCAATTTGAAAGCGAATAAAAAGTGGCAAAATTACCTACTTATTTCGAACCTACCCAGTAACATTTTCATACTTCAATCATACTATCATTCTTTCAGTTTTTCAAAACCTAATCCTACCTAAAAATCAAACATTCCACTCTCATTCTTCAATCAATACAGGTTGTTCTGTTGTATGCCACACAAAGATGGTCAATATGTGGCATAGAGCAGAATATTGTTCCAGACAATTGATCTTATCACGGCATCTAATCGATACTCTATAATGTGTCGTATTTCTGGAACCACGGGCCGACGCGCGTTTCGGTGAATGGCCGGGTGGGCCACACCTTCATCAGGGCTGGGAAATGTTGACTGGGCGAGAACAGGATAGTAGTCTAAAAATAAAACACAATGCCTTAGTATGTATCTACATCACAGTCCAATTTATCAAGGCATTTCTCATTCTAATGAATTTCTCTTTTCCAACATCGATAAAATTTGAGCACATAATTGTCTTTTTTCTGCTCATGTTTTATATATTTGTCACAATGACAGCGTGCAGTACCAAACAAAACTAGGGCCACTCCCTAAGTTAGTCTCCCACAAGGTGAGATCTATAAGAGGCAATTTGGATAACCTCGGCTGAGCAACCAAAAAGAGAGCATTTAAACAGTTTTAACATCTTTCATAACTTCCATTTACTCACATTGTATACCATACTCATTCTCGAACACATGTTGACCAAACACAAGAGTATTAGGGTTATTGTACTACAAGTTCGTAGTTCAGAAAAGCGACGTTTGAGGGCCAGACTTTTAGCATCTCTAGGACCTAACGTGTCTAGGATATAACATAAAGTAAAGTAGGTGGCAACAACTAACAACCGGATAGGATCGAAACTAATCAATTTAACTGCATATTAATGCCCAAATGGGCATAATTTACCTATTAATGGTTTTTGTTTTAAAAAACAATACAAAGGCTAATGGCATGGTCTAGGTTTCAAATTTACCTGCAATAGTCCGAAACGGATTCCTTAGAGCAAAGGGCGCATAGAATGTTTTTTCACCCCTATTTCCGCAATGCAGGACACTGTTAGATGACAAAAATGCTTTCCGTTTATAAATTATCCTCATTGGTTAATTCCTACCAGGCTGTCAGTATGTTTTTAGTTCCATTACCTGAGTCTTTAAATTTATTTTATCAAAGATAGGATTCCACTACACTCGAATTTATAGATGGGAAAATGGCCTGAGGATTGCTACACAGTGCAAGTTTTTTCCTCTTCCCCCGGAACATCAGGCATGAGTCCCTAGGGTAAAAGGATATTATAATAAATATACATACTAGCCATTATTAACCTAATGCGGAGATGCCATTATTTTATAATTTATACACACCGTGAATATTGAATCAGGGGCGGCTAGTCAGGACAAATCTGCATCACCCAACACAGCTGGCATATATCCGCCTAATGAAAAACAGTGATTTAATAAATCAGGCGTGCTGGCGCATTTTGTTTAGAGAGACCATACCATCAAATAATCACACTTACTTAACTTGGAGGGCACGCTGTCCGTAGTTTAAATTCTGTTGATTTTACTGGACTGATAAATATCACTAGTTGCCTTAATTAATTCGTCCTTGCACGAAGCTGCCTAATGTTTAAAAATAGAAACAAAAGGTAGAGGCAGAGTGAGGAAAGCCTCTACGCGCATTTTACTTATTAAAGACCGGCGACTAGGAAAAAGAGCACTTACTCAGGATTCCTGACCAAACGTCCTACGTTGGAGTTCTGTTGCAGGCGCGCTTAGTCTGGAGGTCTTTAGGGGGAGCCGCCTAGGGTTTAAAAGTGAAGAAAGGCAGGATGAAAGAACCTTCTTTGCGCATTCTAATTTGGCGTCAGCGGGGATCCTCAACAAAGCGTACTTACTCGGTGTTCTTGGCAGGGAGTCCATAGATGGGGTTCCGTCGATTGACCCACGCGACCTATCCTCGAACGGGGCAGGACTCGCAAGGGCACTAAGCCTACTCGGGTTTAAATAGCCCAAGTTCCCGCGCCGAACAGGCAATCAATCAGCTGCTTGCGGGTTGGGCAGTCAAAAACGGACTAGGTGATAACTTGCAGATAGGGCGGTCAAAGACGGACTAAGTGAGTTGTCCGTAGCTCCGGGGCGGCCATCTTATAGTGGGAATCAGTGGCTGGTATTATATTGCTGTAATCACCGATTTTAGATGTAATTTCATTTATATTCATTATAAGCATTTTTAGTATAGTCATATTTAGCTTGTAATATCGGTAAATTGTCTAGTTTTAAACCCATTATTTCAATTTTAGTCCGCCCTCCAGATTATGATGGAAGTGTCAACATATTAATTTTAGTGCATTTTAAACGCACTAATAAGGTGCCACGGATGCAAATGATGAGTCTCTCAAAAAAGTCCGCCATGCAGATTAAGATGGGAGTGCCAACATATTAATTTTAGTGCATTCTACACGCACTTATAAAGTGCTACGGGTACAAATGATAAACCTAACCAACAGGTCACTAGGCTAAGTAGGTAATTTTGCCACTTTTTATTCGCTTTCAAATTGATTATGTGTATTATATTTATAAAATAATTATGTGTTATGGATGTACATAAATGCTTTCTACACTAAAATAAAAATACTTATATATTTGCTAAAAACTGTCTCCTACAAATAATTGATTTATGTTAATTTTGTAATGTGCAGTACCAACCTCTAGGTTTATCACCCCATGTACACTAGGATCCCAGACTTGGGACCACACTATCCACTGGCGGGGTTTGTTCTTTGGTCTTTGTTTAGGCAGATGGTATAGTTCCTATTTTCTATAAATTAGGAGCAATTCTTACTCATCACCCACCATAATGGAAAGCATTGAGCTAACAGGTTAGACTGAAACTTGTATTGGGGGGCGGTGGGAGGAGGGTGTCCGGGAATCAAAGAGCGAACTGTTGCACCTACCAGGATATTGAATTTACTCCAGGTATTCTACCAGGATGCTGAATTTACTCCAGGTATTCTGGAATGTTCTCCCTTTGTAAATAACGTGTTTGCGTGCAAAGAGTTTGCAAAGTATTCATCCTTGCTGTGGTGTCCTAATAGCGACATCCTCCTTGTCAGGGCAGATTTTGTAATACTTTCACACGCATCAACCTTGTAGAAAAGGCGACTTACTACTGAAAACAGGCTCCGACATCACTATGAACTCGACTGTATAAAACGCCTTAACTGCCCAATCAATCATACCAAAAATGCAAATCCCATGTAAATCTTATCAGGACAACTGAAATAATGGGCTTTTTGTTTGCAAGGTGTCGCCCGGGCTTGGAAGCTTTGATAATGCTTCCAGACAGTCAATAAATCCAGAGTCACTTACATGGCCGGCAGGAGCCTAGCTAAACTATCTAATCTCCGACATGACAGACTACACAATGAACCCTGACCCTAATCCCCTTCAAACACTGCCGGGTCAGCTCAGCTCACCTTTAATGCTGGCAGGAGTCTTTCGGGTCCTACACCTAGACGTAGAAAGGGTTGCCTTTAAAACAACTGTGGTGGAATAATGTATGTGTCTTGTATTGTATGAGGGGGTGGCATATTAGTCTGGCGTAAACAAAGGCGTGTTTTGGGTACATTTTTATCCCAAAAAGTGTTGTGCTATTACACTCACCTAGACCTACATGAACAAACTATTAAAGTTTAGTTTTGATGCTGAAATATTGACGTGTTAACGAATTAACGGCATTCACAGCAGCAGTTCGGATTTGCTGGCACCTCTTTTTTTAATTAAATGTGGACAGTCTATATATTTCCCTGGGTAAGGATTTGAGGCTAGCTGGTTCAAGGGCATCTGCCTTTAAAGTATTTGCTTCTTGAAATCATAATATTTTCGTCAATCAGTGTAGAAAATTTGCATCCCCTCACAATGTTCTCTAATAATAGGTCAATTAACTCTTGTAATATGGGTGCCTTTGTCTGACTATTGGGGTTAAATGTGTGGAGGTCTGTATTGGAACTCGATTGAAAGGTATTTGAAATATTAAATACAAAAAATTATTGATACAATACTTTACACCAGGGATCATATTATGCTAAATTGCAACTAGCATTTTTTTCTCCTTTCTCCACCTCTGGCGCTTTGATATTACAAAAGGGGCGGCAGACATTTGCACCGCCCCTTCCGTAATACGGATTATGATGTCACAAATGTGCGCGCCTGGGATCTCAAGGCTGGACTACGCCCCCATGAAAAGAGGAATACCTTAGTGTCCATGCTGTATTGCAGATGTGGGTGCAGGGATAAACAGTTCATCCGGGGGCACTATGATTGTGTGCAGTGTATGAGGTGGCACACCATCAGTGTGCCTCTCCCCTCCCCAGAGTGCAACCATTGGCAAAGGGGGTGAGGTCTGAGCAACCTCTATAAGCATATCCATTTCCCCAATGCAGGCACACACTGTACCAACTTGCAGGTGGATCTCTGCCCCCTCTTAAAAATATCTTTGACTGATGTGCTGACTGTCATGCAGTCGCCAACTGTCCAAGTTTGTGCCTGCGATGAAGCAAGTGAACTTTTTATAATCACCCATACCTTCCTTGTCTACACTGGGTTCATCAAAGGACACACCCAACCCTTTACTGCAAGCACCAGTGAATACCCTTGTCTCTCTTCCAGGCACAAAGGCCGGTAAATCAGGTGCCCTTCTCAGCTCAGATTTAACCAGTTCAAATTCAACCATACAATCCTTGGTCTGCAAAAAAAACATAACTTTCCTGCACAATTGAACCAATTCCTTGGACTTTTCTCATACGTTATGCAGAAAACAGATGTAAAATTCCACCACGGCAAGAAACAAAACTACCTCCTCCCTATTGCTCAGAGCACATGAATTACAGATGGTGTCCACCAATTTCTGCTTGGGTTTCACTTCTTGTCTCGTCACAGAATGACCTAGATACAATATTTCCTCTTTGCCAAACACTTGTCCAATTTCAATGTCTTGCCCGCTTTCTTAAGTTTCTAAAGGACCACTCAAATCTTTTTGTTATGCTCACTCCAGTTAGAACCAAATACAAGTACATCAGCCAGGAAAGAACACGCACTTTCTATATTGACAAGCCCAAAAGGCATCCTAAGCAACTTATATGCCCCCATCAGAGTCACAAAAGCAGTGTAAACTTAGGAATCCGTATGCCATTTTATCAGGAAACAGCATTTACCACACACCCTTTACCATGCATAACCTTTTCAGTGCAAGTAACCACCACGCAGGTAAGTATATATTATAGGGTTTTACCTTAACCACAGAGTACTTTACCTACCGACATATTTTTTTAAACAACATCATGTTTATGTTATTTAAAAAAAAAAGGGGTTTAGGAGCATGTAGAGGTAAAAGGAATTTAGGGTGATATTAGGGTAAAGGGAAGGGTAGAGGTAATGGGAGGTAGGGGCGATTTTAGAATGTAGGGGTGGATATAGATGAAGGGAGGTGTAGGTTGAGGTAAGGGTGATTATAGGGTATTTTGGTAGGCAGAGGAAAAGGGAGGTAAGAGTGATATTGGGATTTAGGGATGGGTGGCGGTAAAGGGGATAAGGATGATTTATATAGTTATGAGGAGTGAAGCGGTAAAGGTAGGTAAGGATGGGTTTAGGGTTTAGGCTTGGGTAGAGGCTTAGGAGGGTAAGGGTGATGTTAGGGTACAGGAGAGGAAAGAGGTAAAGGGAGGCTAGGAGTAAAAAAAGAGTGGTAAAGACCCACAATGAGATACAACCGGTTGTAAAGAACTACGTGCTGTATCACATGCGTGGTAAAGACATGCATGCTAACGTCTCGCACATCCATTGTCATCTGGTGGCAAGCGGTTGCTGGTCCAAGGTGGTGAAATACTTTGCATCCGCTAAGGTTGACATCATTTTAATGGTTTTTGGCAGATGGTGCTTATCAACAACTACCTTCTTATCCAGGGCCCTCATAGACATTGCCATCACCAATTGCTAGGCCATAAACCCTCTGAGTTCGAACACATGCAACAGGACATTAAGCCTGTCAGTTGTCATCAAGGGAAGCACCATTAGGGTCCCTGGCACTTGGGAAGATTATACTCAAATTGGGCTTTCTGAGCATGGGTGCATCAAACTGTAATAAAATATAGAAAAATACCTGAATTCTTTCATGCATGAACAGCTAGGACAACACACAGTTTCTCCTTCACCTCTCAGTAGAGATGTCTGTAGTAGACCTTTCTGAACAGATTTCATAGAAACATATTTTGAGACCATGGAGAATTGCTTCCTGAAAAGAGGCAAAGCCTTTTTACTTCTTAATGACTTTTTTATTTGAAAAGGTCAACAGTTAAAATTATTAATACAACACTTTATTCGAAGTTATGAGTGGAGGTATTTTTGTGATTGAACAGGCTTGGAAGAATAAAAATGCTGGATATAAGCTCATGAACAAGCAGGTATGCAGATTTAGAAAATTGTCTGAACTGTTCACAAGATTGTCCTTAGTAATTGTATGGGGGAATTCCAGGGAGGAATTCCAGAAGCTCCTTTTTACTGTTAATGATTCAATCTAATTTATCAGCCACATCTATGCTACATGATAATGCTGCTGATAAAGGTGCTTTAGATAAATACAGGTTTTGGTGGTTAGAATCGCAGAAGTGGCTAAACGCGCCTTTGTCTGCCCCTGCCTGTGCATCAATTGCCAACTGGCCTCACTTCATGCAGATGATTGCTATCTATGGTTGGTTTGCCTGTTGTTATCCCCGCTAAAGGAGAACAGTTTCACAGGCTGGGTGAGTGCTGTCTGTGCAGGTGCAGTGCTGTGGTGTCAGAGAAGGCAGAGCAGGTCAGGCAGTGTCCGGTGTGGTTTGTGGCGGACCCTATTGTTTGTTTGGAACCATCGACATCTGAATGACTGCTTAGTTGCTGAAATAGTCGGCTGAATTTGAGTCTTGTGAGCCTCACGAACATTTGAAAGCCTTTGATTTGATTCTCGTTGCACCAGGGAGTGCATTATTGCATACCGGAATTCCTGGATTCCAGGCATCAGGGACTAATTGTAACATTAATGAAGTGAGTATAGAAAATGGGCAGGGAAAGCTGCTGCTCGGGTGCGGCTGTGCTCTTCATTTATTCTCACTCATATTCCAGGATTGTCTCAGATCTCTAGGCACCCTCTAGAGCAGGGTTCTCCAAAGTCGCTCCTGGAGGGCCGGATCCATGACAGATTTTTAAGATAACTACATTTATCTAAATGTGAATACGCTAAAATTCTGGCATGGATCAGATGACAGAAGGTGAGGGTTTACTGTTCGGGTTACTGTGGGGACAAACAGAGTCCATATCCATACTCAGGAGCGTGGCTATACATTTCCTTACTATTAAAATAGTAATTCTTTAAAAAATATATATTTTTATTAACCTTAAAAACAAAGAAACCGGGGGCGTGGCCAAGATGGCGGCGGAGTAGGACGTGCTTCTTGTCCCCTCCGGCGCCGGGCCCAACATAGCCTTGACCAGCATTGACCCCAGGGGCTCCTCTGAGCAGTGGGTCGCTCCGGAGCCTCCTAAGAGCGGTGACCGGCGGTGGTGCGAACCTGGCCGCTCCTGGTGCCAAGAAAGGGGAGCGTGGCTGACCGCGGAGTCGGCGGGCCTGTGGCGCTGTGTGCTACGGCGTCGGGAGGAGCCTGAGGGGCCCGGGAGGCCCAGCGGTCACTAGCGGACAGCGGCTGGGGGTCGGAGGTGCCTGCCTGGTACACGGCGTTGCGGGAGCTGGACGGTGGCGAGTTCGGCCACGGCCGAGGCTTTGGTCCGGAGCCCGAGAGGAGGCGGGGCTTATTGCCCGCGAGCGGCGGATCTCCGGCACGGCCGGCAGCCTACTTGAGGTCCGGGTCTGAGGCCTGGCCGGGAGGCGGTGGACACTGATCCGGGACCCAGCTCTCTGCGCGAGTCCCGCGGAGGTGGAGGTGAGCTGGTGGAGAGGGGAGGCGGCCGGCACGGCAGCGCGGGACCGGTGAGGGGGCGGAACCTTCTGGCCGGCATCAACCATCGCGCTGCGGCTGACGGCGCACTCGAGGCTGGGGACTGGGGCCTTGCTGCCGGGCTGTGGGCCTACTGCTGGGAGCCTCGTCCGGATCCCCGCCTGGTGGAGAGCGGTGGCGGCGGCCTGTGGAGACGGAGGTGGGTCCCCCCCATGATGGTGGGCTGCGTCGGGTGGCCAGTCTGAGCCCTGCAGCAGCAGTTTGGGACGTCATACCTGGGGGACCTCGAGGAGTGAGACCTACCGGTGTGGAGGCGGAGGACCACTGGTGGAGGTCCAGCGGCGGAGTTGTGGATAGCTCTGGACGTAGCGGCGGGAATTGGAGTTGTGGGGACCCCCCTTACTGCTGTGGACCTGCTGGTGGGAAAGGAGCGCTTGCTGTAAAATGGTGGTGGTGGTGGCGCCGGATGTCCGCAGCAGCCCCGTAGTGGCCGCCTAGAGTCTGCCTTGGGTTCTTGGAGCGGTGTGAGACGACTGGTGCGCCTGTGTTCGTCCTGCCTGACCGCCATCCTTCTGCTGATCGCTTCTCCGATCCTAGGGAACAAGTCACTGGGGTAGCGATGGCCAATAATTCCCGCAAAGGGAAGGTTGTGTCTGCCAAGAACTCTCAGGCGCCGGCCTCCCCTGGTCAGAGTTCATCGTCGGGGAGGTCTGACGATGAGGCCCCCGCGACTAAGGCTTTCATGAAAGAACTTTTTGCCTCCATCAAGGATGATATCTCCGAACTCCGCAGCCAGCTGACCTCTGATCTCCGCGAGGTAAGGCGGGATGTCGACGACATTGGGGAGAGAGTGGCGACCCTGGAAGATCATGATCTTACCATGGCCAATGATGTGCACTTGCTGCAGCAGGATGTGCTCCGCCTGATGGAACAGAATATAGATCTGCAGGCTCATGCGGAGGACCTGGAGAACCGTTCCCGCCGGAACAACATCCGCATTAGAGCGGTTCCCTGGGACGGTGAGGCGGGGGACCTTCGGGAATATGTGCAGGCACTCTTTCTTCAGATTCTGGATGAGGAGGACGTGCAGGAGATCAGGATGGATCGGGTTCATAGAGTGGGCCTGCCCCGGCGGAACGGTGGTCCCCCTCCGGATATCCTGGTGTGTGTCCACGACTTTCAGGTCAAGGAAAGGATACTGAGGAAAGCTCGAGACATACCTTCCCTGCAGTTTAGGGATCATCGCCCTCAGCTCTATCAGGACTTGGCCGCGACGACGCTCCAGAAGAGACGTGAGTTCCGTCCTGTCACTGCCTACCTTCGGGAGCACAATGTCTCCTATTCCTGGGGGCATCCTTTCCGGATCATTTTTCGATGGCAGAACAGGTTGGTTCAGATTCGCTCTCTCAAGGAAGCGAAAGACTTGCTGGGCCTTGAGGATGAGACCCCGACGCCCGACCGCCGGAACTCCTCACCGCGGAGAAGACGACGCTCATCGTCCTGGCACAGGGTGGGCCCGGAGAATCGTCGGAGGCCTGACCGCGCGACTAGCCTTCAGGAACGAGGGAATGCTGTGGCCTCTGTGGCCTCTGCCACGCTCCCGCCGTCACAGCAGAGCTCTGGGGCGGCCTGATCTTCGTCTTGCTAGCCTTGGTGCCGGAGGGGCGCGCACTTACAGGTAACGGGGCGATGAATGTACTTTCGGAGAAGACACCCCGGTCTTTGGCCCTGAGAGACTCATCCTTGGGTCTTCAACTACGCCCCTTGGGAGACTTCCAACTGGGACCGTCCACCTTGGGACTCGATTTGTTACTGTTTTGGGTGGTTGGGGATTGGTGGGTTGAGAGGGGGGCTGATTGGGGTATGTTGGGGTGCTGTTGGGTGGATGGGGTCTGGGGGGGGGGAAGGGGGAGGGGTGGTGACGACGGGTGGGTTGCTGTGTGTGTTCGGACTGGTATGAATGGTGTTGTCCTTAACCTGGGGGGGTCTGGGGAGGGAGATGGCCGAGAGGAAGGGGGCATGCTGGAATCCGCTGCTGGCGAGCTGGGAGGTTTGATCTGCCCGCATGCCTATTAGTTTGGGTACCTGGAA
This sequence comes from Lissotriton helveticus, assembly GCF_964261635.1. Taxonomy (NCBI): domain Eukaryota; kingdom Metazoa; phylum Chordata; class Amphibia; order Caudata; family Salamandridae; genus Lissotriton; species Lissotriton helveticus. The sequence goes on from NC_136065.1 coordinate 932,280,125, forward strand.
CGTAAAAGGCCTTAACTCGCCACAGAAGCGCCTGAAATTGTGGAAATATCTCTTGGATCACCACTTAGATGTGGTGGGACTCCAGGAGACCCACCTAGCCCGTAGGGATGAGCTTCGGCTCCGTCATAAGCAGTTCCCCCTCATATACAGGTCTTCCGCGCCTTCTAAGCATAGAGGGGTGGCCCTTCTGTTTAGGTCTTCTATACAGTTTCAGCCTCTGGGAGTGAGTAGCGATAAGGATGGCAGGTGGCTGATGGTTAAAGGGGTGCTTCATGGGCGTTTATGTACGTTTGTGGTGGTATATGTGCCGAATGCCCAGCAAAATCAATTTCTACAGGGGCTGTTGGAGGCAGTGGGGGCCTTCGTCGAGGGTCATCTGGTGATTATGGGGGACTTTAACATGGTGTGGGATCAGGCTGTGGATAGTTCACGTGCCCAGAGATCGGACTCTGGAATATTCTCTGATGTGACCAAGCAGAAAATGGAGGAGTTGGGTCTTCTGGATGGGTGGCGGGCGGTGAATTTGCAGTCCAGGGACTATACTTTTTTTTCTCATGTACACCACACCTACTCTCGCATTGACCATATTTTTGTGAATCAGGCGCTTCGGGGAGATGTCCGAGCTTCTGCGATCTTTCCTCTCTCTGTCTCAGATCATGGCCTCTTGACACTTCAGCTTCAGTGGTCGGTGAGGGGGGATGGGTATCGAAAATGGTACTTTCCGGCGGCCTTAGTGCGCGATGAGGCGTCCTGTAGGGAACTCAGGAAAGCCATTAGGGAATTCTTGGCGCTTAATCCGAGCTCGGACACCTCCGTGTTTAATACATGGGATGCATGTAAGGCCTCGCTGAGGGGTACCTGCATAGGGCTTAATGCAGCTCTTAATCGTCTGCGTAGGGAGGAGAGAGAAGCCTTGGAGGCTGAGCTTGAAAAACTTGAGAGGGCCCACAAACTGGCGCCGTCTCGCATAACACTCCGTCCTCTTACAGCTATTAGAGGGAAGCTGAAGGCGCATTATGCCAACCGTACTGAATTGACCCTTTTGCGGCTGCGCAGGGGCTCGTACGCTCAGGGGAACAAGGTGGGTCGCCATCTGGCTCGACAGCTTCGGGAAAAAAGGGAGAAGGACTATATAGGCGGAATCCGGGACACGGGGGGCGTACTTCGTCATCGGGACGGGGATAAGGCGGACGTTTTTGGGCGTTTCTATGAGACGCTTTATACTGGCGATCCTCTGGATGCGGTAGCGCAGGACGCCTTTTTGTCCGCCCTCCCCCTCCCGCAGGTCTCTGCCGTTAGCAATGAACATTTGGCTGCCCCCTTTACTAGGGAAGAAGTCCTTGAGGCGATTAAGGCCCTTAAACCCAATAAAGCGCCGGGGCCTGACGGGTACACGGCGTATTTTTATCAGTCGTTTGCCTCGGAACTTGTGGACTGCCTGGTCACCCTTTTCAATAGCATGGCGACAGCTGGGGAGACCACGGGCACTATGGCTGAAGCCCTGATATCTGTGATTCCCAAATCGGGGAAGGATCCCTCCAGCTGTGCTTCGTACCGCCCAATAGCCTTATTGAATGTCGATGCCAAGCTGTATTCTTCTCTCCTCGCCCGCCGACTGCAGGATCTGATGCCGGCCCTTATACATCCAGACCAATCTGGTTTCATCACGGGACGGCAGACTCACGACAACCTACGGAGAGTGATTCACCTGATTGAGAAGGCAACTAGGTTCCGGATCCCTGCTGTATTGGTAGGTCTGGATGCTGAGAAGGCCTTTGATCGGGTCGATTGGGGCTTTTTGTTCCGCACTCTGACCGCTTTCGGGTTCTCCCATCAATTCCTGACGATGCTGCGGGCTAATTTCCATCGTCCTACCTCGAGGGTGTTGATTAACGGGCACCGTTCGGTTGCCTTTCCCCACTCTAGAGGTACGAGGCAGGGGTGCCCTCTTTCCCCTCTCCTCTTTGCCTTGAGTATTGAGCCTCTCGCATTGGCGATTCGGGAGAATGACCGCATCATAGGCATACCCTTCACAGGGGAGCAACACAAAATCTCTCTATTTGCGGACGATGTCCTGCTGTCTTTGGGTGACCCCGCTCAGTCTCTGCCGCCTGTGCATGAGGAACTTTCCAGGTTCGAAGCGGTGGCGGGATTCCGGGTCAACTTCGACAAATCGCATGTCCTGAATTTGACTCTTCCCTCGGCGGAGGTGGACCGCCTGCGCGGGATGACGCCTTTGTCGTGGACCACCTCGTCCTTATCATACCTGGGAGTGCGCCTCACGTCATCTGTGGGCTCCCTCTTTGCGGCGAATTTCCCCCCCCTGTTAGCCTCAGTGCGCACTGACCTCGATAGATGGAAGCCAAAGTTCCTGTCGTGGCTCGGTCGGATACATGCCATTAAAATGGTCCTCCTCCCTAAATTTCTTTACCTCTTCCAGGCCCTACCTATACCTTTAGACGCGGATTTCTTCCGCCGCCTGAAGACGATGATGCTGAAGTTTATTTGGCAGGGAGGCCGGGCTCGGATACCCTTTACGACGCTCCGTCGGCCTAGGGTGGAGGGGGGAGTTGGACTCCCAGATATGCAGTTGTACTACAAGGCCGCACAGCTGTGAGTGATAGTGGAGTGGACCCAGCAGCTTTCCGAGAAGCATTGGCTACATATGGACCGAGCGGTGGCGGGCAGGTCTATTTGGGACCTGGCGTGGAAACCTAAGAGAGACCGCCCAAAGAATGCTTATATTAGCACGCCCACTAGCACGGTTTTAAAGGTGTGGGATACGGTCACTGGTGACGATAGGTGGACCACTTTCCCGTCGCCCTTTACCCCTATCCATTTTAATCCGGCCTTTCCGCCGGCCGCTCAGGAGGGACCCTATCGCCAGTGGCGAGAGGGTGGGTGTCGGGCGCTTACGCACCTGTTTCATGGAAACGTACCCCTCACCTTTCCTAATTGTGTGCGTGATTATGGTGTATTACCCACGGAGAGCTATCGTCATGCCCAGCTGCTTCACTGGGCGACCTCGGAAGGGGTGCGAGAGGCGGCTACTCGTCCACTCTCTCCCTTCGAATCCTTCCTACTTCGCACTTCAACGATGCGGGGAGCGATTTCTTTCCTATACTGCCTCCTCCTGCGTACGGCGGTTGCCCCGCGGCCTCGGTTTATGGAACGCTGGGAGGGCATTTTAGAACGGGACATTTCTGACACGGAATGGAAACACCTCTGGAGAGACGTGGCAGCACACAACCACTCTGTGAGCCTTCGGGAAGCCCATCTGAAAACGATGTATGATTGGTACCTGTACCCTTCCAGGCTTCACCGCATTTTTCCTACAACATCGGATCGTTGCTGGAGAGGGTGTGGTCTGCTGGGTGACTTCCACCATATCTGGTGGGATTGCCCGGTCATCCGCCCCTTTTGGTCGGAAATTCTCTCCCACATCAAAGAGATCTTGGGGTACCCGATCTCAGACTCGGTGGCACATGTGCTACTGGGGCTTCGGGATCCGTTGTTGGAACACCAGACTAAGGCTGATAAACGTATTCAATGGCTTTGTCTGGGAGCGGCCAAACTCACCCTGGCGGCGGCGTGGAAGAAGCCGCGTGCACCGGCTATATCATTGTGGCACTCGAGGTTGTGGGGCCTTCTGAGCATGGAGAGAATGTCGGACATCTTCCTGGGGGACTTTAAGAATTTCCACTTTCGCTGGGGTCCACTAGTCCGCTTTTTGTCATCTGGCCTCCCGTCTGCGGTTTGCCCGCCCACGATACGGGCTTTGCACCTGTTCCAAGTCTGAATGATGTCTGTGTGTCCTGCCGCCAGGATATGTGTGAGCATGACTGTGTCGTCACCACCGGGGAGGGGCGGGGGGTGGGGGGGGGATCCAGTTGGGGTTTTTTTTTAAAAAAATTTTTTATTCTTAGTTACTGTTTATTGTTGCGACATTGCTGCACTTGGTGCCTTAGAACTGCTATAACTTCAAGCACCTTCCCTTGTTTGCCTCTGGACTGAGATTCCGTGATTCACGGGAACGGCACGAGCATTGTGTCTGTCAGTCCCTGATACCTGCGATGGAGTGAACTTTCGTGGACTGCCTACAAAATTTTCGTTGCAACTTATTATGCTCCCCTGAGTGGGATTTATGGCAGATTTGTCGCCTGTTCCCTTTCCCTCTCCCCCTCCTCCCTTCCCCTTTTTCCTCTGTATAACTTCAATAAAAATATATTTTACAAAAAAAAAAAACAAAGAAACCTTGGACATACGAGATATACAGGGTAGAAAGCATCATCAAATTACATAATACATAGAGTGCGGTGGCGAATTCTCCAACGGGACAAGCGAATAGATCAACCTGTATACAATTACAAGTCTTGAGGGTTATATGCACACCTAATATGTCCGTCTTGGGAAAGTAGGGATTAGAGTTTACATTGGTTCGGGCTCCTGTTCCTCTCTTGTCGAACCCATTCCCTCCTCCATCCTAAAATAATCATTCTTGCTCTAAAAGGAGAGGTAAGAAGACGCTTTGAGAAGCATTGCACTGCTCTGCACGCTGCTATAATCCCCTAACTATTCATTATGTAATATTTATTAACTATTATTAACTATTTTTAATGCCTAATATTAATCCATTCAGTCGTCAGTTCATTCCTCAATATTGCTGTCAACACATCCTTTTAGTAACTGCACATTAGGTGATAACATGGTCTCAGACAGGACTAAGCTGATTGTCCATGGAGTAAAATGATGAGGTACTCAGAAAACTATACATGAATTCTTTGGTCCTCCAGGTAGCACTTTATCACAGTTGCTGAATGCAGTGTTCAGCCCTCTTGCTATCCATTGTGAACTCCAAGGGACGTACCAATCATATGGAAATAGCCTTACAGCTTCACTGGAGTCTGGAAACTCAAGCTCTGATTCCATTTATGGAGGGATGATTTCCAGAGAATATCATCCTCAAAATTTCTAGAGCCCAGCTACTTGCTCTCAGACAAGGCATTTGGCACCCTAATAACACATACCAAAAGTCAACAATAGAGTGGAAGACACAGCTGAGGCAGAGAAGAGGATGCATCACCTGGAGGCTTAAGGCTTGCAGATATCACGGATGAGGTCAGGATGCATCAATTTGGGATTTTTGTCAGCTGACCCTGTGATGGCCATTACTCACTCCTGGGCTATCCAGTCCTCTGATCTCACAAATGCATATTTTCAAAGGAAGGTTTAGGCTTGTTAAAAAGTGTTATTTTGACAGGTCGAATTTGTCTTACCCTACAGAGCTAGGTTACTGGTGGCAGGCCTGCAGTCATTTTTTGCATTGTAACTTTATTGGTGGCACAATATGTGATGCAGTCCACTAGTGACAGTTAACTTACAGCCATGGGTACACTTTGTACCATATACTGGAGACCTATAGGTAATTAAATATACTTATTATTAGTATACCAATTCAACATGTTTGTAGGTGTCGGAGCGCATACCCTGGTCATTGGACAGCAGTGTCTCAGAGTGCAGATTCCAAAATCCAGCAATACAATCTAGCAATAAGCAAGGGTGACCACACAAATAGGGGCATTTTCTTACACTAATCTTCAAATTCAGTGTGACTATGCATGTGCCGAGCTTATTCATTTGAGTCACCCATGTCCCGATCACATCTCAGGAGGCCATGTACAATTTTAGCTATTTTTTTAATTTTCTTTTTTCTGCCAACAAAATGCATTTATGGATTGCTCCCAATAAAACATTTTTTCTTTTTGCATTTCTTTTAAATTCCTGGTCTAATTTCTTTATTTTTGTTTTATTTTCCCAATCAAATTATTTGAACATGTGCCCAAGGAGCGCCATGATTACCCGTATTGTACCCATGGCTTTGATGAATCGTCCGTAGGAGTAGTGTGGTAACTGAGTAGTAGCTCACATTAAGACCTTTGCCTCACTCTCCCATCAGCTGGCAGTTGAATGGCCTACACTAAAACTGATTCCAAAACATATCTTGAGCTGCTGATAATCTAGAGCAGTTTAGGCTGGACTGCCTCTTTTGGGTAAGGACGAGGCTGATTCGCATACGGCATCACGCTGTGTGAAATAGCGAGCTAAACAATTAGGAAATGGATGCCTTCAGAGTGTTAGCCAGTTGTCAGACTGATTCAAGCATTTCCATCCATCACTTTTTCTGCTGAGAAAATGATGTAATAATATATTCCTGGTTCATATGAACAGCTGTATCAATGTTCTGGGGGCATAAATTTGAGCAAAATGTATTTTTGGGATCTTGTATCCGTGATCCATCCGTGTTCAAAGGGACAGGATGCAGTTGTTTACTGTTTTGTCCAACTAGTGTATGTTTAGGTGAATGATATTAGTTCTCTGTTTCCTAAAGCAAAGCCCATCACTGTGAGCCGGAGAGGAAACAATGTGAGTCTGGGAAACAATAACAGCAGTAATCAAGCCACTGTGGAAGGCAGGTGGGGAACATGGGAGTCAGCTTGCATGCTGACTGGGAGGGTCACTCTTCAGGTATACAGAACTCCACTACCAATGCGTAACAAAAGCTCCCACAGCCCCAACTGCGCAGGGGTCTCTCGAGTTTCAGGGGCCCACTCTGACACTGGCAAATAGACCTAGCGACACAATGCACAGTGCTCCTTGTATTTCCGTCAAGTTGGGCCAAATCCAACTAGTTGCCTCGAACAGGGGCAACCACTATGCTGTACTTTTGCACATTGCCATTGTTCACATATGTGGGGATGAATTGTTTTCAAGCAAGCCAACTGTTTTTGCATTAGCACTTTCAAGTTGTGATACAGAGTCATCGTTTATAAATATGGGGATGATCTACCTACAATCCTGATGAATGTTTCTGCACTAGCATCTTCTTATGCTATGTTAGCTTGCAAGGGGAATGCTTGGCTTTTGATGGCATCTCGGCTAAAGCTAACTGGTTGCCCGAATAGTGGCAACGATCACACTGCATCTTTACACTGAGTCTTTGTTTACAAGTGCGGGGAAGATTTGTTTTACAATCTCGCTGACTGAATCTGCACTAGCACTTTCTATGTTATATGAATCCGCTCAGGGAGATCTTGGTTGGCTTACAAAGTTGGGGATGAATTGCTTACAGTCTCACTGACTGACACCACTCGATTTCTTTAGAAAGTTTTATATATCACGAACATGACCACCGAGGGAATCAGAGTGCTTTACAGATTATGCAGCACGAAGGGTACAAGCAAACAAAACAGAGTCCGACATTCTCATGAGGGTACAGGCAAACACAACAGAATCAACAAAGCGACAAATTCACAGTCTAAAATTGACTGACATTCTCGTGAGGCAGGCAGCTGGGCCATAGTCAACGGCTATGGACCCTGCATCAGATGGAGGGACCAGGCTGAGGCAGAAATGTCTTCATCAGGAGCCCTTTGACTTCTTTTTTGAAGAGGACCGTGGAAGGGTTCATCCTGACTTCGGGGGAAGACAGTTCCAGATCCTCTGAGCCATCCATGCGAAGGCTCGGTTATAGATCTTTTTTTTCTTGAATTGTTGTGGTTCGAGCAAAAGGGTGCTGGTGCTTCTGGAGGCTCTAGAACCACAAGAGAGCTCCAGTTTCTAAGAGAGGTACAACAAGGTCTTGAAGTGGATGGCTTTGTGAGCCATGCATGCAATTTCTAACTGTATCCGAGCATCATATGGAAGCCAATTCAGGTACCGCAAATCCAGAGAGATTTGGTGGTATTTTTTAGTGCCAGTTAAGAGCCTAGCAGCGAAATTGAGGGCAGCCCGAAGAGGAGCCGTCTTCACTCTATTCAAGTCGCAAAGTGTTGCGCTACCATAGTCCAGCTTTGAGATCACTAGTGCTTGTACTGCAACCTTTGAGTCATGAGAAGGGAGAAAGGGTTTGAGTTTCCTAAGTATGCTGAGTTGGAAGTTCGCTCCTTTGGTGAGGGAAATGATGTGCTTCTGCATTTTCAGGCTTTTGTCTAGTATAATACCCAGAGAGGATACCGAATCCACGAGGTGAGGTCTACATTTAAGAGGGAGTCAGCTGAGTCAACCATTGTTCCATGACCAGAGATTGTTTGTGGGGTGAGATTAGTAGGAATTCCGTTTTTAGAGCATTTAGCTTCAGGTGATTATGTGTCAACCAGCTTTGTGTTTCCAGGAGGACTGAGTTGAGGGACTGAGTGTCTTCAGGGCAGGCGATATTCAATTATAGTTGGGTACCGTCTGCATACATGTGATAGTGAATGCTGGATGATTTTCGAATTTTTGTCAGAGGCTCCATGAATAGGTTAAAGAGCGTGGGAGACAGTGCTGAACCTTGAGGAACCCCCAGGGTGACCAGTGCAGCATGGGCCAGGGATTGGTTCACCTTGAAGCCTTGGGATCTGTTTTGAAGGAACAAAGAGAAACAGTTTTGTACCGGCCCAGACAGCCCCATCCTGTGTTCCAGGTGGTCAGTAAGGTTATCGTGTTTGACAGTATCGAATGCTGACAAAAGGTCAAGAAGGATCAATAGGCATGACTCATTGTGATCCAACATTCTAGGCGCATCATCCATGATGTGCATTAGCGCCGACTCTGTACTATGACCCGGGCGGAAACCAGATTGGCATTAGTCCAGGAGTTGGAAATGGTCGATGTGATTACAAAGTGGGGCGAGCACACATTTCTCCAGGAGCTTTGCCAGGGTGGGGATGTTAGTGATTGGGCGAAAGTTAAGAAGGTCCATGGGATCAGCAGTTGCTTTCTTTAGGATCAGGGTAACTTGACCTGATTTAAGGTAATCCGGAATATCACCTTGCCGAAGTGATTAATTGACAATCATCGTCCAGAGTGTTGGTAAGGAGGATCTCACTTCCCGAAAAAGGTTTTTTGGCAGACGGTTGTTGTAGTGATTGGAAGGTTTCAATGTCAACAGCATTTTGCTTAAAGTGCATTCATGCAAGGTTTGGAATAGGCTCCAAGATGCATTGTTTTTTGGGACGTTGGGCTGTGAAGGGTCAGTGATATCCCACCCTGAGGGGCGGATGGTGTTCAGTGGACTGCTCGAGAGGTGATCACGGGCCTAGCATAATTCAGTCTCGATCTTAATAATCTTATCAGTGAAGAACTCAGCAAATTCTTCACAGTTTGGCAATGTCTCTTGACCCCGTGATGAGAGGTTAGGATGATTGTTAGCTTGGGACTTCGAACAGTTTGTTTGGAGGGTTTCTTGCTTGATCTAGTTGAGTTGTGAAAAAGGTGGCCTTCGAGCCTCTAATGCCTTTATTGTAATGCTCCGCAGGGATCTCAAGTGACAGACGTTCAAGGGAGGGATACGATCGCTACTTCCTTTCTGCAAGTCTTAAATTTCTTCTTTCGGAATTAAGACTATCATTGAACCACGGTTTGGAGAGTTTAGAGGAAATTCTTTTAAGCTGAAGGTGTGCCCCAGAGTTAAGCACATTAAGTTTTGAGTGGTTATAGTGGGCCGTAAGGTCATGGACATCCGACATGTTCATAGGGGGGGGGCAGGATGTTATCGCAGAGCGCCGTCAGGTCTTGCAAGTTGATGTTCCGTAGACATCTTTTCAACAGTTTTGGGTTCTTAGGTTGGGCTTTGCTTGCTCTTAACGATTCAAGGATGAGGAAGGTGATGCAATAGTGGTCTGTCCAATCACATGGGAGGATCTACTCTAGGAGGATGGAGTTGGGCTTACCAATGGCAAGATCTAAGGTAGCTCCTTTGATATCAGTAGGGCTGTCACAGATTTGGATTAGGTTACGGTCAAGTAGGAAGGATTTAAGACTATTGACCACCACATCGTTTACATCATTCCAGTGGAGGTTGTAATCACCCAGGAAGATCGGAGGGCCCTGGAAATCCGCATTGGCCGACATAATGTCCATGATCTGTTCTGTGAAAGGAAGGTTGTCGCGAGGGGGGTGGTAGAATGTGTGCAGTTTGCATGAGTGATTGTTGCCCCTAAGCACTTCAATGCATAGTTATTCACAAGATGGCAGTAGGTCGGTATGAGTTACTTTCACTGTTAGATTACCATAATGTAAGCATGCGATGCCTCCTCCTTGACCACTAGTTCTGTTCAAACTAATGATATCGAAGTTGGGAGGCATTAAAAAGTCGAGGATGGGAGTGGCTGAGTCATTTAACCAGGTTTCCGTCAAAATTACAAGGTCAAGATACTGGACAAGGATGAGGTTGGCAATGTCTGTAGCATGTTTAACAGCCGATCTACAGTTTAGGAGCACACATTTGAGTCTAACGTTGGTTTCCGTTGGTGGAGGTCGAGTGGTGGTGATTTTCATGAGGTTGTTCTCATTTAAAGTTCTGGTGTTTGTCCTGGGTTCCCTGAAGGGATCAGTGGGAATGGATTCAATTAGATGCAAGTTTGAGAGGGTGGAGGGAAGTGCCAGATCATATGAAAGTAGGAGAGAATGAATATGACTATCAGACAGGGAGGCTTTATATCTGGAGGGGCGAGCAGGGTAATTAGGGTGCTAGTACTCTAGTACTTCAATGTCGTGGTAGCTTACAAAGTTGGGGATTAATTACTTACAGTCTCACTGACTGACACCACTCCAATACTTCAATGTCATGGTGGCTTACAAAGTTGGGGATCAATTGCTTACAATCTTGCTGACTGGCTCCGCACTAGTATTTTCCATGCCATGTTTTTCGACAAGGAGAGAGCTTGGTTTATAATGGTTCTTTAGTTTTAAATACCAGACTTGTCTTCTTAAGGTTTACTTATAGGTGTGTATCTGGGGCAAAGTTTTTCCGCCTGTCAAGTGCACTTTTTTTAAATAGTAGAATCCATTTTTTTCTTATTTGAAAACGGGTGGGCCTAGACCTTTTGGATGCCCCAAACAGAGGCAACTATCAAGTTATTTTGCTAGCATAGATCTATTGTTTATAAATGTGGGAGGCCCGGTCTACAGTCTAGTTGAGGGACTTTGCACTGGCATTTTTCGTGCCAGGGCTACTTGTAAGGGGAGAGGTTGGTTTTTAACGGTCATCTGGCCTGTATTATTAGCCCAAAAAAGTTGATTCTTTTTTAACTGTTATTGTGGTTATAGGCGTGCTATTGCAATGATTTTAAGTAATTATGCAACAAAATTATTTCATTCATTCATTCACTTGCAGGCCCCTGGTCTGAGAGCTTCAGACTCGGTCCAGAGTGTCGGGCCCCTTAAGTTTTGTTACATCACTGTACCAGGATAGAACTAAATGCAATGAAACGCAGTATTCAAACAGTAGGAGTACCAAACTCATCTGCGCTAAATGCACTCCAGAATTACAGCAGGTGGTGTAATATACATATGGATGACACCAATGGTGGCTAAATGTGCTTCTCATGACTGAAAACACAAAGACTGGGCATATTGAGAATTATGTCATTGATGAATGGCAGAACATTCAAATAAAACAAGAAATGTGTCAGGAAGATGAATATGAAGACGGTGAGCCAAACGAGAGGAAGAGATGACCGGAAAGGGGACACACAACAAAGGTGCACCAACGCAGTAGTGTTGAACTAAGGAAGAGTGAAGTAGCCAACTGTTAGAAATGGGGGTCTCTAGTTGGCAGAGGTATGCACTTTTGTCCAAGTAGGAACCCTTGCTTTTTGTCAGGGTAAGGGAGTTACACACTTTAGATATCCCCTGTTCACCCCCTTGGTAGCTTGGCACGAGCAGGCAAGCTTATCCCAAAAGCAATGTGTATTTGTACCCAAACACACAATATCAAAGTGACACCACAACAGTTTTGAAAAATAAGGTATCTTTATGTAAACCAAACAAGAAAAAAATAACAAAAATCCAACATACATGTACCAAAATATCACTTTTAGAACAGTTACTTCAAAGATAGCACTTGTAGAAGATAATAGCTCCACCTGGGGCTATTATGATGTTGTGACAGCAATAATCCATAGTATGGCGCCGACCTTGAGGTGCGCGGTGTCAGGCATAAAGTCACACAGACCCCAAAACAAAAGTGCCTTGGAAAACACAGTCTATGGACGTCGTGAAGGTGAGGCGTCGGTGTAGAGGTCGAGCCCCGTTCCCTGGTTGCCACGGGGGAGGCAAGGCGTTGTGCCCGTGAGGAGACAAGGTATCGAACCCAGGACAGGGAAAGTTAGGGGGCGTTGGCGGTGAGGCATCGGTTCCAGTGAGGCAATGCGAAGTCAAAGTGTTATTAAGTCACCCTCGTCGGTTATCAGCGCGGTGATAATGGGATGCTAATGCTGGTGCTGGCGCTGATAGCATCGGTGCAAGTGCAGGCATCAGGAAGGCTGATAACTACAGGCGTCGGGCGGCATCAAAGTACATCGCCTCCGTGCAGGTCGCGGTGCCACTGGCGGCATCTCTGACCGTGTCAGAGTTGTTTTTCTTGATTTGCATTACCAACCACACAATTCTCAGGGCCCAGACACTGGAATTGGTGCCCTTTTGAATGCAGATGTCCACACAGTAGTCCAGGTGCTGGTCAGTGGGTTGCAGGTGAAGTCTTTGTGTCCCTGAGACTTCAGAAAAGGAGGCCGGCACACACACGCCCTTGGAGATTCTTCTTAAAGCAGGTTAACAACAAACTTCCATCCTTTGTCCTCTCCTTGGCAGAAGCAGTAACTGCATGCCAACCCAGCGAACCACGCACAGCAAAGGGGCAGTTCTCCTCCTTACAGCTCTCCAACTCTTCTCCTTGGTAGAGGTGTCTCTTGAGTCCAGAAGTGATCTAATTCTCTGGGGTTCAAGGTCCAATACCTATACCCATTTTCTCTTTGTTCTCTTTGTGACAGGGGGCTCTGAGCCCAGTCCAAGACAATTCTGTCCGCTCTGTTGCAGTGTGACCACAGGCGGTGGAGACAGCATTATGCAAAGGAGACACAGCCTATTCAGGTGCAAGTGGAAATCCTCCCACCACTCCAAATACAACCAAGGTCTACTCAGCTCAGCTATGAGTCATCCAGGAAAGGCAGGACACACCTCAACCCCCCTTGTTGCTGTGACAGTGAATGCACATCCCCAGCTCATGTGACTCTAAAACCAGACGGTCAAGATACAAAACAGCAGAGGGACAGAGATTGGTTAAACAAGAACATGCCTACTTTGTAAAAGTGAAGAAAGTGAGACCAGAGGATCTCTGGTTTCATCCCTTAGCTGGCACACACATATTTGTCTTGTGGAAAAAAGACTTCCAATCAATGAGATTCTTAAAGTATCTTTATATTGTACTTCATATATTTTGACTTCAATGTTCCAAGCTTTGATATCTCATATTTTTAGATACATATTATGCAATTTTTTCACTCAGGCAATGTCTTTGCAACGTGTCCAATGCATTTCAGGCATTAACAACATGCCCTTCGTCAGGGAATAGACACATGATTAGGTCATGGGTATTGCCTGCAGCACTGAAGGGTCGGTCATATCTTCTATAATTGTTACAAAGGATCTCAGACTGGTGATTCACATTCACTCCACATGCTGCTCCTGAAGGAGAATCATGTATAATGATCGCAGCACTCATGGGGGTGGTTCCTCAAACAAATTTTATTTGCAAACCTTACAGCATAGTAAGACGCGTTTCGGCATCGGCCTTCGTCAATTGTTACACTTGTAACAATTGACGAAGGCCGATGCCGAAACGCGTCTTACTATGCTGTAAGGTTTGCAAATAAAATTTGTTTGAGGAACCACCCCCATGAGTGCTGCGATCATTATACATGATTCTCCTTCAGGAGCAGCATGTGGAGTGAATGTGAATCACCAGTCTGAGATCCTTTGTAACAATTATAGAAGATATGACCGACCATTCAGTGCTGCAGGCAATACCCATGACCTAATCATGTGTCTATTCCCTGACAAAGGGCATGTTGTTAATGCCTGAAATGCATTGGACACGTTGCAAAGACATTGCCTGAGTGAAAAAATTGCATAATATGTATCTAAAAATATGAGATATCAAAGCTTGGAACATTGAAGTCAAAATATATGAAGTACAATATAAAGACACTTTAAGAATCTCATTGATTGGAAGTCTTTTTTCCACAAGACAAATATGTGTGTGCCAGCTAAGGGATGAAACCAGAGATCCTCTGGTCTCACTTTCTTCACTTGTATCTATTGACGCCGTTGGGCACTCGACGCCACCTGGCTGAGCACCTTTAAACCTACTTGAACAAATATTACATTTGGATCAAAAATCACCTTGTGAATCTAGCAGTGCATCTACCCCAATTTCATTTACTTTGTAAAAGTGGCATTTTCAAACAGATAATTTAAAGACCAATTTAAATTCACAATTTAAAGACCAACTTCCTAAAAAGGTGTGCTAATAAAATCTGAGTTCAGAAAGCCTGAACTCTATTTTTGTGTCTTCTCCCAATGGAAATGTATACTTGTAAGATGTTACAAAGTAACTCCCATTTTAGCCTATGAGACATATAGCCATTCAATAATGAAAAAGGAAATTGGCAGTATTTCACTTTCAGGACATGTAAAACACACCAGCACATGTTCTACCTTTTACATACTCTGCACACTGCCCATGGAGGTACCTTGGGCCTACCTGACGGTGAGTCACATTTGTAAAGGTGGCACAATCAGTGCTGCAGACCCAATAATTCAGGTTGAAAAGCCATCGACTATCCAGCCTACAACTCAGGCGCTACTGTGGTCAATCTATTTATCTGATTAATTTGTACATATAACACTGAATATAACTTTCATTTTTGACCACCTTAAACTTACCTATTATCGCCGTTCACGCTGTTTTTCACACCTTTATGTCCCTGAGCCGGCCACTTTTTACTAGCACGCCAAGTTCTCAGGTTGTGTGTTATGGTCATTGTATAATTATATACTGTACTGCTTCTTAACTACTTATGCAATTAGGATTTATTTCACTCTACCTTAAACTTACATTGTGGTCTCCCTTCCATTATTTCCCCTCCCAATTGTGATCCATTTCATCTTTTCAAATTGTCCTACTCTTAATAATCTCCAGTTGAGACATTGTTTTTGTTGCAAACTTCGCCCGGTCTCACCTGGGTTAACGGGTCTTACTCCTGTTAATTGTTGCAGACCCAATAGTAGCATTTGATTAACAGACCCTGGCACACACACTGCACTGTACTAGGGACTTACCTAGTAAATCATATATGCCAATCATGGATAACCAATCTCAACAACACTTTCTACAGGGAGCACTTGCACTTTGACACTGATCAGCAGTGGCAAAGTCCCCCAAAGCATCTAAGCCAGCAAAACGAAATTCAGCACAGCATCAAAAATACAGGCAGATGCAAAAAGTCAGAGGAAACCACGCCAAGGAGGCCCAGTCTAACACCAACACCACAAGGAATGCTGTCAGGAACCTAAGCTAAAAAGATTTTATATTGCTGCTTCCATCATTGCCCCGGAAGTTCCAATTTATGCCCAGTAACTAACTTTTTCTAGTTCTCTAACCTCCAATGCCCATCTTCTATATTCTCGTGGCCCTAAAGGATGCGTGGAAAATCTTTATGCAGGAACCACATAACTCTTGCTTTACATCACGTCAGATTTGCATGATTGTAAACTCGGACAAAACAGACTCAAAGGAATGGAATTTTTCTTTTCAATTCTGGGTGCGCAACGAGATGCGTGGAAAGTAGTAGATTGTGTAGTTTATGTCTCAACAGTAGCAGTCCATCCAGGCAGCCATCTTCTTATCTGGAGGCGTCTAGCTTGTACATTTTTGTACTCACACCAAGTTAACCATTACCACAAGCCCACGTCAAATGATGTCTGGAAGCAATCTTTAACTGCGGTAACCATCCTATTAGTCTGGAGAAGGGCCGATCGTTACTGTATTGTGCATGTTTGGGTGCTTAATGGAGGATGTCTGAAGCCTGCTTTCGTAAGAATATGTATTCCCATCATTTGCTACGCAGAAATAATAACCGTTCGATACTGCCATCAAAGCCCTGTAAATGAGCGCCATTGTCCTGCGGGTGATAAAGAGGCCAAGAGTTGCTATAATGCCTGGTATGTGTACAGGTGATTGGAGCAGCAGACAGAGTGACACAAACTCCAGAATCGATTTCTAATCTTTCCTCTACACCCACTCTCTCTCTCTCTCTGGCCATGGCCAAGTTACTTATCTTTCCCGCTGTGTTTACTTACCTGTGAATGGCTAATAATTTAAAATCTTTCTCGGTCTGGGTCGGCTGCTATTAAAATTCCATCATGGAGTGTCCTTTGCAGCCCCCCCCCCTCCTCCCCCAGGAGGTTTCTACCTGCTCGGCTTGAGCGCACCACTTCCTGGTACTTTGGGCCTACTTCCTCTCAGCTTAGAGGCATGTAGGGGGAGCGGCTTACTTCCAAACTGTTGTCTTTCCTTTAACCTCCCACTATTGTCCTAACTAGCACTTATTTTTTTACACTATATTATGCAGGGGGTATATAAGACTGGAGGACCAAAATAGCCAATAGCCCTATAATCCAAATGAACTCTGGTTTTAAATTGTATAAAGGTTGTTTTTAGGATAATATAAGTTTTACTGTTAAGAATATGAATTTGTGTTATGTGATTTTAAATGATAACGGATGAACTGTGGTTTATAGATCAAATGGTTAAATAAACATATTTTTTGACTTGACTTGACTTGACTATATTGTGCAGTCTGTCTATTGAAAGCCGACGCTTCAATTTCACATGTAGAACTCTTGACTTTTATTGAGGTATGCTGATACTCCATTCACCTCTCGAAGCCAATGGTTAGTTTGTAAAATATTAAGTGCTGGGGCTCTCGTCATGGCAGCTTGCTCCATCCATTGCCCCTGCCAGCGTCGCCAATGACAACACCAACACAGCTACTAACATCACTCTTACAAGTGTAACAATTCATAGGATTCAAGGACCCCAAAGCTATAAGAATGTACATTAAATTAATAAATAGCTGTTGTTGTTGTTGTACTCATACCCAAATTTGGCAGAGAGCGCCACCATGTGACAGAATGTCAGAAGCACCGGTGCTATGATTTAAGTGCACCAGAAAACACTGGCTCAACTTAAGCCCTGTAGCCAATGGGAGCGGGAGCATGCATCCACATTTAGCAATATCTTGCCTTTTCAGATAGTTTGTGCACGTAGAGGTTAGAACTTTGCACATTCTAATAGGGAGATGTCATCACACGTGCATTTGTGTAGAGGAAGGGTCAACGGAGCATCAGGTACTTTGCAAAAGTAATAGAGTGCTTCTTTATCAGACACTGAGGTATAGGTTGTGATGCAAGATGCCATACATCCACACCATCTGTACAATGCGAGGGCGTAACACAGATGCCTGAAGCCCCTGCAGTGCTGGAGGGGATGACTGCCCTCAAGGGGGGCCCCAAACCTTCAAGGGGGCCCAGTCAACCATGGTCGATGACTACTTGTCAGATATGGGGACTCAGAGCCACCTCATCACATTCTGCTGGAGGGATCCATCATTTTGGGTTTCGCCACTGGTATAGTGTGGTTGGGTGGTGTTACACCATATTCAGCTTGGCATGCTCGAGAGATGCAGCGCACCACCTCTACCATGGACGGTGCAGAACAACCTGTTTCTTTCACACTTTTCCCCAACTGTGTATGTGGCACAGTGGTTCGCCATGCAGTATTCTTGCAAGAAAGGAAAGCCTCTCTTTCACTAATGCATGAGGAGCACACATACATGTCAAATTGGGATTAGCATTTTGGGCCCAATTTATACATGATACTCCATCGCAACGGTGACAAAGTACCCTCTCCGCCAAACTGAAGGTTTGCACATCTCAATTAGAAACAGGCGGACTTTTAATATGTCAACAGTAGAAGCTACTCTGTCTCCACCACCGCCAAACACCTGAAACGACCCAAGGTAGTAATGGCTGTCGAAGGTTTGGATAATTGTGTGCCCACCCTTTTTAGAGAAGAAGGGAAAATGGAAGTTTTTTACTGTCCATGGCAGTGAAAACTGTCAAATTAACCCCTCTCCATGGTAGAAAACTCTCATGGTGAAGGGGACATTGTTTTTTGTATTTTCAAAAAGAAAATCCCACTTTGGTACTTTCTTTCTGCAAATACAAAAAGGTAAAAGTTTGTCGCACGGCTCCATCATTAATGGAGCGTTCTGTCAAAATGTCAATGCTTTTACAAGAACTGCCGTGAAAGTGGTTCCTGTAAATGCAAGAGATATCTGCTGGGCCTGCGTACATCTCGAAATTTGGCTTGCGAGTATTCCCTCAGAGCAACTGACTACTTTACTCCGTCAACCTGACATTGTAAATACCAGTCCTCCAAACTCTATATCAGGCCCTTAATTGTGGGACAATTTTGCTGGATTTAGCAAAATTGCTCATAGAAACCATATAGACTATGTCTGGGCACATTACTGCTGCCTTGCTTTTTGGTCCCTTGCCGGGGCTGGACTGGCCGTAGCGGGCACCGGGCGCCAGGGTGGGGGCCGGTTTTGGACCCTTGGGGAGCGGTTTTTGCAGCAGTGCTGCAATATCGGCCCCCTGTAACAAAAGCTGCAACGGTGAGGAGCGGTGCTTCCAACTAGCATCCCCCACCCCGAGGGCCGGAAGAGCTGTTTGACAGGGCAGGTTTCGGTTCCCAGTCCGGCCGTGTCCTTTACAGTGCAATTCTTCAAATGAATTCCTGCAAATTGTACGTCTTTTAATTAACATTTAAATGTATAAAAACAATTAACGCAGGACAAAGCTTTGGACATGAAATTCATGCCCCCCCCCCACACACACTCACCAGTACAAAATCAATTTTGTAGGCTTTTGGTTGCTCTCTGGGGCATCTGGCATCATAAACCACAAGAAAGAATGCTATCTTCAAAGTGATAACAATCAAGTTTAATTTTGTAGTTCACATGTAGAATTAAGAAAGAAATTGCATGAAAAAAGAGGTGTATGCGAAAAGGTTCTAGAGTTCAAAGAACATGGCACGTGATCCGGTGTGAGGTGCTTTGCAAAATCCATGGGCACATTATGGCTCTAATGAAAGGAGTCGGAAGTATAGATACTCAACAGATGTAGCAAAATGATACTATATGGAGGTTCTTCTATACCAGATATCAATATCCTGTCACCTATTGCCAGGAGAATAATAAAAACCTGACGCCATACTTCGACTGACCAATAAAGACAGGATAACACCTCAAACTCTTTTGACGAAATACGATTTTTCAGGAGAATTCTTGATAAAGAGATTTGTCCATTTAGATACAACAAGAACCTTGGCAGTCCTTAATTTGTAAAAGAGTAAGTGCTTGAGCTCAGTTTTTTGGAAGCCCACAGTTGTTACTATCAAATGTCAGGGTGCCGAATACCAAGGCTGTATACTGATTTCACCGCATGCCTTTTTCATCCACAGATATACTTTCCATGCCCCTTTATCTCATTCTATCAGGTTCTTATTCATCCCAGCTTTCTCCCTTCATTACCGATTTTCCATCTCTCTTCATCTTTTTCCCACTTTGCTACCTTACTCTCTCTTGTTCTGGGTTAAAGTCTAATGATTAAAAATAGGTACCAGTCCCCAAAAATGGATGCCGATGGACCCACCTGCAACCATCGGATTAAAATAAGCACTGACCTTAGACAGCAAGGAAGTTATTTATTTATGTATTTATTTTTTGTGATATCGTCCGCATATGCGAACACTTTATACTCTACCTGATGTATCTGGACCGGAATAATTCCAACATCCCATTCTAATTTATTTTTAAAAAGATTCGATGTATAAAGCTAATAACAATGGGGAACAGGGACATCCTTGCCTCGTCCCCCGTGTTATTATTACATTCTTCGAAAGATTCCCAGCAATACGAATTGACGTCTTCGGGTTCATATATAATGCCTGAATCGCTTTAATAAATTCCCCCGGAAATCCCTTCCAGATTAGAGTATACCATAAAAACTTCCAAGAAACCCTGTCAAATGCTTTTTCCGCATCTAACAGGGCAACCGCGACAGGAGAATTGGTAGCTTGTGACCAATCCAGGAGAGAAATGATTCTTTTACCATGGTCTGTAGTATCTCGTTTAGAAATAAAGCCATGTTGACTTTTTGAGACTAAGTTAGACATTTATTTATTTTAATTTTATTTATTTTACAGATTTCTAGAGCGCATGGCTGCCCATGAGCGTCCCAGCGCTAGTGATAGATCAGAAGAAATTTGAAGAAGAAGAGAATTAGGGAAACAGCCAGGTCTTTAGTGCTTTACGAAATGGAAGAAGATTGGGCTGGGCCCGAATGTCTGGGGCAGTGTGTTCCACAACTTAGAGGCATTGTATGCAAATAGTCGGCCTCCAGAGCAGGCCTTCCTAATCCTAGGTACTAATGCCAGGTTTGAATGTGAGGAACGGAGGGTTCTGTTGGTTTTGTAAGGGGCGATAAGGTCCTTTAGAATGGGTGGGGCCTTTCCGTGCAAGATTTTATGGGTGGTTCAAAGAGCTTTAAAATGCACTCTTTCCTGGATGGGCAGCCAATGCAGGGATTTAAGGGCTGGTTTAGCTGAGCATCGGCGGTGTGTCCTGGTGAGAAGGCGGGCGGCAGTGTTTAGCACTGCCTGGAGTTTTGCCAGCACCTTATTGGGGGCCCCTAGGTATAGGGCATTGCCATAGTCCAGACGGGACACCACAAGGCCCTGAATCAATTGTTTTTGGGATTGTGCAGGGAGTAGAGGGAGGATTTTTCTAGAGGTCCGTAGGAGGCTATAGCAAGTTCCAGCTGTTTTCCTGGCTTGGGTGGAGTAGTTAAGACCCTCGTCCAGCCAGATCCCTAAGCTCTTGATTTCATGTTTAGGATTAGGGGGTGTGCCCATACAGGGAGGCCACAAGGACTCGGGCGGAAGTGTGACTGGTTGCCCATGACCATGATCTCCGTCTTTTCGCTATTGAGCTTAAGGTGGGACCTGTCCATCCAATTGGTTATGTCGCCAAGACATGTGTGGAGATTGGTGGAAGATTGGCCATGCTGACTAAGGGATACTACCAGCTGGATGTCATCCGCATAGGTTAGTAGCTTGTTCCCAAATGGAGCGACGATCTTCTCAAGGGGGGACATGTACACATTAAAAAGGGTTGGGCTCAAGGATGAGCCCTGAGGGACCCCGCAGTGTATAGGTGTTGACTTGGAGGTGAAATTACCGTCCGCTACCTGGAAGGATCGATCATTCGAGAAGGATTCCAACCAGGACAAGGCCGGCCATGAGATACCCAGGTCCTTGAGCCTGTGGACAAGTATCGAGTGGTTGACGGTGTCGAAGGCCGCACTAAGGTCCAGGAGGATCACTGCCACTGATCCTCCCGAGTCAATGATCTTTCTTGCCTCTTCGACAACCGCCAACATCGCGGTCTCCGTGCTCTGGCCAGGCCTGAAACCAGTCTGTTAGGGTTTAAGAAGGCCATTGACTTCGAGATAATTGACGATTGACACATTTTTCCGCGATCTTACTGATGCCTGGCAATAGAGAGATCGGCCGAAAATTGCTTAGCTCCAGGGGATCTAAATGAGGTTTCTTAATTAGGGCTTTGATAATTGCCTTTTTCCAGCTAGGCGGGACAGTACCATGGGAGAGCGAGATATTGATCAAATTTGCCATGTGGGGGAGAATGGTAGGGGCAACTGATTTTAGGATGTTAAAAGGTGCAGGGTCCAGTGGAGATCCGCTTTTAATTGATTGTAGTACTGGAGAAAGTGTATCTACTGTCATGGGAGCGAACTGAGTCAGCTGAGGTTCTGATGTCTGGGGAATAGATCTGGGCGAGTTAAGAGGGGGAGTTTTGTCTAGTGTTTGTAAGGGGAGGGGATCTTTGAGTCAAAAAATTCGGCTAATTTGTTACACCGGCTGACCGATGGTTCCACGGGGGGGGGGAGGGTCAGGGGTTTTAAGGAGTTTTTTAGCAATTTGGAAGGTCTCCCTAGATGAATTGGCGGATAGCCTAATTTTTTCTTCAAAAAAATTGGACTGTGCAATTTTGAGGGCCTTTTTATAATTAAGAATCGTGTGTTTATATTCTCGTTTCTTGATGGGGTCGAAGTTTTTTCTCCACTCTCTTTCAGTTTTTTTGCAGATCTTTTTTAAAAGGCGTACTTCCTTGGTGAACCAAGGTGAGGTAATTTTACCCCGAGGTTTGCAGGTAGATTTTTTCGGGAGAGTTTTATTTAGTGTTTCTCCAATCCAGTTTGAGACCTCGAAGTCAGCTAATGCGGGATTCGAGACTAGTAGTGGGGGGAGAGCTCCAGGTTGTACTTCCATTTTTCTGGGTCTAATTTAGCCCTGGGGCGTGTAGATTTACTTGGTGGAGGTCTGGGGCGAGAGATGATGGAAAGCCGCCAGTTCAGCGATATTAGGAAGTGGTCTGACCAGGGTATCGGGGTGGGGTCGGAGATTGTAAGATCAGGAATGTTAGAGAAGATGGGGTCTAAAAGATGACCTAATGTATGAGTGGGGTGGCGACTTTCCAGCCTAAGCTGGTGGGTTTCCAGGTCTAATATCAGGTCAGAGGCTAGTTTGTCTTCGCCCTTATCGAAATGGATATTAAGATCTCCTAAAATCATAAAGCTAGAGTGAGTGGTAGCCAGTATGCCTGAGTATTCCAAGAGTGAGCTACAGAACTGTCCTATTGGGCCCGGCGGGCGGTAGATAAGTAGACCCGAAAGAGATTTACATGGGGAAATTTGAATCAAAAATAGGACATTTTCGCAGTCAGAGAGGGGCCTGCCTTGGAGACGACAGGAAAGATGATCCCTATAAATTATGGCAATTCCCCCTCCCTTCCCTTTTGATCGATCTACATGCTGGATAAGAAAGCCCGGTGGGAGGGACTTAATAATGTCTGGATCTGAGTCAGGTCCTAACCATGTTTCTGTCAGGAAGAGGATTTCCAAATTGAGGTTTTCTAGGGTATGATACATTTCTACAGAGTGTTTTGGGAGCGATCTACAATTGACTAGGGCCATGCGCATTGAGATAGGAGTGGATTGAGAAGGCTCATTTAGTGAAAGCTTGTAAGGGCAGTGAAGGCAGTGCTTAGTGGGGCTGTCCCCTGGCACAGATTGTAAACAAGGGGTTGGTACAACTTGTTTCATGTGCAACAGAGCGTCTCTAGAATAACTGATTGGGAGCTGATGATAATTTCCCCTAGTGCCTGGCTCTGAGCTCTGCCTAGCGCGGACGAGCGCAGGCGGGCTTACCTCTGGCGCACATCCGGCGCGCCATCGTCGCGCCCGCTGCGCTCGCCCGCTGCGCAGCAGAGGTGGGAGGGGCAGTTTGTAGTGCAGGGCCTAATCGCCCTAAACACTAGCCCGCTGAACCTGCGGTACGCCCAATGTGGCGCCTAAAGTGAATTTGGTCGTGCCTAGTCACGCGTTCCAGAGGCTCTCAATCGGCCACTGAGAACAGCGTGGACTCTCTGGGTGAACGAAAGAGGAGGTAAGGGCAGAGCACAATTTTAAAATCAAAACGCACAAACACAGCGTTTAATAGATGTTTAAAATGCCACACAGATTTTAGCTTTACGATCTACTGACGGTGCAATCTGAAAAAGGTGAAACGAATGTTAGATTGTCACACACTAGATTTACGATCAACTAAAATGGTGCAGGAAGAAATAAAATTACATAAATGCAAAGAAATGCTTTCCCTGACTCAAGAGTCTGCTCACTATCACCGATTTCGGGAGGCTTCCCCTCTATTTGTAGTGCAGGGCCTAATCGCCCTAAACACTAGCCCGCTGAACCTGCGGTACGCCCAATATGGCGCCTGAAGTGAATTTGGTCGTGCCTAGTCCTGCGTTCCAGAGGCTCTCAATCGGCCACTGAGAACAGCGTGGACGTGAGATTATTCAGCCTGTTAGCTAGTACTTTTGAATAGTTCTTGCTATCCGCATTCAGAAGCGAAATTGGTCTGTATGACCCCATCTCAGTATCCTTCTTTCCTATTTTCTTAAAAATCACAATAGTTGCTTCAGACCATGAACCTGGAGGATTACCCAAAAAGCTTGTTGACACACTTCCACCAACTCTTTTTTAAGTATCTTTCTAAAAGTGCGATGAAATTCGAGTGGAATACTATCCGGTCCCATAGCTTTACCTGGGGATAGACCTAATATAGCTTTTTCGATTTCTTCCCTGGTTACAGGTGCAGATAGCAATACTTTTTCAATTTCCGTAAGTTTAATAGTTTCTAAATCTCTCAAATATTCAGCAGCTCTGTTCCCCCCTACCGTTGCTTCTATCAGAGCCATATAAAGGGATTGATAAAATTTATGAAAAGCTTCCAAAACCCCGTCTTTGGTTTCTTGTAAAATCCCATTTAAGTCAAAGACCTTTGTAATATCGTTAAAGACTGCTTTCTGCCGTAATCTTTTTGCCAGAATTCTCCCAGTATTTTCACTAAATTCATAAGATTGTTCCTTGTGTTGATTATATTTGAGCACAATTTGATCAGCAATATTGGAATACACTATAGCCCTTTTGATAGTTAGGTCTCTTTGCGCTACCGCACTATCCTGAGCTAGTCTAATCGTATTAGCTAGTTTATGTTCTGCCAACATAACCAAATCACAATCGTACTTATGTTTAGCCGATCTTATCTTACATCGTACGTTAGAATAACTAAAGGTTTCCCCTCTGACTATCGCCTTAAAGGCATCCCAAACAATCTTATTCGGTGCAGTCTTTTTATTAAATTAAAAAAATTCCTGTATAGCTTTTACCATATGTTGCCTGTAATCTTCGTCCAGTAATAAATTCCTTTCAAAAGACCTTGTCCGATTCTTATCAATTGTATGTAAACCAGAAGTTAGCTCCAAAATGATGGGGTTATGATCAGAAACAAGTTTAGGAAGGATTTCTAAGTTAAGTTTGCCTAGAATTTGCTGCGAAACAAAAAAATAATCTAGACGCACACATTTTTTATGAGGGGCTGGAAAAAAGGTATACCCTGGATCTGTTGCATAGAGCAGATTCCAAACATCATTAAGCCCATGTTCTAAAATTAGATCCCGCAGCGCCCTAAAAGTATGATGTTTTCTTCCATAATACCCTTTGTTTCCCCTAATATCAAAATTCGCCTCCAAGTGTATATTCAGATACCCACACATGATCATTGGTTTGGGGCCATTGAGCTATTTCAATGTTTATAAAATTCATAAGCTCGGCATCATCCATATTCGGCACATATAAAGTACACAACGTGAATCTATTCTGATTGATCTTAAATTCTGAGACTACCCACCGCCCATATTTATCTGCCAAGCTCTTTAAACACATCCCTAAGCCCCGTCTAATTAAGATGGCCACCCCTCTCTTAATCCCAGTTTGTTTTGAACAAACCACTAACTCTAATCCTAAATTGTGCAAATATCCTCGTTTTGCCCAAGCAATATGAGTTTCTTGTAAACATAATATGTCAATTCGAGATAATTGAACAATCTTAGCCAATACATCTATCTTCTTCCTATCATTGAGCCCACAGATATTAAGGATACATATCCTTAGTTTCTTATCCATATTTAAAAAAAAAAACAAGACACAAGAAATGTAAATTCTAAATATGAGCGTATCTCTTTTCTACTGTTATATAGCAGTTCTTTATGCAATAAGATTCAAAAAGGTTAAGGCCAGTTTCAACAAAAGACATGGCTGCTGCTGACTTTTCACCCCCCTCCACCACCCCCCCTGCCATCTCCCCCACTCCCACACTTCAACACCCCCCACCCAACCCTCCCAACCCACCATATGAGGCACAAGGACTAACAGTCCCTGAGAATATGGAATGCCGCCCCCCACCCCTTTTCCTAGGTCAGAAAGGAGAACAACATTATTCTTTGAGCCAAACTAATTATTTCCTTGAGCATCATACTCGCAAAAAAAAAAACCTTTATCTCCATTATCAGCTATACATGGCCTAGCAGCATCATAAAGGCAACAAATAATCTTTAGCTTCGATTTCAGAAAAGAAGAACTTTGTTTGACCTTTTACAATAATCTTTAACTTGGCCGGATTTTGTAGATAGACCATTGCCCCTTTTTCTTGGAACCCTGGAATAAGCTGACGCAAATGCCAACGTTTAGAAACCGTGGCCTGACAAAAATCAGGTCGAACAAAAAAATTACAACCTTTTGCCTGTCTTTTTTTATCAGGCCCAGCTAATCCACAAACTGCTTCTCCTGCCAAGAAATTACTGAATCAAACCAAAATAGCTCTAGGGCGATCTTCCTCTCCTTGCCTTCCTCTTTTAATAGTAAATGGAAACCTATGTGCCCTCTGTATCTCCATTGTCCAGTCCCAAAGGGGCAGTTCTGGAAATGCCTCTGCAAAAAGTTCACAAACAAATTTACGAACGTCTGATTCTTCTTTTTTCCGGGACTCCTAGAATACGTAGATTATTCCCACAAGCCTGATTCTCCAACTCAGAAAGCTTGAAACCAATATCATCACGTTGGGCTCTAATGGTATTAATCTCAGCCTTCTGAGCAGCTAAATCGCCTTCTAGCGTTGAGATTCTTGTCTCTGCTTCATTCACTCTGAGCGAAGTGTCGGAGCATATTTTAATCACTCGCCGTACGGCATTCTGTACTTTCCGACATGTTGCCTGTGTACGAGTATTTTCAGACTTTATTTCCGCCCTATGTTCCATCACAGTATGGTAGATCATTGCCAACGTAATCTCTTGATCAAGGCTCTGCTCCCCTGTCTTTGATAATCCATCAAGCTCAAGATTTTCTCAGGAGAGGGTCCCGATAAGGTATTCTCTGGAGATACCCCGCCTGTGTCTAAAGATTTGTTCTTGAAATTAGCATGCAGTGTTTTCCTGGTTTTTAGCCTCTTTACTGTAGTTGTTACCGACCTTGGTGAGGCCTCATTTAATCTATCCTCCTCATCAATACTCTCTTTCTGATAATCAGCCCAGTCTTTACTTAAGTTTTCACTTTCATCCGAAGAAGGATCAGACATTGAATAAAAGGTGTCAAGGATATCTTGAGATCCAGTCAAGTCCTGTACAGGAGCACACTCATTTAATGCCAATAGATTTTTCTCAGAGACAAGATTATCCAGGCTGCCAGTAGTACCAGCCAAAAGAGTGTTCTCAATGTTCTCAGTGTTATCAGGGACTCCATATCCCATAATACCCTCTCATGGGGATATTTCACCATGAATTCTTATCTCTTTGTGCATACCTTCGGAAAATGCATTTATTTCCTGAACTAAAGGAACCATTGATACAGTAACTCTAGAGTGGGAGATAAAGCCAGTTTCTTTGTTTCCAGCCAGTACTGAAGATTTGATACTTACTGGCTGTGGCTGTGACTGTGCATTCTTGGAGATTTGCTTTTCAAACAGTTCGGGGAGAGTTTGAGTCCCTTGTTTAGTGGACCGCACAACTGCACTTGCCTTGGCAGAGCGCTCACCCCCTTCTTTTTGTTTGTACCTGCAAAAGTCTGTTCCGTTGCTTTCTCGCCCTCTCCCGTCTCGCCGAGCTCGCCGTCCTCACCATTTTTGGCGCCTTCATTCGGAGCAGGATGTGTTTTGGTTCTCGCATTTCGCGTATTCAATTTCGGCGGCATACTGCTCCACACACCTCCGCGCCCACGAACCACTTGCCGGTATATTCCCAGAGAGAAAGCCGGGAGCCACCACACCGGGGCTCTGAACAATCGAAAAAGTACGAGACGAGAGACCATCCAGTACACCGCGCCACGCCATGCCACAGAAGAGCAGCTGTATACTGGCGTTCACAAAAAAGTCCAGCCGGTAAATCAAGCTGTAAATATTTTACTTTTAAAGAATACAGGAACGTAAAAAATATAAAAGATTTGTTAAGTCGAATAGGAACTCCAGGAACTCCAGTCCAATTCCTCTTAACACAGCTGGGCGAACGAACGAGTAAACAGCTTCACATTCTTTCTCCTTCCGGACCCGGAGCAGGGACCGAGCTGCTCACACAGCCATCCCCACTTCCGCCATCTTGCCTCAAAGGACAGAAAGGAAGTGAACAAACTTTGTGAGCTTGAAATGAAAGATGCTCATTCCTGTGCCTACACTTCAGTGTATTTTACAATGGTGTAACAGTGCTCTTATGGGATTCTGTTTGACCAAGCCTTAACAATATTTCCAAAAGGCTATGTATGTTGGTTCTGTTTACCAAGTGGAGAAGCCAAAGCCAGTAACACCCGACCTGTAGGCCCTCTGCTAACCTTTTAGAATCATCGATAACCTGGGAACACAGTATCTGGAGACGTTATTATTGAAATTCATTCTTTTAAAGGAAGTACAGTGTTTCTCTGGCTAAACTAGGCCAAAAGTCCCATCTACCCTACAAATGGCTAGAACACAAAGATAGAGGAGCTCAGTTGTACAGTATACCTAACACAGTGATCACTGACAGAGGAACTCGGGTCATCTTAAGATCTGTACTCCCCACCTTTCAGGCCTGTGGGTGGATTGACATATGTCCAATAAGTCGCCATACTCCATCAGATTGCCAGACAGAGCAAGGGAGCCCAGACATGGAATGTCACTTTAACAGCATCTAGATCCTACGGCAGAGTGATTGGCAGAGTTGTATATATTTAGCAGTGTTCATATCAATTCTGTACTCATATACCTCAAGACCTCAACTGTCTTCTGCTCCAGTGACTTTCAACCTCGCATGTTCCACCCATCCGGGAATCACTGGTAGCCCTGCACATTTGTCCAATTTGTGGGATAGATCAATCTGTTGTGATGCTTCCAACAGAAGATAAGATCACATGCAAAGGTCCACGTTCTCTAAATTGTGTCCATCTTTCCCCTATTATGTTCTGGATTTGGTTTTGATGTCTGTCAGAGGTTTGTAACTTTCTTGTTTTCACCATAAATTAGCTTTGCATTTCACCATGTTTTTTTCCCAGTGCAGTGCTACTTCTGTAATGTTTTCCAAGTATCCCTAAGGAAATCTCCTTCTTTGGTTCTTCTCTAATCCGCATCTCCTTTGCTGCCTCTTGGATGTGGTGTGGACAAAAGCAACGGTACAGGGTGAATTATGGTTAATTTTAATATCTTGTGGCATGGAAGGACTAACGGGTATTATTTTTGTGAACCAGGGAATTTGTTATATGTCCCATATTTGGCAATCATTTTAAAAAATAATTTTCCTCACAAGCCTGATACTTACATGTTTTTGGTTGGGATGCTAGTAAAATTAGCAAACCCATCTCCCCCCCATAATCTTGATAAGTGGCGAACCTTATCTTCCTCTTTGCTGATGTGTTTGGTTGTGTATGTTACAACCATCCACACAACTAAGGTGTTGTGCATCCACACAACATATTCATCTACAGTGAGTATCTATTTGGACCACATTTAAGACCCATGTTATGTCTCTATATGGAATATTTTGGACCAACTCAAGATGGCGCATTTCTGTGCTACAGGACATGCTTCAAGACTGCCTTAAGATTTTTGCTCGATGTACCAGCATAAGTAAAATAATTTAGCTGTGCCCGGCAGCATTGTGGGTGCATAGTTTCTCCTCTCTTTTTAACCCATATCTCTGCACACCTGCATTGAGGAAATTATTGTACTTTTCAAGGATTCAAAGTTAGTATTTCCAGTCTAACCTTGACCAAACTGGGGAAGGTATTGGAATTTGGGGGTTGGGGTTCATATTTACTATTCTCACTCTAAACTTAACCACATTTGGGAAAGAGTTGAACTTTTTGGAGGGTGGTCAGATTTGCTATTCCCACCCCACCTGAACCTCATTGGTGAAACAGCTATACTTTGGAGGGTTAAAAGTGACTGTTTCCACTCCAAACATAACCACACTGGCGAAAGTATTGAACTTATGGGGGATCAGATTTACTATTCCTACTCCAAACCTAACCACATTGGACAAAGTGTAGCTCTTGGAATGTTCAGATTTACTATTGCCACACCAAACGTAACCACATTGGGGAAAGTGTTGGACTATGGACAGGGGTAGGTGTGTCATTTACGATTCCCAGTTCAAACTCAACAATATTGGGTAGTCATATTTTGTGGGGCTCAGACTTAAAATTCCCCATTCAAACGTAAACACATTGGGGAAGTCTTGCACATTGGGGTGGTTAGATTTACTATTTCCACTCCAACTTGACCATATTGGAGAAAGTGCTGGATTTCTTGGTTGTGTATGTCGAAGTGGGAATAGTAAATCCAATCCACCAAAATCCATCACTTTCCCTAATGTTGTTTACATTGGAGTGGGTATAGTAAAACTGACCACCTCAAAGTCCAACGTATTCCTACTATTGGTCAGGTTGAAGTGGGAGTAAAGAGTTTGACTCATCCACGTCTATTTTTTATCAAATTAAAAAAAATTACTTTAATATATATTGTTTGTTTTATATTAAAAATGTGTTTAACGTTAATTTTACGTTTGTATTTGTTGTAGTAATATATTTTTATCCTTTTATTTATAATTTTAATATTGTCATTGAAATGTTTTTCAGTTTCATAATAGACAATGTTTGTAATAATTATGTAATTCCTTTTTTATTATAAATATTTAAAGAATTGTATTTTTCAAAATATTGTTTATCTTTTTGCAATTAATTTAAAGTATATATTTTTATTTTATGTGTGTAAATTACATATATTTTTATAATAAATATATTTATAAATTTTAAAATAATATTGTTTTTAAAATTTATTTATATTTTAAAGTTAATATAGTGTATAATAGTTCAATTTCACATGCTTCATTATTTTTGACAATATTGTGATTTTCTATTTTTGACTTTACATACAAATTACACAAAGTCGATATTTGTGCCCTCAGTATTTTTTGGTAATATTTTTGTAGCTGATATTTTTGTTGGTGGCATTTTGTTTTACAATCCTGATTTGAAATGCTCGTAACTTCTTACACCTAAAGCCCCTTGAGTACCTAATGTTGATATTTTGAGGGGTTAGATTTACTATTTCCCCTCCGTCATACACAACAGCGGGGAATATTTTGGACTGTGGAGGAGCAGAAGCTTTCTGATACTTGGGTGCTTCCACCACCAGAATATTGCTAATATGTCAAGCAATTAACAAGCTACTGGGCACTTAATATTTTATTACCTTAGGTTGCCAATGGTGATGTGCCAATCCATTCTTAGGCACACACGACCACCCTGAACAGCTCTGGTTCAATTTGAAATCTCTACTTGGTCCTTTGAACTGTGTCCTGTAGCCCCTGTTTCCAACAAGCATTTTTAATGCAAATAGGTCTCGCATTTAAGCGAGTTTGAGCTATTGGCATTATAAATGACATTGCCTTTTATTTGTGGTTTGTTTTTTTAAATCATAAATAAAAGGCATTTTTATTTACAATGCCAATGGCTTAAAGTCTCGTAAATGAGAGACCTAATGCATTGCAAATGCTTTTTCTTCTTCTTCACAAGTAGGCACTACCCGTGTAATGGAGCTAGAACCCCTTTCCTCCTTCTATGATTTTTTGAACAGCGCAAACTCCACTGGAGGTTATTGTAGCACTTTACATATGCACCAGTTACATTATACGAGGTCACATTAATATTTTAGGGGGCATTGAGCCAACGCCGAGTGTCAAAACTGGTTCCCCAGGTTGGTTTCTAGGCGACAATCTCTCCCTTGTTTCTCAAACACCATTGTCTCTCTTCAGCAGCAGTGTGGAACCCAGGCCTGGTTTTAGCGCCGGAGGCCCCACGAAAGTCAGCGGCGGGTGAGGCTGCACCGGTCACACCGCCCTAAAGTTGGCCCTGGTGAGACCAGGCACCAAATCTCTAACCCTGACCTGCTGCCTCAGGTTTTCTGAACCTGGTAGTTTAGATTCCATTTATTAATATACCTACCAGAGACAAGGTGTTGAGGTCATCAAGTGTGGCAATGACAAAAATGCGAAACAAGTCGAGAGATAGCATGTTGGCCAAAAGGCCCAATTGAGCGGGCGCCTCACGATTTTTTGGCTGCCTCTTGTCTGTAATTGACACTTTTATGAAAAGTCAATGGGGAAAATACGTTCTCCCGATTATGTTTTTTTTAATCTACCACTTTTCTATTCCTACATTTTGCCATGTATAAGATAGGCTCAAATAGAATAAGAATGGGTAAATGGGAGAGGGTGTGGCGTAACGGCCAGAGCTTCCCGAATCTCGGCTTCTGCTCCACATGTGGGCATGGCACCTAATCTCCCGGTGCATACCAAAAATGAATGTGTCCTTGTGTAATGTAACGGATGGTCGTGTAAAGCGCTCCAATACATTCGGGTTTTATTTTGTGCTATATAAACATGAAAAAAATTGTGCGCAGTCTGTCTGGGGAATGGAAGGAAGGGGCGAGGGTGAACCAGAAACAATCCCATGCCCTCCGCCCTCCTTACCTCAGGCATAATCCAGTGTTGCTGGAAGAGCACAGAAGACGACGTCTCTTATACTTGCTGCAACACCTACGTACAAGAACAAATAACTGACGCTGAGGAGGGGTTGAGGGGTACCTGACTAACTGGCCTCCTAGGGCGATACTAGAGATGTTTACTAAGAACAGAGGGGCAGGTCCAGAGAGCTGAGCCCATCTTCGTCACCTGCCACACCCGGACAAATTCCCCACTCTGTCGGGTGACAAGCAGTGCTCAAATTGTAGGTGGGTGTTCAGGCGCAGCGTACTTCTCTTCCTGCTCTCCTGGGCGGCTGCATGGGTCCTGGTAAACACCTTCCTCGTCATGTGCAGGAGAGTCTCCATGCCGGCTGCTGGACAGGTCAGGCAAAATAAAGTGCAAATCAGCCAGCCAATCCCAGGAGAAAGCAAGCATTTAAAAATACAATAGACTCGTATTACCCGAGACCTATTGCATTATAAACAAAAGTGCGGGAGTTCAAGAAGGCATGATCGGGAGTGGGCTGGGGGGGTTGGTGGTGGGCAGTGAAGTTATGAACTGCGGGAGAGAACGGGGGGCAGGGGAAGAAAAGAGTTTTTAAAGTAAAGGGGCCGATAGCCATGGAAGGAGAAAAATTACGACATGACCGTCAGGAGGAGGGACAAACAAACCGAAAACAAATCAGAATGTAGCATTTCTGATTTAAGCCAATGAAAAACATGGACGGAAAGTGGGCGGAGCTTCTCCCGCTATAGTGTGCACTGTATGCCTCGCAAAGCGAGCAGCACATGCGCTGCACCGCTAAGCGAAACCCAAAAATGGAGCTCATAGGCAATGTTGTACATGGCATAAGATGACTAAAGCCCTCAGACAGTTCTCCTTGCCAACCAATAGCACCAGTTCACTTTTGAATAGTGCGAAATTTTTGATTTCTTTGCAGACTCTGCTGGTTTGGCTGAAATCCACCAAGTTGCATTCCTTGAACCCTGGATCGGAGAGGGAACTAAAATGATAGTCATACAGAACCTAGCACTGCACTTCGTTTCTATTCATTAATTCAAAATACATTTATATTTCATCATGTAGTAGTCTAGAGGGCCTTCGAGTCATTCCTACATCAGGATCTGCACTGGGACATCAATCTTTATAATTTGTGCACACCTTCTAATTGTCCACTATGCAGAAATGTTGGTCCCTTGAACAATCATTTTTTATGTGGGAGCCTGATTTCTTGGCTCAGAAGGTGCTTTCACCTTCCCACTTATTTTAACTACCTGATCCGTGTCACATGCAAATAAAGATCTATTCTTTTTATAATCGGTCTCACTCCTTGGACACACTCTAGCTTTGTTTCAAACTTACAACCTCCTAAAATAAGCTGTGAGCGCTAATCCATACTTTCCTTTGAGAGTCGAAGTAAATAAATAGAGTATATGTTCTTCACTCGGACACTACTAATGTCCTAAACCAAGAAGAATGAGTGATAAATGTCAGTTCTGACCACACATGCTGCCAGATAACCATAAGCTTAAGGGCTTAGAGAAAAGTCCTCACAGGAGATGCTTCAGATGTTGTGGGACTCATAGAACGTCATCTACATGAGGGCTATATTTACTTTAGAGACATCATTGATGAGCACATCATTGTAGCAAATTATAATGGAGATTTAAGGACTTTTAATAACAAACAGCTTATTAGTTTCATAGGCTGACAGCAAAATATATCTCGGTTTGCAATTCAATACTGAGAAATGAAGACATTTTACGGAGCCACATGTCCATCAAAGAAGAAAGGGGGAAAAAGATCATACACCATTCCCAACATAACTAAGTCCTTCTAAAAACAAGCAAAAAAAACCACAATTCCTGTACAGGTCTAATGTTCTTTAAGACCGCGTCTCTGCCTAAGATATTAAGTAAAAATATATATGGTCTGAGCTGGGGTCTAGGGATCTGCCGGATACCATGGGTTGGCCAGTAGTGGGGGGAGATGAAGGGGCAGCCACCTCAGTTTGGTACCTTTTTCCATATGAATGTAATTAGGTGCAGCACAGACACAGATGTCAAGTGGCTTCACACAGTGATATTCGTCTCTCTTGCCAGACCTTCTGCTACACTCTACTTGTCCTTCTCAGCTGGTCACAAACAAAGGAGTATGTTGCTCCATGGATAGGCTAACAGGAGTTTGCTCAGGGCCCATGTTTCCTCCCTTTTGGTCCATTTCTCAACCTATTTCTGCCATCTACTGCTGGAGGACACTTCTACTGTAGTCCATTGCATTGGTTTAGCCTATTTTGATGATCAATGGCCAAATCAAGAAATCTGTTGCTGGTTCTTTTTTGTTTTGGGCAAGAAAAAGCCACAGTACGCAGTACTCAAAACATTTTATGGAAAAACCTGGCATCTTGGAGCTTGCATTTAGAGAATGTTTCTGTGTTGGAACTAAAATTCCTTCTAATTCTATTGTGTGTCAAGTATGTCCTGCGAAGATAGTTGAAATGGGTTTATTTAATTCTGGCATTTCTGGAGACCCTATGTACATATTCAAGAGTTCTCTCCAGTCTCCATCCTTGAGCTCCTGCCACAAGACCGCCTCCCATGTAGTTCTTAAACCATCCAGAGCAATCCTAATCCTAAATAACAACTGCAGTATTTTGTGCTTCCAGATTACAACCCCTTGTTTCTCACAAATCGTGTAAAGGACTGCACAACACCCTAAGAATTGACCAGCTGGGAGGCTATCTTTCTCCAACAAAACATCAAAGCTTTTAATCCTCCAATGAAGAAGCAGTCCCCTACAGTCATCAGACCCTCCCTTCTGCAGGCTTCCAACATTCTAGTGCTGAAGAATCCCTGAGGTTGTGAGAACCATTTGGTCCAAAAAACATGCACATACCTGAAAGACACCAAGAATGTCCTACAACTGCTGGATGAACTGATGATTGACGAGGACACCATACTCGTCAGTCTGGACATAGAGAGCCTCTATACGAGTATACCTCAGGACGACACTCTCAGTGTACTATCAAGAGCTCTGGAAAAAGAAGAATGGACTCACAGAACACCGAGAAACTTTATCCTAGAATGTGCTAGATTAGCACTCAAAAGGAATTATTTCGAGTTCGAATGGACCCTATACCTACAAATAGGTGGAACTTCCATGGGAAGCACATTTGCTCCCAGCATGGCAGGTCTATATGTATACGACTTTGAGGAGAGATTCATCTTGAGCGACCAAAATCCTTTTGCATCACATATCCTCCTATGGAAGCGTTACATAGACAACGTGCTGACAATATGGCAAGGGCCGGAACAAACACTCGTGGCTTTTCTGGAGTGGATTAATACCCTGGATACGAATTTGAAATTCACATATACTAAAGACCCTAAAACTATGACTTTCCTGGATCTGACAATCACCAAAGAAGGTGGACACTTAGAAACCAAGACCCACTTTAAACCTACTGCAAAAAACAATCTCTTGAGATTCGAGAGTTTTCATCCCAGGCCTCTTAGGGAAAATCTACCATACGGACAATATTTGAGAATCAGGAGGAACTGCAGCAAAACTAGTGATTACCGCAAACAAGCAGGGGACCTAACCACCAAACTCCAAGCAAGGGGTTATCCGAACAGCATCCTCAATAAATGCCAAAAACGTGCGAGGAACCAACCACGTGAGGCACTTCTGGAAGAAAATGCCAAAGAACAAGATGTTACCCCACTCACTTGCGTGACGACTTATAGCACAGCATCTACTCTAGTATCAAAATCCATCAACAAACACTGGAAAATAATTAACACAGGGAATTTGAAATGGGATAAGCCTGTATTTTCCTACAAAGAGCTAGAAGTATACGCGACTGCGTAGTTAACACTAGACCTAAGAAAAGAATTGATGAACAACCAACTGTACTCAACGCATGGGGTTTCCCCAAAGTCACGGGGCACTCCAAATGTGGGAATTGCAGTGTCTGTCCGCTTACTGAAAACACTAAGACACTGGCTTTGGAAGAAGGAAAGATCTGGACAATCAGAGCACATACCAATTGTAATAGCTCTAATGTGGTGTACTTGATTACTTGCCCCTGTAACTTACGGTATGTGGGCATGACTGGCAGAAAAATTAAACAACGGATATGCGAGCATCGTAGCACTATCCGCTGCCAGAAAACAATGACTAAGCTAACAGAACATTTCCTATCCATGAAACACAGCCCTAATGATATCAAATGGACCATTATAGAACAGGTCGAGAGAGAGAGCAATCTCCTTGAAAAGGAACAGCGCTGGATATACAGACTTTCAACTCACAAGACCGGCCTCAATGACAATATTCCTTGGAACTCTGTAATGCATTGATCTCTCATCTATCTATTTACCTTCACAGACACATACTATGCATACATAGCTTAGGAATTCTCCTGCTTACTATTCCCCTTGGTTCTGAAACGAACAATTGCATTTGGCGATCTTAATGATCTGGTATAAGATCGACCACCCAGCGAGCAGCAGTAACATTCACCGTTTTTTCCGTAATCGCTCTATAGTTCACGTATTTTCCCTAAGGTGTCTCTGCGAGTAAACTGATTGACGAGCTATCTAATAAAGACACCGCACGCCCATCCTCCCATTGGTCACGCTGGTAATAACACGTAACAGTTTTCCACGCCCCACCAGGAAAACTGAACGACGAACACTCTAGCCGAGCCCCCGCACGCCCTTCCTTTCATTGGTCACGCTGTAAGTGACACGTGACTGTAGACCACGCCCCACCCGGAAACGGGACACTGCTTTTCACCGAGCCTGTGTTTCTGCACAGTAACATCACGGAGCACCCGCCTGGACGGCATAGGCACAACGGCGCCTGTCTCTCCCACTACAAGTAAGACTGTTGCCTTGGGGGTTACTTAGCCCCTTGACCCAAGTTTCAGCACGATGCGATACTTATCATGTCTCCCACCTCTCTTTAGATCGTAGTAAAGATTGGGCCGATCCGGGGTTGCTCATGGAGCCATAACTAGTAGCGCTCCTAGTAAGATTGGTTTTTCCATTCTTCTCGTTTTGCATGCTCACTATAGCTGATATCAGCGCTCGATTGCTAATCAATGGCCGGCTTGTCACGTCCAGAATAACGGTATCCGTTTTTAATCACGCAAGGTTAGCGTCACGCCTAATTCGATGCTTCTTGCATTTTAAATCCACGCTAAGCCGCCCTCACACTCACAGCGCCTTTGCTTTCACCTCAACCTCTAAGGCACACCGCCCACAATATTCTTCAGCATATAAGCAAGCACCCTTTCACAAGGAAGGCTTGGCACAAGGCTGAGATAGTATCTATGATACAGTGGGTGGACTCACCACGTGGTCCTTGAATCCCGGGTCACTACGACAGTGGGACTATTTCAATTAGTTCCTCTGATATGGCACCTGACAATATAAGGTGCACATCACAATTCACTGTTTGTGTTCTATGCGCATGTCTAATGTATATGTATGTCTGTTATCCACAACCCTTTCCCTCTATTTTTCTTCACAGGTTTTTTCCAGAAATACGTTTTTTACATTTGAGACACATTTTGAGCCTCTATTTCTGTTACCTGTGAGGATTGGGTACGCCTTAGCGCGCGCACACCGTCCCGCAGGTACTCACTTGGTCCTGACGAAAACCTGTAACCTGACACATAGGTTGAAACATGTAGACCTTTTTAATTCACATATCCCTAGTTTTTACACCGACAGCCCTCCTAATTGGGTAACAGGTGCCCCCTATTTTAAACAGTACCCGTGACACTCCAGAATAAACTCCGTGAGTGGGTAGTACCGGATACTTTTAAAAACACTTGTTCTTTCCCCTTGCACATATAAAAGAAACAAACCAGCTCCACTGTAATCAGGTGTCGTAGCACACCTGGATGGCATTCGGCTATCCGGGTGGGACCCCGATGATGAAGCATGTCACCAACCAGGTTGGTGAGTGAGGGGTCTTCTTAAGGACAAAGGATGTCCCATAGGCTTGTGGCTAACACATGGACTTGCCCCCTCTATTGAGACTGGGATCTAATTATAAGGTTTAACTCCCCTAATGTTGTTTAACTAGTTGTGAGAACCATACCAGCAGTAGAGCTGGTGCACACAGTGGCGTATGAAGCTGTTATTTGCGTGCACTTTTTCTGGCACTTCAGCGTAACATGAAGTAGTCCGAGTTTTCACCCCCACCGGCACCTTTCCCGCCTTGTACATAATAGCCACGCGTCCAGATCTTGCATGGTTCTAAGCGCTCCGGTTCATTGTAGGTGCATACCAACTAGCCTCCGGGCCTCCAACTGTATCTGGGCTGCCATGAAATAAAGTTCAAAGTCAGGTGCAATCAGGTATGGAGATTTATGGACTTGCTTCTATCATAGAGCTATTATTTGGGTGATTGTTAAAGACTGAAACCCCGCCCCATTGACCTCTGCCCTTTTCGAGCTAGCTTTAACAGTTCCAGTTTGTGTAAAATGTGACCCGAGAAGTTCTCACAAACGGTGACAATAAGGCAAGGGGAGATGGAAGACTGACTTTCTTTTAAATGCAGTTTAAATGCCTGTCATGCCATTTAACCAGTGCAGCAGAACCACAACAACATTATATACCTGTATACACTAAGAGCTAAACAAATATATCAATTTGTGTGTGATGTGCTTATTGGCAATACATATGGGATGTGAATGCATTCTAACTTCAGTGAGCAAACTCAGGGGCATATTTACAAGATGTGCGTTAAAAAACGCACATCACACATTTCACTACCGCCGGCTATCGCCTGATTTTTTTCGCCGTGTTAGCACGTTATTATCAACACGCAACACGTAGGCGATAGTAAATCCTGTGATAGGGAACATTAGCGTGTGAAAACAAGCGTTGTTTTCACGCGCTAATGTGTGCCTTGATAATATGGGGGAGTGGATTCAGCTTTATGATCCACTCCCCCATGTTATCAATGCCTAATGCCTGTTCAGAGCAGGCGTTGGGAGACCTGCGATAAATGAGTTTATCGCAGGTCTTTTCCTCCCAACGCCTGCCTTGGTGATAGGGTGTTCCCACCTCCAACCACATTTAACATGTGGTTGGACGTGGGAACGCCCACTTTGCATGTCATTAGCGATGTTTCTCGCTGACATGCAAAGTGGGCTTGAGGCAGGCGTTAGCATGCCATTGTTAATAGGGCGCTGGAAGTATCGCCGCTTTCTCGGCGAATTGTGCCGAGAAAGCGGCAATACTTCAGCTTGTTAATATGCCCCTCAGTGTTTGTAAAATTATGCGGATGCTTATATTTTGTACCTCCAGTATAATTCTATGGTGTTAGTATCCCATCTCAGGGAATTGAAATGCACTCGAAGAAGGTTGTCGCATGTAATAAATAGCCATCTCTGCCTACAGTAAAAGAGGCCAATTGTTTATTGGGCTTTACAGGTGAATCTAGATGAACCATATAGATTTTCCCATTGTAAACCCAATTACAAAATTGTTACAAAAGTCCTTTTGGTCCTCGGAAGAAGCTTTTCAGACAATAGAACACAGAATTACTCCATCCTCTGTTTTAGAATAGGATCCTTTCGAACAACATGTGGTGAAAGCTAACACACCCTCTTCTGCTATGGCTCACTTTCCCATGTTGCCTCTTAGATACACAACACAACACGTGCCATTTTCTCTTTACTTTAATGGCTTAGCTAAAGACATGTAATAAAAACAAGCAAATAATCATTTAAGTTAATATATTATAGAATTTGTGTTGAATAAAAACTAATATAGAGAGAAAGGTATGATGCATGTTTTTTAATAATAATAATAATGTCACAAGGTATACATTTTGGAAAGTGACTTGACACATGTCTAGTAAGCAGCGTGCTGAGGATCTGTAGGCTGTGATTGTAAGGAAAATCGAGGCCACATCTGGTGGGTGGCTTAGCTTCATCCTGGTCATGTTGTTTTTAACACTGTGTTTAGAATGTGGGTTGAGTGTGCACGTTTTCAGTGCTAGTGTTTTTTGTGCAAAAAATCATGTTGTGGCTGATCATTTCCACCATCTCCAAATTTGCAACTGCACGTGCCGATATTGTCCTTACTTGGGTACAATTTTGCAGTGTGTGCATGTACTAGCAGAACTGCAAGCCTGAATTTTAAGTACATCGTTCTCCAAGTTTCATCGTAAATTATGATATCAAGATAAACGATTCTTAGCCTCTGATAGACTTAGTTTTCAAAAAACATTTTTATTTTTAATTACATCAGGAACATAACCATACAATAATACAACGTACAGAGACCTCATCCCAATTGGCACAGTAAGTATCAGGCAGTACAAAGCAGATGTAGCTGTCATTACCTCACCACCACCGCCCCCCACACGCCCCCGGGTCAGTTTGTTTATCTGTGCCTGCGCCCTCATACCGCACCTGTGATATCCTGACAGTAGGTGATCACAGACGTAGGGCATTAGGACCCTGTGGGTCGCAGGGCAGTGACCAGGTCACGGGACACCACATCCTGTAGGGACAGGAAGAGGACAGTATAGCTATGACCAAGGAAGAGGACAGACGTGCCATGACATGCTCCACACCTGAAGAATAAAGAAGAAATATCCGCAGACCTGTGTCCTGTGTTCCTTGCCATATACGTGACCCACAACGATATGACATCTGGCGACGAAGACTGATGAATCCACGTGTAAAGCAAGCCGTCCGCCACCTGAAACAGCAAAAGAAAGACGCGAGGAGCTACACGGGAGCCCACCCCGACAGCGTCCACCGAAATCATCCAAGCGCGGGAAGGAGCGTGAGAATACAAGCGCTAGTGCCCGAGATTGGAAGCGCGAGGTCCTCGCGCTTGAAAATCAAAGCGCGAGGTCTCGCGAGAGGGGCACATCTCGGCGGCCATCACACGGTCAGGCAAAGGCAGCCAATAAGAGCAGTGAAGCAACGCGGCGCCCATCTTAGGAACAGGCAACGCGAGATTTCGATCGTGAAATCTCGCGTGAACACGGCGGCCATTTTGTGTGAGACACATACAAGAAAATACCATTGAAAGTGCATGGTGGCCATCTTAAAGACAGGCAATATCGAAGTGTAAGCAGAAAACAAGGGAAACAAAGGAAAACAAGAATAAGAGGCACAAAAAAAAGGGCCTACAGTAACAGAAATCAAAAGGGGAAACATAAAAGAAAGTGCAAGAACACTACAAACACCCCAAACAGCCAGAAGAAAGAAAAGAGCATCAAAGTAAAAGTAATAAAAGATTCCTGATACAAAACAAAGTGCACAGTATCGCAGACCGATGCCATTCAGCATATCAGAGCCACAAGTGGGAATAAGATGGGAAAAGTGGATTGTAAAGTTTGAGCGATACATGGAAGCAACTGATGTAGTCGAAGATAAAAAGCTAGGATTATTCCTAAATCTGGCTGGAGATGACATAGACGACCTCCTAATAACGCTCCCAAAGAGCGAGAGGAGCACATACAAAGGACTAATAAATGTCTAACGAGCAAATTCGATCCCCAAAGAAACATTGACTTTGAAAGATATAGCTTTAACATAGCTTTTCAGCAGCCGGAGGAGTCAATGGATGACTTTTCAACGAGGCTAAGGAAACTAGTAGCACATTGCGAATTTGAGAAGTACGACAATGAACAAGCGATCCGTCTAAGATTGATAGAAGGCTGTCGTAACACAGACTTTCGTACGAGAATACTGAAA
The DNA here is from genome assembly GCF_964261635.1 of Lissotriton helveticus. Taxonomy (NCBI): domain Eukaryota; kingdom Metazoa; phylum Chordata; class Amphibia; order Caudata; family Salamandridae; genus Lissotriton; species Lissotriton helveticus. The sequence goes on from NC_136065.1 coordinate 932,322,272, forward strand.
GAACCAACCACACTAGAAAGGATTCTGGATTTAGCGAGAGCAGAGGCACGAGCAATGGCGCACGCAAGACAGATGGACCGACGAGAGGAGCAAGTACACAGAATGACAGACAAGATTAGAACTGGAAGCTGGAAGAAAGGGTCAAAGGACCAGGCGACAAGAAAACAAGAGTCCCAGTGCTACAGGTGCGGCCTGGAATTTCCACATCGAGGAACATGCCCAGCGTTTGGTCAGATATGTCGAAAATGCAATAGAAGCAACCACTTCGCCACCATGTGCCAAGGAATGCAATTCAAAAATGAAAGGGGCAGGCCAGGGAGACAAAGAGTACCCACTAACCGACATGTGCGCCACATGGAAGCGACCACAAGGAGCTCATCATTGGAGTCGGGAGATGAAGACGAAGAAACAACAGAGAGAGTAGAACGTTTGTACCTCATGTCCACAGATGAAGAACACAAGGAAGAACACATCAGACTGGTGGATAAGCAGTCAATAAAGAAGACAGACTGGGTGACCATCGAAGTAGGGCCACACCAAGCGGAATTTGTGCTAGACAGCGGGGCCACATGCAACATCATGTGCGCCACGGAATACGATAAAATGAAGAGAAAGCCACCCCTGCAACCATCAAATGTACGTGTATTCACTTGGGGTGCACAAAATCCAGTGACAAACATGGGAAAATTCACGGACACCATGACGCACAAGGACAAGACAGTCACAGAAGAAATTCATGTACTAAGAGGAGATATTCCCGCACCATGTCTACTGAGCAATGTCACAGCGAAGATCATGGGCCTGTTACAGATGACATACCACGTGTCCGACAAAAGAAACATCCTAGAGGAGTACCCGAATGTAACAAAAGGACTGGGAAAGCTGAAAGGACGACTGATCACCCTACACATAAACGAGTCGGTCAGGCCTGTCGCCCAACACCACAGGAGGGTACCGATTCACTTACAGCCACAGGTAGAAGAAGAAATAAAGGCACTACTAGAGCAAGACATCATAGAGCCGGCGGAGGGGCCCACGCCGTGGGTGTCCCCAATACTTGCCGTACCAAAAAAGGACAGTACACAAATAAGGATATGTGTGGACATGAGAATTCCCAACACTGCCATTGAAAGAGAACGCCATCCGGGGCCACACATAGATGACATGATTAGCTATTTGACGGGAATGAGAAGATTTTCCAAGCTAGACCTATGCAAAGGATACCATCAACTAGAGCTGGACCAACAGTCAAGATACATAACAACATTTTCAACACACCTAGGTCTGTTTCGCTACAAGCGATTAAGTTTCGGAATATCATCAGCAGCTGAAATCTTCCAAGAAACCATCAGGCAAATAATTAGGCCGATAAAAAACAGCCTGAACTACAGCGACGACATCCTGGTATTTGGCAAGTCAGATGAGGAACACGACAAAGCACTGAGGAAAGTATGCTCAAAACTAGAGGAGGTGGGCCTAACAGTCAACGAAAAGAAATGTGAATTGGGAAGAGAGGAGCTGGTGTTCTTTGGACACATCTTCTCGAAAAAAGGAATGAGACCAGATCGCAGCAAAGTGGTCACTCTAAAAAAAGCAAAAGAACCTAAAGATGTAGCTGAAGTACGCTCATTCCTCGGCCTTGCCAGCTACTGTGCGAGATACATAAAGGACTTCGCAACAGTAAGCACCCCCCTACGAGAACTCACGAAACAGGGCCAAACATTTGAATGGACTGCAGAGTGCAGCAAAGCATTTGAAGAAATAAGGGCGTCAGTAACGGCAGTGGACCACCTAGCATATTTTGACCCGAACCTGTGCACTGAGTTGACAGTGGATGCCAGCCCAGTAGGTCTGGGTGCAATACTGGCACAGCACGAGCCGGGACGAGACTCACCACGACGGATTGTAGCATATGGAAGCAAGAGCCTGTCAGACATTGAAAGAGCATGCTCTCAACCAGAAAAAGAGAGTCTGGCAGTAGTATGGGCATGTGAACACTACCACATGTTCGTCTATGGAAAGCCATTCACAATTGTTACAGATCACCAGGCACTAGTTACCATACTACAACTTCAAAATTGTCCACAAGCCCGGAAAAGAGCACAACCCAGCTGACTACATGTCAAGACACCCATTACCGTATCGAGAAAATGGCACCACCATGGCAGAGGAATACCTAAATTTCATCCTCCAACAAAACACTCCTGTGTCAATAATGATTGCAGAACTAGAGCAAGAAACAAAAAGAGACCCGACAATGCAGGCAATCGGGAATGTGGTGCGACAGCAGAGATGGAGACATATCAACAACAACACACCCACAGGCGAAGGAGTAATGAAAGAAGAACTACTGGCTTTCAAAAAGATAAGTGAAGAATTATCTGAAACCGAGAATGGAATTTTGATGAGAGGATCAAGAATAGTGATACCTCACAGACTAAGAAAAAGAACAGTTGGACTGGGTCACGAATCGCATCGAGGCATTGTAGCGACAAAGAAGATGTTGAGAGAAAAGGTGTGGTTCCCAGGACTAGACAACATGGTGGAAGAAGAAGTAGCACACTGTCATGTCTGTCAAGTGACGGGACCACCCTCCAAACCAGCACCTTTACAAATGTCAGAACTGCCTCCAGCGGTATGGACCGAGTTGGCAGCAGACTTCTATGGACCACTAGAGACGGGAAGATATCTATTAGTAGTCATTGATGAATTCTCAAGATTCACAATTGTGAGAGAAATACCATCAACATCGGCAAACGCCACATTACCAGCCCTAGACGACATATTTGCCGCCTGGGTATCCCCACAAACGCTAAAGACAGACAATGGACCTCCATTTTCAGGAGAAGAATTCCGTCGATTTATGGAATATCTGGGAATAAAGCATCGGAAAATAACACCCCTGTGGCCGCAGGCCAACGGGATGGCAGAACGATTTATGGGAACTATAAAGAAAGCAGTCCAATGAGCAAAACTGACACAGATATCAATTGGACAAGCATTATGTCAAGTCCTGAGAGACTACAGAAATACCCCTCACAGCTCCACAGGTCGATGTCCAGCGGAACTGGTATTGGGAAGATCAAGCAAAACAAGACTGCCTCAAATAGATGCCAAGGGGAGCACGGATCGAAGTGACATAATGGAAAGAGATCAAGAAGCCAAGAGAAAAATGAAAGAATATGCTGACAAGAAGAGACACGCATCTGAACGTCAGTTACAAGAAGGGGACCTGGTGTTGGTGAAACAGAGACAACAACGGAAGTCAGACAGCCCATTTTCAAAAGATCCGCTAGTAGTGACCAAAGTAAAGGGATCAATGGTGACGGCAGAATCTGATCATCAAAGAATAACAAGAAACAGCGCCCACTTCAAGGAACTGAAAGGGGAAGATGAAGGACAAGTGGAAAAACCACTGAAAGTGGAAGACAGTGAGCACGAAAACAGCAGAGAGACAAGACCGAGCAGAGTGTGCAGGAAGCCACAAAGACTAATTGAAGAGATGTAGAATAAAGAATCTCTCTCTCTCTCTCTCTCTCTCTCTCTCTCTCTCTCTCTCTCTCTCTCTCTCTCTCTCTCTCTCTCTCTCTCTCTCTCTCCCTATCTCTATCAGCACAAGAAAACGAAAAGAAGACGATACGGAACACTGATGTTTATGTATGTAACATAAGCTTTGTTTGTACGATACGGAACACTGATGTTTATGTATGTAACATAAGCTTTGTTTGTGACAAAGGGGGAGATGTGATATCCTGACAGTAGGTGACCACAGACATAGGGCATTAGGACCCTGTGAGTCGCAGGGCAGTGACCAGGTCACGGGACACCACATCCTGTAGGGACAGGAAGAGGACAGTATAGCTATGACCAAGGAAGAGGACAGATGTGCCATGACATGCTCCACACCTGAAGAATAAAGAAGAAATATCCGCAGACCTGTGTCCTGTGTTCCTTGCCATATACGTGACCCACAACGATATGACAGCACCTATGCAGAAATTCATAGTCTCGTAGAAGCAGCGGGACTACTCTCGGTTGTGCTCTCTCGTTCCGGGGCCATAAATTCCTGCTCATTCAAAACAATCTTCCTTCAGCTTATCATCTGTTCTAAACTCTCACATGGGGCGTTCTTCAGCCAACGCCCCTTTACCCGTGTCTGTTTGCCACTGTGCATAGGTGAACTCGCGGGCAACAACCATCAGCTGTGCGCCTGGTTGCCAGACCCAAACCCAATGACGCAAATCTATAATACACCTTGCTCCTGTCGGGGATGAATATGAGATATAAAAGGCAAGTGACGTGCAGTATTTTCATTGCTGAGGTCGGTCACCTGTCTTAGTCTGTATGTGATGGGGTCCCAATAAGGTGTCAGCCCTGTGCACCCCCACGCCATGTGCAGAAAATCCACCCCGTGCACCTTGGGCAGTTGTCCGGCCTAGCTGGATAGATTGTATGCAATTTCATCGCAGATAAGTAAGCTCGATGGAAGATGTAAAAATGTACCAACTTGAAGCGGGCATTACTGTAGAGTGGACATGTCTCACCAGTGCACAAGCTTCGAACCATTCAGTGTCCCCGGGGGCTCTGTCAGATCTCTGTCCCAACCACGTCGTGCCAGCAGAGGAAACTTAGGAGCGTCTTGCTCAAGTGTACTATATAATCGGGATATCAGTCTCCTGAGTGAGCCAATATCAAGCAGCATGCTCAGTTTTCTGGACGGGGCAGGTGCATTGAGGAAACCAGCCCAGCTCTCGCTGGCCGTTTTGATTAGCTTCGCAAGCTGTGAAAACTGACCAAATGCGTCCTGATCCTAACATCTTGCAACTGCCCTCGCCCCAGGCCAAGACTGTCACATCAAAAAGGAAATGCAAATGTGGTGGCTGGGAATACAGGCGCACACAACCTCAGTAAAACACACGCAAACAAAGTGAATCAGTCTTATTCAGGTAAATGACCACAAGTTGAATGGTGTTCAGGAGGAGGAACAGCCACCCAGTCTTCTCCTACTGGAAAGGATTGCAAATGACATTGTAAGGGTCCTCCGAGCACTGAAAAGAAATCTAGTGTTGGGATCATGGTATCAGCAGTTCTTTATTAGGTTTCAATTATTCTAATTTGGCCCTTATCTTTGCACTTGCCACTTGCTAACACGTCTTTTGTCTGTTGCTGAAACTGTAATAGCAGAATTCATCAGGGCTCGTTCTGTGTATATACGGCTGATTTATTTTGAGAATTAAGTAGAGTGAACCAAGGGTACCAATTCACAATGTTTGTCTTATGGTGCCCCATTGACTTGTCTGGAGCCTGTGGCCAGCATATGTTAAAGTGTGATAGGATCTGTCAGAAAGCGATCTTGTGGAGTACCGGTGATCACACTTTACCATATACTGGCCCCAGGCTCCACACAAGTCAATGGGGCACCATAAGACAAATATGGTGAATTTGTACCCTTGGTGCCATTGTTAGTGTAGTTCCTATATTCCCAATAGGCTCTGCGCATTGGAATAACATATACTATAGATTAGACGTAGTACTGAGGTCGACTACGTCTCTATCGAATATGTTAGACTTAATTGTGAGTGCCAGCTAGCTCAGAGGTCACTAGAAACTTTCTCGAATGAACAAGAAGGGATTAGTTTCTGACAACCGCATAAACATGACAACTTTGTTTCCCAAGAATAAGAAATGTATCTCTAGAGTCGCGGAAACAATAGATAGTTATTTCACTCAGTCAATTGTGCATGCTTCGTTTCACCAGAGGTGCAGAGAAATAGAGAGACAGGCGTTTTCAATAAAAAGTATTTATTGAACAGTCTTCTGTCTCATGCAGGAGAAATGTACTGCTACAATCGTAATACTGGTTGCAAAGTACAATGCGTAGAGTACGAAGAGTATTATGAAATAATACTGTAAAAGCATGATATGGTTTCTAAGCCATAAAATACATAGAATACATACATTAATAAATAAAGACTAAGGGCTAGATGTAGGTAATCCGATCTCTATATCTATCGAATATGTTAGACTTAATTGTGAGTGCCAGCTATCTCAGAGGTCACTAGAAACTTTCTCGAATGAACAAGAAGGGATTCGTTTCTGACAACCGCATAAACATGACAACTTTGTTTCCCAAGAATAAGAAATGTATCTCTAGAGTCGCGGAAACAATAGATAGTCTTTTCACTCAGTCAATTGTGCATGCTTCGTTTCACCAGAGGTGCAGAGAAATAGAGAGACAGGCGTTTTCAATAAAAAGTATTTATTGAACAGTCTTCTGTCTCATGCAGAAGAAATGAACTGCTACAATCGTAATACTGGTTGCAAAGTACAATGCGTAGAGTACGAAGAGTATTATAAAATAATACTGTAAAAGCATGATATGGTTTCTAAGCCATAAAATACATAGAATACATACATTAATAAATAAAGACTAAGGGCTTGATGTAGGTAATTCGATCTCTATCTCTATCGAATATGTTAGACTTAATTGTGAGCGCCAGCTAGCTCAGAGGTCACTAGAAACTTTCTCGAATGAACAAGAAGGGATTAGTTTCTGACAACCGCATAAACATGACAACTTTGTTTCCCAAGAATAAGGAATGTATCTCTAGAGTCGCAGAAACAATAGATAGTTATTTCACTCAGTCAATTGTGCATGCTTTGTTTTACCAGAGGTGCAGAGAAATAGAGAGACAGGCGTTTTCAATAAAAAGTATTTATTGAATAGTCTTCTGTCTCCTGCAGGAGAAATGAACTGCTACAATCGTAATACTGGTTGCAAAGTACAATGGGTAGAGTACGAAGAGTATTATAAAATAATACTGTAAAAGCATGATATGGTTTCTAAGCCATAAAATACATAGAATACATACATTAATAAATAAAGACTAAGGGCTAGATGTAGGTAATCCGATTTTACTGATTCTAAAATACCGAATTTTACCGAATCGGTATTTTAGAATCGGTAAATGGTATGTAGATAAAAAATCGGTAAAAAATACAGATTCGGTAAAATTTGGAATCTGTCAATCGGAAATTACCGAATCGGTATTTACCGAATCTGTATTTACCGAATCGGCCCATAGGAATGAATAGGAAATACCGAATCGGTAAATACAGAATCGGTAAAAATAAAAGTGAAACTTAAGTAGGCAGCCAATCAGGTGCTACCACCCTCCCCCTCCCTACCAGGAAGTGGCTACACAGGCAGCTGCAACTAATTAGAAGCTTCTGGAAAGGCAGTTGGAGCTGAGCTGAGTCCCTGAGCAGCAGAAAGGGTTTTGTGCACTTTTAAAACTGCAAAACGGCAAGCAGCAAAGAAAAAGAGCAGCATGAGAGGAGGAGGAAACTCAAATTCAGCAGCATGGAACTGCAGGTCCTTGTTGAGGAGGTGGTGAAGGTGCACCACAAACTGTTTGGCAGGCAGTCCCTCACTGTGGCAGAATCTGCCAAAAGGAAACTCTGGCTGGACATACTGGACAAAGTTAATGCAGTTGGGGTGACAACCAGAGACACAGAGGACCTGAAAAAGCGATTTTACAACCTCAGGAGCCAAACAAAAAATAAATTGACTGAACACCACAAGCAGGCATCAAAAACTTGCGGAGGCAAGAACCCAGCACCCCCCCTTACTGACCTGGAGGAGATGGTGGCCTCAACCATTGAACCAGACAGCGTCTGCGGACTGGGAGAAGTAGACAGCTCAGCCAGATCTGCAAGCAAATAAGGTAAGAAAAATGCTCAGCATGCCCCCCCATACCATCATCCTTACCTGTACCCTTTGTGGGCAGGTGAACCCCAGTTCAGTACTGCTAGCATTACACAGGGGCAATGCATCATGGTATATGTAGTGTAGAAATGTCAAAACATGTCATACAGCACACCAACCACCTAGTTAGGGAAAATAATGCATAGAGAATAAAGCTAATGTGAGAAATATTTAATTATAGTGACTGTGAAACAGTAGCGCTTAGCTAATGTATGCTCATATGTCCACAGGTGAAACGTCTCGCAGGCGTTCGCAGGAGTCTGAAGGCACACCACAAGAGAGGGAGGAGAGTCAGGAGCCAGGTCCAACTACCCACATCGTACAACAGGACACAGGTGCCTCAAGTAGCCAGCCACCTGCACAAGACTCAGAAATGGCTCCAGAGTTGCAGGTGTCCCCTCGCAGATCTCAATCCCCTCTGTTGCTGTAATCTGCAGAAATGCCAGCATCACAGCATGATATAACACCTGCATCACAACCAAGCAGGAGGCTTGTTGTGGCCCCACTCGTGGAAATGGAGTCATCAGCAGCTTACATGGAGGGGGACGACACACACAACTTGCCTGTAGATGTTAGCCCCGGTACAAGGCACTCCAGTGCAGGGGTGGGCCATAGTGGTGCAAAACGCCGCAGAGTCCAAGAAAGGCCAGCAGATGCATCTGTTGGGGGGTCCAAGTGTGTTCCGTGGTCTGGAGGGGAGCATGGTGAGAATACAGAGGATGCAGGGAAGAGCTATCCAGGTATGCCAACGCCAAATGAGGTCCCTGAACAATAACATAGGAGACATTGGAAAGGGCATCAGTGAGATGGTACAAGTGAAAAAAGAGATGGCAGCAGGGATGCGTGAAATTAGCCACTCGGTGCAGTTGCTATGCACCAAACAAGACACTGAATCTGATGCAAGGCGCAAGGAAAGGCAGCGCGCTCATGGCCAAAATAAAGCAATCAACCGCCTGGCCACTGCCACATCCCTGCTATGCAAGAGAAGCAGTAACATGCAGGAGGCTATGACCCAAAACACCAATGAGGTCACTAGGGGCATGGGCAGGATGACCAGTGCTCTTGAGGCCCTATTAAATGCCCAAACTGCACATACAGCTGCTCTGGATGTGCCTGTAGGTGAGGAGAGCACAAGCAGGAGCAGCATTGCAAGCTCCCTTGTCCCAGAGACGAGGAGGAGCAGGCGCCACGCTGAGGCCACAGGCCAGCAGGACAGTGAGCAAGGTGAGCAACATATAAGTGGCACTGGGAAGCGAGGACGGAAATTACTTTTACAGTTCATGGTGAAGTGAACCAGGACTGACATCATTGAAGTTGAATACTTTTCGTTGCACATTTGTGCTTTAAAAACCTACGTCATTACACAGTTAAACTACATTGGGTGCATACTCCACCTGTCTGTGTCTCTTTACTTACTTAAAAGTAGTTGCATGTGATCTCTTCCCATCTGTGTCTGCCATCAGTTGGTGTTGCAACTCCAGATGTGTGTGGTTCAGGCACTGCTTCCTCGTCGTCATGGTCCTCATAATCAGAGATATCCACTTCTGTGCCCTTCTTGACCGCAAGGTTGTGCAGCATTGCACAGGCTGCAATCATCTTGCAGCAGGTGATTGGTGTGTACTGGCGGACCCCTCCACTCTCATGGAGGCAGCGAAACCTGCTCTTCCACATGCCAAAGGTGCGCTCCACAATGTTTCAGGTTGTTTTGTGTGACCTGTTGTATCTTCTCTGACTTGGTGTTGTAGGGTTGAGGTAGGGAGTGAGGATGAAGGACCGGAGGGCATATGCACTGTCCCCTAATAATAAGTAGAAAGAAACATTACTCACATGCATACACACACATTCACCTGCAATACGTATCATGGGAGTTTCACACAGTGTGTTACCTAGCAATTATCCTTCGTCGAATTCCCCCGCTGTCAGGCGTGCGTAGATCCCACTGTTTTGGAAGATGTAGGAGTCGTGGGTACTCCTGGGGAATTTGGCTACTATGTCAGTGATCATGTACTTGGAATCACAGATCACCTGTACATTTATGGTGTGGGTGGACTTCCGGTTCCGATAAATGTACTCTGTGGCAGCAGGAGGGCAAATTGGTTTATGGGTACCATCAATACAGCCAATTATGTTTGGGAAATGCGCCATCTGATAAAAGTCTGTCTTTGTCCTTAGCAGTTCTGCATGCGTTGCAGGGAAGCTGATGTAGTGATGCATTCTTTGCAGCATGGCATCAGGGAATTTTTTAAAGAAACGGGACAGACAGCTCTGGGACACCCCACCTACTGCAGCAACTACACTCTGGTAACTCCCAGATTCAAGCAGGTGTAGGCTGCACAGCACCTGCACATGGGGTGGGATGGTGTGTGCCCTAGTGGTTGGATGGTCCAATAGTGGGTGGAGGTCCCTGATTAGATCCAGGATAGTTTGGGGTGCCAGCCTGTACCTTTGTAGGATCTCTGGCTCAGTTAGCTGGAATAGAGTGATCCTCTGCCTGTACACCTGCTCCTCCCTCCTCCAGACCCTCTCTCCTTCTGCCTGTAGCCGTAGCTGCCTCGCAATGACATAGAATGCCGCCATTCTGGTGAAAATGTTGCATTTTGGGGCCTTTTTTATAGCCTGCACCTGGTTACCACCTGATTTCAATCCATGGAAAATACCGACTCTTAAATACCGAATTTCATGCAAATTCGGTATTTAAGAGGTTACCTACATCTAAAAATTCATTTTTACCATTTCTTATTTTCCAAATCGGTAAATTTACCGATTCGGTAAAGTTTCCGATTCGGTAAAGTTACCGAATCGGTATATTTTCCGAATCGGTAAATTTACCGATTCGGAAACTTTACCGATTCTGTATTTTTACCGATTCTGTATATTTACCGATTCGGTAAGATTTCCGATTCGGTAACTTTACCGATTCGGTAAATTTACCGATTCTGATGTTTTTCGGTCCCCTACATCCCAAATGCCCAATACCGGTAGGTAACGGCCGAAAATCGGTAAAATCGGCCATTACTGACCGGTATTGGGATACCTACATCTGGCCCTAAAAGTACTCAACTGGTGCTTCTAAAATACGCCTACCCCGGGGTACCTAACCTATGTCTAGTACAAGGGAAGAAGTAAGTGAGGTGTCGCTTAGTTTCAGTATGCTTTGCCAAGAATCTATCCAAGATTTCTCTAAGGGTCTAATCAGCTCCGTACCTTGGTTTTAGAATGAAGGAGGTCTGGTATCTCTCTCTCAGGACTCGATTTCCCAACAACCTGCAAGGGTAGCTTGGAAACACTGGAGCTGGATTTCTCGGCAAGACAAAAGACAGCGCCTCTCTCAGTGCGTCTGCTGGAGGGTCGGCTTCCTTCGGCATTTGCTTCGGCGAGCTGTGTCGTGTAGGTAGATAGTCGAACTGCACCAAATCACCGTGTGTTTGCCTGGGCAAGTGTGGGAATATTTATACCTTGAAGGTGCTTAGTTTGACGTAAGGTTGGACATAATAACGCCATCAAAGACTCAGTTCTTTGAAAACTCCATGAGTTCTTGGATAAATCAATATTCAAGCAAGAGGAAGTCCCTGACTGCTGAAGGCGGCTTTTTCCAAGAAATCGTTGTGGATTTTCGGAACTAGTGGAAGTAGCCATGCTGTATTTGGACTGCATAGGCTAAGTCTAAATATGGTTATGATTTCTATGCCTATATAAGGATAGGGTGATTTATACCTATATATGGGCATGAATCGGGAAAATTACACTAGGGTCCTAAATTCCTATACAACACCCACTCCACTTTATTATGTTTAGCATTACTACATTATAAGCACTAAAACATATCTAAAGCATGTGTTTACAATCCCACCCAAAATACACAAAATGCATTTGAAAAGGTTGCACACGAAAAATTAGCATTTGTACAGTACGCATTTAAAAGCAATAGGCGTCATTTAAAACATGACCATTCCATAGCAGAAAAAATATACTGTTTTGGTTTTGAGGACAAGGTCAAATATTGTCTCTAGGAAGTATTTAAAGTATTCATGTTCCCTAAGAATAGTTCTACTTTAAGCAGATTACTTTGTGCCAAAAAATAAAAAAAATTCAAGTTTTTGGGAAAAAGTCCAAATTAGCCGTAGAAAAATAGAGTTCCAAAGCTTTGGAAGGATTGTTATGAAAAGTGAAGGCCGAATTTAGAGTTCATGGAACGCTGTGTGCAGATTTCAAAAGTTATTCTCGGTGTCATAAGAAAACATCAAATCATCTAGGCTGGCAAAGAAATCGTCTACCACAGTAGGTGAAAGTGGAACTACTTCATTAAGTAGATCAATTGTGCACAGATAGGAAGCATCGCCGTCAGCGTCATCCGTATTAGCAATGTTCGCAGCAGATGGTACCTGTGTGCCTGTTGTTCTACGCACCTCACCATTAGCTGTAGTAGCTGGTGAGATCTCCACGAATGCTGTCATCAGGATTGGCAGCCGTTGGGGGCAACACGATGCATGAGCCGTTACCGGACCTAGAAAAGCGTCAACATCCGTTGGCAGTGCTGATGGAAGTGTAAGACAAACGTCCAACACGCATTATTCTCTGCAACGCAGGGATCGTAGAACAGGTAAGATGCAATCTTGCAAGATTGGTCTTAACAAGAGAAACCATGTGGTGTTCAGATCTCTTAAACGAGCCAAGCCAAGAATCTGTGTATTTCTGTCACGGTACCGCATGGCTAGGAGGGCGTCCTCCATGGTAGTCTGGGTATCGCTGGTGACTGGACTTGCCATATAGGAGCAGAAGAAACAAAAATAGAATTCCTGCTACGAGTCTCAAAAGAAGAGGCAGGCCGCCGAACACAGAGTGCACGAAATTTAGAAAAATGCCTAGGACTGCTTGAAAGGGTGCTAACAGTCCCGAAACAACTGTCTTAAATACATGTACAATACCACTCGTATCAGACATGTTTAAGATACAACCTAACATTTCTGCGAAATGTATTGGACAATTCGTTGATAATAGGGCATGTATCTCCGCAGAAGTCCTTGCGACTTGCAGATCATATGTTTCTCTGGACGAGGTCAGTGGCACAGTATTTTGCAAAAGAATGGCTTTCATTCTGCTTAAAGTATCTATTCGTATAGAAGAGATATTCAGTGAAGGCAATAACAGCGACTCCTTGTTTGTCTTCGTTTAAGGAAACAATACTTGCATACAACAAGTGACCCTGGCTGACACACTAACGAGATAGGCTATACCTGGCATCATTCCACAACAGCTGTGATCACTCAACATTATGTAGCTACCATTGGATAGCTGCCTAAAAACTGTGTCTATCACTGCTGCTGGAGAACCGTGCAGGTGGCAAGAAAGGTTATTTGAAGAACCTTCGCAGGCTCCGTGTAAATTAATACCTTGACATAAAAGTGTACTGCTTAGCGAGTTCTTAAAAATTTTTCCACTAAGAAATACCTCCTTTCCCCCACTCCAACATTTGTGTGTATGGTAAATTCCAGGTCGACCTAATGTACTCTTTACCCAACCTTTGATACAGGCCCGCTGGTATGTGTTTTAAGCAATACTGAAATTGGAAAGTCGTCACTGGTATCGTGATGGTGCCATGTATTATCCATTCCAGAACTGGTTTCTCAGAAACAGTTCATGGTAATCTTTCCAGTTTTTCTATGGTCAGCACCATATAGCCTGCTCCTCTTTGTGCTAAAGAGATTTGTTTATCTGTAAGGTTAAAGACAGTAAACAATGACGTGGTGTTGATTAAATAGCCTGTACGGAGATTTTGTTGGCACATAGCCTGTACGGAGATTTTGTAATATCCAGCCTAGCAGCATTATAGAATGTAATTGAGACTGGCCATGTTGTAACATTAGCAAGTCCTGTTCTATTATGTCAATGGCAGATGATACAATGCTCTCCAAAGAATAAATTCTGGAGGATAGAGTCGTTAACCCATTGTCCACTACAGAGAGAGCTTTCTCTAAATTAATACGATCAATTTCTCGTATTCTTTCTGCAGTTTCTATTTGCGTGACTTTCCATGCTTCATTGTAAGCAGAGTATATACCAGCGTATATGAAACGTTTTTGACATGGTTTACGAGGTCCAAGAAAGAAGTCTCGTAAATCAACGCCTTCTTTAAGTAAAGTTAAGTGTTGTTTAATTTCTGGAAGTGTGGATTTCTGTAGCCACTCAAGGCATAGTTTTCCTACACTGTATGTTGTAACTATCCCTGGATGTTGTCTCTGGGAATATCTTGGATCTGGCCTAGTTACTTTGAACCCTTGAGTTTTGTTCAGGAATCTATCTTGACAGTTACTCGTGTCTGTGGGCCAGATTAACCATGTTTTCCAATCAGGATTAGTTTTGTTCTGTTGTAAAATCCGTTTTACATCTACCTCCTCATCTGCAGTGCTATTACTGTCAGTTGTGGGCTTAGGTATTGACGGTTTATTTAATTGTTTTATCTTAGCTAAGCCAAGACAAGATGTTTGTTGAACAGTGTCATTTAAAAACATTATTTGTTCTGGGATAATGCAGGCTCTGAATAAGGCTTCTAAACCTTGCACCTGACAGTCTTTTGGGCCCCAGATAGTTTTTGTCTCAATGTTGTCTTTCCAAAAGTTAAAACCTAATGTAGACAGCTGAGCATAAAAGTTCGCAGAATACATTTGTTTAGTATTAGTCAGCATGTTTTTCATTCCTGTCTTATTCATATTTTTTAAATAAAATGTTTCTGGATTTGTGATATTAAAACCTGAGAAGTATGGAAACTTTTCATAAAATGTTTTTGAGCTGCCCTTTGGCGGCGTTGGACAGTGTTCCCATTGATCATAAGTAAAAACATTTCTAGGGTTTGCAGATTTGTGCAAAAAATGGTGACCATAATGATTAAAACAATACATTTGTTCATAATCTGATGAACCTTCTAAGTATTCATCTTTTGTGAATTTAGCTGACATTTCTAAATCTGTCATCATGTTATTAACAGTCTCAAAGTCCCAATCAACAGAAAATGTGCTGGGTGAAACAAAGTCACTCAAAGAAACCTTAAACTGGTGTGCAATCTTCAACAGCTCCACCGGGCCATAAATGTCATAATCAATTGTGTCCCATGCTATACCACCAGGTATAGGAACGGCTGTGATATTCACTGATGACAGGTCTCTTCGTTCACGATGAGATGATTTGTGAGGTTTCAGGAGCAAGTTGATATTCTTACTTGCTATGTCCATTGTACTGTATTTTCTATCTATCATCTTTCCCAAACTTAAAACAAGAATGAGCCAAAGTAGGAGAAAAAGCACACCTAACACAATCCAAAATTCAACCCATGGTGAAACCAGATATATTTTTTCAAGTTGATGAAACAGTTCTGTTATTTTTTCTTTGAAAGTTTTATTTGCTGGCATAGTTTCAGGTTCACTGGGATCCTCAGAAAATGTATCAAAGTTGATGAAATAGCCAGAGGCAGTTCTGTCGATTGTTGGGATTGCATCCGGATTCTTTGGAATCGCTGGAGCTGTTTCTTCCTTTGTCATATTAGTATAGTCAGAGGCTATATCATTGTAGACAGGTGTTTCTTGACGAACTGTTATTTGGGTTTCAAGAGGTACAAGTCCCATGGCTTTGTTGCACAGTCCTTCTTTTCTTACTGCAGGTTTATCAAAGTCGATAAGTCTTTCAGTTTGAACCTCTTGGATTGTAGAAAGATTTGGTCGTCTGCTACATCTCGGGAGTCCACTGGGCCTACTACTTATTATCGGCCACATGATGTGGTTTTACCAGGTTGATTCATACGGACCTGTTCTCCTTCCTTCCAGCAAGGGGCGGCAGTAACACTGTTCTTGATCCGTGGACTGCTAGTACAGGTACTGGTTTTCGGTAAGAAGGCCCAAATTCCTTCTTATCCGCGATCTTTTCTCTGACTAGATCCCCAATCTTTGGAATCCAGACAGGCCTTGCTGTGACAGGTGGTTTCTCTTCAGTGGTCATTGGCTTTTGTGTTGCTCAGACTTCTTCTTGTTTCATTTAAGTCCTGTAAAACAGCCAAACGGTCTTTGATATCAAAGGGTTTTTGTTCCACCACTGAAGTTTGACGATTAAGATCCTGGATGAGCATTCTAGTACCAAATAGTAATTCATATGGAGTGATTCCACCCAGAGAATTTCTTGGCAGATTATTAAGACTACGTTGGACATTTATTAGATGTTTGACCCACCCGTCACCCGAACCTAATACCCTAGCTGTTATAGATTGCTTTGTGTCACGTTTTTTTCTTTCCACTACCGCATTTCCCTCAGGGTGGAATGGACTTGAGTACCGCAATGCAAAGCCCAAGCTGGCCATGGCCTCTTTGTAAGCTCGAGAGCTAAATGCAGGACCCTGGTCAGAATGCAGCGTGCCGATTGCGTAAGTGCCGATAAAGACTCGCAAATCTTTTATAACAATTCGGGCATCAGCGGAGCGCTGAGGCCACATCCAAATGAATCTTGTGCAGGAATCCACTGCGACCATGATATATTTATAGTTGCCATCCCTTTGTAAGAGACCACAGTGGTCCAGGTAAACACACGCTAATGGTTTATCTGAAATTAGAAGGGGCGTCTGCGCAGGTCATTTCACTGTAGAAACTTTCATTTTTTGGCAGATTTCACATTCTAGAACATAGTTTCTAGCTTGTTTCCTCATGTGCGGCCACCAATATCTCTGTTTTAATAATGATACTGTGGTGGAAACTCCTGTGTGTGCAGAGGCGAGTCCTTCATGTGCTGCTAAGATTAGTCCTAACCTATGTTCCATGTTTGGGATTGCCCTATCCCCCACTCCAGGGATTCGAGCAAAAGGAACATTATTTGTATCAGTTATATATGAGTACTTTACTGGAAAGCCTTTCAGAAGTGTTTTACCACTGTCTTTTACTGAGGCAGTGACAGCTTGCATTATTCCGCTGTCTATTTGGGCGAATTTTGCAAATTCGCAATCCGCGAAATTGCGTATTTACGGATTCGCAATCCGCAAAATCCGCAAACTCTCGTGAATTTTGCGGATTCCTTTTTTTTGTGTTCGCAAGTGTTTCTGCCATTTCGCAAGGGTTTTTTACCAGTTCACAAACGCGAACTTACTTGTCGGGTAGCAACGGTCGCGACCATGTTGTTTCTACGTCTGGTTCATCACAGCACCCTCTGTTTCACCACTGCCACCCTCTGTTTCACCATTGCCACCCTCTGGCTCACCCATGCCACCCTCTGGTTCATCATCACTGTAGATTATGAGGGGAAAAGCACACCTGCCCTGCCTCAACTGACATGAATTATTTTGGGGCTGATGAATGTGTCACTGAATTTGAGCTGGCACCTGCTTCCTTAGCTGTAAGTGCTTCCTCATTAATGATGGGCTTAAACTTTTGCACCTGCCAAGTGCTTTCAGTTTTGTAAAATTCGTTAGCACACCTGCCCTGCCTCAACTGACATGCATGAATTAGGGGCTGATTAATGTGTCACTGAATTTGAACTTCCAGGCTGGCACCTGCTTCCTTATCTGTAATTGCTTTCTGTTGCAGTGTAATTTTTTTTAACAGGACCTTTGTGGCATACTTGTAGCTATTCTCTGAGCCTGCTGTGAGGGTCAGAGCAGGGTCATAGAATAGTTGCAAGTAGGCAACTGAACTCTGAAGGGGCCCCTCAGAAAGTACTACAGGAAATGGTTACTAATGATAAGATTGAACTTTTGCACCTGCTGAGTGCTTTCAGTTTTGTAAAAATCGTTTTTCTGCAATTTCGCGCGATTCGCGGGGCGCAAATTCGCGCGAGATCGAATACGGAAGCCGCAAATTCGTGCGAATATACGATTTGTTTTTTTGCGGCGTGTTAGTTTGCGTGTTTTTTTGCGTTTTCGCTTGTAGCGCAACGTTTGCAAAGTTACCCTAGCGGTCGTACATGGGCGCGGCCATCTTGTTTGCGTGATGTAATTCCGTTTCCTGGCGCTATGTGTAATCTCGCAAAGTGTGCGGCTCGCTAGTACATGTTCGCGTGTGATCGCGGGGGCAATCTCGCGCGAACTTACCCACGCGGTCGTGAACGGGCGCGGCCATCTTGTTTTTCATTCATTGCTATGGTTCTGGGCATGCTTTCTGTATCCTCTGTCAATCTCTGCCATCCTTTGCTTGTTTGAAGTTTTTTTAATCTATTTTACTTATTATCTATCCCTCTATTATTCTAGCTCTATATTTTTGTGTTATCTGCTACTTTTGGTTAATTTTAAACTACTTTTTTTAACTCTTTTCTTTTCTTCTTTCCTATTCTATTTCTTATCTATTATTTACCTTCCTTTCTGCCCAGACAATGGTAAAGGGAGCTGGGAAGCAGCCTGAGAAGGGGAAGGGTCCCGCACCCCGTGCCCGGCTCCCGTGCGGGCGTTTGAGGGGGGAGCAAGTTATAGCCCGGGAGATTTTTAGTGCGGAGGAGGTGCCGCACTAGTGTTTTATGTCCAGCGCCGCCTCCCCAGGACCATCATGGGAGGCGGCAAGATCGCTATCGGCTACGGGCTCCGGGAGCTTGGTGAGTAGTAGTAGCTATTTCTAGCTATTTCATCACTACTCTGTTTTCTACCGCTCTGTGTGTTATTATATTGCAAATTTTAGTTTTTTACAAAGAGCAATAATGCTGCCGATTACATTGTAGGTAAATTATATTTCAAAATCTTCTGTGCATTTCAGGTGCACTGCTCTCCTTCTCAGTAGCGTTGCTACTATGCTTATTTGTTTTCGATTTTATATTCATTTCATTGGCCTGAGAAATTATGTATGAGTGTGGTGTAAAGAACTGCGTAATGCTAGACACTAAGGGTCAGATTTTCAATTACCGGCGCATCCCTGCAAAGTAGCAGGGATGCACCAGTAATTGTGCGCCACGCCACCACCACCCATGGTGCGCCGTATTTACACTGCGGCGCACCATGGGCCCAAAACGTCACCGAAGCGTTACGCATCTGTGCCGTAAAGGCGGCGCATTGCTGGAGTTGGGCCGCAATGATGGCGCAGCTCCAGCAATGCTCTGGGGTGCCCTATCTCCCCAATGCTGCGTGAAGCTGTACGTCTGCTTCAAGCAGGCGCAGGGTTTGAGTCACGCATCATTGTCCTAAAAGTGACTGATTGACATCTTGTAGATTTCCCTCAGCCACTTTTAGGATGCGTTCCTGCGCAGGAACGCCCTCCCTTGCGCCGGAACGCCCCCTGATGACGCAGAGCTTTACAACGTGATGCATCTCCCATATGCGTCACTTTGTTAATATACGCCGCACCATGGCGCCTCTTTTGTTCTGCCACTGCGTCGCAAAAGTCCTGCAACAATAGAGCAAAAGAGCCGCAAGAGGCTTGTAAATCTGCCCCTACAGACTCAAGTCCAGTCCTTCCTTTGTACACCTGGCAATAAGAAGAAATAGTGGTGGTGGATTGATAGTTTGAGTATTTTAATGACTGGTTAATGTAGTAGGAAACTTTTTAGTGTTGTCGCTGATCTGCAATCACGATGGAGTTTGTCACTTTGTGTGCTGCAGACTGCTGCCTGCCAGTCCTAGGTGAACCTTTTTAGTAGTTTGTTCAGTGATTTACATAACTTTCCAAGTCGGCGGTCCGCAAATCAAGCAATACTAATATCGTAGTAGACCACATGAGATAGGTCAATATATTCCGTGGAATAGCTGTCTATTTGCTATTTCGCCAAAATATTTTGTTATTGTTCTTTTGAAATGTTTGATTTGGTTGACAACAATCATCCATGTTTTCGGGTCTTTCTTTCTTTCATGTTGTACATCAGCTCCCCCCAGGGGCAAGAGGACAGAGGAGGAGGGGTTATTGGCTGCTGCTGCTGTTCAAGGCCAGGATCGGTCAGGCGAGGGCTCCTTTGCTGTCCCCGGTAAGTTTTAATTTTAATATAGAGTACCTATTTTTTCTTAGCGTTCCTCATTCGATTTTTTCTAAATCGTCTTTGATCTTCTTGTAGACTTATCTAAATTCTTATCCTGCCTCTACTATGACTCCCTGTGGTATTACTAGATTATTCTTATTAGTCTGTCTGTGTAGCTAACTAAGATTGCACAGTTGGCAAAAGGTGTTAAACGAAACTCCCATTCTAGTCAGCAATAGCTCTATGCACTGAGTGCAGTCCTCTGGGATTGTCCATAATGTCTTTTCAAGTCTTCTAAATGTTTATGCTTTGACAATTACCACCAATAAAAACGTGAATGACCACCAAGAAAGAATAAGATACTACTTTACTTTTGGTTTGGATAGGAGGACAATCCATACTACTACTGTTGCAGGGACAAAGCTGCACAAACAGAACTATGGACACTAAATAGTGCATTGTTTATCAATTCTAATAGGCGCAGGTAGACTTTCCACATACCTCAGTGATATCAGACTTTGAAGAACCCCCAATCTCCTTACTGACTAGATAGTGTGGCAGAGTCATTTAGCTCCCGAATTCATTGATGATTTATCCCCAATGATGATTATCCAACGCAGGACAAGAGTACGGAGTCAGAGTCTAGAAGTGTCAGAGGCACTGACTCATGCTTGGAAATTGCAAAACCTTTTGCTCATTCACTCTTGATCAAAAACCACAGAGTCTATTTAAGTTTTAAAGCTTTATTAAAAGTAAAAATATTTATTAAAATCAAGCTTGTCATAAAACATAAACGGTTGATCAAAAATGGGAAAGTTCTTAGTGATTTATTTCACACGAGCCCTCCCCTGGTTTGAACTTTAATTTTTCTTTTTGGTGCTGAATCGTTGGTCACTCCGTCCTAGTGATGATGATTTGTTCTTAGAAGTGAAGCTTCCGTCTGTTATGAGAAAAAAGGTGCGTGTTAAAAAGCAAGCATTCATCAGTTGTGCCAAAAAGTGCAGCAAGACAACACCCTTCCCTGGAAAAAGGGACATTTTTACTTTAGAGTAGACAGTCACAAATTGTTAGATTGGTTTCTGTATTCACATTTCTTCATTCCTAGACAAAATACTAGTGAGTGGTGTATGTCTATGACATCTAACATTCTTAAATGTACTTTGTAGGTGGAACATCTGGTACTGGGCCCAGCGCGGAGGTAGAGGAGGACAGTTCTGGTGAGGAGGCGGTGCAAGTGCCGGACGAAACTGCTTGCGGGTTGCCACGGTAGTGGCGGGCAGTGGTAAGCTCTTATATTCCTTACTTATTGAGATTGCAGACTGCATAGTGGGCTGTCTGCACGGGTGTAGTTTATATGTTCTACAGTTAAGTTACTACACTGTTAAGCAGACTTTCAAATTTAGAACAAAGTTTTTTATCAACCAGGTAGTAGCCTCATCTAAATTTACTTCAACTCAGCGGTGAATTTTGTTTCGAGAATCCAAATCTGATCTGAGATGAACTTGATGGATGGGATGAACGAAAAGCGAAAGAAGGGTGTAAGTAAGTGTGGAAGGACGAGCAAGTTAAAAGTAATGATGACTGACAAAGAAGAATGATACGTGTTTGATTGGTGCCCGAGGTGGCTGGGAAGGAATATGATGCATGGCTGGGTGAAGGATGAAGCAAGGATGGGTGGAAGGAGAACAGCCTGGGTGGGTGAAACAGAAACTGTATGTGTGCGCAATATATGCTTTGGTTGAAATTCAAATGCAAGTCAAGCACGGATGTATAGCTTGCAGTTTCCCAAATAAAATGAAAAGGTTGTTTTCCCGTGAGAAAACGTAAGGTTTGTCCAGATGAGAGACATGAAGAAGAATGATTGACATATAGTTTGAATGGATGGATGCCTGGATCATGGTACTATCTGACTCTTAGATAGCATATGTGTATCTAGAGAGAGTAGACGGTCACTGGATGAACTAAGTGTTACTTTGAAGAGCATGTAACACCGCACCCGCACGTCCATCCCAGTGTAGGAAAGGCAAGGAAAAGAAGTTGTAATTTTGTCCGAATACTACCATGAATAGTAGCAGTAGTTTGTATTGCAAGCACAGCATATATCCGGCTATTACGATTGCCACTCACTACCTCTGTTAATAAGTTTAGTAGAACTCGGTCATTCATGTGTGGATGTATCACTGTTCACTTAATAAAAAGCAAAGCACCTAAAGTCATCCCATATGTAAGCAAATACATACCATGTGCAGTGATAGATAATCAGATTATTTATCTTCTTCATTTTCCTTTTCTAGTATTCATTGGCACTGTAGGGTGAAAGTTAAATTAATTAAGCAGTAGCCCTTGTAACAGAGTATTCTCAATGCCACCCGTAATAGAAAAGTAAGAGCATCACCACCTGCATGTACTGGACTGGTACAGTAACGCAAGTCTGTCTCACTCATCATGGCGGGCGTCTGTTTTTCTCGGGTGCAAGTTGACTGCGCTGGCATTATGCCGGCTTGCAGAAGTTAACGTACCAATTTTGCTAAACAAGAGAGAAGAAGAAGAATAAGACTGGTGTACTGTCATAGTCGACTCTAATGGAGTGAGTCCATAGTGCTCGTAGAATTGATTCCTTAAACTCCCACTAATGTTAGAGCAAGGATGAAGAAGTGGGAGGTTAGATAGATACTGGCCACAATAGTTATGTACTGCGCTTGCAAGTTGCTAGTTCTACTGTGACACAACTTTCTGCTGAATCATTTTGTGTTAATCTTAAAGAGCATTGGTTACAGACTATGACTTTCTTTCTTCATATAGATGCTCCTTCCAAACCAACACGGAAGGAGCTGGCTAAAAGGGCCCGGCAACGGAGGCTGGAGGCCACTGTCGCCGAATATCGGCGGCTGGTGGCCCAGGAGGAGGAGGACACGCACAGTACGTCGACAACATCCACGGCGACACGTGCATACTCCTCCGCGCTCCCTGGGTCAGCCAGTCAGAGCAGCAGGTCTCCAGCGGTACGGAGCCTGGGTACCGCAGCCACCCGCCACCGCCGAGCAGCAAAGAAATCAGCTGCCCCCCACAGCAGGTGCAAGGCACGCGTGCACCGCCTTTCACTGAGGGTGTCCTACCTCGAGCAGGAGCTCCTCAACACCAAAACCCTGCTCGAGACCCTCCGCAAGGAGCATGCCGACCTGGCCCGAAAAGTCAACAGCAGCCAGCAGTAGGATGAGACTGTCCCTTGCCCCTTTTTTAAAGACTTCTGGGGGGTGGGAATTGGGAGTTGGGTTTTCTACTTTTTTGGACTTAGTTTTCACGGACATTCGTTGGGGTTTGGGAGGGGGGTGGGTTGGGTCTTGCGGGAGATTATTTATGTTAGGGATATATAAATATACTTTAAACTTTATCTTAGCATTGTATTGTATTGTATGGTATACTTGTATAGCGCAAACTATCACCCGGAGGGTATCCTGGCGCATACGTGTTTTTTACTGCTTTTGAGGCTGGTGGGTGGGGGTTTAACAGTAAGTTTGTTTTCCTGAAACTTAAGTGGTATCTTGATTCAAGTTGTGTAAGTACTAGTAATTGCCCAAATGTTTTCAAAACAAAGTGCCTGTCACAGAGTAAGTGAATTCAATAGTCCTAGGACCTTCAGTCTCTCGTCTCTCCTAATACTCCATTATACTACCTCCCCCCAAACCCTTATCTTACCTGTAATTTGTGTTTGGAAATAGGGCTAGGCACAGGGCTGGCTGCACGGGAAATGGCGATTAAGGTTGGCAATCCTGGGAGGATGAAATGTCATCATTGCGGTGGTACTTGTGGTGTTACACAGTGGCAGTTGCAGCATCTGAAAAAAAAGAAAATGAAACCTTGTTTGTCCTTACAGTAGCATGAGAACACTAGAACAGTACCACAATGTAGCCGAACAAATGGTAAAGTATTGAAAGTACTTGCGTTGAATTTCTTTGACATTGGCTACTACTACAAGAAATAGTACTGAAGGTGAAGGACACAGCAGCGTAATATTAATTTGCCACGTCTAGGTGGAGGATGTTCTTGAGGACCAATCAAGTTGATGGCGCACATGAAAATCTGCTTTCATTTGCCAATAGTGACTCAGTGTCAAGCTGAGTAAGAATATATCCTCGGATTCCTTCACCAGCCTGTTGCTATGACCTTATCCTCCCCAGCAAGTGTGTGGAATTATTGCTGTCATTTAGTCACACATCAATCAAAACCACACAGCCCGGGGGAAGAGGGTTAGGGTTTGAAAAATGGATGGGAATGGGGGTTTTTGGGAAAGTTTTGTTGAGAGAAGAAAAAAATGCACAGCATGGACAAACAATAATTGAAGATAAACAAATCTTTGGGTACAAAGCTATCCATAAATCTTGTAAGTGACATAAAGGAAGTGCATGCACTACTGCACGCACGGTTACTGAAAAGTAAGTAGTACTTTCGACAACCGTGAATGAAAGAATGCGACAGTACAGGGCTGCAGTAATAATTATGCGTTTTCACTTGCCTATCTCTGCACTCAGAGAAACACTTCTTACATTAAATTAGAATTACAAAATAGCAGAAGTAAAACCTATAGAATGGCTGTAGGGATGAATTTAGAAGCAGAGATCAAAGAAATGCAAAGTCACACTCATAGAAGTTCACAGCAATAACATTACTTAAAAGATAATTAGAAAAGAACGGATACTGTATCTGTATGTTTTTGTAGTTGTCCTGTTGAATTTGGTAAGTTGCATGCATCCAACCATTCCTCTTATTAGCGGGACTCCTCCATTCCATCTGACGCTCCGTCCATCAATGTTGGTGACCAGAAGACACCCTGTCCACTGCCTGCCTGGCGGATGCTGAATTGCGGCTCGCTAATGTGAAGCCTGACTTCCTCCTTTTTTTCCCATTGCACAGGCTGAAACCCGGCCTGTAATTATTGATGGAAAAACAGGAAGTAATATTAGAACACCACTGACAAATAAATATAAGGTATGTATGCTGTGTAGTGCAAAAAGTCACACTTTGAGTTTCCTAATAGACAGTACAATATTTTTGAAAGTGCCTACTCTGTCTGAGTCTCCTTTTGAAAGATAAATAAGTATGGGCGAATTAATTTAGCGGATCCTTCCCCTCAAGCTAGGTGTACTGTAAACTGTGTTTTAGAACAAAATTAGACCTTCCCAGCAGTGCTCCCAGACCCTTACTAAACCCAGTCGCAAAAATGTAGAAGACCCCCAATCAGATCTCCAAAAACGAGGCCTAGTAGAAATGGTGACAAAACGTACTTGGAAAGTAAAGTAGGCCCAAATCCCCCCTTACCCACCATGGATTGTATTCAAACCACTTGCAAGCAAGCAAAAGTATCCATACCCAGCATTGCTCCAAGACTTGCAAACCCCCCCACAAACACCAGGAACCCCCACAAAGAGCCCCCCGAAAACGGTAGAGTGAGCGAAATCTCAGAAAATGCAAAAACCTTTTCCCCAGGGATTGTCTCCAAAACACTTTCTTTCGGGTATTAGACCTTTCCAGCAATGGCCCCAGAACTGTCAACCTGGGCGAAAACAAGTTTAACCCCCCCAACAAGCCAAAAGGAAAAACCCGGGAAAAGCCACACTTAAAATTTTTTGGGCCTACCTGGAATTCAGTCCAAATGCGCTCTGCAGCTAGGCCCTAACTCCCCTTTTCCACCATGGATTTCCTGAAAAACAAATGCAATCAACATTAGACTGTGCCAGCAGTGCTCCCAGACCCCAAAACCCACCCACAACAACCTAAAAGCCCGCCAAACAGCACCCTAAAGACAGGCAAGTGATCAAAAGCGCAAAATCTTTTTCTGCTCCGATTTTGTCCAAACCACTTTTATCCGGTATTAGACATTCCCAGCAATGGCCCAGACCCCTGCAGCCACCCGCAAAAAAGCAGAACTCCCCAAAACAGGCAAAAAGCAAAAATGGGCCTACTACCTTCAATTCTGTCCAAATACGCTGTGCAGCTAGGCCCTAACTCCCCTTTTCCACCATGGATTTCCTGAAAAACAAATGCAATCAACATTAGACTGTGCCAGCAGTGCTCCCAGACCCCAAAACCCACCCACAAACACCCGGAACAACCCCAAACAGCACCCCAAAGACAGGCAAGTGATCAAAAGCTCAAAACCTTTTTCTGCTCCGATTTTGTCCAAACCACTTTTATCCGGTATTAGACATTCCCAGCAATGGCCCCAGACCCCTGCAGCCACCCGCAAAAAAGCAGAACTCCCCAAAACAGGCAAAAAGCAAAAATGGGCCTACTACCTTCCATTCTGTCCAAATACGCTGTGCAGCTAGGCCCTAACTCCCCTTTTCCACCATGGATTTCCTGAAAAACAAATGCAATCAACATTAGATTGTGCCAGCAGTGCTCCCAGACCCCAAAACCCACCCACAAACACCCGGAACCCCTCCAAACAGCACCCCAAAGACAGGCAAGTGATCAAATGCGCAAAATCTTTTTCTGCTCCGATTTTCTCCAAACCACTTTTATCCGGTATTAGATCTTCCCAGCAATGGCCCCAGACCCGTCAACTCACCCGCAAAGAAGTAGGACACCCCCACAATTGCAGAGTCTTTCTTCATTGGGCGTAATCCAGCCATCTGCTTTGAGGTAAATAGGAGTCTGGAGGAGGAGGAGGATAGAGGAGCATGTTCTTGTGAACTTGTGAACCTGAGGAATGCAGACTGCGGCACCTTCAAATCAATAAGCAAATAAGTGAAGACAGTTCTGCTGATGGGCTTGTTTTTGTGATTAGGTGATTAAAGTTTTTTTATATAGATTTTGCAAAACAAAGAAAGACAGACACACAGGAATAAAAGTGAATAAGGACGAAAAAGAAAGTTAGTGATTCATTGACTCATTTTCAGGGCTCGGTGTCAGGGAAGAAGAGCTCGTCCTCAAACTCTGCTAATTCAGACGGGAGTAGGTCAGTTAACAGGGAAGAACTTCCCTCATCTAAGTTGGTGTCCTCCTTGTCTTCTTCCTGCGTGCATTCTCGTAATTTGTTATCTGGTGGTATGAAGTGCTGATTCATCTTGATCATTGTTAACCTCTCCACATCTTTGGGCAAGAGGCGGGTCCTTTTGGAAGTTACAATGCCACCAGCAGCACTGAAAACACATTCAGAAGACACGCTTGTGAGTGGGCAAGACAAGTAATTTATAGCCAGGTTGGTGATCTCTGGCCACACATCTGTTTTCCCATGCCAATACGCCAATGGGTCATGAGAAAGATGGACCTCTGTTGAGTCATTCAGATAGGCCTGCACCATTGACTCAAGGTTCTCCAGGGTTCCTCCACTTTGCTTACTTTTTTCTGGGACCATTTCAGAAGCAAACCCAAGCTGAGTTAGCCAATCCTCTTCTTCACACAATATTACTGTTGTGTCTGGTGCAGATGATACGGTTGCTGGTGTCGTTAACGGCTGAGAGGGAAAATCACTCACTTCTGCCACAGCCACAAATGCAGATGTGGATTTTTTTGACTGCGGATGGCCTGCTGATGCTGATGTACTGCCTTTTCCTTCAATTTCCTGCCGTTCTCTTTCAAACCGACTGGCTGACACAGCTAGCCAATGTTTGTACTTTGTAACATCTGCGTCATCAAAATGAAAGATTACTCTGCCTGCCACTGCCTTTTTGTACCGTGGATCCAGAATAGTAGCACAAATGTAATGCTGTTCTGTGTTGATCATTTCAAGACGATCATCGCCAAGTAGGCTTTGTAATAACTTCTCCGCCAACTCAAATGCTTCTTCCTTTCCATCTTTTTCAAACTTAGAACACACCGCCTTCAGTCGGTGCTCTAGCATGCTCAACAATGGGATAGCTTTTCCCAAATTACAGTCCTCCCTGCTGAATGCACGCGTGAAGACCTCAAAAGGACGAAGCATGTCTGTCAGGCTTTTAACTAGGTTCCATTGCTCCACCTGTATCCTCATGTCTATCATAGGTGTACCCAGTTTAAAGAAATATTGATCAACTACCGCATACTGCTCATACAGACGCTCAAGCATGTAGAAGGTTGAGTTCCAACGTGTTGCCAGCTCCTGGATGAGTGCTTTCACTGGCAATTTACGTTCATGTTTCAGGCACCTCAGCTGCTTCCGTGCCTTAAAAGAATGGTTGAAATGTGTGCACATTCTTCGGCAGGTGGTCAGTAACTCGGAGACTGGACTTTCTTCACTCAAGAATTTTTTAACAACCAGGTTTATACAGTGCACCAGACACGGCACTCTGAAATAGTTACCCATATCCATGGCCTTAACTACATTGGCGCCATTTTCCGTGGAAACATAACCAATCATGCGTTTTCTTGGGGACGGCCATTCAAAGACTTTGTGTTAAACTCATGCAAAATGTTTTTCCTGTATGACTTTTCTCCATGGCAAACATGGCTATTGCTGCATGTTTCCGAGCAGCTTTATAAACTTTGTCCGAGTTAACACCTGCGTTTATCTTTGCTTTAACCCCTGAAAAAGAGACCCGGTGTGCAGTGATGCACATATAATCAGTGGCTGCGCAACTGGTCCACATGTCTGTTGTCAGATGTATAGTGTGAACAGCACTCTTCTGCAAAGCTGCCCCAATCACCTCCAGCACATCTTCATGTAGTGCTGGAACCGCAACTCTGGCAAAATAGAACCGGCTAGGAACCTTCCATTTAGGGCAGAGCGTTGCCACCATTTCAAGAAAACCCACCCCTTCCACAAAAGAAAAAGGGTGAAGGTCCAGCGCTAGCATTTTAGCCAGCTTAGTGTTATACAGACGCGCCATTGGGTGGTTGCGTTCATATGGCGCTTCTGAAAACAACATGCTTCTAATGGTGGGCTGGACCATTTTACGGGATGATGATGACTTCTGCGACCCAGTTACGCTCAGTGATGATGAACTTTTTCACATTGGTGTCTCACTCTCTCCCACACTCTTAGTGTGGCTCATATATCTTGCAGGGGGTGTGCTGCTGACAGGGGTACTGGGTGTAACTGAAGAAATGTTTGACGCTTCTTCCTCCTTGTCATCAGCAGATGAAACATCAACGGATACAATTTGTTGACTTGCAATTCGGGCATCCTTAATCTCCCTTAGGTGCGCATGCCATTTGACAGTGTGCTGTCTCTCAAGATGACCTCTCTGGCCTCCGGTACCATAGTTGGTACCAAGCTTACCACGACTAACTCGAACCTTACAAATGGTACAAATGGCTATGTTTTCCCTTGTTGGGCTAACACTAAAGAAGTCCCAAACTGCGGACTTCAAATGTCTGTGGGGGGCGGAGGAGGCGATACTGGGAATGCTGCTAATGTCAGATGAACTGGAGGATGTGTGTTGCCGAAATTTAGTACGTTGTGCACTTACAGCACCACTAATTGAGGAAATGGAGGTCGAGGTGGATGGAGGTCCCTTCTGGCGAGAAAATATGGAAGCTGTAGGTGGTGGTGTACTAGTTAACTGCATTTGTAGTGGTGGTCCCATTCCCACGTCGCCATCATCATCATCACTCTCAGCAGCATTTCGGGCTAGGGTTAAAATGTCTGTTTGCTGCATGCCCACTGAGGCTGGAGTGATGTATATGATGACTGCGTCGTCGTCGTGAGAGTCTTCATAAGCAGGAGTATACGCCACTTCTTGTTCAGCGTCATCATCACACTCCATAACTCTGAGACTTTCGGGGACCTTCCTTTTACGCTTAGCTACCTTTGTCAGATCATGGTGTGCCTCACTCTCAGACCGCCGTGGTTGTTCCCAAATTTCATCCATATCATCAGAAGGAAGGGGGCTTGAAGAAGAAGTAGACCCCATCCTTGATCTTTTCCTTGCTGGGGATCTGGAAGACAATGAATCATCAGGAGGAGTGGCTTCCTCATGTGATACCTCGGCTTGAATGTCGATTTCCTGATGTGCCCCTACTTCGGGAGGAACAACTATTGTGGGCACTTGTGCCGCTCCATGCACCTCTGCTTGCTCCTCTCCTTGCGCCGCCTCTCCTTCCACAAGTACTTGGGCTTGTACTTGCACATTTGGTTGTTGTTGCGGCTGTGGTTGTTGAACACTCGTCAGATGAGTTACAACAACCTGTGTTGATTGAGGGATGCTGCTACTTTCTTGCGATGAGCCAACATCACTGGTCGATGGTGATTGAACAACTATACTGGCTGCCTCTGCAGCACTCAAGGGCTTGGACCTAAGTTGGCGTGGTGGTGGTGGCACTGAGCCCAATGGAGCGGAGGTGCTGCTCCCAGCTTGGTCCCCAGCAGACCCCGCTGCTGCAGGCGTACTTTTTTTCCCCAAAAAAATGCGGCGGTCGGCACACCAGTCTCCTTGGTAAGTGGTGCCACTTGCTTCTTCTGCTCCTTACTGGCAACTTTCTTGCTAGAGTAGCTACGGGCAACTTTTTTTGGGGCCATCTTCTTCAGATGTCAGAACAGCAGGCCGCAGTTGCACAAGTTGCAGAGTTGTCTGTGGCCACACGTGACGTTGTGCTGCACACACCCCAGCAGGACTTCTTCCTGGCACTGATGAGGAACGATGAGGCTGATGATTCGTCTTTCTGCACCTAAAAGCAAACGAAGCCAGAGGAACATCAGTTAAATAAATGTTGCATATGTAGCGCTTCAATTAATAGTTTGCAAGTAAGCATTTTTATTATACCCACCCCCCAAAATGGAAAGACCAATAAAATGAACCACTGACAGAGTACCCCTGGGCATAATGGATGAAAGCATGGCATACTGGGTGCAGGCCTATGACACAACAAAGCACACTGCCTTGCTTCAAAATTGCCCCTAGACCCGCACCAACATGGCCAGGCCCTGCCTGGACCAGGCCTCAAAATGGCCCCCACCCACATGGCCATGCCCCATCAACACCCCAAAAAATCGAAAAACACACAAAAATCACCACAATCCAATGCCATCCATGCCCTCCATGATCTTTACATTCAAGACACCCCACAGAAAGACTAGGCCCATGCACCACTGAGTACCCCTGGGCAAAAGGCCCCAACAACAGCCAAAAAATCGAAAAACACACAAAAAGCACCTCAATCCAATGCCATCCATGCCCTCCATGATGTTTACATTAAAGAGACCCCACAGAAAGACTAGGCCCATGCACCACTGGGTACCCCTAGGCATAATGGATGAAAGCAATGCACATTGGATGCAGGCCTATGGCACAAAGCACACTGCCTGGATTCAAAATGGCCCCTTCACCCCCACCACATAGCCCTGGACCAGGCCTCAAAATGGCCCCCACCCACATGGCCATGCCCCATCAACACCCCAAAAAATCGAAAAACACACAAAAATCACCACAATCCAATGCCATCCATGCCCTCCATGATCTTTACATTCAAGACACCCCACAGAAAGACTAGGCCCATGCACCACCGAGTACCCCTGGGCAAAAGGCCCCAACAACAGCCAAAAAATCGAAAACCACACAAATCCAATGCCATCCATGCCCTCCATGATGTTTACATTAAAGAGACCCCACAGAAAGACTAGGCCCATGCACCACTGGGTACCCCTGGGCATAATGGATGAAAGCAAGGCACATTGGATGCAGGCCTATGGCACAAAGCACACTGCCTGGATTCAAAATGGCCCCTTCACCCCACCACATGGCCCTGGACCAGGCCTCAAAATGGCCCCCAACCACATGGCCATGCCCCATCAACACCCCAAAAAATCAAAAACCACACAACAATCACCACATTCCAATGCCATCCATGCCCTCCATGATGTTTACATTAAAGAGACCCCACAGAAAGACTAGGCCCATGCACCACTGGGTACCCCTGGGCATAATGGATGAAAGCAAGGCACATTGGATGCAGGCCTATGGCACAAAGCACACTGCCTGGATTCAAAATGGCCCCTTCACCCCCACCACATGGCCAGGCCCTGCCTGGACCAGGCCTCTAAATGGCCCCCACCCACATGGCCATGCCCAATCAACACCCAAAAAATCGAAAAACACACAAAAATCACCACAATCCAATGCCATCCATGATGTTTACATTAAAGAGACCCCACAGAAAGACTAGGCCCATGCACCACTGAGTACCCCTGGGCAAAAGGCCCCAACAACATTAGCCAAAAAATCGAAAAACACACAAAAATCACCACAATCCAATGCATCCATGCCCTCCATGAACTTTACATTCAAGACACCCCACAGAAAGACTAGGCCCATGCACCACTGAGTACCCCTGGGCAAAAGGTCCCAACAACAGCCAAAAAATCGAAAAACACAGAAAAATCACCCCAATCCAATGCCATCCATGCCTTCCATGATGTTTACATTAAAGAGACCCCACAGAAAGACTAGGCCCATGCACCACTGAGTACCCCTGGGCAAAAGGCCCCAACAACAGCAAAAAAACGAAAAACACACAAAAATCACCACAATCCAATGCCATCCATGCCCTCCATGATGTTTACATTAAAGAGACCCCACAGAAAGACTAGGCCCATGCACCACTGAGTACCCCTGGGCAAAAGGCCCCAACAACAGCAAAAAAATCGAAAAACACACAAAAATCACCACAATCCAATGCCATCCATGCCCTAAATGATGATGAAATTCAACAAAACAGTTGCATCATGCACCCATAACTAACCCTGGTCCTACAGGATACTGTGCCTACCCACAATATATTTTATTTAATGTTCGGAAAAAGTTCCAAAATTGTAGTTGCAGCAACTGCAATGCCCCAAACAAACAACATCAACTTACTTGTGAAATTTCTAATCCAAAAGTGATCCAAAGAAAGTCAAAAAGGCCTCAAATCCAAATATCCAGCAGCATCCACAAAAAGTAATCCTTCCAGGTCAAGATCCAAATCAAAGTGACGAGGACGTGAACAAAGCACTGGGAGGAGCCTGCTGGACAGGAACAGGAAGTTGGAGACTGTGGGGCACTTCCTTCCTCCCACTCCCCCAAAATGGACTCCTTGCAAAAAAAAGTGCAGGCAAATGTAAACCTGAGGAGTTATTCTGATAAAAATCATAATTTTCAAGGTTTATGCTGCCTGCTGGTGGATTTCTTGTGCGAAATTGCAAATTTTGCAATCTCGCAATTGCGAGATTGGCGCTGCCCGCCGCATCTACGTGTTCGCAAGTGTTTACTCCCGCGATGCGTGATCACGGGCCTTTATGACGTACTTGCGTTGCCAAACTCTCGCTGTGCAAGGTGGCAAGCCACGATGATGTAATTGCGGTCGACAAACTCCCACGGGATCCCGCAGCAAGATCCAAAATGGCGCAGCACACGCAAACATGGAGAAAAACAACTCTTCAAACGCTGAATGACGGTAAGTGAACGCTGCGCGCCATAAAATTGTATAGTATTCCATTTGGCAAGTGCAACCAAGCAAAAAATCCGCTTCGCGCGGATTTGCGAATTTTCAGCAAATTCGCAAGAGCTCGCGGATTGCGAATTTGCTGAAAATCCGCAAAATCCGCAAGCGTAACGGATTTTACGCCCACGCTTAGATTGCCGCTACGGAAGCCGTTTGCACAGCTGCCTTCGCGGCTTCATCAGCCAATGAATTCCCTGCAACGTGAACGCCATCACGCTGATGACTTAGTGTATGGATCACGTGAGTCTTTTGTAGTTCTTTTTGTAATAGAACTACTTGTTCCCAAAGCAATTTATACTTAATTGCGCCACCTTTTGCGTCTTTGAAACCGTTTTGAACCCAGTTCTGCAGCTATTCATTGTAAGCCTGGACGCAGTAATACAAATCGCACACCATGAGTGTGGGAAATTCGCGATCAGTATTTTCAAGCGCCATCTTAAAAGCCTGTAGTTCAGCTCGCTGAGCTGTACAGTTTCCGAGTGATTGAGTTTTAGTAACCATAGGTCTAAATTTACCTTCGCGCCAGCGACCTTTAACAATCGCGCACGCAGCACTATAGGCTTGTTTACCCCCAATTGTGGGCTGTGATGATCCGTCTGTATAGATTATACATCCGTAATGTTCTAGAGGCAGAATCTCAGCGGGCAGAGGACATTCGTGTTCATATTGTAGAAATTCTTGTGTTTTCAAGTAGGGGTCAAAAACGTATTCAACGTCTGTTGCAGCAAGAGAATTAACCCATTGTATCCATCTCGGATATAAAGTCTTAGCATTTGGAATGCTCGCTTTCGTCACAGCCTCTAAAGCAGGTACAGGTGTAACGATCATTATGCGTTTACCCCGCGCGAGACCTCTCTCTTTTGCTACTGCAGTTTGAACTGCTGTCAGAATCTTTTCTGTTGAAGTGAATTTCATTTCAGCTTGTGTGTACAAGTGTGATTTGTAAGCTATTGGTACCTTTTCACCTTTATTAAAGGTTAGGTATGTGAATCCGCATCACCCTGGGATGATTCGAATCACAAGGTTGCGCACATTGTCGCGTGTCTGTAATTGTGTTTTTGTTAACATATCAGTTTGCACTGAACGCAAAATTTCTGTGTGTTTTTGATTCCAATAAGTTGATTTGAAATCAGGTTTTATTAGGCCGTAGAGAGGTTTAACCCTTTCTGCGTAATTTAGAACATAGGTTCTTCCAAAATTCAGGAAACCTAGAATTGACTGTAAGTTTTTCAGCGTTTTTGGAGGTTGGAGCAGCGCACATTTCTCTAGAAAGTTGGCTGCCAGGCTTTTGCCTTCACTTGATAACTCGTAGCCTAAGACTAGGACATTGAGGTGGGCAATTCGTGATTTCTTAAAATTGAATCTGTACTCTTCAGAAGCGAACCCAAGTATTATGGTGTTCACTCTATTCAAGTGCACGTCCATATCATCATCTGTAAAATAGATGTCATCGACATAAGATAATGCCTCATCATCATACGTTTGTAGTAACTCTGTTACTCTGGCTGAAAATAACCCTGGACTATTCTTGAATCCCTGGGGGAGACAGCAAAATTGTCGCTGTTTCCCCATGATTGAGAAAGCGGTCAAGTTCCTGCTTTCTGGTGCAATGTTTTGACAGAAGAACCCGTTAGAAATATCTAATGTGGTTTTATATTTTTTCCGCACGATGTTATTCATCAGTGCTGCACTGTGTGCATTTTGTACTGCAAAAGTTTTGCAACAAGAGTTTAAGTGTCTGTAGTCCAAAACTAGACGATATGTATTGTCTGGTTTGGAGCCAGGAAACAAAGGATTGTTCATAGATGAGGTGCATGTTTCAATCACCCCATGGTATTCAAGTTGATCTAAGATCTCCCTGACCTGTTTTTTAGCTTATTGCTTAACTGGATACTGCCTTTGTGCAGTAGGTTGATTTTTTAACTGGTTTTTATGATGAGGAGAGTCCTCATCCCATCCTATGTGATTTTCGTATAATGCTGGAGTCTGGGCTACTGCCCATTTTCTGGCATATGTGTATTTTTTATGAATTGGAATGTGATTTGAGAAGGCTGGCATAATTATCTCTTTGCCATGTGGGCACACCCTGACAAATTCAGGTGGCCAGTTTTGTTGAGCTAGAAGAATGTCATAACCCTTAGATAGCTTCTCCCAAAAGAGTGCTTTTATTTTTCTAGTTATGTCTCCCTCCATCCGGAGTGTTACTTCATATAACGTATGTGGTACACTAACCCTGGTGTCAGCAGTTTCAACTTGAATGCATTCATTCAAGTCCACTGTCTCCAGATGATCCTTCAGGATCTTGCAAGCTATGGTGACCTCGGCTGCGCTGTCTAGCATTGTCTGGGCCCACTCCCCGTTCTTGAGTTGTGTCCTCAAGATCCTCAGCATGTCTGATCTTTACACTTGCTACCTTCTTCTTGGTGAATTGAGTTTTCTTATTTTTTGGAACATGCTGTTCGTCTTTGGACTTCACGCGTTCTTCCTTTTGTTCTGATCGTCCTCTTCTTTCGGATTTCTGCGAGGAAGTCTGAAAGGTACGAGAGGAACGTGTATCAGTATCTTGATATCTATCAGGTTTTCTCAAATTATCCCTGTTTCTGAGGTTATACCTCTTTTCAGAGGGCTCCTGTTGAGGAGACCTTCCTCTGGACTGAGAACACTTCTCTTTAGGAAGTGTCTGTTTAGTGTTTTCCCACTTCTTTTTAGGAGTAGTGAGATTATTTTTAATAAAAACTTTTTCAGGATTTTCAGTTTGTTGGGGTTTTACTGGTTTCCCACCCAAACTATCTCTACCTAGTTCTTCATAGGATTTTTCTATTATTCTTGCAAGTTCATATGGTTGCTCTGTTATATCAGTTTCTTTTAGTTTTTGGCGGATTGCCACGGATGCTGCTTCACCTTTGATGTCAGCTAATAGTATAGCCGAGACCTGTTTGAAATCTTTTACTAACTTCATACCAAGATTTAAGGCAGGTTCTGGTCCGTATTCATTTTGAATCTGTCTTAGGACGTCTGGTATTACCGCCATAGACGGAACACCATGTGTTTTTGTGTAGATTGAAGCAAAGACTGTACCCCAAGTTTCGCAGTCCTCTACGTGTGGTGCAGCCTCGGCCGGTAGTAGGTGTAACTGCAGGGCGGTGACGTAGGGAGGGGGAGGGGCAGGGTGGGGGGTAGTAATGTATGGATTACAGACTTTAACAGGTAAGTAAACATATAAATAAATAAAACAAATTACGTTGCGCGCACTGCATCGCATTTGGTGATGCAGTGCACACAACGAAATTCGCTATTAACCAACATTGTTTAATGAAAGTTTGCAGAGCAAGTTTCAAGGAAACAAAGATTAGGTGCACAATATTTTGGAACACTGTATCCTTCAACATTGAACAAACCAAAAACTAATAGTTAGGATTTTCGTCCTACTCAGTTATGGCGGATATTATATCCTTTAACCCACTCCAGACGTCTATTGGAGTATTTTACGGGAAAAAGGGGTCTGTGTGAAAAGCACGACTGAGTTACTCTAGCGTTAAATTATCGCCTTACCAAACGTTGGGCGCCATGTAGTGTAGTTCCTATATTCCCAATAGGCTCTGCGCATTGGAATAACATATACTATAGATTAGACGTAGGACTGAGGTCGACTAGGTCTCTATCGAATATGTTAGTCTTAATTGTGAGTGCCAGCTAGCTCAGAGGTCACTAGAAACTTTCTCAAATGAACAAGAAGGGATTAGTTTCTGGCAACCGCATAAACATGACAACTTTGTTTTCCAAGAATAAGAATTGTATCTCTAGAGTCGCGGAAACAATAGATAGTTATTTCACTCAGTCAATCGTGCATTCTTCGTTTCACCAGAGGTGTAGAGAAATAGAGAGACGGGCGTTTTCAATCAAAAGTATTTATTGAACAGTCTTCTGTCACATGCAGGAGAAGCGAACTGCTACAATCGTAATACTGGTTGCAAAGTACAATGCGTACAGTACGAAGAGTATTATAAAATAATACTGTAAAAGCATGATATTGTTTCTAAGCCATAAAATACATAGAATACATACATTAATAAATAAAGACTAAAAGTACTCAACTGGTGCTTCTAAAATACGCCTACCCCGGTGTACCTACCCTAGGTCTAGTACAAGGAAAGAAGTAAGTGAGGTGTAGCTTAGTTTCAGTATTCTTTGCCAAGAATCTATCCAAGATTTCTCTACGGGTCTAATCAGCTCCGTACCTTGGTTTTAGAATGAAGGAGGTCTGGTATCTCTCTCTCAGGACTCGATTTTCCAACAACCCGCAA
The DNA here is from genome assembly GCF_964261635.1 of Lissotriton helveticus. Lineage (NCBI taxonomy): Eukaryota > Metazoa > Chordata > Amphibia > Caudata > Salamandridae > Lissotriton > Lissotriton helveticus. Next base: position 932,359,640 of record NC_136065.1, read on the forward strand.
GGTGAAAACCGCCGCCATTTTTTAATCATAATTTTTTATGTTGGGGTGAGGGGTCACCGGCCTTTGGCCCATTGATCCGTCTGTGACACACACGCGGCGCGTCAGGCGCTGCTTAAGGGCTTACAACTATAGTCCTCCTGTCCTCCTTAGTGACACCTATTATCTTGGCCCTTTTGCGCACCAAAGCACGCACGCGCACCTGTGGGCATTTCTAAATGCCTACCGGCACGGGCATTTTACTTTGATCGTCATTGCACCGATCTGCAGTCCTTTACGCAGTTCAGCACACACCCCCAGGCGGAGCCACTAAACTCTAGAGTTAGTGTGTGTGTTGATGTGTGTTGTATTGGCCATTCGAGCACAAGTCACTGTATATTACCCACAACCTTTTGAGCAGGGAAACTAATTGTTTGTTTGTCTCTTTATGTTTGTGCGTGTTGTTTGCTTCCACAGGTGCATTTTAATTTTTGTGGTCTCTAGAATCCAGAGACACTAAAGGGAACAAACACATTTTTTTGTGTGGTCCCTCTCATTTGCACTTCTTTCAGATGACTTTTAACTTTCACGTCCCTTGGTAGGGTGGGCCTTAGCGTGTCCATACCGCCGGGGTATAATTCACTATAGGTCCTGACGAATGCCAGGTAAATAAAACCGACATTGGCCGAAACATGTTGACCATCACTTAATATTACTGTAAACAGATCAATCAACCTAGTTGGTCTAGTTTCCAACACATTTTTAATATGTCGTATTGATCAGTCAATAAATCATTTTTTGATACAATTAAGGCATTTTTATACTAACCACTTACACTTTTTTCAATCACTTACACTGTCACCTAGCTCCCACATCTTCACATTACCCGCTCCGCAGTAAATCTGGCGTTGAAGCACACTGGGGTGGCATTCGGTCACTCCCAGTGGGGCCCAATGATGAAGCATGTCACCGACCAGGTCGGTGAGTGAGGGCTTTCTAGACACACCAAATAGGTGTTGTTTTCCTTTGTGCTTGAATACCCCTCTGTTTTCAAACTAGTAACACTCTTTTATTGTTGTTCATAATGTCAAGTGGGGAATAAGAGTGTTGCTCGCGGAGGAGGAGCTTCGCGGACATCCAAGATGGTCGCGTGAGCACAGAGCTCCCCGGACCCGCGCTGCCCTTTACGGATATCCTGCATACATCCTGATTTCGACGACGGGCCCTTGATCGTACATCCTTGCTGATCTGAATACTCTTTGAAAATTCGAATTTGGACGCTGGGGTCCACTTTTGCATCGTCTTTGCTTTTTGAGGCCCACCCGAAGCGAACCGGGGGCTCGGTTGCTTGGCAGGCCGTGGAGTAGTTGATCAACAGCGGCAGTAGGGGTCCCCCCTGGTCGGCCCCTCCTGACTTTCGGTTTTGTTTTCTGCTCCCGGCTCTTGTTGGCGGAGGCTCAGCCTTGGTCCATCTTTGGCTGGCTGTCTCCCTTCTGTTTGGAACTGGCCTTACGGATCGCCCGAGGCCTGGGCTTTTTTGAGCCTATAATCGGCTGCGCTCCTGTTGTCTGCTGGCCCTTTCACGACCGGCCATTTTCACCAGGTCGAGGGGACCCCTTCGGGGTCCCTTTTCCAATATGGCCACCTGACCGCCGCTTGAGAAGCGTAAGACCAAGACACCTCTCCGTGGTGGCCAGACCCAGACTAACATTATGGATCACTATTCGCAGGTCAAGGGGTCGGCTAGCGCTGCTGGCCGCGCCGCGGATCCTCCTAAGACTGTCTCCTCTGCGTCTACGGAACCATCTTTGCAACACGTTATGATTGCCATTGCCAACATGCAGGCCTCTATGGAACAGCAGTACAATGCCCTGGTCTCTAAGATCGACACGGTGGCTGTTGACATCACGCTGATTAGAGCGGACCTAGCGAAGACCAATGAGAGAGTCAAGTCCTTGGGCTTGAAGACTTCTAGTCTCACCGCAGATGTTGCAGAGGCCCAGACTGAAATCGGCAATCTGCATTCTTCCCATGACCTGATGGCTCGTCGTCTCGAGGACTACGAAAACAGGGCCCGCCGCAACAACGTGCGCCTTATTGGTGTCCCGGAGAATCCCGAGATCCTGGGGGTCGACCTCTTGGTGGAAGATTTGATTACCAACTACTTTTCTCCCACTGGACTCAGCAAGTTCTTTGCTGTTGAGCGCGCCCATCATGTCCCTGGTGGGAAGGCTAAGTCGGGTGCCCCTCCACGGCCCATCATTGCCAGGTTGTTCCATTTCCGAGACCGGGATGCGGTTCTTCAGGCCTCACGGGATAAGGGCCCAGTGAACTTTGAGAATGCTTCCGTTTCTTTCTACCCTGACTTTTCACCGCTTGTCCAAAAACTAAGACTTGGATTTCAGGGAGTGAAGAAGCGTCTGCGGGACCTGGGTCTCAGATACGCATTGTTATTCCCTACTAGGCTCCGGATTGAGTATCGTGACCGTGCTTTCTTTTTCGATCGACCGGAAAGTGTCAGTGACTGGCTTTATTCCCTCCCTCGAAGAGATGAGCGTGCTGAGCACTCCGGGGGTGCCAACGGGGGACTGGCGGAGTGAGGACTGTACCTGTGGACCCTGGCGTCTGAACTTTTTTGTTTCCTGTTTCAGCTGAGTCTGGACTTGGGTCTTTGTTTGGCCTATATTGGCCTGGGGGTGGCGGGGGGTGAACAGGGACTCTTCCTCCTCCTGGGTTCTTTTCGTAGCTTAGTTTAGAAATGGGGCGACAGGCACACTGCAAGTTGGGGTGGCTTATTAGTCGTACGCAGGGGTGCAGGGTGGGGGTTGCAATATGTTCGATTTGGGGGGTGTGGGGGGTGTGGTGTGTTTCTCTGTTTACTTGCGAGGCACCGTATTGTTTGCTCTGTTTGCACTGGTCATGGGGGTCTGTGAGGGTCCTGCTACGTCTGCTTTTCGGGGATGGGGGGGTGGCGAGTTGAGACTGTTATCCTGGAATGTCAATGGGTTAGGGGACAGAATTAAGCAAAGTATTGTTTTGCGATTCCTTAGGCGTCATTCTCCCGATATTGTGCTTCTGCAGGAGACGCATTTAATAGGCAATGAATGTCAGGCTATGAACAGGTGTGGTTATCGACTGGTGGCACACACTGGGTTTACTTCTGGGTCCAGGGGGGCTGGTATTCTCATTCGGTCATCTCTCCCTTTTGCAATTGACGAGGTGAAACTTGATGACAGGGGGCGCTATGCGGTGCTCACTGGTAGGTGGGAGGGCAGGACGCTATCCATACTATCTGTTTATGTCCCCCCGGGTTAGCAAGCTTTAACCTTCGCAGACCTCTGTAGTGTCCTGTTGGACCTTCCCGAAGGCCTCCTGATTTTGGGTGGGGATCTGAATTCAATTGTCTCTGGCGCATCTGATCGTCATCCTCCTAGAGATCTACCCAGGGCACAATTGTGGTTGAGTGACTTGCTGGAGACCTTTGGACTAGTGGATGCCTGGAGACTGCTGCACCCTACCCAGTTGCAGTATACCTTCCATTCTGGGGCACATGGCAGTCTTTCTAGGTTGGACTATTTTTTAATGGCAGCGGTTCAAACCTCTTCTATTAGAGAAATCCGTCATCTCCCTAGGGGTATTTCTGATCACTCCCCACTGTGGCTCCGGTATGTGGTCCGGGAGGGCGATGAGGGAAGAGTTGCTCCTATCAATCCATGGCACTTTCGCAACCCCTAGACCCGCTCGGAACTTGTGAAAGCTATTGAGCATTATTTTGATGAAAATGTGGGGTCTGTTTCTTCTGCTGTTTCGCTATGGGAAGCATTTAAAACTGTCATTCGTGGTCAGTCCCTATCCTTGATTGCTGCTGCTAAGAAGGCTGCACATGTGGAGGTTGTTCGCTTGGAATCTGAGATAGCTGCTCTGGAGGATGATCTCCAGTTGGGCGTTTCTGGTGAGAAGTTGCACTCCCTTGCTCTGAAACAAGCTGACTACAAGGCTCTGGTGACTGACGCTGCGAAAGTGATGTATAGGGAGCAGCAGGGACGACTGTATGATGTGGGCGACAAAGCTGGTAAATTGCTTGCGTGGTTGGACAAGAAAGAGAGAGTCAATCGTGTGGTCCCTGTGATCGACCGGCCTGAGGGTGAGGGTGTCACGGATTCAGCCGGGATCGTTCAGTGCTTTGCGGACCACTTCGAGATGGTGTACACCTCTGTTTGTGACAGGGATGAGGAGGACTCTCGCCTGTTGTTGCGTGATATTGCTTTGTCCCGTCTTTCTGGCGCGGACAGAGATCTCATGGATGCTCCGCTCACGGTGGACGAAGTTGCGGTGGCTATTCGTTCCCTACGTTCAGGTAAGGCGATGGGCCCTAATGGTTTGCCCATCGAACTGTACAAGCTGCGACCTGACAAAATGGCGCCCTATCTCAGGGACATGTTTCTTGAGGCTTTGGAGTCTGGCTCCCTCCCTTTGGACCAACGACTCGCTACTATTGTTGTCATTCCCAAAGAGGGCAAGCCACGGGATCGTTGTAATTCTTACAGACTGATTTCTCTACTTAACGCCGAACCCAAAATTTTGGCCAAGTTACTGGCTAACCGCTTGGTGACTGTGATCGGGGACTTGATCCATCCGGACCAATCTGGTTTTATCCCACACCGCAACACTGCTTTGAATCTGCGTAGACTCCACGGAGTTCTCGCGAGAGCCGAGACACTTACTGAACCCGCCATTTTGGCCTCTCTTGACGCTACCATGGCCTTCGACACTATCGAATGGCCCTACCTCTGGGCGGCCCTCTCGAAGTTTGGGTTTGGGCCGGGCTTCATAGCATGGGTGAAACTCCTTTATGAGACTCCCCTGGCCCAGGTAGTCGTTAATCGCAGAGTGTCTTGTATTTTTACGCTCGGACGTGGTACCCGTCAGGGCTGTCCGCTGTCTCCTTTGCTGTTTGCTCTCGCTCTGGAGCCCTTGGCGGAGTGGCTCCGTTGGGAGCCTTCTATGCGGGGCATCCGGTGGTCTCCTGGTTTCGAGGATTGTGTTTCGCTATACGCGGACGATATCCTCCTCTATCTAACTTCCCCTAAAAAGTCCCTTAATGTACTTTTTGATGTTCTGACCTCCTTCGGGAAGAATTCCGGTCTTGTCATTAATTGGGCTAAATCCTGCGTCTACGTTTTGGCTGGTGAGCTCCCTCCCCTGCCGCGTAGATTTACGATTCATGTGGCTGAAACCGGTTTCAAGTACTTGGGGATCTATGTTTCCCTTGACCCCTCTAGGCGCTACGAGCTTAACTTATTACCCCCCCTTCAGCGGCTTACGCTCGATGTAGCTCGCTGGCGTAGGTTGCCTCTGTCGCCCCTCGGTAGAGAGGCGCTTTTCAAAATGATGTCTTTACCCCGTTTCTTGTACGCTCTTCAGAACTCCTTTGACCCGATCGCCTCAGGCTACTTTCGTGCAGTTGAGAGCCTACAGAGACAAATGGTCTGGGATGGGCGTGCCCGTATTGCTCTTTCTAAACTCACGCTTCCGTGGTATGATGGCGGTATAGCCCTCCCGGACATCAGGCGTTACTACTGGGCATCCCAGTTGAGTGCTATTAATCATGCGACCTACGCACCAGGCCCTGCCCCGGTATTCTCTATGGATAAATGTATTCTGCCAGGAGGGACCTTCAACAGGGCGTTGTACTCTGGGAGACTCCCTGAAGCACTGACCGGTCCCACTAAGATCGCAGTGAAAGTGTGGCGTCATGCGAATGCGGCACTGGGTTGGTGTGGAAGGTTCACTCGAGCCACCCCCCTGTATGATTCGGAATGTTTGGACTGCCTGTGGAGGTCGAAAGGATTTGATAAATGGGATATGATTGGTATCAGCAGTGGGCGATCTTTGGTCGAAGGGTAATGTCAAGCCCTTTGCCGCGTTGAGAGTGGAGTATGAGCTTGGTGACAGTGAATTCTTCCGGTATGCCCAGGTCCGTCATGCTCTGTTGTCTGTATTTACTGCGGGTGATGATATTCCTGAGTCTTCCACTCTGGAGGACCGTATTTTAGATGGCCACGTGCCCGACAGCACTATTTCATTGATCTACAAAAAACTCATCAACAACAGAGCTGACTTGTTGGTTCGCCTCAGGGCCTTGTGGTGTTTTGACGGCCTGGAATTGGATGACGAGGACTGGCAGGCTGCTCTGTCCTCGCCTAAGGAAGTCGCCATTCCTGCTCGTTTGCGGTTCGTTCAGCTTAAAATACTCCACCGAGTGTATGTCACCGGGCCTCGTCTGGTTCAAATGGGGTTTTCATTGGATGGGCTATGCAAGCGTGGCTGTGGTATGTCTGGTACCTTTCTCCACATTCTGTGGGAATGCCCGGAGGTGTTTGCGTTTTGGTTCCGAGTGCATGCTGTTATGGAAGGTGTCACGGGTGTGTCCCTGCTGCCCGAAGCCAGGCGCTGTCTGTTGAATGTGTGGGAGCCGAATGACTACAGCTCAGCACAGATTGTGTGGGCGACCCTTGGAAATATGGTCGCGAAACGAGACATTGCCCAGCTCTGGGGTTCACATAGGTCGCCCACCTTATCCGAGTGGAAAGAAAACATGGACTGGTGCATGTTCCGGGAGAAGACTGTCTACCTTTCCCGGGGACGGCCCAAGAAGTGGGGCAGAATCTGGTCCCAATGGAATGCCTATCGTGGCAATATATGCACCCCTCCACATGATGTCACCATTGATACGTCTTCGTCCCCCTAATTGACATTCACTCTTCACGTGTTGCTGTTGATTCTGTTGGTTTCCTTGTCCGCCCCTATCCCCGCTTTCATTGATAACTATGTATTTCCGTACTTTTGGAGCCATGCTCGCACGACCTCATGGTAATGTTCCGCTGTGCCTTTGCCTCGTGAAGTTTTGTTTGGTTTTTTGTATGTCTGTTTAATTTCAATAACATTTTTAAAAAAAGAGTGTTGCTCGCTCCCTACCTCTCTCCTTGTTGATATGTAAGTCTAAATATGGTTATGATTTCTATGCCTATATAAGGATAGGGTGATTTATACCTATATATGGGCATGAATCGGGAAAATTACACTAGGGTCATAAATTCATATACAACACCATCAAATTAACTCTCTAAATAACTCAGCCGTATATATCCATAAAACGAGCCCTGATGAAGTCAACAGACGAAACACGTTTTGGCAAGTTCAAAGCCGAGGGCTAAATTGGAATAATTGGAACCCAATAAAGAGCTGTTGATACCACAACCTCAACGATAGAATTCTTTTGAATTCTCAGATAATCCTTTCAATGAGACTGTCATATCGTTTGTAATCTGCAAGAATGGTTGTAGCCACCATAGGTGCAGGCTCCTAGAGAACCGGGGTTTACGCAAAACAGACTTTATTGCCAGTTCCCAGGTTTATGCCATCCGCTTCACCACATAAGGGCAGTCGACATGCAGGTGAGTTCCTTCCCTCAAGCGGCGCAGCAAGTTATCTGCTTCCTGGGTCCCCTCTGGCATCCTCTTTTCCCTATTGGGTCCAGCCTCGCACCACTTGGCATCATGTTGGAGTTGGGCTGCTCTATAATAGAGTTCCAAGTATGGGAGCCCGAGCCCCTCCCACTCCAGATTTAATTTAAGGACCTTTAAGCCAACTCTGCTACACTCACCGGCGGTGATGCACCGTTACATCGCAACTTTTACAACGGGAGGCTTTTACAACGGAACTTTTACAACGCAGGATCCATTACATCGGATGCCATTACAACGCATGGCATTACATAGCAGATGCTATTACAATGCATGGCATTACATCGTAAGTATAGGTAAGTATTAAATTTTTTTTAATTTTATTAATATTAATTATAATTAAATATATTTATTTATGTTTTTTAATATTATTAATTTATTATTTATTATATTAATTAAAGTAATTTTTAAAATAAGTACAGGTGTACAGGGGTGTTTTTAGGTTTCAGGGTAGGGTTTGGGTTTTGGGGTACAGGGGTGTTTTTAGGTTTCAGGGTAGGGTTTGGGTTTTGGGGTACAGGGGTGTTTTTAGGTTTCAGGGTAGGGTTTGGGTTTTGGGGTACATGGGTGTTTTTAGGTTTCAGGGTAGGGTTTGGGTTTTGGGGTACAGGGGTGTTTTTAGGTTTCAGGGTAGGGTTTGGGTTTTGGGGTACAGGGGTGTTTTTAGGTTTCAGGGTAGGGTTTGGGTTTTGGGGTACATGGGTGTTTTTAGGTTTCAGGGTAGGGTTTGGGTTTTGGGGTACAGGGGTGTTTTTAGGTTTCAGGGCAGGGTTTGGGTTTTGGGGTACAGGGGTGTTTTTAGGTTTCAGGGCAGGGTTTGGGTTTTGGGGTACAGGGGTGTTTTTAGGTTTCAGGGTAGGGTTTGGGTTTTGGGGTACAGGGGTGTTTTTAGGTTTCAGGGTAGGGTTTGGGTTTTGGGGTACAGGGGTGTTTTAGGGTTCAGGGTTGGGTTTGTGCTTAGGGCTAATTAAATTATATTTACCATTTATAAATTAATTAAAATATATTTATTAAATTAAATTAATTATATTATATTAATTACATTTTTTAATTAAATTAATTAAATTAAATAAAATATTTTAATTAATTTATTTTAATTATAATGTTTAAAAATATTTAAATTAAATTAATTTCATTATATTAATTAATTAAAATTAATTACAATTTTTATTAAAATTAAATTAAATAAATAGATTTAAATTTATTAAATTAAATTAATTACTATTTTAAAATGTATTTTAATTAAATTAATTAAATTAAATTAATTAAATTAACTTAATTAATTTTTTTTTAAAAAGATATACTTACGATGTAATGCCATGCGTTGTAATAGCATCTGCTATGTAATGCCATGCGTTGTAATGGCATCCGATGTAATGGATCCTGCGTTGTAAAAATTCCGATGTAACGGAATGCGTTGTAAAAAAACGCGTTGTAGTGACACCAATCCCTCACCGGCCCATATAAGCTTTAGCAAGAGACTATCCAGTCTCTGGAACGTATGACGGTCTATGGGGCACTGTGTGTTCTGGAGCATATAGAGACACCTGGGCAGGAACACCATCTTGGCCACCATTACCCAGACCGCTACTGACTACGGGAGAGTATTGCAGGAGGTTACCAATGCCTGTAAGCCACAAAGTACTCTCCCATGTTGTACTCATTTTGCATCTAAGGGGTGTGTGCCACCTGCATCCCCAGGTACTGAAACCTATGCAGTTCCCCCGGAACCCCAAATCAGGTGGAGGACCAAACCATCCCAAGTTATCCTGGTGAGTGGGAATATCAAGGACCTATCAACATTTATCCTCAGCCCTGACATACTTTCAAACAGCTGCAGTGAAGACAACAGGACGGGCACCAAGCATTGCGACTCTCTCACATACACCAGTGCATCATGCGCATAGACGGATATAATATGTTCAGAGTCCCCACCCCACCTGTCTCCCCAGTCCCCTAGGCTTGTCCACAAAAGGACCGCCAGCAGCTCCATAGTGAGAGCAACCAGGAGGGGGAACGGGGGCATCCTAGGTGAGTACCCCTCTGTACCTCGCATCCGGCTGATATGTATCTCCCAGTGTGAACCCTGGCCGTTGCCCAGAATACAACAGAGCTATCCAGCTCAGGAGTTTCCCACTGAACCTCATATGTTTCAAAAAGGCCCACATAAAAGCTCACCCAATCATATCAAATGCTTTCTCTATATCAAGGGCCACCACCGCCATCTCCTCTTAGGAGTCTTGCACTGTTTACATGACATGAGTAAGCCAACGGAGATTCAGGAGTGTACTCCTGTTGGGGATAAAGCCACATTGGTCCTCATGTACCAGCTTTTCGATTACTTCCATATTTTATTTGCTACGATCTTGGATCAAATCTTCACATCTAAGTTGATGATGGAGAGCGGACAGTAGGAGACAAGCCTCTCTAGGTACCTATCTGGTTTGGGGAACACGACAACAAGTGCCTCTCTCATGAACCACGGATAGACCACTGTCTCCCTCGCCTCGCCAAAGACCTCCAGTATCATTTCTGAAAGCACATTAGCATTCACTGCGTAAAATTCCACCAGGAGCCCATCAGTACCTGGTGTTTTACACCTGGGCATATCCGTAACAACCCCTGATCTCCTCTGTCATAAGAGCCCCCTCTAACTCCTCTCTCTGCAAGGGCTCCAGGCATGGTAGCTCTAATCCCGCTAGGAGCTCTGCCATGGTAGTCTTATCACAGCCCTCCTGCCTCTGATAGAGTGTCTGCAAGTAGTTGCGGAGCTCTCTATTAACAGATGCCTGTGTCACCACTAGTCTGTTGTAGTCCGTCTTAAGGGACATAATCAAGTGTGCCGGATTCTCTTGATGGGACAGCCACGTCAAAAGTCTACTGAGCCCATCCCCCTGTCTATGCAGTAACTGCCTTTATTCTTTTTGGGTAAAGCGGTCCAATCCATCCCACATCTCCGCAAATATCTCGCCCTGTGTGGCTGATTGGTCATGCTTGCCCCGCTGAAGCTGTGCTAACTCATCTTCGTGGGCCCTGAACTCCCTATGCACCTGCTGTTTTATTCTATAGGGTTTAGTAAGGCACTCCCATGCATTACAACCTTTAATGTATCCCATTCATTAGCTCTAATCGCATTGGACCCCCAATTGTGTGTGAGGTATTATTCCAGGGCCTCCTGTATATCTGCACAAAATGCCCCATTTCTCAACATCTCAGGGTGCATGTGCCAAGTAGGGATGAGGGGAGTCACATGACACGACACACACATAAGAAGAACCAGAGTACCCCGCTATTATATGCTTTTGCAGCTGAACCCTTATTGAGAGCACTGTGGGAATATCATGGCCATAGGGACCTTCGCTTCCCTAACTATAAATTAATAGTGTCAGCCTACGCGGACGACACGCTTTTGTATATTAGAAACCCGAAAGTACATCTCTCTCCTGTTATACGTGAGGTGCTGCGATATGGTGGGCTATGGGGGTTGAAAATCAATTGGGACAAATATTTGATTTTCCCGTTGACACCTTGCACGACTCCCACACAGTTAGATTACCCTTTGCAGTGGACCTCTGACCCGGTCCACTACTTGGGGATTCAAGTCCACTCGGATGCTGACCTCGGGATCCAAGCAAATTATGGTAGAGCGATTGCCAGGTTGAGTGAAGATGTCGATCGTTGGATTTGTCTCCCACTTTCGCTGGTGGGGATAGTCTCGTTGATGAAGATGGTGGTGTTGCCCCGGTTTCTCTTTCTTTTTGTTAATATTCCTAAAGTATTTTTTTCCTAAAGAAGTGAATTGTAATTCTTTGAGCCACCACTGTATATTATTTACACTATTGTTCACTTTGCGCCGTTCACGCTGCTCACTCTGATCACTTGCGTTGCCACCTATATTCACCTGTATATATTGCTTTGCACCAAGTGCCTTCGGGTTGTCACATGATTTCTCTTATACAGTGCTGCTTTAACTGTATACCCTGATGAATCTCTGTTCGAAATATATGGTGAATAACACCCCAAACCAAATCCAATTGAGTCTCCTTTTTTCTTGTTTCTGTAATGCTTTTTGCATACGTACATAACTGTCTTTGAATTGAAACCTGTTGGGATATTGTCTTTTTTTCTCTACAATGCACCCAATCCCGATGTGGTCTATGGGTCCCACTCCTGTTATGTTTCACTAGATTGTGAGCAGCTGCCGAGGTGCGAGAGTTTGTACCCTCGTGGTACTCGCCTACTTGACCGTATTCACTAGGTCTTATCGGTATATTACGTGCAGCATACACACGATGTCAAAGGAGACTCTAACGTACTCTGAAGAATATATCCAGTCCCGGTTGGTTGGTCCCTCACTCCTTTGTGGACCAGCCACACACCTGCCACTTCCACCACCCCTAACACCTCATGTGTTTTGCTAGACAAACTAGAAAAATTGAATTAAAAACAGATCAGGACTGAACTTCACGCCCGCATGTTAACAGACTATTTGAGGTCAGGCGTGATCCCTGTAGGCCTGCAAATTCGCAACACCCCAGCTATCTTTACTCAGGATCCCAAGTTCCGGACCAGTTTTAGCCACCTAGCCACAACCTGTTCCCGTTATTGGATGGTCCTAGGTATAGATACAGCCATCGAACATAGCCGGCTAGAACTAGAAGAGATTGAAGAACTTGAAAAACTCATTCTGGCAGACTCCTCGCTCATGGACGCCAAAAGCCTCCTTGACAAAATTAATTCTACCATTGCCACATTCAATACCTTTGAACTCAATAAGAAAATCACCAAGATCCAAAAAGATATCAAATACTATAAAGTGGAACAGACCTACACTTACCTAAGTGACGAGTTCTTCAACACACCGTATATCCCCCGAGAGCATGCAACTGGGGCCGCTACCGCAACAACCAAAGAATCACTTTCTCAGATTCTTCCAACACCTCGCTAGGAGATTCAGATTCATGTAACAGCTCAGGCACTTCCGGAACATCCAACAGACCGCAAACCCTTCTTCCACCCGGTTTTTTAGGATGAGGCCGCGGACAACCACCACCACCGAATCGCCCAACCAGAACCCGCCAATACCAACCGCAATTCGCAGGCGAACGCCAGACACGCAATCGCTATTACCAATGGGGACCCCCTCAATAACCACCCCAATCACCACTGCAGAGGCAGACTTAACAATACCAATATTTAATTTGTCGGACCACAACTTGACACATGAAGAAACCACACTACTATCACGAGGTTTAACCTTTGTTCCCACTGAACGGACAAACTACCTTGAACTCCAATCTAACCTCTTGAAATTCTTCAGACGGATCCGACTGAAACAATTCTTTGCAGACAAACCAGACTCCACATCTGTCATTGCCTCACCCTTCCGACCTCCTTCGACCTTCAACCCCCCCTCCAACATGATGCCACCAGAAATCCTGGCTTTCGAACGAGTGGTGATGCGAGATGTGATGGACCTTAAGACCCAACCACGCTTCATCCCCTACAACCTTCCCATGCCCGAGAAAGAAGCCTTGAACTAACTAAAAAACAATTCTGAAATCATCATCAAACCCGCGGACAAAGGGGGCGGGATTGTTGTCATGGGTATAAACCAGTATGACTTGGAAATAAAGCGCCAACTCTCCAATCCAGACCACAACCGCCCACTCTCCAAGGATCCTTTGAATGACATCAGATCCAAAATACAAGAAGTAACCAATCAGGCTAAGGATTTAACATTATTACCAAGAGGGAATATGAATTCCTCAATAATCCACATCCTAGGACCCCTGTCCTGTATGTCCTACCTAAGGTCCACAAGGATAGTGTCACCCCCCCCGGACGTCCAATCGTCTCTGGATGTGGTTCAATACTGGAACCACTGGGGAAATACATAGACGCTATCATCAAGGAATTTGTTCCCCTCACGGGTACCTTTATACGCGACACTATGGATCTCATAAATACCATTGGAGACAAGGCTTTTGACACCTCCACATAATTGATGGTCGGCATGGACATAGAGTCCTTATATACTAACATCCCCCATAGTGAAGGCCTTCAAGTCATCAGAAGCTTGCTACTTTCCAGACCACAACCCACACAGATCCCCACTGAATTCATCATGGACCTCCTCCGCATTGCACTACAGAACAACTACTTCCTATACCGTGACACCTATTATCTACAAGTGAAGGCTGTATCAATGGGCGCTTGTTTCGCTCCAAATGTTGCCATCCTGTTTGTCCACAACATGGAGAAAACACTAATCTTCAACCCCATCAACCCGTATCTGTCAAATATCGATCTCTGGCGTCGATATATCGACGACGTCCGCCTCATCTGGAATGGCACCACTGATACATTAAACCCCTTCATTGAGTGGTTGAACAGCGCACAAGAACACCTGAAGTTTACAACCGACTGCAAGACAAACGATCTACCATTCTTGGATGTCACCATCCATGCAGAAGATGGGATATTAGGGACGTCCCTCTATCGGAAACCCACAGAAAGAAACACTTTGTTACAATACTGCAGTCACCACCCACGAGGCCTATGCGATGGTCTTCACTATGGTCAATTTTTGCGCATCAGACGCAACTGTAAATGGCGCAAAGACTATTTCCGTGACGCTGAAATACTTACGAACAAATTGATACACAGAGGATACCCGCATCGCCTAGTAACTAGAGCGAAGAAGAGGGCCTGGTACTGTCATCGCGAACACTTCCTGACCCCACACACCAAGAAATCCATGACTAGGATACCGTTCGTGTCCACATTCAGCCCTGACAGCAATAACATAAGCAAGAAGAACTGGCCTCTACTACGCCCCCATAAACAATTTCAAGACCCACCTTTGTTCTCCTATCAACGAGGCAATAATCTTGCCAGCCATCTGGTACACGCCATTACCTGGCCACATCCACCCAGCGACAAACATACAATAACCGCAGCCTGGGGATTGGATCCCGTTGTTGGTCACTACAAATGCCAGAGTTGCAGTGTCTGCGACCTCACGTTCAACACCAAAGAATTTAACTACAATAGCCGTGTTCACAAACTCAAGAATCAAACCAACTGTAGATCACAGAATGTGATCTACGCCATCCGGTGTCCATGCGATCTGGGATGTATGACGTTACAACGCATGCTTTTACCACGCATGCTGTTACAACGCAGTTTTTACAACGCAAACCTTTACAACGCATAGCGCTTTGGGGTGCTGGATAGTGAATAGTTTAATTTACTATTCCAACTCCAGTCCCCGTGGACACTAGGGAAGGTGTTGGATAGTAAATTAAATCTATTCCCTATCCTAGAGCGCCCCCCAGTGCAATGCGTTGTAATGGTTTTCGTTGTAAAACCTGCGTTGTAAAAGCACTGCGTTGTAAAAGTTTCGTTGTAAAGGATGTTTCCCGCGATCTGACATACATCGGATAAACGACCCAGATGATAAAGCAGCGCATCATCTGGGTCATCAAGAGCAGAATAAACTGTAAAATCCTAACTGCGCCCTTGGTCTCACACTTCATTGACCACCAACACCTGGACACAGACATAAGATGGCAAGTGATTGAGAAACCTTCTTGCCCATCGGAGGAGGCAGCATCAAAAGCTTACTGAATAAGGCTGAATGTAAATGGATGACTTTATGTGACTCTGTTAATCATGGTTTGAACACCTTTGACGAGTGGAACAGTACCGTGACCACTTAGTCTCTTTTCCCATGAACCTTTCTCTCCCACCATGTATCAGTACCCTTGTAGTGTAGTTCCTATCTTCCCAATAGGCTCTGCGCATTGGAATAATACCTACAGCAGTAAAGGCCTAGGCCAGACGTTAACTAGGTCTACTACTGTCGATACTAGACTTAAGTTTTGGGTTTGCCAGCATAGCTCAGAGTTCGCTAGAAACTTTCTCGAATGTTCAGGAAAGAATTAACTCCCCTGATTAGACAAGAAGGGATTTAGTTTCTGACAACCATAGAACATGACAACTTTGCTCTCCCCTAATCAAGAGTGTATCTCCAGAGTCGTGTGAGCACAAGGCAATTATTTTACTCAGTCAGTATGTGCATTCTTAGTCTCATCAGATTGTAGAGAAAAGGAAGAGACGGGCGTGTTCAATAAAAAGGTGTTATTTATTGATCAGTCTCTTTTCTCGTACAAGAGAAATGGATCGATATTATTGCAATACTTATAGTTAAGTAAAGTGCATACATTAAAAGCAATAGTATAAAATAATACTGTAAAAACATTGATATGGTTTCTGAGCCATATGATGTTTAAAATGATTAAAATATATTTACATACACATATACATTTGACTAAACGTACTCAACTGGTGTTTCTAAATACGCCTACCCCGTGTACCTGACCTAAGTCTAATGCGTGGGCGGGAATAGAAAGTTACAGTTTAAGTTAAGTTTGTTTTTGCCAAGTGAATAACTAAAGAATTCTCTGTGAGGGGTTATTCAGTTCTGTACCTGGAAGTTAGGATGAATGAGGAATGGTATCTCTTTCTCTGGTCTCGATATTCCAGGCTGCCTGCGAGGGCTGCCCGAAAGCGCCGGTGCTGGGTCTCTCGGTAGGAGATAGCAGCGCGTCTCTCAGCGCGTCAGGAAGGCGGGGCTGCTGCCAGCGGGGTCTGCTCTGCTTCTGGGCTTCGGCAAGTATGGCTGCTCCGTCTCGTCACCACGCGTGTGTTTGCATAGGGCAAGATCGGCAATATTTATACCTTAAAGGTGCCGGGATTGACGTAAGGATGGACATAGATGCGTCAATAAAGATGTCATACGACTTGCTCGTTAGCACATTCTTTTACTGAAGTTCTCTGTGAAATCAAAACAATGGCCGCACGGATTTTCCAGGTTGTCATAGGTTTGATTTGTCATGAGAACGTCGTATGCCTTATCAGGGGCTGGAGGAATGTCGCTTGTCTAATTAGATCTCAAGCGTTATGACCTAATCAGATAACACGTTCCTGTGCCGTAGTGTGACTGCGTCAGATAACGGTATCTGCATCATGGGGGCTTTTCTTGCCTCATGGGCTGACTGTTAGTTAACTTGATAGTTAGTTTAACCAGACAGGGTCAGGAATAGGGGGATCGATTCAGAACCTATAGGAATACATGACACCCACTCCACGCTAACTATGGTCATATTTACTAATCTATGCATAGTATAACATAGTACAACATACTATAGAGTATAGTGTATACCTCACCACCCCAAAATACATTAATGCATTTTGAAATTTTCAAATATACTGAAAAATTGCAGTCATATATATTGTATGCACTTAAGCTATGAATTAAACGCTAAAGTAAACACGCATTTGTAGACATTATTGCTTAATTGGTATATGAGAAATACACATGAAATGGCTCTTAATATGGCTATACAGAAAGAAAGTTCGAGACCATTTCATCACATAATAAAATATTTGTGAACATACCAGCGGGCAACTAAAGTTTATAAAGTATCTAAAAATAGAAATCTTAGTTCTCTAGGAATAGTTTCTTACTTTAAGCAGAAGATAAGTGTCCCGAAAATTCTGTAAAAAATAATTTGGGGCTGCTAAAAAATTGTTGTCCGTGAACTGGTGGGAAAAATTGTTCATGTGACTTTATTTTTAAAGTTGAAGGCCGAATTCAGGGAACGCCGTGTGCGAGCTTGCTCAAAAGTCTCTATTTCTGTTCTGGAGAGAACATCATATCATTAAGGCTTTCGAAAAAACTGTCAACAGCTTCATGGGAAAGTTCCACTAAGTCGGAAATAGGGTTAACCATGCATTCGTGCGCATGATTGTCTCCATTGACATTCTGATTCGCATTGCTGACAGAAGGTCGTACCTGATCGATGCTGCTTTCATCTTGAACTTCACTACTCTTCAATCGTAGTGGTGAAGATTCCACGAATGCCGTCATCAGGATTGGCAGCCTTTGAGGGCAGCACAAAGCGTGAACCTTGGTAGGAACCAACAATGTATCTGCATCCACTGGCGCATCCGATTGTAGCGTCAGACAGGTGTCTAACACGCATTCTTCTCCGCATAGCAGACACCTTAATACAGGTATGGCACATCTTTGCCACATTGGTCGGAATGATAGAAACCAAGTCATGTTCAGGTCTCTAAGCCGGGAGAGTCCCAGGATTTTTGATATCCGGTCCCGGTATCCAATGGCTAGGATTGTTTCTTCCATTGTCGCGAGAGTTTGATCTGTGACATGGGTTGCCATAATGAAAAATAAGGACTAAGAATAGGATTCCTGCAATTAGTCCCAGGATCAGGGGAAGTCCGCCAAAAATCGAATGGACGAAATCTGGAAAAATACCCAGTATGGCTTTGAATGGTGTTAATGCCATCGAAAATACTGTCTTAAATACCTTTGAGACCCCAGTGGTATCAGAAATATTTAAGATTTCGCTCAGGATTTCCGCGAAATGTACGGGGGAATTAGTCGATAATAATGTATGTATCTCTGCAGTCGTCCTTGCGACTTGTAGATCATACGTTTCTTTTGATGACGTGAGCCTTGTAGGCGTCTGAAGAAGCACTGTTTTCATTCTGCTTAAAGTATCTATTCGAATAGAAGTAATTTTCAAACTGGGCCATGCCCTTGCCTCCCTGTCTGGAAAGGAGCTGGGGAACAAAGAACGTCCACAGCACTTGACCTTCGCAGTCGTAGTGACTAGATAAGGAGTCCCGGGCATAAGACTACAACATTTGCGGTCTACAATAAGAATGTAACTCCCATTATAGAGTCTTTGAAAGAATGGTTCTATTTCAGTTGCAGGTGCGCCTTGCTGGTGACATGAAAGGTTGTATGAATTCCCTTCACAGGCTCCATGCAAACTAATTCCGTTACACAGAAGCGTGCCGCTTAGTGACATGGCACAATTGTTGCCACTAAGAAACACTTTCTGTCCTTTATTACTGACACATGCATGTGAATAGGGCAGGTTCCAAGTTGTTTTAAGGTACCCCTTCCCCAATTTCTCGTACATGCCAGCCTGTATATATTTTTGGCAGTATTGAAACCTGAAGGTTGAGATTGGAATATTTATGATTCCGTGGATTATCCATTCACTGACAGGTCGTTCTGACATTGTCATTGGTAATCTTTCTAGTTTTTCAATGCTCAAGATTGTATAATCAGCACCCTTTTGCGCCATACCGATTTGTCTATCAGTAAGGTTAAAGATTTGGAATAGTGACGTTGTGTTGATTAAACGCCAAGGCACATAGCCTGAACGCAGATTTTGTAACGTCCAGCCAAGCTGTACAATAGAACGCAATTGTGACTGACCATGTTGTAATAACAGTAAGTCTTGCGATAATATATCGATTGCTGAAGACACAATGCTGTCCAATGAAAAAATTCTGGAGGACAGAGTCATTAACCCATTGTCCACTACAGAAAGTGATTTTTCCAAATTAATACGGTCAATTTCCCGTATTCTCTCTGCTGTTTCAATTTGATTAACCTTCCAGGCCTCATTGTATGCTGCATATACAGAGGCTGCTATGAAACGCTTTTGACGCTGTTTGCGTGGTCCCATTATGAAATCACGCAAGTCAGCACCATCAGTAAGTAAAGTTAGGTGTTGCTTAATTTCAGGCAGTGTGGAAGTTTGTAGCCACTGAAGGCATAATTTGCCCACACTGTAGGTTGTTATTATCCCTGGGTGATGTCTTTGGGGATATCTAGGGTCTGGCCTGGTCATTTTGAACCCCTGTGTTTTATTCAGGAATCTGTCTTGACAGTTATTTGTATCTGTGGGCCAGATCAACCATTGTTTCCAATTAGGATGTGTTCTGTTTTGGTTTAATATATGGTTTACGTCTATCTCTTCATCCGTATCAGAGCTATTGCTAAACATTGTTGGCTTTGGAATAGACGGTTTATTTAAATCTTTGATTTTGGCTAGGCCAAGGCAGGTGGTTTGTTGAACAGTGTCATTTAAAAATATCATTTGTTCTGGGATCATGCAAGCTCTAAACAAAGCTTCTAAACCCTGTACTTGCCATTCTTTTGTACCCCAAACACTTTTCAAATCAACATTTTTGTCCCAATAATCAAATCCAAAAGTATTCATTTCTTCGAAGAATGAATCTGAATATATCAACTTTGTGTTGGTTATCATGGTTTTCATCCCTGTCTTGTTTGACAATTTAAAATAGAATGTTTCAGCATTACTTGTGTTAAAACCTGAAAAATATGAATATTTGTCGTAAACGGTTCTTGAGCTCCCTTTTGGAGGTGTTGCACAATGTTCCCATTGATTATAGTTTAAAACATTTCTGGGTTGTGCAGATTTATGTAAAAAATGGTTACCATAGTGGTTATAGCAATACATACTATCATAATTTGTAGAACCTTGCAAATAATCATGTTTTGTAAATTTAGCAGACATTACTAAGTCAGACATCATGTTATTAATGCTTTCGAAGTCCCAATCATCAGCAAATGAGTTTGGTTTTGCAAAGTCACTCAAGGAGATCTTGATTTGGTGTGGATATTTCAGGATCTCGACCGGACCAAAAATTTCATAGTCAGTGTTGTCCCAGGCTACCCCACCAGGTATAGGATTGGCTGTGAAGTTGGCTGAAGAAAGTTCTCTTTTCTCGACGTGTGAAGATGTGTGTGGTTTGAGGACCAAGTTGATGTTCTGACTTGCTGTGTCCATTTTAGCATATTTCCCCTCAATGAAGCGTCCCAAAGTTAATACCATGATGAGCCAAAGTATGAGGATAAATGCACCAAAACCCACCCAAAATTCAATCCATGGAGAAATCAGATATGTTTCTTTCAGTTGGTTCAAAAGTTCCTTAGCTTTGTCTTTAAAGGATTTTGATGATGGCTGTGTCTTTGATTCACTGAGGCTTTCAGAGGAATCATCGAAGTTGATGAAGTAGCCGGATGCAGTTCTGTCAATTGTTCCAATTGCTTCAGGATTTTTGTTTCTTGAATTGTCACCTGGTACTTCATTATAGATTGGTGTGTCTCTGCTAAATGTTTTTATTTGGGTTTTCAGAGGTCTGAGTTCTATTGCATTGTTGCATAGTCCTTGTTGTTCTTCTGTAGGCGTTTCGAATGTGATGAGCCTCTTCGTTAGGACCTCTGTACTGGTAGCAAACCTTGGTGTTCTGCTACTTATTGGGAGTCCACTTGGCCTACTGTTTGTTATCGGCCACATGTTGTGGTTTTACCAGGTCGATGGATACAACTCGGTTCTCCTTTTTACCAGCAAGTGGCGGTAGTACAACTGATCTTGTCCCGTTGACAGACAAGACAGGAACTGCTTTTCTGTAAGAAGGCCCAAATTCCTTCTTTACCGCGATCTTCTCCCTGACTAGATCCCCGACTTTTGGAATCCAGACAGGTCTTGCTGGGACAGGTGGTGATTCCTCAGTGGTTGTTGGCTGTTGTTTCAACTGTATGTTGCTCAGGTCTTTTCTTGTTTTGTTTAAGTCCTGCAAAATAGCCAAACGGTCTTTGACATCAAAGCTTTTTTCTTTAACCACTGAAGTCTGACTGTCGAGGTCAGAGATAATCATTCTAGTTCCAAATAATAATTTGTACGGACTGAATCCCTTCAGAGAATTTCTTGGCAAGTTATTTAGACTACGTTGGACACTTATTAGATGTTTGACCCACCCAGCTCCCGAACCTAATATCCTTTCCATTATAGATTGCTTTCTGCCTTGGTTTTTTCTTTACACCATCCCGTACCCTCAGGAAGGAAGTGAGAAGATTCCCGCTGGGCTGTGCTCATTTGGCCATGTTTCCCCCCCGGCCGGGATTCGAGCAAAAGGGACGGAGTTTGCATCGATTATGTATGTATAATTGAGTGGATAGTTGATCGGTATCGCTGAGCAGTCGCCTTTTGATGACGTTTTCACTGCCAGCACTGTTTCACCGTCAATGTTTTTTAATGTACGCTTTTTTCGAACTACGGGAGCCGATTTAGTGGCTGCCGCTGTGGCTGTTTCAGCCAATGAATTCCCTACAACGTGAACGCCATCACGCTGATGACTCAGTGAGTGTGTCACGTGAGTCCTTGGTAGTTCTTTTTGTAAAAGAGCTATTTGTTCCCAGAGCAATTTCTGCTTTATTGGTGCATCTGTGTCATCTTTGTAACCGTTCTGAATCCATGTCTGCAAATCCTTGTTATATGATTTGACGCAGTAATATGAATCTGACACTATAAGTGTCGGGAATTCGCGATCCGCATTATCTAGCGCCATTTTCAATGCTATTATTTCAGTTTGTTGTTCTGAATTAGTTTCTACTGAGTGTGTTTTTGTTAATAGAGGTTTTAGTTTACCTCCGCGCCACACTTCTTTTGTAATCTCACATGTGGGGTTGTATGCTTGTTCTCCCCAAACGGAGGGTTAAGCATGTTCGTCTGTATAGATTACACAGGCGTAATGTCGTAGAGGCAGAATGTCGATTGGCAGAGGATACGTCTTTTCATATTTTAGATTTTTTAATTCTTCTAGTTCTGGATCAAAGTAGTAGTATACTTTGTCCGTTGTGATTGAATTCACCCATTGTATCCATTCCGGATTCAATGTTGTTGTTGGTAAATTACACGGTGTTGTTAGTGCCTCAAAGGCTGATTCTGCTGTTCTGACTGTGATATGTCTACCGTCAGCTATGTCTTTTTCTCTAGCTATTGCGGTTTGAACTGCACGAATGATTTTTTCTGTATTACTGAATTTCTGTTCAGCTTCTGTGTACAAGTGTGATTTGAATGCAATTGGTACCTTTTCTCCCTCATTAGAGGTCAGGTATGTGAATCCGCATCTCCCTGGGATGACTCGAATCACAAGATTGCGTGTGTTATCACGTGTTTCTAATTTTGTTTTAATTAGCATGTCTGTTTGTAAGGATCTCAAAATTTCTGTGTGTGTTTGAGTCCAATTGGATCTTTTAAAGTCTGGTTTAATTAGATCATAAAGGGGTTTGACCCTTTCTGCGTAATTTGCAATGTATGTTCTTCCGAAATTTAGGAAGCCTAGAATTGACTGTAGGTTTTTTAGTGTTTTAGGAGCTTGGATTACGGCACATTTCTCTAGGAAATTGTCTGCCAGGCTTTTACCTTCACTTGATAACTCATATCCTAAGAATAGGACTGTCAGATGGGCAATTCTGGATTTTTTAAAGTTGAATTTGTAACCCTCTGCTGCGAACCCAAGTATTATGGTGTTCACTCTTTTCAAGTGAGTATCCAAGTCATCATCTGTTAAGTAAATGTCATCGACATAAGATAATGCTTCATCATCATATAGCTGTAGTAATTCTGTTACTCTCGCTGAGAATACCCCCGGGCTGTTCTTGTACTCCTGGGCTAACCGACAGAATTGTTTTTGAGTGCCATTTACCGAGAATGCAGTTAAATATCTGCTCTCTGGTGCTATGTTTTGACAAAAGAATCCATTGGAGATGTCCAAGGTTGTTTTGTATTTTTTGCGCACTATGTTATTCATGAGTGCAGCACTGTGTGAGTTTTGCACTGCAAAGGTTTTGCAACATGTGTTAAGGTGTCGGTAATCCAAAAATAGACGATATGAGTTGTCTGGTTTGGAGACCGGAAACAAAGGGTTGTTCATTTGTGAGGTGCAAGTTTCAATCACCCCCTGGTATTCTAGCTGATCTAGTATTTCATTTACCTGTTTTTTAGCTTCTTGCTTGATTGGGTACTGCCTTTGTGCAGTAGGTTGTGATTTTAACTGGATTTTGTGAGGAGGAGAGTCCTCATCCCATCCTACATGATTTTTATATAAAGCAGGTGCTAAGGCCACTGCCCACTTTCTAGCAAGTGTGTATTTTTTATGAATCGGGATTTGATTCGAGAAGGCAGGCATAATTACTTCTTCGCCATGAGGGCACTCCCTGACAAACTCTGGTGGCCAGTCTTTTTCAGCTAGAAGGATATCATAGCCCTTGGAGAGGTTATCCCAAAATAGTCCCCTTATTTTCCTAGTCTTATCTCCCTCTATACGTAATGTTATTTCGTATATTTTGTGAGGTTTGCTAACTCTGGTGTCCGCAGTTTCCACTTGAAGATATTCATTCGTGTCCACTGTCTCCAGATGATTCATAAGGACTTTGCGAGCTATGCTCACTTCTGCTGCGCTGTCTAGCATTGTCTGAGCCCACTCTCCGTTTTTCAGTTGTGTCCTCAGTATTCTCGGCATTGTTAACTACCTTGATACTGGCTACCTTCTTTTTTGGAAATTGTAATTTCTTTTTTAGTTGAGCAGGTTCCTTGTCTTTGGACTTGGTGTGCTCTTCTCTTTGTTCTGATCGTCCTCTTCTTTCCGATTTCTGCGAGGAAGTCTGAAAAGATTGAGAGGGACGTGTATCAATGTCTTGATATCTATCAGGCTTTTTAATATTATCCCTATTTCTAAGGTTATATCTTTTCCCAGAGGGGTCACTCTGGGGTGACCTGTGTCTTTGGTTTGGAGATTTCTCTCTTCGCCTAGGAGACCTTCCTCTGGACTGGAATTTCTTTTCTTTAGGATTGGATTGTTTGTTTCCATCCCAGTTCTTTTTTGGTGAATTATTATTAAAAAATATTTTTTCTGGACTTTAAGTCAGTTGCGGTTTTACTGGTATTCCACCTAAACTATCTCTACCTAGATCTTCATAGGATTTTTCTATGATTCTGGCAATTTCAGCTGGTTGGTCTGCTATATCTGTCTCTTTTAACCTCTGGCGGATCGCCACGTTTGCTGCTTCACCTTTTATATTGGCTAATAATATAGCCGAGACCTGCTTGAAGTCTTTCAGTAATTTCATACCAAGAGTTAAAGCTGGTTCTGGACCGTATTCATCTTGAATTTGTTTTAGCACATCTGGTATTACCGAAATGGATGGAACACCGTGCGTTTTTGTGTAGATTGAAGCAAAGACTGTACCCCAAGTATCACAGTCCTCTATGTGTGGTGCGATTCCCATTGGGAGACATATAGTCAGAATCCTGTGTTTTTCTAGCGGGGTGGTGTCAGGAAACACCGCCTCTATTTGGGTGATTTTCTGTGCCAACCAGAATGGTATTTGTTCTCGTTTAGCCGGAACTTTACCTAGGCAGGATTGGATGTTCTGTGGTGTGATTTTATTTGTGTTCCCCTGGTGAGGGGTCAGCTGTGGAAGTTTAATCGCTGGCTGAATTGTTGAAGTCCGCATTACATACTGGACTAATTGTCTATGAATTTTTAGTAATTGTTTTAGCTGTATTAACAGCTCTCCAGTAGACATCCCTTCGATGTCTGGGTGTGGTGTGTATCCGGCTAAGACCGGCCACGTTGCTCCTGGTCTGCCTAAAGGACCGAGCCTTGTAATGTGATTGTTATGTATTAGGGCGCCATCAAATAAGAGCAAATGCTCTTGGAATTTGAGTGGTACTTCCACCTCCTCGAAAGGAGTGTAAATGTCGGGTGGAACCTCTATTTTGTAATAGTGGAAGTACTTTGTTACAGCATTTGCTGCTGGAAAATGTATCCATGTATAGTATACCTCTGTCTGCCGATATTCGTGTGCCTCAATTAAGAATATGACTGTGCCACCTCTAGGTGTCAGTCCATTTTCTATAAGTTTTAAGGTTATAGATTTCCTTTTGGCGACCGGGATGAGTATTATATCCCCGTCCGCATCTAGTGCTGCAGTATCAGCTGCTGCTATTTCAGCTGCTAATCTAACTGCCTCTCTTTCATCCTCATTGTCAGACATTTTACTGTCAATAAGGTTATTTTGTTTGTTTGCAGATCAGGTTTCTTATGGAACAAAGATTAGATGCACAATATTTTGGAACAGTGTATCCTTCAACGTTGACTAAACCAAGAACCTTACATAGGAGTTCCCTCCTGCGAGGTTTTGGAGGATATTACCTTTCACCCACTCCAGACGTCTTTGGAGTATTTGGGAAAAGGGGTCTGAGTGAGAAAGCACGACTGAGTTACTCTAAATGTCTTACGTTAGTTTTATCGCCCTTTCCAAACGCGTTGGGCGCCATGTAGTGTAGTTCCTATCTTCCCAATAGGCTCTGCGCATTGGAATAATACCTACAGCAGTAAAGGCCTAGGCCAGACGTTAACTAGGTCTACTACTGTCGATACTAGACTTAAGTTTTGGGTTTGCCAGCATAGCTCAGAGTTCGCTAGAAACTTTCTCGAATGTTCAGGAAAGAATTAACTCCCCTGATTAGACAAGAAGGGATTTAGTTTCTGACAACCATAGAACATGACAACTTTGCTCTCCCCTAATCAAGAGTGTATCTCCAGAGTCGTGTGAGCACAAGGCAATTATTTTACTCAGTACGTGCATTCTTAGTCTCATCAGATTGTAGAGAAAAGGAAGAGACGGGCGTGTTCAACAAAAAGGTGTTATTTATTGATCAGTCTCTTTTCTCGTAAAAGAGAAATGGATCGATATTATTGCAATACTTATAGTTAAGTAAAGTGCATACATTAAAAGCAATAGTATAAAATAATACTGTAAAAACATTGATATGGTTTCTGAGCCATATGATGTTTAAAATGATTAAAATATATTTACATACACATATACATTTGACTAAACGTACTCAACTGGTGTTTCTAAATACGCCTACCCCGTGTACCTGACCTAAGTCTAATGCGTGGGCGGGAATAGAAAGTTACAGTTTAAGTTAAGTTTGTTTTTGCCAAGTGAATAACTAAAGAATTCTCTGTGAGGGGTTATTCAGTTCTGTACCTGGAAGTTAGGATGAATGAGGAATGGTATCTCTTTCTCTGGTCTCGATATTCCAGGCTGCCTGCGAGGGCTGCCCGAAAGCGCCGGTGCTGGGTCTCTCGGTAGGAGATAGCAGCGCGTCTCTCAGCACGTCAGGAAGGCGGGGCTGCTGCCAGCGGGGTCTGCTCTGCTTCTGGGCTTCGGCAAGTATGGCTGCTCCGTCTCGTCACCACGCGTGTGTTTGCATAGGGCAAGATCGGCAATATTTATACCTTAAAGGTGCCGGGATTGACGTAAGGATGGACATAGATGCGTCAATAAAGATGTCATACGACTTGCTCGTTAGCACATTCTTTTACTGAAGTTCTCTGTGAAATCAAAACAATGGCCGCACGGATTTTCCAGGTTGTCATAGGTTTGATTTGTTATGAGAACGTCGTATGCCTTATCAGGGGCTGGAGGAATGTCGCTTGTCTAATTAGATCTCAAGCGTTATGACCTAATCAGATAACACGTTCCTGTGCCGTAGTGTGACTGCGTCAGATAACGGTATCTGCATCATGGGGGCTTTTCTTGCCTCATGGGCTGACTGTTAGTTAACTTGATAGTTAGTTTAACCAGAATAGGGTCAGGAATAGGGGGATCGATTCAGAACCTATAGGAATACATGACACCCTTTCACCTAAATTCTTATAGACAACACTACTGACATTCCTTAGCTGTCTATACACAGTACACCATATAGGATTCTATGTATACATACCCATTGACTATGTAATTGGTCTCTTCTGCAATTGTAATGTTATATTGTCCTTGTATTTTCCTTGTCGCATGTTAAAGTGAATGACCACACACATGTGAGTCAATTGTAAATGCTATAGTGTCCTTGTAATTTCCTTGTCGCATGTATAAATGAATGACCACACACATGTGACCATAAGGGATTCTCACTTATCTTCTGTATTAGGCCAGCAAAGTAATTTCCTGCCGCCTAGTGATACCGGCATTGTTCCACAGCTGCACCCACACTAACGGCTTGTATGAGCCTTGTTCGCTCGTAAACACACCAATAAAGTTAATCTCGCCTTTTTGGTGCCTTCCCCTTTAATTTTCCCATTCCCTTGAGGCCCCGCCCACTGCCCACGTCACCCTAGGCATTTCCTCCCAGCGCGCGACCCCTGCCATATACAACACTGCCCGGCTTCAATCTGTAGGTGCTCCAGCTTCACTGCCGCTTCACCCGACCCCCGGATCAAGTCCACAGCAGTCACCACGATTGACTCAGGTACGCTGTTTACCCATTTAAGTCCCTGGCCACCGCTGCGGTTCCGCCGGACCGGCTTGTGTGCCTGACTCGCTGTCCTTTCCTTCCCGTTAGGCGCTGCTCTACTTGAATCGTTCCCCCCCCTGGATTCGCGGAGACGTATACCTCAGACGCTCCTTCTCCCTCTGAAGTTAGTATTCCGCCATTTTTCCTTACCTCACATTCCACCCCAGGGCACCTTCTCCAGCCCGCCTCACGCTCTCCCCTTCCCTTACAGTTTTGCGGAAGACGCTGCCGCCTCCATCTGGAACTTTTTGGCACCTGCATTACCTACAGTGCCACTCAGGTATGCCCCCGTCTCTCCATAGACCTGACATTCCCGCGCCTCACTCTGGACAGACTCTCCTCACACCCGGCACTTCATGCCCAGGTATAGCCTGCCCTTGAGGTCTTACGAAACTCCAACACCCCGCGGTCTCTATCTGGTCCCATTCTTGGGCCGATTGTACACGCCATGACCTTCGTATTACTAGCTACTTTCACCGGGCATTATTAGACCGGCCCAACTCACTATAATTGGAACATTAAGGTTTAGACTTTTGCGATGTTTTCTGCTTAGGCACTGTAATTTGGCTTTCACTGGGCATTACTAGACCGGCCGTACTCAATATAAATATAAACATTTAGGTTTACACCTCCGCAATTGTTTCTGCTCAGGCACTGTAATCGGCCTCTCGCCTATATCTTGACCTTTGCGCAATCCCGAACACAAGTATCTCCAGTGCACCTGCCATATCGTTCCCATTCCCTAGTTCACAGCCCCGGCCACACTGGCTCACCAATAATCACCATTGAGTTCTCAATCTTTCATCTCAGTATCACCATCCACTCCTTACCACAGGTATTATTATGTCTTGCCATCTACCGGCACTCTCCCTTCCCACTCTAGGGGTCGCCCTACCTCCCAGTCACTCCTTGCCCCACCATCCGTGCTTACCTCCCGGCTACCCCTACCCCCCTGATCTCTCATTTTCATCCCGCAAACTGGACAACCCCGTCCTGAAGACGATTCCAATTTCAAGAGGATCGAAATGCCGTCGACTCCACAGCGCAATATTAGGCGCATTCCTTCCAAATGGCTCACAAAAAAATTGGAAATTTATGAATACAATTGAAGTGAATTGTAATTCTTTGAACTGTACATTATTTACACTATTGTTCACTTTGCACCGTTCACGCTGTTCACTCTGATCACTTGCGTCGCCACCTATATTCACCTGTATATATTGCTTTGCACCAAGTGCCTTCGGGTTGTCACATGATTTCTCTTATACAGTGCTGCTTTAACTGTATACCCTGATGAATCTCTGTTCAAAATATATGGTGAATAACACCCCAAACCAAATCCAATTGAGTCTCCTTTTTTCTTGTTTCTGTAATGCTTTTTGCATACGTACATAACTGTCTTTGAATTGAAACCTGTTGGGATATTGTCTTTTTTTCTCTCCATTGCACCCAATCCCAACTTGGTCTATGGGTCCCACTCCTCTTATGTTTCACTAGACTGAGATTGTGGGCATTTCTATCACACCTGATCCATTATTAGCGCTGCTAGGCTACAGGAAAACTCTGCAGAAAAAAGGGTGCAAACTGATCGCCATGGGCTTACTTTTAGCTAAACGTAGGCTCTCAATGAGATGGATGCGAGGACCTCTACCAACAGTGGCCAAATGGGTAAACCATATGGTGTATTGTAACACTCAGTCGGATGTCTATAATGAGCTGCTTCTGCCATGTTCCCGACCATTGAGTTTATGGGGTCTCTTCACACAATATCAGGAGTCACGTCGGGGAGAGGCTGAAATGCAGGATGACTAATGCTTGTATTGCTTAACTGTTTAATACATATTTGCTGTACAGTTATTGTATCATGGTTGACATTCCCCATTCCACGAACGGGAGACACATTTGCTTGTCCAACTGGTCCAACTTTCCCTGGGAAGTGTTGTCTAAGTGGCTGTTGTGAATTATACCCCACTGTGCCCGTTGCCCTCTATATAATTTTACAGTCTGACGCTGGTTAGCGTATAAAGTATGTGACCTGCGCTTTTACTTCTGTATGTGCTTGAGATTTGTATTTTTGTTATCTTTGTATTCTTTCAAAATTTATAAATAAAATAAAATATATATATATATAAAAAAAAAAGAATAACCAGAGTATGATCATACAGAAGTCTACTCAGGTGTTCCACAGCAGTCCTCTGAGCCATCAACTCTCTTGGTACACGTCCTGTTCAGGCGACTGTATGCCATGTGCGTCGGGGTGGAAACTGAACTCCATCTCCACCGGATGTTGTGCTTTCCACACATCAACACAGACCCCCATCTATATCACCTTCTCCAGTGCCCCAGTCATGTTCACCTTTGTGTTGTATTTGGGGGTGACCTATCCAGACCACCATGCAAAATAAATTGAAGTCTATCACCCAGATGAGGGGCATATTTTTGTGAGGTACAAAGACATTTAGCACCATCCTGAGAAAGGATTTATCATCACAGTTAGGGGCGTACATATTCAATAGTGCTATGCCTCTACCATCCAGCTGCTCTGTGAGAAGCACATATCTACCCTCCACATCTGCCTGTGCCTCCATAGGTCTAAACAGAAGCCCACGAGCAATCCAAATGGCCACCCCCTTCGTATAAGTGGAATACGTGGAAGTATATAGCTGACCCTCCATTTCTGACCTCAATTTCTCCGCCTCAGGCTCCTTAAGACGTGTTACATGTAGGATTGACAATTTTTGCCCCATGTCATTTAAGGTATGTGTGGACTCTATACCTCCGTGAATAGGCATGTAGATTGTGGACATTCCAGTTAAGTATTTTAACTTCTGCTGCCATCAGCATGACAGAGTGCGTGGTCCCGACAGCATCAATCCGCGCCCAAGGGCATTATCCAAAAATATCTAAAGACAGACCCTAATGATCCCAGCAACCTCCGTCCCATCTCTAACCTCCCAATCCTAGCCAAAACCATGAGCAATGTGTCTTACTTCAACTCGACAGCCACATAGGCAAATACAACTTACTTGACTCCTTTCAATCTGGTTTCACAAAAGGCTGTAGTACCAAAACCGTCATGCTGAACATTGCTGATGACATTAATCGTTCTCTAGAAAAGGGATAGGCTTGCCTTCTTATCCTCATGGACCTCTCAGCTACTTTTGATACAGTCAATCATTCATTCTTACTTGATTCACTCTAGTCCCGCTCTGTCCTCAATGGCACTGTCCTTAACTGGTTCACTTCCTACCTCCAACACCGAACACGACAAATTAAAATAAACTCATGCCTCTCCAATTCCACTTCTGTCTCTCTGGGTATCCCCCAGGGTTCAATTCTTCCCCCCTTTCTCTTCAACCTCTTCATGGAACCAATTACCATCATTCTGAAATAAGCCGGGGTCAACTATCACCTTTAAGCTGACGACACGCAACTTTACTATAAAATCAAATCACACAGCGATGTCCTTCATCTAAACAACACTCTGAGCAAGATTCAATCTTGCTTTTACTCCAATCATCTAAAACTGAAATCTAACAAAACGGAAATGATTCTATTTGGACGCTGTGTTTCTGTTTCGTGAGGCCACACTAGGCCCTGGGAATTACCCCGCTTTTGCTTCTAGAGTAACTGCCTGGAGTTACAATTATATCGTTTATCTTAATTGACCTTATTATCCTGTTATCAGAGCTCCACATTGAGAGGTCAATATTGGCTCTTACTCTTGCCTGTTGCATCCGGCTGTGAAGTCCTGGAGTGCGTTTCTGTTTCTTTCCTTACTTAATGACCACTGCTACATTCAGACTCTAGGCCGGACAAGGCCCTTATTCGACTCATATCACGTGCAAAAATGTGATTGTCACGTTCATTCGGATTTAAATTAATTCTTTGAGGGCATTTGCCCTCCTGAGCTCTGACGAAGTTCTGTATGAGAGAACGAAATGCGTTGGCTGAGTTCACTGCGTGTTTATTATATGGAAAATAAACATTGAAAATAAAGACTTTTTTGAACATTCTACTGGTCTTTGGACTTCATTACCTGGCGCATGCCCACCCCATGTTTGTGTATAGGATCTGGACCACAGAGGCGTCACTTGATGGCTGATGCACGGGCTTGTTGCTCAGGACTTTAGATTTAATTGACACTAGCACGAGCTGCAGAAGTCTCAGTTTGCCGTCATTTCCGTTCCTGTTGTGTTCTCCCCCAAAGGTAACCGTCTTCCTATCCAAGGCTGGATCTCTGACCTCAACGCCCTTAACTGTCCGCTCAATCTTTCAAACTCGGCAAAATCCCTAGGTTTCATCCTGGACAAAAATTTGACTCTGAAGGACCATATCAACAACACAGCCAAAGGAGCACTTTTCACCCTTAAACACCTCAAAAATATCACACCCTTCATCGCGCAAGATGACTTTAAATGGGTCATTCAATCACTAGTCCTCTTTAAACTTGATTACGGCAATGCTATTCTCACTGGAGCCCCTAAATCTCCACTGGCCCCTCTCAGAGCTGTGATCAACTTGGCTGCCAGGCTTATTACTAACTTTCATCAGATCACGCATGCCCTCAAATCCCTTAAATGGCTCCCCATTGAAGGAAGATGCATCTACAAGACTGCCTGCATCCCCCATAAAGCTCTTCACTCTCAATCTCCGGTTTACTTAACTAATAACCTCACAAGGGCGGGAACCGCCAGAACAATGAGAAGCTTGAATGCTCTTCTCCTCGTTCCCCCATTACTAAAAAAGAAATCCCCCCAGACAAACTCCTTCTCAGGAAATGCGCCTAGCATCTGGAATGCCCTTCCGAGGGACCTTCACTGCATCCCCTCCTACTTCTGCTTCAAAAGACACCTTAAACGACATCTCCTCAATAAATACTTGAGTCCATAATTCTTTCAGATACTGATATCCTTTGATCACCTGTACAAGCCATCTCTCTGCTTACCTTCTGACCTTTCGTTTTCCCTATGTTCTATTTATTGTTTACACCTGCCTTTTCTCTCCTTGGTCTCTTATCTATTTCGTCGACTCTAACTTCTTGTCTGTATGTTCTTGTTTTGCAATCTCCCTTGATTTTGCTTAGTTGTCCTGTCCTCTCTTATGTTACCCCTCCCCTCATACCCCTACAAATGGTAATTTGTTATATTTTATCGTGTGCTCCTAAGTTATACCTCCCTTATTTTATTCAACTGTATTTATTCCTTCGAATCCTAAGATTGTTGCCTTTCTCTTGTCCTTGCTGGTGAGATACCCATGTTCTTGATTGTATTTGCATTAACTACTGTACCACTGTATTGCCTTGCCCTTGCTTCTGTAAAGCGCCCTGATACCTCTGGGTTTAGCCAGTGCTATACAAAACCTTTAAAATAAAAAAAAATAAGAATATGGGGGTCCTATCTACATCCAAGGCACGCCCCCTTGCCTCTCCAGAATCTCTGTGCTCAAGATGCGCCTGAAAGGAAATAACACTGTACCAAGAACGTGTGCAGTAAGAAAACGATAAAGCTTGTTACTCCCCACCCCCCAGGTAAACATCAAACTGACTGACCTGCAGATGTTTACCCATGTTAGATGCGGGTGTGAATCTGCACCTAACCCCACCTCACGCTAAAGCATCTATGTCTCTGCAATCCCCTCAACAAGAACTTATGAAACCCTATACAGTATGCCACACAATACCCCTGAGTCACCACTAGTGGAAGTCAGCTGAGGGCTCACGGGTCTAGACCACCAAACACCAGACACGTCCCCCACAACAAACAGCAAGTGACAATAAATGCAAAAGGAAGAAATGCAGATAAAGGGGGAAGAAATAATCAGAAGAGAGAGAAACGCGAAGTACAACACGGCCTCCCTCTCGCCGTAGTAAAGTTGCGTGTCGTCAGCGTAAAGGTGATAATTGACCCTGCCTTGTTGTGGTAAATAAATAAATAATACCCTATTTTTGACTAGACTTATAGCATAACAGATAGCTCAATAAATAAGAGTCAAGATTCGAGGTAGTAGGAGTTTCTGCAGGTTTATTACAGCATAAGGACAGGATCAGGACAACCTGCATGGGAATAGGACAATAAGGCCCGGCAGCTGCCGGGGCTGGGTCTGGGATGAGCGCGCTAACATTTAATAACAAAACATTGACTTATATACATAGCGCAAACACATAGCATTACATTGCAGTAGGCGTAACAGTAGGTGGAGTAGAAGGCGTGACGCGTAGCAGTCGCGAGAGATAACAGAAATAAGAGGTGTAACTGGGAGTTTACTTAGACATGTGATGCAAAACGTAACAGAATATGTCATGAATGGGCGGAAACATTGGAGGGGGCTACCTAAGGAGCCGGGACCTCTAACCTAATGGTGCGCGAAAACTAGCAATGACGTGTTACTAGGAGAAGCTGGGGGCTACGAACTCTGTGCTAGGAGCAGAGACTAGAGTCTGGAGGGTCGGAGCGACATGTACCTAAACCCTATCTGGTATCTAATGTTTAGGGAACATGTTGATATAAACTAGAAGTCATGAGGGGAGAGGCTAACCTGATTTTAAGACTGGACCATGCATTATTCTATATGTAGTGCGTGAAGAATATTAAATGACCATTAAATACAGTATTTCTCTAACGTGGAGACGAGGAAGCTAGACAATGACGAAAACTATTGATGCAGTTCAGTAGCTTAGGAATGCAGAGGAGGAGGACTGAACTGATAGCAGGAACTATAACATACTTTTGGCAGACTCAGAGGCAGAGCCGGGGTGCACCGGGCACTGCAAGGCAGGAAGTGAGTGAAGGGTCGAGGATACAGGTGGGGGCTGTATCGCTCCTTAGCGAGGCTTTCAGGAGACAGGAGCTGAATCTGTGGTCCGGGCCCTTTTGAGGCCTGGAAACGGAGACTTTATAATTGAATAACGTGCACACTGAGAAACGTGGCAACATTACTTACATAGGCCTGATATTCGTAGTATTCACGAGGACTGGAAACTAACATACTAGAGGTGGACACAACTGTAATTGCGTCTTTAATCAGAAATGGGGAATAACATATGCATATTGATCATGCACACATAACATATGATGGATGAGGCGTA
Organism: Lissotriton helveticus; assembly: GCF_964261635.1. Classification (NCBI taxonomy): domain Eukaryota; kingdom Metazoa; phylum Chordata; class Amphibia; order Caudata; family Salamandridae; genus Lissotriton; species Lissotriton helveticus. The sequence continues at coordinate 932,394,295 of NC_136065.1, forward strand.
GGGACACAGAACATGGCAAAATTTACTTTTCCACATTCCCTCCTTGTCACTACGTTTCCATCAGGAAACATCAATATTCATGATACCGTCTATCATTTCATACAGTACCATTTGCTCGTCTCGAATTGTCTTGGAACGGGATTTAGAACAGGGCTTGGGACTGGGAATACAAGAGGTAGCACACATGCTGCAAATCGCAGGGCCACATTGTATACAGAGGCAGCAGCTAAATATGATCGCTACTGCAATACCTAAAAAGGACAGGACTTTCCAACCCCATGCGGAAATTATATTCCAGAACCAACCGGACCATGTCCAGGTGCCTGGATCTTGGTGTAACAGATGGGCAATTTTATGGAGTCTGGTTATAGCTGAATAAACAGACGGCGCGTTATTTGGAATGAAAATACAACAACTGGATCCGAGAACTCTACAGGCCCCGCCCCTATCGGCCAGTATGACGTCAAGGACGAGACGATTCTGTAAAACGACAATTCTCATAAAGGATTGTTCTTCAGTTAAATTACCTAGAGCGGAGGCAGTCTCATCTACTACTGCTTCAAGGGTTCTTGTTAACCTACGAATGAGCTTACTATTTACAACTGTACCTAAATAAGGGAAAACACCTTTATCTATATCAATGAATTGCTCTGCGGCGGTTTCAGTATAATCGACAATCGGGAGATTTCTCTTGTGTCTAGTGTGTACTAAGAAAGAATTCCTATGATAGTCAGGTGGGGCTAGAAAAACAGGTGGCAGTAGGAAAGCAATGTAACAGGTTCCCTCCCAATCGAGGGGCAGACGGACATATGCAGTTTGACCACAAATAAAATAAGAATGACGTGAAGCTTTGAAAATAGATTTCCTACCGTCACTATACTGGATAACAGTAGTACATTCACTATGACCTATATGTACAGAACCATAACTACGGACACATAATTCGCCTTTGACTGGTAGTACTGAAATAGCGGGTGAGTCTGGAGTAGTATCAGACTGAACATTCAGAACCATGAAATTCGACGAATAATTTCCTAAATTATATACTTCATTTTCTAAATCTAAACCTGTTCTGTGGGGGAGACCTTGCTTGTCTGGGAAACATGTACTGTTAAGAAAAGACATATCTGTTGAGGATGACGTTAACGTGGACCATGCTCCACACGAACCATTGTGTGAGAATGGATAAGGAAAGAGTGGCAGAACTCCCTTCGGTGTCTGGAAAGGGGGGAGTCGACCACACACCCAACAATTAGTGGCATTGCTGGTCTGGTGTGAATAATGTAACATACGGATAAATGTGTTATTACGCATAGCGAGGCGGTATGAATATTCGTGAGGAGGCAGATCACTAAACGTGTGCTCTACTGTAGCATGAGCAGACATATTTACATGAGGAACTGAAAAACACAGATAGAAAGCATAGCTGGTGCAGGAAGCTATTATGCTGATGAATATTACGAAACTCAGAAAAACGATACATTTGATTGAGCTTTGACTGACTCTCTCACTATGGGGGTCTATTTTATACATGTCAGAAACAGTCTAACCGTTTCACCTAGGGGAGGACTTATACAATCAAACTGGCTGACTTATTAGACCTGAGCTTTAACTTATACTCCTGTTGCGGAGTTTTCTCTAACAAGGGAGGGGTTGTAATAATGTCTTGTGCGGGACAGTCCTTTAAAACAATGTTCTGGCAATCCTTCGAATCCTGGGAAATGTTCTTGGAAATGTTTTTGAAGACTGGTTTCGATCCTTTGAAAAGTTTTACATGAGAAAGGTGGACCCACCCCTTCCTGCCTTCCAACTTGACGGCAGTTCGGGTGGTCAAGAGGACCTGACGTGGCTCCTTCCAACGTGGTTCCAGCGGACTTGATCTGTCGAAGTTTCTGATCATCACAAGGGAGCCTGGAACGATCTCGTGCGGTGCCACCTCGGTATTGTCTGGAAATGCGGCGGCAACCTGTGAACGACATGAGTTGAGGGCAGACATCAAGGAAGCTAGGTAATCTGTCAGCATATTACATGAAACATCGGTAATACTTCGGGGTCTAGGAGTACCCCACATATTAGGGGGGCGGCCGAAAACGACCTCATACGGGGACAGACCTGATCTGGAATGTGCGACCATACGCATGTAAAACAGAGCGACTGGCAAAGCTACTAACCAGTCCACACCCTTGTCTTTACAGACTTTTGCAATGCGGATTTTCAGAGTCTGATTATGCCTTTCGACTAGTCCAGCTGCTTCTGGATGGCGTACACAATGGAACTTCCACTGGTACCCTAACAAAAGGGAAACATGTTTCATGAGTTCAGATGAGAATGGCTGGCCGTTATCAGAATATACGACTCTAGGGAGTCCATATCTAGGGAAGAATTCACGAACCAACTGCTTGGCAGTGGTCGCGGCTGTGTAATCTGGGACTGGATATGCTTCTGTCCATCTGGACAAAGCGCATACAACTACAAGGACATACTTGAAACCTCGACATCGCTCCATTTGAATATAATCCATCTGGAGGACCTCAAAAGGGTGGTCAGGGGGCTGGAAACCACCTTGTTCCACCGGGACACTTTTACCTGGATTAAACTGACAACATATCATACAGGTACGGACTTTCTGCTTGGCTGCAGCTCGTAAATGCTTGTTGAACCAAATGTTCTGGATACTGTCTAACATAGCTTTTTCTCCTAAATGTGCTGGACTATGTGCGGTATTGATAATGACTTGAACCATAGAATCGGGGAGAAACCATGTGGCTCTACCCTTCGTTAACCATCCTTGATCTGTCTGGACCCCTCCTTGTACAGACCATTTCTTGATTTCATCGGGAGTAGCATGTGACTGGATATCTATGACATCTTGAGTAGGGTCCTTAACTGTCATGCATGTAGTCAGATCTGGAATATGTGTCTGATTAACTGGAATGTCTGGAGTCTGTGCTGTAAGCTTGGCTGTGCGGTCTGCTAAATCATTACCTTGGGAAATAATGTCAGTGACTTTCGTATGTGCTTTGCACTTCATGATAGCAATAGATGTCGGTAAATGTATGGCATCTAACAGGGCTTGAATAAGGAGACCATGCTGAATCTTGGTTCCATGAGAAGTCATAAAACCTCTCTCCTGCCAGAGCACTCCGAAGTCGTGTACAACTCCGAATGCGTAACGTGAATCTGTGTAAACATTAACCTTCAGGTTCTTGGCATGTATACAGGCTTGTGTCAGAGCGACTAGCTCTGCTGCTTGAGCGGACAGAGTATCAATACGGTGTGTTTCAATAACTTCAGTGTCAGTAGTCACTGCATACGCGGCGACTAGTTCTCCTGTACTAGTTCTCATACATGAACCATCCACATAAAGTGTCAGGTCAGGATCTGGTAACGGAATATCTGTCAGGTCTTGTCTTGGCTTTGTCGTAATGTTAACTACTTCCACACAATCATGTGTGTCTGGATTTGAACTAACTGATGGTAACAGTGTAGCAGGATTCAGGACGTTGCAGCGTCTAATTTCTATGTGTGGCTGGAACAGTGTCAATTCATAACCTGTTAAACGTGCAATTGTCAAGTGCTGAGTTTGTGTTCGGTTTAAAAGAACTTCTACTGAATGTGGGACCTGTACTGTCAGGGAATGTCCTAAAACTATAGAATCACTTTGTCTGATAGCTAGTGCTGTGGCTGCAACTGACTTGAGGCACGCAGGCAACGCCTGGGCGACTGGATCTAATGTGCTCGAAAAATAAGCACAGGGCTTGTATTGACCTGCTTGATCTTGTGTGAGAACAGATAATGCTGTACCTTTGCGTTCTGTAACGAAAAGTGTAAAAGGCTTACTGTAGTTCGGTGTAGCTAGAACTGGAGCTTGACATAGGGCTTTCTTTAACTCGTTGAAACTAAGTGTATGGTCAGATGTCCAAGGGAGGACAGTCGATACGGCTGCCTCCTGTGTCGTTAACTGTATCAGTGGCTTGGCTAGGAATGCATACTGGGGAATCCATTGTCTACAATAAGAAGTAAGGCCGATAAAGGCACGTACCTCCTTCTGGGTTCTGGGCTGGGGAAGACTCGCTATTAACTGGATACGGTCGGGTGTCAACTGCCTACCCCTCTTGGACAGCAAGTGTCCTAAGTATACCACTTGCTGGACACAGAATTGAAGCTTCGAAGGTGACACCTTGTGCCCCATCTCGGCTAGAAAATACAGAACTGTAAGTGATGCACGCTCGCAGTCACGTTCAGAACGGGCTGTGATCAGTAGATCATCGACATACTGGAGCAGGGCAGTGTCAGTTGGCATGTGAATGTTGTCTAGTTGTCTCTTGAGTGCTTGACTGTAAATACTAGGGCTTTCTGTGAAACCTTGAGGAGCGCGTGTAAACATATAGCTCCTTCCATTTAAACAAAATCCGAAAAGAAACTGGCTGTCTGGATGAATTGGAACACTAAAAAATGCATTCTTGAGGTCAATAACAGTGAAAAACATGGCTTCGGAATCAATGGCTGTTAACAGGGAAGAAATGTCTGGGACAACTGGGTACTGAGGAATAATACATTTATTAAGCTCTCGTAAATCAATCACTAATCGATATACTGGGGGTGCATTTGGATCAGTACGTTTCATGACTGGAATGATCGGAGAATTACACACATTGGAGTCAGTTTCTACAACTACTCCTTGAGCCATGAGCTCGTCAATAATTTTGGATAAGGCTGCTACAGCCTCAGGTGGCAATCTGTACTGCCTGATTCGTGGTAACACTACACCTGGTTTGAGAGTCACACGATAGGGTGTGATTTGCATGTAACCTACATCAGTTGGACCTTGCGCCCATAAATGCTGCGGAACATTAGACAATCTTGAATCAAAATCTCGTAATACATAGTGACCCTTAAAGTCACGTAGGAACAGACGTATTCCCTCTGGGGAACAGCAAATAACTGCACCTAATTCTTTCAATGTCCTAATGCCTAATAGATTTTCTGGACATGACTTAGTAAGTAACAGATCAGTAGTACGGGACAATGGACCTACTTCTAGAGTAACTGGCTTTGATATCTCATTAACTATGGGTTTTCCCGAAAATCCAAGGGAAACATTTCTTGAGCCTGAGAGCGGAGCCCCTGGAACTTCGGCGTGACTAATTGTGGTCCTACTTGCCCCTGTATCGATCAAAAACTTTCTGTCTTTCCCTAATACTTGACTATGAACATAGGGACCTTCTTGGTCTACAGGTATCTCGATGAGAGGCAAGCCTACCTCCCTCTCTAGGCTGTTTCATGAATATGACTGGTACTCTGGATACTCGGACTGTGCATACTGGTACATCTGCGATGTAACGTGCTGTGTTGCAGCAATAGGCTGCGGTACTGTAACTGTCTGTGGTGCATTCTGTGACTGAGGAGTCTGTGAAACTTGTTCTTGTCTTGGCGGACGTGGTCTTTCTTTAGTCTTACCAGTAGCTATGTTGTGTTTCAGAACTGCACACTCGTTTATAAAATGACCTGGCTGTTTACAATAATTGCAGTTCCCTTTAACGGGAGCCGCAGGATGACTGGCTTGATTCGGACCCCTCTTCTGACTGTCTTGAGGAATAGATTGTGCAACTAGCACTTTCATTTTCGTGTCTTTCATACGTTTTCTTTCGTGTTCTTGCTCTTCTCTGATTCTGTTCTGGTGGTACTGGAGCATCTGGAGCATCTGGGACGGAGTATTTGCTTGCCAGGTGCTTTCGACTTTCAAAACTCGGTTTTTAATTTGTGGACTTGAATTCTCGACTAATTTGGTAACGAAAAGATGAGGGTATGACTCACTACTTGTCTTGAGACCACTGTTAATACTGAAACATTTCTCAAATCTAGAATAAAAATCACTAATATCCTCATCTTGTTTCTGTTTACAGGCTGAGATTGCATCCCAGTCTTCTTTCCTAGTTGTCAATAATCTGGGTAAAACTTGAATCAATAATTCTGGTAATTCTTTACATTTATCTCCAAGACCGGTACCTGGTACTCGTGCCTTGTCTTCAGCTTCTAGAGCTGTCCAATCGATCTTTTTCTCTCCCACCTCCCATTCTTTTTCCTTTAACTTTTCATACACCCCTGCGGGTAGCAGGACCTTTAACATTTTAATGATATCTGGGTAAGTGTATTCTCCCATACGGAGCATGTCTTTTAATTCTCTATGGAACCCCGCTGGATCTTTGTCATGACAGGGGATTAATTTCTTCATTTCAAGAAGTTCCATCTTTGATATCGGAGTGTATACAAACACTCGTTGCATTACGCCACCCGCCCCTTGGACTGGGTGGACTTCTCGTAGCGGATTCTGTCTGTCTATGTAGAATGGTTTACTTTCTGGGGGTGAGACATGAACAAAATGCGGGTTCAGGAACGTTCTATACTTGTGGCGCTGTTCTAGAATGACACTAATTAAATCGGTACCTAGACCTCTCCATCTGTACTGGAGTAACTCGTTCAGGATATCATGTAACGGGCCTGGATCAGAATGTTGACCCTCATACAGGGTAATGAGGTGCTGGATCATATACATACCCACCAGTCGTTGCTCGGCTGGGGGCAGTTTCAGAAACATTTGTGCCACTATTTCGTCTGGAAAAGTGGTAGAATCAGTAATCCATCGGACTGCTGATCGGGCTAGTTCTTGTTCGTGCATGGTACTTAATTCGCTATAACCGACTCGTGATTTCAGAATGTGATCGGTAGCTTGAAATACTTGTTCTAGAGAGCCTCGTTCTGGTGCTGGATGATGAAAAATAGACTTAGGTTCTGGACGTAAATGGCGATCTGGAAATCTGGATTTTCCTACATACGCTATTCTGGCGGGATTCTCGTCTTCCTCTTCAGGATCAGAGATACTTTCTTTCTCGCTTACTTGTGCTGCTTTACGCTGTTCGTGTAACCTTATTATTTCTTTACGAATTTTCTTGTACATACTTTCCATGGCACTAATGGTCTTGTGCTTACCCTCGGCTATATTATCACTCCACCTTGTTAGGATTCTCATTTCGGCGGGATCTTTAGACGGGTTATCTTGTTCTCTTATTAGACAATTGATCAGGAACTTTAATATCATGAGCTGAATCTCGGCTTTCCTTTGAGACATAATCTCGCCAATACTTTCTGGATCATCCCCTGTACGGATGAAACGATATATTCTGTCTAGATCTTCTTTCATATTTGGTAAGGTGACTAGATACTCGGTCACCCTTCTTACGCGTACGGAATATAAAACCATATTATACTCGCCTGGGACTGTGTCATAAACACATTCGGCAAGGGCTTGTCTGATTTCTGTAACAGACTTATTACTTTTAGGAGTACGCTGTGATGCTTGAGCATGTAATTCGAGTGCTGATAAACGCTTGTGTGGCGGCGGGGTTTGAGGAGGACCTCCTCCTGCGGCCCCTATACTAGAATCGTCGACTGACATTCTTCGTGCTTGCAGGGTCGGTAATTGTAACGTGGGCTGAACTTGTATGGCAGGCTGACCCGGGGGTACCGTAACAGGTACTCCGGTGTCTGGAGGAACGGGAAGTGCCTGATTTACAGGGACAGGTGGAGCGCGAACTGGATTTGCATATTCTGGAACTGTGTCGTCCAAATAGGACGAAATAAAAATATCAGCTGCGGTCGGTTTGTGACGTAGCTTGGTCGGAACTAATGGTGGCGGGAAATTACTGGGTGCCTCTGGGGTCGCTTTTGGCAAGCCTTCGGCAAGGAGAGGATACATACCCTTAATAAGGGCATGCCTCTGTCTGTCTGACTGTTCGGCTTTGACTTGTTCACCTATCTCGATTAATTCTCTTTCTTGGGCTCGTTCTTGGGATTCTCTACTTAACTCTGACTTTCTGACTTCCTTTTCCGTTCTTCTATGCGCTTCCTTACGCCATAACTCGATGGCATCTTTCTGTGACTGTCTGGCTTTCTTTTTCCATAATGCTTCTTCTACTCGCATGATACATTCGGCATCCCATGTACCCGATACGGGCCATCTATACTTTTCTTCTAACTGTTTGGTATACTCTACCCATAAATCTAGATACAATATGGCGCTTATGCCATGTTTCTGATACATAAAGTGACCTGGACTGTCCCTAGGCGGAACAGGAACTGCTGCTTCCAGCAGACCCTTTCTAGTTTTTAACTGACGTAACTTGGAAAAGAGCGGCATTCTAAACTTGAATCGGAACACAATACAATACACGAAAAACAATAACAATTGGGAAAACAATTCAGGCATACCACGACGTTGAAAATACATTAAACAACATTATAAATAACAGTTCGAACAGAATACTACCTGAAAATACTGAAAACAGAAACAGAACAGAATTCTCGAGAACGGAACAGACTAGAGTTACTGGATGCACTGCTGTAACAGTACGGAACATACCGGTCCCATAAAGGAACGCATCAAGACCCGTATCCACCTAGGTGAACACTTCGTTTGTGGGCTTGGGTACCACCAACCCACGGACCAGAGTCAATTTAGACTGACCCTGTCTAGACACTACCCCAGCAATGGTACTCACCGGGCAGCACGGAACGGAAGGCCTCGGACGGGACTGGACTACGACGACGAACTTCGGACTTCGGACTTCAGTTACGGGTGGGCCTCCGGATACCTCGGACCTTGGACTCTCGGCTTGGGCTCTGGTCGGGACTCGCCGCGTTCCTCCACCGTCTCGTTCGGATGCTGGACCGCCTCCTCCGTCTCCTCCGTGGGCCTGAGGGATACTTGGAGCAGAAATATCTGCCAGTGCACGGTATGGTTCCGTCACGACTGCAGAGGGTCAGGGGGTCGGCGTGGCTTCACCGACGCGTGGGGAAAGGGCAAGTCCCTGTTCGGGCGCCATTATGTGGTAAATAAATAAATAATACCCTATTTTTGACTAGACTTATAGCATAACAGATAGCTCAATAAATAAGAGTCAAGATTCGAGGTAGTAGGAGTTTCTGCAGGTTTATTACAGCATAAGGACAGGATCAGGACAACCTGCATGGGAATAGGACAATAAGGCCCGGCAGCTGCCGGGGCTGGGTCTGGGATGAGCGCGCTAACATTTAATAACAAAACATTGACTTATATACATAGCGCAAACACATAGCATTACATTGCAGTAGGCGTAACAGTAGGTGGAGTAGAAGGCGTGACGCGTAGCAGTCGCGAGAGATAACAGAAATAAGAGGTGTAACTGGGAGTTTACTTAGACATGTGATGCAAAACGTAACAGAATATGTCATGAATGGGCGGAAACATTGGAGGGGGCTACCTAAGGAGCCGGGACCTCTAACCTAATGGTGCGCGAAAACTAGCAATGACGTGTTACTAGGAGAAGCTGGGGGCTACGAACTCTGTGCTAGGAGCAGAGACTAGAGTCTGGAGGGTCGGAGCGACATGTACCTAAACCCTATCTGGTATCTAATGTTTAGGGAACATGTTGATATAAACTAGAAGTCATGAGGGGAGAGGCTAACCTGATTTTAAGACTGGACCATGCATTATTCTATATGTAGTGCGTGAAGAATATTAAATGACCATTAAATACAGTATTTCTCTAACGTGGAGACGAGGAAGCTAGACAATGACGAAAACTATTGATGCAGTTCAGTAGCTTAGGAATGCAGAGGAGGAGGACTGAACTGATAGCAGGAACTATAACATACTTTTGGCAGACTCAGAGGCAGAGCCGGGGTGCACCGGGCACTGCAAGGCAGGAAGTGAGTGAAGGGTCGAGGATACAGGTGGGGGCTGTATCGCTCCTTAGCGAGGCTTTCAGGAGACAGGAGCTGAATCTGTGGTCCGGGCCCTTTTGAGGCCTGGAAACGGAGACTTTATAATTGAATAACGTGCACACTGAGAAACGTGGCAACATTACTTACATAGGCCTGATATTCGTAGTATTCACGAGGACTGGAAACTAACATACTAGAGGTGGACACAACTGTAATTGCGTCTTTAATCAGAAATGGGGAATAACATATGCATATTGATCATGCACACATAACATATGATGGATGAGGCGTAGGGACACAGAACATGGCAAAATTTACTTTTCCACATTGTTTCAGAATGATGGTAATGGGTTCCATGAAGAGGTTGAAGAGAAAGGGGGGAGAATTGAGCCCTGGAGGACACCCAGAGAGACAGGAGTGGGATTGGAGAGGCAGGAGTTTATTTTAATTTGTTGTGTTCGGTGTTGGACATCCCTTTATAAGAGGTTTCCAGTAGATAGTGTGCTCCTGCTCCGGAGAATATATAACTAGGAGTCACTATCCCCCTCTCTCATCCCACAGCAACCTCTTCAGATATACGTCAGCTGGAGAGGACAAACAGGCATCTCAGGTCTCCCTTCCAAGCATCAAGAGTGAGGAATGCAGACAAAAGATGGAAGGGAGAAAACCACAAAAGAGGAAAAGAAGGGGGGGCAAAACAGGTAACCCAATAGAATACTTGAACATCCAACAAGGTATCCCCCACATCCCACATCATGTACAGTGCATTGTAGTTAATAACAATAATATATCTAGTGTCAGATGGTGTTAAAGCATCTTCCCCCTCAGGGCTCCCCTGGGCCCCATCGGGAGCCAAAGCCAGCGTCTCACCATCCCATTGTCTTATACTTCAATCCTGGAACCACCAGAAACAACCTCCATGCCACATCTGCACCTCTCCATGGAATCACTGGGCCTGGTGCACCCCCTCCAATCTCTCTCACTGGATCCCCCACCAGATGAATCCCTACATGGGTATCAAGGGGCAGATTTATAATAACTGGCGCATCCCTGCATATCAGCAGGGATGCGCCAGTTATTGTGCGTCAAGGCTCTGCCAGCATGGATGCACCGCATTTACAATGTGGCGCACCATGGGTCAAAAATGGACAGATGCGTGACGCATCTGTGCCGTAATGGCAGTGCATTGCTGGAGTTGCGTCGCAAGCACGACGCAGCTCCAGCAAGGCTCTGGGGTGCCCTATCTTTAGAATGTTGCGTCAATCCTTTCGTCTGCTTCAAGCAGGCGCAGGGTTTCGACGCAGCATGGGCTCAAAAGTGACTGAGTGAAATCTGGTAGATTTCACTCAGCCACATTTAGGAGGCGTTCCTGCGCCGGAACGCCCCCCCCTGCACAGGAACGCCTACTTCTGGCGCAGGGCTTTTCAACGTGACGCATCTCCCAGATGCATCACGTTGTAAATAGCCCACAGCATGGCGCTGGCTTTGCGCCGCTGCTGTGTCACAAAAGTGACGCAACGGCGGCGTAAAAGAGGCGCAAGGGGCTTGTAAATCTGCCCCCAAGTGTTTCAATCCATGCCCACACATCCTCCTGACAACTAAAGAAACTGGACTGACTATCGTGCACCACCCACAACTTAGCTGGATAGAGTGGACTATATCTGCTATTCAGGTCCCTGAGTTTTTGCTTGGCAGACATGAAGGTGTGGCAGAGGGCCTGCACCCTGTGGGTATAACCTGGAAAATTTCTGATGGCGTGACCTTTGTGTTTGGGATCCCCATGTCTATGGGCCCACTAAAGTATGCTGTCCCTGTCTCTGTAATTGAGCACCATTGCAATTAGAGCCCTCGCTGGGGCACCTGGGGCCCGATGGGCCCGCTCAATCATGAAAAAGGCGGATAGCTGGGCAGGATTCGTGTCAATATGGAGCCATAGTTCTAGGAAGGATTCTGTCCAGTCCCCCTCCAGCCCCTCTGGGAAACTAACAAAGTTTAGGTTACACCTGTGTGACCAACCAAACTGTCATCAAGCTGTTTCATTTTTCAGTGAGTTTTGCATTGTGGATTGTAGCTCCTTTATCTCCTTAGTTTGGCCCTCCACAATGGCCTCAGTCACCAGAGATCTCTCCTAAACCTTGCATACGTCTGCCCTCAGCAGGTTAACTTCAATCTAGCCAGAGTAAATTTTGCCCTCCAATGTTGATTTAGAGGCCTCAATGGCTCCCAGGATCTGCACAACCATGGCCTCCACAGTTGCCGGGGACAGCCCGCTTTTTCTGATCAGTCCGATGGGAGACAGCATTTACAGCGCAGTCATTACATCGCAGTTCCTTTACAACGCGGTGGTTACAACGACCGCGTTGTTAGAACGTGATGCCTTTACAAAGCAAGTCATTAGATCGAATTACTGTAGGAGGAGCTCTAACCTAAGGAATAGTATAATTTACTATTCTATCACCTTCCCTACTGTTGCGCAGGCTGGAGTTGGAATAGTAAATTATACTATTCTTAAGTCCAGCGCACCCCCTACAGCAAGTTGATCTAATGACTTGCGTTGTAAAGGTACTACGATTTAACAACGTAACATGCTATATTCGGCCCGACAGGTCACATGCTTGGGGGCCCTGTAAACTGATCTATACTAGTCTATTGCCACCTGGGGCCCCTGTATTGGCCCATGATGGCACCTCTCTCCTCAGAAGGGCAAACACAGTGACAGAGGAAGATGACCTGAACGAGTCCAGTGGGCTAAGGGCCAAATCCCAGCGGTGTTCTCAGTGGGTTCCACACAGCGTGGAAGCACCACAGGTTATGCGACCACCCTCAACAGGACCACAAAGTATAGTGCGAGGAATGTTTACAGTGGACGAGAAGAACCTCTCTAATTCACCCCCAGGCATGCCAAACTATCATAAGGCCTTCACTCACCACAGTCTATTTGGATCCTTTTCCCCAAGCTGTATTGGGGGCCCCAACTTGCCAGGCAACAACAGAGTCAGCGCAGGCTGGTTACCACTCAACACCTCCAAACCAGGTGTCTCACCTCTCCTGGCCGCTCAGTTCTAGGGGCCAGCAGCCAGACTCCCAAGCTTGGTGAGCCAGCAATGAGTGATCTGACACCTCCAGGGGTCACCGCACAGTCGCAGAGTCGTTCTGCTGTGACCTCCCTCCAACGTGTCCCAGAAAGTGGCAGTAAATCTATCTGTGGGGACTCCCCTGTGGCCCCACTAATACTTAGCATCTCTGAGGGTGCCGCATCAGACAGGCACAGGGCCACCAGCGCCTCCTGGAGGGCAAGGGCTGTTGGTGCTGTGCCCCCGATGTTTCCTCCTCCAAACGCTACGCACAGGGCTGCCAGTCATTTCCAACCTCCTCAGCAAATGGCTGCTTTGCGTCACCTGGGGACCATGTGTTAAGAGGCCCGGGGCTGGTGCCTCCTGGCAGGGGACCACACCCTCCAGCTGCAGCCCCTGGTGGTCCCCTCAGCTGCCTTGTGGGGAGTCATCAATGCACCACGGCCCCCTTGGTAAAGGGGTTACCCTCAGAGCCTCGGGACCGCCCTCCCATGTCCTTGTAGTGATAAAACGGCTCTGCTGCAATCTGCCACGCAGCCTTACTAACATGCCTAGGGGGTGCTGGCACTGGCAGTCGCCCTGCAACAGAAACGCCCTCCTGCAGGGCTAGCAGAGCACAGGATGCCGATGGATTTTGCTTGTGTGCTCGGTTCCAATGTGTAGTGGGACATCTTACGTGGCCTCGCCCCCCTGATAGACTTACTTAATAAATAGGCTGCTAGCAAGGGGCTTAACATTGGCACTTTTGACTGGTCTTGCTTGAACTGCCAACAACTATATTCAATTGATGGCTGCTACCTTTGACATAATTAATTTCTCTGGATTGGCCAAGAGGATGCTGTAGCCTGTTTAGGGGTTTGTTTTATGTGTAGTTTTACTATTAGTTCTGTGTTGAACCCGCTAATACCAATGGGGAGATCGCCTTCCCCCTGATACTGTTTGTCTCCATGGCCATAATACCCTTTTGTAATAATCCCCAATGTAGTAGATTTAAGTGGCATTCTGTTTACAATTTTATGTCCTCATTCTTCAGTGAGATTAGTGATTGTTTTTGCGCTCTTTGTAGTTTGGTGATAAATGAAACAGTGTCCGGCTTTGGGTTAGTCACCGTTATTTATCTGAGTTCAGGCAAAGGCATCAGCTCAGATGTTTAGCCTAAAATTGAGCGTGTGTGTTTTTGGGCGTCACCTGTTCATTTTGTCAGGCCGCCCATTTTCGTTCAAAAGGCTTGCACTGCTCCAGTTATTTCCGAGGCCGCCATGTACAAGGCCTCCCTTGGTTTGAGATCCATATTGTGTTCTGCCTCACGCTTCTTAGTTTTAGTTACGAGGGATGTATTATTCTAGGATCCGTATGAAGTTTTTTGATATGCTTATATTTTACACATCAATTCAAATAAGGCCTGGGTTGATATTCACAATTAGGGCGACGTTCTCCTCTGCCATATTGTAACAGGAGGCCAAAGTGTTCTTTCAGTAGGAGGGTGCATCATGGGCCTATTCTATCATCTTGCCCTTCAAGGATTTAAGCATTATTTTGTTTTGTTTTTTGCCTAACAGTCACCTCTTTGTAGATTTGGCACAGATTGAGGAAAGTTCTGGCTCTTGTTGAGTTCCTACAGGGCTAATTGGTTAATTCAGGTATAATTGGTTAATTCAGGTATAATTGGTTAATTCAGGTATAATTAGCTTGATCCTTTCATTCCCTTCCCCAGGGTGCTCGCTTTGCATGTCACTAACATTTCTGTTGTGTAGTTGGTACTCGTGCTTGGGGGACTATCGTCCCTGTGGCTTTTCACAATATTTTCTTTGCAGTCGGCCATCATTGTCTCAGTTACAGAGAGCACTTCACCCAATTTTGCCAGAGTCGCTGCACAGTTAGTTTTCTATTTTTGCCTGTTGTTTGCGGGTGGATTCTGCCACCACTTATTCCGCTACTTTTATCCTTTTGTTGATGGCTCCTACATGGTAGGCCATATCTTGTAGGAGGGTTGTTTGGAAATGTGTCTTCGAGGGTTGGCAATTAAATGCCCTGAAGATACCATATAGTGCGCTGCACATAGCAGTAGTAGCCTGTCCACTGACAAAGTGGTGGGGGGCCGGAGGAGGGAGGGAGGTGGGGAGGGGGGTTCTGTGATAAAAATATTTAAAAAATTAAAACTTACCTAAACGCACTTCACGCTCTTCCTACTTCTGGGCCCAGGCTCTCAGAATGGACTGCGGCCAATCCTGAAGCTGCATGAAAGCGAAGTCTGGACTGGCCTGAGTGCTGACATCTTGCACTCCCAGGCAGACTGGGAGCCTGTGCCTGCTCTCTCCAGCCCCAGCAATAAAGCTGGGGCTGCAGAGAGCTTCTCTGCTCATGTGGGTTTGGCCGACCTAAGACGGCTCGCGAAACCCTCATGCACAGCGGAGAGAGTGCACTAACACTCCCCCACCAGCAGTGTCATCCCCTGGACGCGCCCCCAAGACTCATCAGAGTCCTGGGGGCAGGTCCAAGGGATTAAAATAAATTGATAATAAAATGGGTTTAAAACCCGTTTTATTGTCGATTTATTTGAGCGTGGTGGCAGGGGGCGACGCTCTTCCGCCTAAGTGAGAGGTCCCCCCAGGCTCATAGTCTCATCACGGATTATATCGGGTGCATGGGAGTGTATTGCAGATAATCTCTCATTGTCCTTGGGTGCTTTTGAGCTAGTCATTGGTTCATGCTCATTTCTCGCAGGGAAAGGTAGGATTCTAGGATTACTACCTCCTCCTTGTTCCGATGGAAGGTGTCCTCCATGTGACCATCAGCAATATGGGTTAACTATTTTTTCCACAACTGATAGTAAGTCCCCGAGCTATGAGCCCTCATTGAGGCTGACTCTAACAACCAGGGCTCCTCTAGAAGTCCATATTTAGGGTGGAAGGTAAACTGTGGGTGCAGGCTCAGCAGTTATCATGTCTCAAGCACAGAATTGCATATTTTATTCTGATTGTTTGCTCTCAGTTTATCGCATTAGATGGTTTTGTTGTTTTATCTTCATCTGAATCATTATTTGCTCCCGTATGCTGCCAGGTACACTGGATTCATTCTTATGCATTGGTTTTCCTTTTGCAATTCATAATTAATTTGCCCAAGGTTGCCTTACTCTTCATTACATTTGACTATATAGTTGGGGTTGCTGTTTTCAGCATTTTTTGGACGATGAACTTGGGAATTGTAGCATTTTGGCCATGACTGAAACAGGTGGCCAGCAGGCTGGTGTTCTTCAAAGCATTATGCTCTACTTTCTTGTGAGTGTTTTTTCTCCTTGGTTACTTTTGTCTGCTTGGTTCGTGCACAATGAAAAATCATTATAAGCGGTAGCCTAGTTATAGGTTCTCGCTGTCACATGTTTTAGACAACCAATAAACACTATGGGGCATATTATCAAGCACGGCGTTAACATCGCCGCTTTAGCAGCAGAAAACTGCTGCTAAAGCGGCGATAATGAGCTTGATAATACACCGTACAGAATTCCCATAGAAGCCCATGTTCACACCAGAACATGGGCTTCTATGGGAATTCACAAGGGCATATTATCAAGCCCATTATCGGCGCTTTATCAGCAGTTTTCTGCCGCTAAAGCAGCGACAATGTTAACGCTGTTTCTTGATAATATGCCCCCATATATCCCTGCGACCATGAAGGTCTCATAGACCTAATGGTATATTACTTCTGTAACTTTGTCATTGGGGTAAAATATTGAACCTATTTCTATTTTTCCCTACTTATTGTTATGTATTTTTTATTTCAATGATTATTTTCTTGGGGAAATCCTCAGAGATCTACACAAGTCCCCTTTTTGAATTCCAAACATCTACTTTCCATAAATGTATAGGTTTGTGGGTTTACGCATGGGTTTAATACCAGTTTCCACCACTGCATATAGGGAGAAGCCACGTTTACTAAGAAATACGTAGAATAAACCTTTTGTTGATGCCAGTTTTGTAAAATGCATCCACTCTCTTGTTATGTTATGTTGATTTGTGTAGCGCACTAATCACTGGAGAGGGTATCAAGCGCTTGGGCAGGTGAGTAAGTGTGAGGTCCCCAAGGTGCTTATAGAGCCAGGTCTTCAACTTCTTGCGGACATCAATAATTGAGGAGGAGGCTCTTATGTGTCGTTCCATGTCTTGGGTGCGATATAGGAGAATGAGCAACCTCCAGTTTTGCTTTTTTGGATGCAGGCAATGTGTGCGTGGGAGAGTGAGAGTAGCTATCTGGTGGCTTGGTGAAAGTGTATGCGATTGTTCAAGTATTCTGGTTCTGTGTTGTGTAGGACTTTCTATGTGTGATTGAGAAGCTTGAATTGGTTGCCCTTATGAATGGGAACAGTGAAACGTCTTGAGGTGTGGTGTGATGTGGGTGCAGC
This sequence comes from Lissotriton helveticus, assembly GCF_964261635.1. NCBI lineage: Eukaryota > Metazoa > Chordata > Amphibia > Caudata > Salamandridae > Lissotriton > Lissotriton helveticus. Next base: position 932,411,530 of record NC_136065.1, read on the forward strand.
ATGGGAGGTCAAGTATGAGTCTTGTAGCGGTGTATTGGATGGTCTGGAGTCTTTGTATGAGTTGTTTGGAGATTCCAGCATGGAGAGTGTTGCTGTAGTCCTGCCCGCTGGTGATGAGTGCTTGTGTGATGGTCCTTCTGGTGTTCTGAAGTAACCATTAGAAGATCTTTCATTTTATGCATAGAATGTGGAAGCAGGAGGTGCACATTGCTTTGGCATGAGCCATCATGTTGAGTTTGTCATATAGGATGGTCCCTAGATTTCTTGCATGGTCTGTGGGTGTTGGTCCTAACTGCGACAGCCACCATTGGAGTCTCATAGAGAAGTCTTGTTACCAAAGACCAGTACCTCTGTCTTGTCTGAGTTGAGCTGCAGGCAGTTGGTTCCCATTCACTCTGCTACCATGGTCAAGTAGTTGGTGAGGTTGGTCCTGGTGGTGGTTGTCTTGTCCATCAGGGAGAGGATGAGTTGGGTGTTATCGATATAGGAGACGATGGTGATGCCTTGTGACCAGATGATGTTGAAGAGCAGTGTCATGTATATGTTGAAAAGGGTGGAGCTGAGGGACGATCCCTGTTGGAGTCTGCATATCAATCTCTTGGTCTCTGATGTGAAGGGTGACAGCCTGACCCTTTGGGTTCTTCCCGTCTTGAACAGCATATTTCCCATTTTACCCCCACACCAAATTTTGCTACACTTTGGTTATTTTCTAGAAGTGCTCCAGGAGAATCACAGACACTGAGTATCTTTAGAATCCCCAACATGTGGGGGAAAGGATGACATTTGACCTGGATACCTTCTGTGGAAAATGAGTTTTAAAATCTTGAGCGGAAAGTGTCCCAAACTTGAATAAAGGCTTAGCACTGGGAACATAGGCTTGGGTGAAGCTTCAGCAGTAAAAGGGTTAAGAAAGCTCTCTCTTAAGAATTCTAGGAAACAAAGTGGATCACATTTCAGAGATTTTAGACACTTAGGAGTGTTGCAGGGCTTCTGCTCCTACACAGAACTGAGCACGGAGACCCAGGACCTCAGTGAATTGCGGTGGACCAAAAAACTCACCTCAGTACCTAGAACCCCCTAACCGACTAGCACCAGTGTCTCATGAGCTCTTCATCCTATAGCAAAGATACCAATGATTAGACAACCCAGAACATGCGAATTAGGATACACTCAGGAATGGTGGGAATCAAGAACACTCATTATATTCTCATACCAGTCCACAACATAGGTAAAAAAAGACACAATAAAGATTAAAATGTTTATTTTGACGACGTGCTCTAAGATGCAGTATTTTTGCTAACATAAGAAGGCATATGATTAAAAAATAATACGATCAGCATTGTTACAATTCCATAAAACACAAAAGGAGAACTCATATTATAATGATAGTGGAAACAGGTCCTATAGTGCCTTGTATGCCATCCTCACTAGCTAGAAGCTATGTTGTATATATTATTAAAAGGTCTCTTAGGCTTGAATGGGTAACCCCATACCTCCAAGATCAGTAGAGATGAATCACATTAGGTCAACAAAAGCTCTCTATCTCTGGAAACGGATTTTCTCCAAGTGACTAAATCATGCATACAGTGTGCTATTAAAGACTCCAGAATTTCAGTTAGCTGCAGCTGCGTGCATGTTATGTCTAGAGCATGAGCCCATCAGCCCGAACAACACCTAACATTGTTATGATAACCTTGGAGGCTTCAGCACTCACTGTGCAGACTAAGGTCGATATGTAAGTCTAGGGATATTTGAAAACAAGCCAGTCTCATGTGAAGAATTTCACGCAGCCTAACTTACAACAACAGTTACATGTAGTGTTGTGTGCAAAAGAAGCAAAAAGGTAAAATGGTGTTTAAACTTCTAACAAGCCTATGCTAACATAGCAAGATGCGCAAGCAGGGCCCTGCCTTCACTACACCCTCCCTTGAACGGAACATGCACAGAAAGGGGGGCAATTTGGAACACAGAGTTCAACTTCGAGTAAGACAGAACCAAGTTCAAAATTTGCCAAACTGGACAATTGGTAGTAAAATTTCGAACAAGTAACCACAAAAAAATGTTTTACTCAACACCACGCCGGGGCTGTATAGTGTACAAAGTACAAAACGTGAATAGAGTGAAAAATGAATGAAAAAATCACGAGCCCAGTACGAGGTTGAAGCTGGATTTATGCCACTTCAATCCAAAAGCGTAAAGGCACAGCACATTGCAACTGCCTCCAAGAGGAAGTCATTTTTCTCATCCGAAAACATTTCAGCCATCCAGTTTAATAATGGGAAGGAACATACATGTTCTTCGACAGCCAGAATCTCTAAAACAATCAGAGGACAACTTGGGTGTTCTTCGAGATAAGTGCGTGCCAGAAAGTCATGGGCTGCAGTCCATATATTCCAATTACCTAAGACTCTATGTGCCGCTGCGCAGGCCATTATTCCAATACCAGAACAATCTAACTCATGAGCAACTAAGGGACTCATTAGTAGATCATAATCCGGGTTAGGAGACACTGTGTTGCAGAGACACAAATCCAGAGCCCATTCAAAATTGCAATCCAGGCAATGGAAGACAGGCTGCATGCATGTAAAGTACGAAAACCGGAAAGATAATCCATAAGCCACACTCAGAGTAGCCAGCGGTAATGCTCCATAGTATTCAAGCATCCGATTACGAAGCTTGAGCAGCCGGGGCAGGTTGTCGGGTGACACAGATTGTGCAGCCATTTTTGAGCAAGCAAAGTAACAGCAGTACACCGGCAGCCAAGGAAAGAATCAACGGTAAACCGCCGAAGAGGCTGGAAAAAATAGAATGAAAAAATGCTGGTATCACACCTAATATAAGTTGGAATGAGGTCACAAGGCCAGAACTTACAATTTTAAAAAAGTGTGCCAAGCCTGTGGTCGACGAGGCATTGAAGATAGTGTGAATCAAGGCACCGAAGTGCAGGGGGAGATGAGTATTCAAAAGTGCATGCACCTAGGTGCAAGTGTTTGCCACGTGAAGGACGAATGTTTCACGCAAAGAAGTAAGGGTGACTTCTTTTTGAGACAAAAGAGCCCATATTCGACTCATCTTGTTGAACTCTGCTTTCTAGGTTGGAATGGAAGGCCAGATGGAGATGCCGAGGAGGGAACAGCACATTTGTGCAACAAACTACAGGTTGGGAGACAGTCACAATGTAGGGAATCCCTGCCAGCATACCTCAGCAATCTTCATTATTTAAAAGCAAATAACTACAGTTTGCTAGCAACATGAAAGTTGGAGTTATGGCCGGGACAGGATTCAGTTAAATTTGGTGTGTCAGAATTGCAAGAGCTGTGCAATTGGATGTTCCTGCAAACTAATGAGTGATCAGGTGTTGAAGTGCAATCTTTACCCTTCAAATAAACTTCTTTACCCTCCCTCAGGCACCTATAGGTGAATGGCAGAGACCAAACTTCATGGAGATGAGCGCTACCCAAAGGTTCATTTCTGCCTATGGCATAGTGTTTCATACAAGAATCGAATTTAAATAGTGGAAAAGGCAATGTTATTAACCCATGAATGAGCCATGCAGCTGAATTATATTCGGCAACAGAAAAAAGGCAATGGTTCTAACTTTTCAATATGTAAAAGTGAATACGCAGCATCCTTCATAGACATGAATTGTTGTTTCATGGTCAGATTAAATGGTAAAAATAGATAGGAGGCATTCATATACTCCCAAGCCACTTTACCAGCCTTTAACATTTGTAATATCCAAGGAAATTGCATAATGGAACGTAATTGATTTTGACCATGATACAAAACAGACACTTCATCCTGTACGATATCAACAACAGATGAAACAATATTATCCAAAATGTAAATTCGGGAAGAAAGGGTGTTAATGCTGTTATCAACAACTGCGAGCACTTTTTCCAAATTAGCCTGGTCGATTGCACGTAATCTAGAAGCTGCTTCTATTTGAGATAGTTTCCAAACTTCGTTGTAAACCGCATATAAACCAAAAAGCCATCTTTTTGACCTGCCTGCTGCAGGGCCTTTAACAAAATCATTTAGATCTATATCTTCAGTTAATTTTGACAAATGGAGTTTAACTGACGCTAAAGTGGAATGTTTGAGCCAATTTTTACATAATTTGCCTCCCGAATAGGTAGTAACAGTATGGTCACTTTCAAAACGAGAATCCACCTTCACCTGTGTATATCTAGGGGCCAGACCCAGAAAACGATGTTGGCATAAATCAGAACTTTTTTGCCTTAACAGCCAACCTTGGGAATCAAAACTGGAAATGTTAAAAGATGAATTTAGCAGCAGAGACTGTAATTCACTAAGGGACAAATCTGTGTGATTGTACCATGTAGGGTATTCTCCCAAATCAGGAGGAGAAGGAGCATTTAATGTTTTAGATGTAGCCAAACCAAAGCAAGTGGTTTGTGAAATAGTGGAATTCAAACACAACATATGGTTTGGGATGAGGCATGCACGATCCAAAGCTTCAGTGCCCTGTACCTGCCAACTTTTAGAACCCCAAACAGATTTAAGATCAATAGTATCTCTCCACAGATCATAGCCCCCTATTGCTACTTGGTCAAGAAAGGACTTAGAATATAGTCATTTTTTTGTGCGTAAGTCTAACTTTGGAAGAGGACTTAGTAGTCATCTTAAAATAAACAAGTCAGGATTTGATTGATTAAAATCAGTAAAATATGTAAACTTTTTCAAAAGTGATTTTGAGCTGCTCTCAACGGGAGCTGGACAATGTTCGCATTGTGTGTAATTAACCACATTTCTAAATGTGTTTGCTTTGTGCAGAAAATGATTGCCATAATGTTGGTAGCAAAATAAATCAGCATAATTGGCTGAGTCCAAATATAAATCTTCAACATCAAAAGCAGCATAATATTTCAAATCAGAAAACAGAGCCTCTACAGCCTGGACATCCAAATCATCACAGTGTATATTTTGATTTACCACACCCCCCATTGAAACACGTAGTACATTGGGAACATTTATAACCTCTGTGGGGCCGTGTATCTGAAATTTAACAGCATCCCATACAATCCCATCTAAAAACGGCCAAGCTGTAATGTTAACAAAAGTCTGGTCCCTCTTAATGATGTGAGATGAGGAGTGGGGTGCCAAAGTTCCATCCATTTGTCTAATTGAAGTTCTTTTTTTAACACAGTGTCCAGTTACAAAACGGAAAAAATATACAACAAATCCAATTGAGATGAACAAAAAAATAGAAAAAAGCACCAGCCAAATGTAAATTCATGGGGGTATCAAAAAATGTTTTTTAAACCAAACAGCAAAAATCAAAATTTTCGATGGGGACTTTGATATAGTAGAGTCAGTGTCAAATGAAAGGCGTGACTGGTTAACTGCAGATGTTTGCAAATCAGGCATCGACAAATCTATGGGATAGGTATACTCAGTATCATCAAGGGGATCACCAGCCGGTGGATTCAATAAAGGATTTGTTGCTGTATGGATCTCGATGGCAACGTCAGGCCTGGTGGTACTCACCAAAGCCAAAAAAGAATTTCTCAGCATTGCTGGACAAGAGACCGCTGGAGTCATACTAAGAAGAATCGGCCACTCGCCGTAATTTGACTTTGTCAATGGAGATCTACCTGTTTTCCTTGCGACCAGGAAGTGGAGGTAAATGACTGTTCTTGTACCCTGTACGCCAAGCACAGGAACTGGTGCATGATATGACGGGCCAAACTCCTTCTTGTTCTCCACCTTTTCACGAACCAGATCACCGACTCGGGGTAGCCAGCCAACTACCAGAATCTGAAGAGCAGCCTCAGATGTGGAGAGCAAGTGTTCCTTTCTAAGACCGTCTCTGGTCTTTTGTAGGTTCTGTAAAACAGAAGAATGTTCATCCACGTCAAATGATGTGGCAGACGCCGCCTGGTCTAGACCCTCAAGGTCCGGAACAAACATCTTGATGCCAAAGAGCATTTCGTAGGGGGTCCACCCACCCAGAGACCTTCTAGGGAGATTATTAAGTGCACGTTGAACGCTAAAGAGATGGGCCAGCCAGTTCCTTGCAGTACCTAAAACCCTAGCTGTCACGGATTGCTTTAAGTCACGGTTCATCTGCTCCACAACACTTTTGCCCTCAGGCCTGTATGGAGATGAAAATTTGACTTGGACCCTCAATCAACCCATGGCATCCTTGTACGCCTTAGAGGCAAATGCGGTACCCTGGTCCAAATGAAAGGTGCCACATGCAAAAATTCCCACAAAGAAATGCAAATCCCTGATGACAGTGTGGGCATCAGCACTTCGGTGTGGCCACACCCAAACAAAGCGTGTGCTCGAATCAACTGCAACTAAGATGTACTCATACGCAGTATCAGAGGAGAAAGGACGACAGTGATCTAAATGAACACACCCAAGCGGTTTATTAGATATGTACAACTGTGTCTGGGGTGGGTGCGCAACAGTTGAAGGTTTATTCTGTTGGCATATATCACAATGAAGGACATAATCACACATCGGTGTTTACAAGCCACGCCACCAGTAACGCTGTTGTAAGAGAGATACAGTAGCTGATACGCCGGCGTGAGCCGAGGCCATTCCTTCGTGAGCTGCTGTTATCAAGGCTTGCCTGCGGTCCGCATTGGGAATCAACCTGTTACCAATGTTGTTAATTCTCACACAGGGAACAATATCAGGATTTAAAAGAAAAAAGTATTTATAAGGGAAACCTCTAGGATAATTACCTCCCTTCTCTGTTGCGGCAATAGCTGTCAAGATGCCACCTCAATCTTACGTTTGGAACGTGTAACTGCTGCTACTACATATGTCGCAACTGCGGTCTTGGCTGCTTCATCAGCAAGACAGTTACCAACAGCGTGTACCCCCACGTATTGGTGACCAAGAGTATGAATCACAAACATGAGTGGCAGCCGTTCTTTAAGCTCAGTCACTCTAACCCATAGCATTTTGTGTTTAATTGTGCTACCTTTGGAATCACGATAGTCATTCTGAGTCCCAAAAAATTAATTGTCATTGTAAGACTGAACACAGTAGTAAGAGTCACTCACAATAAGAGTAGTCACACAAGGGTAAGCGTACTACAGTGCAAGCACCAGAGAACGTAGCTCTACCACTTGGGCAGTATAGTCCCCTAATGTCTTGACCTCTCCATTCACCATAGTACCAACCGCTATTGCGCATGCCGTTGAATACGCATGCTTTGAATACTTCGCCGGTTGCGCCGATCCGTCAATGTAGATGATACAATGGAAATCCTCAAGGGGGCGCATGGTCAGAGGAGGCGGATGAATAAATTCATACTGCAAGTATTCCTGAGGTTGCAAAGAGGAATCAAAGACAAATGTGACATCTGTAGACACCATGGATGTGGTCCATTGTATCCAAAGTGGATACAAAGCTTTGGAATTTGGTACACTGGTGTTCGTCACTGCCTCCAAGGCAGGATACGGTGTAACAACCAACATGCGTTTCCCCTGCGACAGTGCTCGTTCTTTCAGAATCACCATCTGCACTGCAGTCAAAACTTTCTCGACAGTGGAAAATCGCATTTCAGCTGAAGTGTACAAGTGTGACTTGAAAGGAATAGGGACTGTGTCACCCTTATTAACAGTCAGGTACGTGAAACCCACCGCCCTGGGTACAATTCTTATTACCAGGTTGGTGTGGTTATCACGAGTCAGTAAGTATTTAGATTCAAGAAGATCAGACTGCAAAGATCGCAAAATTGCAGAATGTTCAGGCAGGCAGCAAGATTTGGTGAAAGTAGGTTGTACCAAGGCATAAAGAGGCTTGATACGCTGGGCATAATCGGGAATGTAATTAAAAAAAAACAGTAACGATTGTAGTTTCTTCAGAGTTGTTGGAGCGCGCAGCAGTGCGCATTTCTCCAGGAAGTGAGGCGCTAAACCTCGACCTTCATTGTTGTGCTCATAGCCCAGGAGCAACACTGTGTACTCTGCAAAGTGTGATTTTGTAAAGTTACATTTGTAACCGAAGTCCGCAAACATACAAATGATGCGGTCAACATGACACAAATGCGGCCATAATTCGTCGTCAGTGAGATAAATGTCATCAGAGAGACAATGCGGGGGGCAAAGACGCCGGGACTATACTTATAGCCCATAGTTAATCTTCGGAACTGTTTTTGTTTACCGCCACAGGTAAAAGCTGTCCATTGACTACTTATAGGGCACAGATTATGGCTAAAAAAGCCATTGGATATGTCAAGTGTGGTCTTAAAACGTTTACGCATGAGACTATCCACAAGGGCAAAACTGTGAGTATTTTGTACCATGCAGGTCCGACAATGAGAGTTCAAATGCCGGTAATCCAATACCAAACGGTACGAGCCATCAGGCTTGGTCACAGTAAAAAAAGGATTATTCATCGGAGACATACATGTTTCAATCACACCTTGATATTCCAATTGGTCAAGGATTTCCGCCACGGAAGCTTTTGCTTCACGTCGCATGGGATATTGGGGTTGAGGCTGTGGCATAGACCGCAATGGTATCTCATGTCTGGGGGAAAATTTGTCCCATCCACACTGAGGGCCAGATGTAGGTCGCCCAATACCGGTCGGTAACGGCCGAAATTACCGAATTTCGGCCGTTACCGACCGGTATTGGTCTTTTTAGATGTAGGTGGCATTTTTGTAGGATTCGGTATTTTACCGAATCGGTAATTTAAGGATTCGGTGAAATACCGAATTCTTAACACACCGAAACTGTAAATTACCGAATCCAGGATGTAGGGAGCACTCAAGTTAGTGCATTCCTCAGTTAAGGATTCGTTATTTACCACCAACTACAAGTTGGTGGTAAATAATGAAAACCTTTGAAAAAGCATTTTTTTTGCTTTTCCAACAGTGCCATGTTGCAGACATACATGCCCTTAGGGCATGTATGTCTGCAACATGCGCACCCATACACAATTGAGGGGTGCAACAGGGTGTCTAAGTGACACCCTGCCACCCTTCAATGTTTTCCCCCTTTTACCAAATCGGTATTTACCGATTCCGTAATTGACATTCATTCCTAAGGAGCTCCAGGCCCATAGGAATTAATGGCAATTAAATACCGAATTTTACAGATTCCGTAAAATTTACCGAAAAATTACCTACATACTATTTACCTATTCTTAAATACCGAATCGGTATGATTCGGTATTTAAGAATAGATAAATAGTATTTACCTACATCTGGCCCTAAGTATGGTACAACGCTGGTGCAAGCACCTTAGCCCACTCTTCTGCAAAATTCAGAGCCTGCTCTTTCGGGACAGTGTGTGTGAAACTAGGGAGGATTACCTCCTCCCATCTCGGAGCGGCTAGAACGAAGGGTGTGGGCCGATCAGCCTCCGCTAACAAAATGTCAGAGGTAGTAGTCAGATTTCCCAAAATACCCCTTTTATAGTACGTTGTATGTCACATTCAATTAAAAGGACTATTTCATAAAGTCTTTCAGGGGGAGCCGCTCTAGTGTCAGCTGTCTACACAGCAAAGAACGTGTCAGTTGCTGTCACCTTCAGAAACAGACGCAATGCTTCCCGCACTACTGTAATTCCCGCCACGCTGTCTAACAGCGTCAGCGCCCATGTCAGGTTCCGAAGCTGTGTTCTCACTATCTATGGCATACCTCGCTGTGAAAGCGGCAACTTTCTTCTTCTAAAACTGGGGTCTTTGACGGGGAGAGTCATCTTGCATGCCTTTACCCTCTGTCTTGCAGGGCTGCTCACGGCTTTGCTGGGCAACCCGACCTCTGCCGCTGTCACCTCTACCGGTTGATGAGACCGATGTATCCTGCAAAGAGCGAGGAGAATGTTGATCAGGAACCTGAAAACGATCACGTGACTTTATATTAGCGCGGTCGCGCAAGTCATACATGCACTCAGTAGACACAGGTATTGGCGAAGCTGGACGTGACCCCTGTTTCTGTTGCTTTTTTCCCTGCTTTTTATTCTTATTCCAATTCTGCTTTCGAAAATTGGGGCGTTCATCTTTATCAGAATCCGCCACCTTTGTTTGCTTTTGTGCTGCTGACTTAGCAAAAGGCTTAACACCCAAACTATTGCGGCCAATGGTCTTATAAGACCGCAATGATTTTTGGTAACTGCCGGGGCTTATCGGCATCGGGGACATCGCGCAAAGCATTAGACACTTGAAAGTTTACCGCATCCCCCTTGACATTAGCAAGGACCTGATCGGAAACTACGTCAAACACTCCGACTAGTCTCATTCCCAACTCAACAGCCGCCTCTGGACCGTGGTTATCTTGGACACGCTTAATCACGGAGGGTAGGACAGCCATGGACGGCGAGCCGAAGCACTTAGCATAGACTGCCCCAAATATTTTACCCCAGGTATCACAATCAGTTACTTCCAGCACGTCTTTCTGCAAACTAATGGTTACAATCCTGTGTTTCTCCACAGGAGTCGTATTAGGAAATACTGCCTCCACTCAGTCAAATTTTTCGGCAAGCCAAAAAGGCATGTCATCCTTATCTGTGGGGCGCTTGCCCATAACCGCATTAACCATGACAGGACTAAGTTTCAACCTGCCCGGTCCAACTGGATGCGCTGCAACACCAGGTGCCCCCGCCTGGACGTTGCAGGATACGTATTGCACTAAAGCCCTAATAACCCCTACAGCAGAGGAATAAAGGACGCGCAATTCCCCAACGGGAACTGGAAAGTAACGCCGGTGCGGAGTAAACCCGGCCAAAACAGGCCAAGTGGTCCCAGGGATGGACAAAGGACCTAACCGAACCGCCGTTACGGAATGGGGAAGGGCACCATTAAACCAAACTTGGTGCTGCCAAGCAGTAATAGGAATATCCAGTGTCCTAAACGGAGTATACTCTAAAGGCACGGCAGTGGGAGTGTAGACATGAAAGGTAGTGCTATCTGCATTCACCGCAGGGAATCTAACCCATGAGTAGAAAAGCTCAAAAGGGTAAGCAGGTTCAGCACTCACCACAAAAAGGACCGCCATGCCCTCAAAGGGGACGGCATACGTGTGCAAATGATTGCGGACGACCATCCTACTATGCTGTGGGATCTCAAAGTCAGCCATAAGGACACAGTAGAGAAATGTACAATGCAAAAGAATTGTAGCACAAATGGGTAGTAATTCAAAGTACAAGCCTTTTTAAATTATCAAGCTTGAAATAACCTATGTAACTATAGGTAGGTTAATCCGTCACCACTGCCAACCGGAAACAATAGTAAGGGTGTTGTGGACTGTTATAAGCACTACTTGAGAGTCTCAAATATAAGACCACATCGTTAGGTGCGCCATGTTGCAGGGATTCTGCTCCTACACAGAACTGAGCACAGAGACCCAGGACCTCAGTGAATTGTGGTGGATCAAAAAACTCACCTCAGTACCTAGAACCCCCTAACCGACTAGCATCAGTGTCTCATTAGCTCTTCGGCCTATAGCAAAGGTACCAATGATTAGACAACCCAGAACATGCGACTTAGGATACACTCAGGAATGCTGGGAATCAAGAACACTCTTTCGTTATATTCTCATACCAGTCCACAATATGGGTAAAAAAGAGACACAATAAAGTTTAAAATGTTTATTTTAACGGCGTGCTCTAAGATGCAGTATTATTGCTAACATAAGCAGGCACATGATTAAAAATAATACGATCAGCATTGTTACAATTCCATAAAACACAAAAGGAGAACTCATATTATAATGATAGTGGAAACAGGTCCTATAGTGCCTTATATGCCACCCTCCCTAGCTAGGAGCTATGTTTTATATAACATTAGGAGGTCTCTTAGGCTTGAATGGGGAACCCCATATCTCCAAGATCAGTAGAGATGAATCACATCAGGATCAGCAAAAGCTCTCTCTCTCTCTGGAAACGGATTTTCTCCAAGTGACTAAATCATGCATGCAGAGTGATATTAAAGACTCCAGAATTTCAGCTAGCTGCAGCTGCGTACATGTTATGTCTAAAGCATCAGCTCGAACAACACCTAACATTGTTATGATAACCTTGGAGGATTCAGCACTCACTGTGCAGACTAAGGTTGATATGTAAGTCTAGGGATATTTGAAAACAAGTCATTCTCATGTGAAGAATTTCCCGCTGCCTAACTTACAACAACAGTTACATGTAGTGTTGTGTGCAAAAGCAGCAAAAAGATAAAATGACTTTTAAACTTCTACTAAGCCTATGCTAACATAGCAATGAGCACAAGCAGGGCCCTGACTTCACTACAGGAGTAAACCATTTAAGTAAAGAGCATCATACTCATTGTAGGATCGTAGAGTAGAATCTTTTTGAAATTTTCGTGAAGTTAAAGCAAGCTCGAGAGATACTCCCAGATTATAGAGACCTAGCCTTTCAGTGGCCAAATCTTAAATATGAGATGAATGAGGACCTTGAAAGGAAGACGAGGGCCTGGGATAAATGGTACCTGACTGAAGACACCTGGGCAGAGTAAACCAAGACTTCCTCAGACAAGGTAAGCCTACCAAGACAACCTGAGCCTTTTCCTGACAGAAACACAGATCAACTTTATATAGAAGAGAAAGATGAGAAATGTGAACAAGAGATCATGAGGCCAAGGGCAAGAAACAGAGGGAGCTGGAGGTGAAAGAGGATGAAAAATGGTCCATCAGGGGGATTCCATATTTCAGACAAATTTCAAGAAACAACTTCACCCAAATGAAATAGTCGATTGAGGGGGAAATCCTGCCTAGGGAGTCTGCTGTCACATTGACTATCCCTGAGATGTCTCTTGCCGTCAGAGCTAGAAGTTGAGGTTCTGCCCATGTAACAATTCTGTGGGCTGCTACTTCAGTGAGTGAGATGAAACACACCTCTGCTGGTTCACATAGTACTTGAAAACCATATTGTCTGTTCTAACTAGAACTGAATGACCCTTCAGAAATCAAGCAAAGTAAAGAAGAGCTCTAAGGATAGTAGTACACTCCCTCCAGTTTGAGGACTGAGAAGCCTCTGCCAAAAGACTCAGCCCTTGGCAAGATGCATGACCAAGGTTGCTCTCGATCACTTTAAGCTGGCATCAATCATTATAAGTGGAGGTGTCAGAGGAGAAAGATCTCTCCGCATGGAGAGATTGCTACATAGAGGTCACAGCTGGAGGGAATGGTGAATAGAGTTGGTGAAAGTAATCTGAGACTTCAGAATCATTGTTACTTGTTTCCATAAGAAGGAATATGTGCATTCCCAGGGGTTTCATGTGGAACGTTGCCCAAGGTACCACAGAGAAGAGGTGGCCGTGTCCCTTGGCACCATAAGCCATCTGCGGCCTGAAGCTGAAAATGTATTCACAAGACTGGAGATGTGAAACTCAAGATTGAGAACCTGAAGAGGAGAAAGGGAAACCTAGCCCATTGATATATCGAACAAGCATTCTTTGCTTTTAAAGCATTGGCATGGGTGAAGATTTGGCATATCCCAGGTTATTCCATATCTGTGATCATGCAGGAGGAAACAAACTCAAAGAATATCCTGAGATGCTCGCTGAAGTAATGGAGCCTAGACACGACCATTGTCAAGATACAGGTACATCTACTATTGATGAAGGATCATCACCAAGAAAGCAAGTACCTTGGTTCACACATGAGGAGCAGATTTCAACTCAAAAGAGTGAACTGGGAATTGAAAGTGTCTGCTTGGCATGGCAAAGTGCAGGAAGTGTTAGCGTTCTTTCAGAATGAGAACATGTAAATATGCAACCTATAAGTCTATTAACGTTTTAAATATGCATCCTGTAAGTCTATTCATGTTTTAAAGTGCCCTGGAGAGTCTGCTAGAATGATCTCTTAAAGTGTATTGATGTGGCATAAATTAGTTTCGAAAAATACATTTATGTCTTTTAGGTCATTGATGGGATGGAAATTCATTTGGAAACAAAAAAGAAGACTGAATCAATGGCTAGGTTTAGAGCCAAAAGCGGTACAAAAGGGGGTGGTGATGGACGGAGCATCCGAACCAATCAAACACTCACACCCAGTCAAAAGATCTGGGTTGAATCCATCACCGTTCTTTAGCCCACTCTGCCACCCCAGTTCAGACATGGCTATATGCAAATCAGTCTGACCCTGTGCCTCATGGGAACAGTCCAGGTTTAGATCCAAGTCTTGGATAAAATATATGGGTCTTTCTGTAAGAGATCCAGAACTTCCTGAAAGAGCAAAGTCTGTTTCAGAGGATTCTGTAGCCAAGGAGAGGATGTAGTCGAGGAGGAAGCTCAAGAACAAATTTGATGGAATGTCCCCTTGCTATGATGTCCGGTACCCAATGGATGGCAACATCATGGATTCAAGAGATGAGGAATAATTTAAATTCAACACTTACATGGGGATGGAGCCTGCTGCATAGGCAAGTTCATTGAGATTCCAGAGGAAGGAAAGCTATGCCACTTAGGCCCTCATTACAAGTTGCCTGGAACAGTATGGGGGCGTTACCCCTCTGGCCAGCTACTAGTTATACGTTTCTTCTAGACGCATAGTAATTGGGTCTTCAAACTCCAGGTCCAATAAATATTGGCCCGGAGAGACTGGAGGTGGAGCTATCACAACAACTACAGTGATTACATGCAGCTACTGTGCCCAGCCACCCCTGCCTTCTTAATCAGCATGACTAGACTCCCAGCTTAAAAAAATAACACCTTCCATCCCACTCTTGCTCCCACCCATGGACAAAAGAAAAAGGCTCCGGTGTATTTACCACTGGCTTCATGCAGGTGGTAAATGTTCACAGCTTTGGGCATGTAATTACCTCCAGAAGTGAAAAAACATGTAGAATTGAGCCCAGTGCTAATGGATTCAGGTTATTCGCCCTTCTGCGGAAAACAAATTGTAATCCCCTTAACTCAGAGGGAGATACCGGTCAGAATGATTAATTCCAGTCCCAAACTCTCCCCGTAGAGTTAACAGGAAACTCAGAATGAGAGTCTCAGGGCCAGATGTACGACCCTTTCATTTAGCGCCTCGCAATTTGCGACTCATTGCGAGTCGCAAATTGCGAGGCGCTAAATGAAAAGTACACCAGTGTTATTAATATTAATATTAATGAGCCTCTAGCAATTTGCGAGCCCATTGGCAATGCCAGCCCTCCCAGGGATGGTGGCCTGCTGGGGTCGCAATTAGGAAGGAACGCCCCTTCCTAATTGCTAGAGTCGCAAATGCTAATTTGCGAGTCAGTGACTCGCAAAATAGCATTTGTACATGCTGTTACCCTTTTATGCGGCCGCAAACGGGAGGATCTCCAGTTTGCAGCCACAAAAAAGGGTCATACATCTAGCCCTCATTGTCCTAAGATTGTTACCTCCACAGCTATAAAAGTACCCATGAGATACAGCACATAAAAGAGAAGATACTTCCTAGAAGGTCTTCCTAGAAGGGCATCCTCAAGAAGTTTGAAGATGATGTGAATAAAGGAAAAATAAATATCATCTTCCCAGTAGCCTGCTTTATTTACTCCACAACAAGAGGACCAAAAAGACGATGTCTAAAGAAAACATTTCAAAAGCATGAGCCCTGAATCTCCTTTCCAAGCTAACAAAACTCCATGGGCTGCAACCACTGAAAATTCTCCAAAGGAGATGGCTTTAAGAAAATTAAATAGACAGAAGAACAGGAGTACATCTGTGAACCCAGTCAAGACCTGGGTAGAGTATGCATACAAAAGACAATGTCTCAACCGGTAATCATTCAAAAGGCAATTAAACAAGAGGGTTAATCAAGAAGAGAGATGGAAAAAAGGGAGACCCAAAGAATTTGTAGAAAGACAAACGGTTCTTATTTGCAAGTAGTTATAACAGCACTATAGTACATTGTATGTATAAGTAACCATAAGTAGGTTGTGCACTAAACGTGCTTATGACAGTGAACGGCGCAGTGACACAATACAGTGAAAAAATAGCTTGAACAGCGCAAAAATACAACAAAATTGGTGGTCAATAACGAAAATGAAGGTATATACAAGGTAAATATTCCACTTTAAATTATTTCAATTGACCACATCGATGCCAGAGATAATGCTGGGTGGTCGATGGCTTTTCGACCTGTCTTAGTTTAGGTCATCATCAGGAACAGGTTACTTGAATTTGTTACAGTGCTGAATAGTAGGAGAATGGTCCCAAGTAGGAGGGCGAGGGCGGGACGGCTGTCCAGATGATATCTGCAGAAGTATCAAAATGGAGGGACAACGTAGGACTGAATGCGGTCCCCTTGGGGTGCAAAAAGAATTGCAGGCATGCGTGGCAAAATGATGTTAAGCGCTTGGTCCCAAAGGGTTGGAGAGCATCGGCCAATTTGTGGTAGACAAGGTAGTCAAGGAAGTACTGATCTTCATGTGGAAATTCGATGTAGAGTGAAGCGGGCTGAAGCATTGCGTCAACAAACCGTTGTGAGCAATTGCTATCTACCGGAGGGAAGCCAGATTCAGGGAAATGCAAGGCTAAGCCGCGGGGAGTGATCGCGGTCAGAGCGGGAGGCTGTAAATGAATAGTGGCAGAAGGGCGAAATGAAGCATCCCGTCAAAGGTCGCGGGATGCTTCATTTCGCCCGTCTGCTTCTAATCCATCTAAAAACTATTGAGATGGCTGACAGACAGGAGCTCCTATATGAGCTCCCGGGCCAGGGATCAAAATTATAGTGTAAATCCCTGTGATGCCACGTCCAAGAGAAAAGCTTTTGAACGCTAAGATCAGGATAATGGAACAGGAATTTTGGCAAAGACATATGAGGCAGAGAACACTTCATCGACGGTGAAACACGAGTTACAAGCCACTGAGTGCTCCGAGGGTGAAGCCCTTTGGGGAGGGTAAGGGTGAAAATTCGGGACACAAGCCACAGAGTTTCCCAGAAATTCCCAGTACTATTATAGAAACCCGCGGTGACCTAAGTACCCAGGCACCTTTTTTTTCCTGCCAATTCAAAGCGCTACTTACAGAAGGTCTCCGTGCTGGAGAATGCTTCCAGTGATCCGCAGGAGAGTGCTGAGGATATGATGACACTTCCCTGCGGTTCTTGAGGGTAGAGAACGATGAGACGAAGGAGCATGCTGTACATACAAATCAAAGTGCTACTCAAGGGAGACTACGCACTGGAGACAGCTCCTGGTGAGCAGAGGGAGAGTGTGGAGGCTCTGAGGACTCCCCCTGCGATCCTTGAGGGTGGAGCATGAAGAGATGATGGAGCGTCCTGCACAATGGACAGTGTGTGCTGCGCGGCTGTCCTGAATAATGCAGGTTATGGCTCCGGGACATTCTTCACACTGAGAACCTGAGTACAGTGCATATGGGCATTTGTGGTGGCCATCATTAAGCAAATCAAAGGAGAGAATGACACTGGATAGTGGCGGGCTCCCTGATCCAAGCTGAGAAGGCAAATTAGACCCTCTCCCACACAGGATGTCAAACATCAGCTATGTCCTCAAACTCATCATATTTCCCTCCCCCTCACTTAAAGCAACAACTACCATTTCAATTTATAAAAATGGCAACATATTTATCCAAGCAGCGGACAATTGCCTACAAGCATTTGACTTACTTTTTAGTGACCTGAAAAGCAAGTAGAAGCCACAGCAAAACCTCCTGTTACCCGTCTCATACTCTGACTCTTAATCATCACCTTAAACCTAATAACACTGCCCAGAGACCTACACTGAAAGGTAATTGTAGCCCTGCAATCTATACAGCTTCACAGAGACTCCTATTAGACCCTTCTACAATCCGGCCCCTCTACCCGAAGAGAAACTACTCAACAACAGGAAGTAGGCAAATTCAGTGCCCAAGAAACATCCCCCAGACAAGGAGCAGTTGCTAGAAACAAAAACACAGACAGGTCACACATTTTCACAAACATTCACAAAGAATGATAATGTAATTCGACAGTGCCCAGCACACAACCTCCCTGTATAACAAATCAATGATAACTTGCAACTACTCAGGGAAGATAATGAATGGGTCAAGATGAAAGTCATCACACTTCTACTCATACTAGAGAAGATGTACACACCCACCACCAAGTGCACTGACTTCCTATCTAGCAGAAAACGTATCTTCAACATCGCACTTACGACCCCCTGAGAAACAACAAGCTACACCGGCCGAGAAGAGCAAACAATCAACTCTCAGAAGAAGAAATAAACTATCTGCTGATATACTATCAGGACTCACAGAAAACCTCCCTTGAAACAACAGCCAACATCTCGATTGTCAAGATATCCAACTACAAACACTGGAGACACAACCCTCTACAAGGCAATCTTATTTATCTGATCTCGATCGCAACAAACACAATGCTCACTACAGTAACTCACAAAACAGTGACAAACCTGAAATGCATGGTGCACAATTGCAAATCAGCTGCAAGACACACATCTGATATAGCAGATGTGAGAATTATAATGTAATTTGTCATTGCTCAACCCACAACCTTCCCTTATACCAAATCATTGATATCTTGCAACTACTCAGGTAAGACATTGAATGGGTCAAGATGAAAGTCATCACACTAGAGAAGATAAACCCCCCCCCAAGTGCACTGACTGCCTGTCTAGCAAAACACATATCTACAACAGGAGACTCATTACCCCTGAGACAACAAGCTTCGCCAGCAGAGAAAATGCACAATCACCTCTCAGAAGAAGAGATAAACAATATGCTAATGTACTATCATGGCACAAAGAAAATCTCCCTTTACTCAGCATCCAACATCCCAATCGTTAAGATATCAAACTACAAAAACTGGGGACACAACCCTCTACAAGTCAATCACAACAACCTGACCTGGATCGCAACTAACACAATGCTCAACACAGTAACTCGCAAAACAACGACAAACCTGAAATGCATGCTATACGATTGCAGATCTTGCAAAAAACACAACTGGTCATCGAGGGATAAATTATACCTTATTACTTTATCTACAATAGTCTATTACTTACTATTTCACATAGTAAATTTCTTTAAACTACTGATCTGCTCAATTGTATAAAACTACCCAAGATAGCTGTAGATCAGTTCTTTATTTTCATCTTTCAGTGTGATACCAATATCATCAAATGCCAAATTATACAATATGTGAAAAGAAATGTTTTGAAATTCACTCTTATTCCTTGTGTGCTTTTTTTGGTCAAACAAGCAAGTGGCCTGTGTCTTTTTTTACATATATACTAAGTGTCTTTTTTGGTAGTCCACTAATGTATATAATCAACACACTAGTGACACATTTATAAATTTATATATGTGGTTAACTCCGACTGCTGTTCCTTGTCCAAGATTTTCATTCCATTTCCTGTGGACTCCTATTATGAAAAAGTTGACGCATTTCAGCCCAATTACTTCAGGCCTCCTCAGGACTGTACAAGGTGAGTGAAATCTTCTATCTCTGTTGGATGCCAGTCCAGTGGGTCAGACCGATCACCTGAGCTTCTCAATGTGGCAATTCAATACCTAATTGGGAAATTAAAGCGTTCCCTAATGACGCGACCCCAAACAAAAGAGAGACTGTTTTGGTACCTCCCTCAGCATTCACAGGCACAATCACTCCTCTGTGCACAAATTAATCAAATGGTTCATTGCGCTGGGGAACCCTGAAAGAAGCAGCATCTTCCAATGGCGCTTGTGGTGCTTGCTTCGTGGTCTAAAGAGCACCACCCCCGCGGGTGTGTCGGTAGTGGCAGCCAACCTTGCTAGCTTGCTTTCACAAAGATAGTGGAATGGCCACAAAGGGCACAATTGCTGATCAGCTGCAAGACATGCAACTATAGCAGATGTGATCTTAGCACATGATCTGGGCATTCTCTTCCTAACCAAAAGCTGGCTCAAACCAATGGCTGCTCCAATACTGGACCTTCTCATACCCCTGAATTTCACCATCTTACATCTAGACTGCACATTGAAGCCGGGAGGAGGTCTTGCCATAATTTACAGAAACTCCCTAACCCTAAACTCACACTTGCTAGAAAACACATCATCGTTTGAAGTCATGGGAGCTGAAATAAAGCTTGAAAAGAAACTGCCACCGAAAACACTCCTTTTATACCATCAACCGGATAACAACACTGTCTTCCTGGAGCAACTCATGGAAATGATCAGAATCAGTGTCACCTCACTCTCTAATACAATATCATTAGGAGATTTCAACCTGCATTATAACAATGACAAAGACCCCACAGTGGCTGCACTTAATAACATACATCTGGACCTCAACATGATTCAAGCAAGCGAGCCACAACGGTGCTACACTTGACCTCATCATCACTAAACTGGGATCAGTAAACATACTAGACGTTGCCCCTACAGACTGGTCAGACCACCATCAATTGTTTTCCAAATATCTTCTCAAGAAACTAAAATCAAGGGTCAAACGAGAAGGAAAAATACGTGGGTGAGGGATTGCAGTCTTGTAAACATACCTGAACTGGTGGATCTGTGCCAAACTTCCTTGGCACCTCGGATCGACCTAACATCAGTTCAAGAATGGACACATCCCTACAACAGAAGCATGATCAACATAGTTCAGAAGGCTGCTCCATTACATTTAAAAAAGAAAAAGTCATCAGTAGCATGGTTTAACGAAAACATAAACAAGGAAAGAAGACAACTTAGCCATCTGGAACAACTATGGAGGAAAGATCCACACATTTCCCAACTCAAATAGCTGAGTAGGCACAGAATCTCATACAAAAAAAGCTATCTGGAAAGCCAAAACAGCAGCGATCAGATCTCAATTAGACAGTATAAAGAACATGCCCAGACAACTCTTTGACATAATAAAACAACAATCAGGAAAACTAGCAGAACCCACAATTGTAAACAACTCGACGGACCTCTGCAACACCTTCTCAACTTTCAGTAAAGATAAAATTGCTACTATAAACAACTCTATTCTCAACCAAACTAGTGCCCTACCTGGGCAATACACCCAAACTCCCCCAAGTAAAAACACACCCTTCTGGAACAGTTTCAGATCTCTGTCTGAAGGGGAAATTCAGGAAACCATTCAGTCAATTAAACCTATCACACATTTTGACAATACCATTCCCTCCCATCTACTGAAAGAGATCCTCCAATCCGGCACTCCCTTATAGGCAAAAAATGTGAGAACATCTCTCCAACAAGGATGACTCCCAGAATGCCTGAAGATGGGCCAAGTTTCTCCCTTGCTTAAAAAAATGGGCACTGACCAGAAAGTCTTAAACAGTTTCCCACCATTATCGAGTCTGTCTTTCCTGGCTAAATTAGTGGAAAAATGCACCCACATTCACTATGGTAACACATTAAGAATTTTGACCTACTAGACAAATACAAATCAAGTTTCAGGCCTGAACACAACACTGAGGTTGTCATTCTAAGCACCCTAGATGAAATACAAACATCACTAGACTAAAATGAATCCTGTCTCCTGATAATTCTGGATTTATCAGCGGTGTCAGGCGCCTTCATCCACAAATGCTTCAGAGAAATACTTGAATTCAGAATGGGCCTTTCAGGAGCTGTCCTTAACTGGTTTATCTCCTCAGAACCGACAGCAAAGAATCAACATTGGCAACACCCTATCCGATGTAGTTGACATCGACTAGGGCGTTCCGCAAGAATCTACAATTTTACCAACTTTCTTCAATCTATACATGGCCCCACTCATGGAAATCCTTAAACAATCAAAAATGTTGCACCACAAACAAGCTGACAATACTCAGCTCTGCATCAAACTCTCCTCTCAAGAGGATATCCGGAGACTGGATGATACCCTGAGGAAAACACAGAACTAGCTGGTACACAACCATCTAAAACTAAATCAGCTGAAAACTGAATCCATTATTTTCTCCCCACCCATCAGATCCCAACAACCCCAGCTATGGTCTCATAACCTCAAATCGCTAAACAGCACCCCAACCATCTGCAACTCAGTAAAATCTCTATTTATCACACTAGACTCAAATCTAAACATGCAAGCTCACATACAAGCTGCAACCAGAAATGATAACCTACATCTATACCTTCTAAGAAAACTAAAACCTTTCATACCACTAGGAGACCTCAAAACAGCAGTTAAATCATCTCTAGTTCTCTCAAGACTAGACTATGGGAATGCCACACTCATAGGCCTACCTAAAGCCAGCCTAGTCCCAATGAAAGCAGCATTCAATGCTGTAGCAAGACTCTTAATAGGCACACGTCTTTATGTTTGCATTTCCCCATCACTCAGAGCCCTCAACTGGCTCCCAGTTGAAGCTAGGACACAACTGAAGTCACATACATAACACACAATTCTCTACACAATTCTGGTCATAAATACTTGGTGAATAGGATCAAACTATCGGGAGGCAGAAGGGACTCAGGCATTTCAAGAAGAAAGTTCAAGCCTTACTACTAGAAAAACACGTGGCACAGAGAACTTTGGGAAAATGTCCTTCACCCTACTGTACTTTGTGTCCTATTGCTTTATACCTTGCTCTTCGAATTCTGGGCCTTATTTATGCAGCGCGGCACCGTGAGCCCTTCGGCTGTGCTACGCTGCAGCCCTTTAAAAGCACAGGGATGTGTAATATTTACAACAATATGATCTATCCCTGTGCATTCCCCTGTGCTGGCGCACAATGGGCTGCCATATGCCAGGCAGGCACCCGTGGTGCAAGGGTGGCTGCGTTGCAGGGAGATTATTTCTGTGCAGGAAGGGGTACCTTCCTGCACAAATATAATAACAAAGAAATTTAAAAGAGGTGTGTTCCTCTTCTTATGTGTGCTACACAATGCAGCACCCCTAGAAAAAGGAAATAACGAGGACATTTTTAAAAAAATATTTCCTCGTTGTGCCTTGTTACGCCACACCTGGGATGGCGTAGCATTCTGACGCATTTCCAGTGTTTACGAATTCTCGTAAATCTGGAAATGCGGCAGAAAACATGAGTGTTTGCTGAGAACGCCCATAGCAATACCCATGTCACGCCCCTTTCATGCAAAGTGTTGCATGAAAAGGGGCACTATCTACAAGGAAAAGCAAAGCAGGATGGTGTTACGTGTCCTTGTAAATATGGGGCAGGGGGTTGTGCCAGGGGTGCGTCACAAAAAGTGACGCGCCAGTGGCGCAAGGGGTTTGTAAATAACCCCACGCTACCAGTACACGAGGAGTACTCAACCCTGGTGGGATGTTTTGCCAGATAATTGACTCAGGCTTTCTTTGACCTCTACTAGATTTCTGCATTAATGTGCTAAAAATGCATGATATCTATTATATGGATGGATA
Organism: Lissotriton helveticus; assembly: GCF_964261635.1. Classification (NCBI taxonomy): domain Eukaryota; kingdom Metazoa; phylum Chordata; class Amphibia; order Caudata; family Salamandridae; genus Lissotriton; species Lissotriton helveticus. Next base: position 932,434,775 of record NC_136065.1, read on the forward strand.
CCTACACACCGCCAGGCCTGAAGAACTTGAGGTGTTACTGACCAATCGACGAAACACGTGTTGGCTGATTAGCATCAAGCTGATTATATTACCTGCCTATTTTCATTTGGAAAATTGTAATGGATTATTTCTCCTTTGGAATACGAACTTGCAATGATACTCACTACAAGCCTAATGTGAAGACTTGGACTATATCTGTTGGGCCTGAACTGAAAACTTGGATTAAAGTGGACTATTACTTTGAGAATATTGTATTTATGATTATTTTCGCAAACACCTGAGTGCTCGGATTTGTTTGTTGATAAGGCATGTAAATAAGCCCCTCTATGTACAGCTTATCATAAGGAACAAGTATTCTTTAGAGGGGGCTAAAGGACTGCTGCTAGCGCTGGAAAGGATGTTGGGCCTCAAAGTGAATTGGAGAAAGTCTAGCTTGTTCCCTACTAAGCAGGGACAGAGGAAACCCCTAGACGATAGAGGGGATCGAATGGGAAGGGAGATGCATTTGGTACCTAGGGGTACAAATTTACCACGATAGGGTGGATCTATAGGAGAGAAATGTGGAAAATATTTTACAGGGAACAAAAGCCAATTTCGAATTTTGGGGCACCCTTCCCTTGTCTGTGGCAGGCAGGGCATCTTTTTTAAAGATGGTGACACTCCAGAGACTTCTTTATGTTTTCGGAGTCCTGTCAATATGGATCCCAGCGGACAGGTTTAAACAACTCTGGACTATGATGATGGAATCCTTGTGGGGAGCTGGCAGGCGAAGAGTAGCGCTGATGGCCTTGATGAGGCCTAAGGCGGAAGGGGGATTGATAGTACCAGATTGCTAATGCTATTACATTGCAGCCCAACCGCAATGGGTGGCCAGCCAGCATCGGGGAACAGAGCAGCAGGGGGATGGTTGCCCTACTTCAGAACTTCTATCCAGGATAGTGTTGAGATTACCTGTGCAAGAGAGAAAACTGTCTGCGGAAGCGCATGTGATCCGCAAATGCTGGACCAGAAGGTTGCAGAGAGCTAAAGTGGGATGCCCTTATGCGCCAGAGATACCGTTGATGTATTGTATGATGCTACCCCACAAGGCGGATTGGAGGAGACTGGGAGCATGGGAAGAAGCTTGGGTACTCACTATAGGGCAATTATATCAAGACGGCATGTTATTACCATTTGATGACTTGAGCAAGCAAAACTGGATACCAGGGAGAGATTTCCTACTGCTTGCGGCTATAACTGCTCAAATATGTCAGCACTGGGGGGCTGGTCTAACTGAACCTGGATTAGATGAATGCTGCCAAAATGTGGTAACAGCTGCGGCGACTTTTAAGCCGGTCACCTGTCTGTATGGGGGGCTGAGTCGTGCAACTCACCTCCCACTCACTGAACTACAACAGAAATGGGAAGAGGACTTAGGGGAACCTATGGGGGATAAGGCATGGGGGGAGGTAACTAAAAGAGTCAGTAAGGTCACTAGAAATGCCCAATTCGAATTGGTCAATTTTTAGGTCTTCCATAGAGCGTACCGTATTTATTTATTTATTTATTTATTTATTTATTTATTCAAGAGTTTTATATATCGCTGGCTAGACCCAGAGGTATCAGAGCGCTTTACATGAGGTTCCACGAAAATGACACTACAAAATTACATCAGTTCCAATTTACATCAGTTGCTAGAAACACAAATGCAAGAGCATAGAAGATGAGATGATTGAAGTGTAGAGGGGAAGGGGGTAAGGGTAAATGATAGGAGGGAGATACGGCCCAGAGACGAAAGGAAAGTCTGTCCAAAGTCCGGCTGGGTAGGTGACGGTCGAGGGGAAGTCCCAAAACTCATCTCCTCTATAGCTATTAGGTAGCTCCACCGGGCATTGGCCAAATAGCTCGGTATCAATGGGAGAAACAATTAAAGAAACATGGATGGCAAAATAAATGGAGCGTGGTGGGGAGGGGGCATGTAAGGAGAGAAAGGGGGGATAGGGGAAGAGACAACAGGGAGAGACGAAATGAAGTCTGTCTACCGGCCGACTGGGTAGGTGACGACCAAGGAGAGAGTCCACGGCCCATCTCCCCTATAGCTAAACCAAGTAGCTCCATCGGGCATTTGACAAAATAGTTCAGTCTCAGTACATTGAGAGAGGAGAGAAGGAGAGACAAAAATAGAGGGAGGATGTGGGAAGAGACGACAGGAGAGACGAAAGGAAGTCTGGCTGAGGACCGACTGGGTAGGTGACTTCCAAGGAGGGAATCCCCGAACTGTCTCCCCTATAGCTAAACCAGGTAGCTCCATCAGGCATCAGACAAAATAGCTAGTTCTCCAGTATTAGGGGTGTCTTTCATAGATTCACATGCTTGAATATTCCCCGTCGTCGAAGTGGGAGTCCCACGGTACATAAAGATAGCAATAATGCTAATATATATATATGTAATAACATAATACATAATAAACTAGAGATAATACACACTGAAAAACCTATACAATGGTTCCTCCATAGGAATGCATTATCAGAGAAAAAATCATTTGTAACATATCAGTGTCATTATGTTAGTCCAAACTGCAGCCAATCAGGCTCAAGCACCCTCTAGAACCTTCTCCTCAGAAGCTCAAGCCCTCAGATTTTCTACCGCACGTCGTGTGAAGGGAGTCTCCCTGAGCTCTGCTCAGTTTTCTTCTAACTTCTACTACTTCAGTTGTTTTCTCAAAGATGTCAAGTAAGAAGTCTTTGTTTAGACCTTGCTCTTCCTGTGGGAAACTGCGTTTGTTTGAGAAGGACCCCCACCAAAAGTGTATTTACTGTTTATATCCAGAACACAAAGTGGCTGACTGCAAGTTCTGTAGAACTTTTCCAGCAAAAACTCTCAGAGACAGGGAAGGTCGTCTTCTTCTGTGGTTGAAGCGCCTTCGAGACAAAGAGGAAGTTTTATCAGACGCAGAGAGTTTCCAGTCAGGTTTTTCAACTGTTGCTTCCAAGCGTGGCAGTGTTCAGGAGTTACCTTCTCCTTTTCTGAAGAAGAAAAAGATGGCTTTAACAGTAGCCCAGGTAAAACCTACTGCTCCTGTGACTTCTGTGTCTACGCCCACGAGACCTGGCTCTCAGGCGTCTTTTCCACCCTCTATAAGTGTTGTTACACTTCTGACACCGCGGTCGTCGACGGGCTCGTCGACGACCATTCCAACGACGAAATTGGCTGCGGTGGCTTCGTCGACGATTACAGTGACGACGGCGTCTGCTTCTTCGTCGTCGACGAAAGCACGTCGACGAGAGCTTCAATCTCCACAGTCTTGTCGACGATCCCTATTACCTCGTCGGCGAAGAAGCTGCCGTCGACGAAGAAATCATCGTCGACGCTGAAGGTCCCGACGACGAGTTGCACGTCGACGAAGATCCCGTCGACGACGGCACCGTCGGCGGCTGTGGCAAAACACTCGTCGTCGACGACTACTTTTAAAAAGACACCGTCTCTGACAGCTGTGTCTACATCATCATCGTCGACGATCGCTCCAGGGAAGACATCTAAGTCGATTAACTCGTCGACGCCAACGGCTATGTCGACGGCAGTTTTGCCTTTACATTCTGGAGCACAGCAGGAACACGCAGCATCCGCATCAGGATCGAGGTATTTCGCCACTATGCCCCTAGTGCCTTTGCACACTTCAAATTCTCCTGTCCTTACAGAGCCTTCTATGGACAGTTTCAGGGAGTCTACTCTCCAATTGCCACCTCCTACTCTCCAGCCACCCTCACCAATGATGGCTACTGACCATGAAACGGAATCCATTGCGGACGACGATGTCCTTGGTGATGCCCATAGTCCATCGGACTTGATTATTAAGTGTCAGGACACAAGTTCTGAGGACGGCGAGGAGGAGGACGATAACCAGCAAGAGGAACATTATGTACAGGTTCCTATGGCAACCTTTCCAGTATCTCTATTTTCCAACCTCCAGCATATGCTGGACGATTACAATAGGAGATTTCCTCCAACACCTCAGGGTACGCCGTCCCATGCTACATCTGAGACTACAGAGCCTACTCAGCATCGGCAGCAACCTTCAGAGCAGATGGCTCTTCCAGAAGGGCCCCGTCAACCTATCCCCACTGATTATCGACAAGATGTGGAGGATGAGACAGAGCCAGAAAGGGAGGAAGGAGAAGTTCCCCAGGATACGGACGATGACCAAGACCCGGATATGGCTGAATTCGATGACTATCGAATGCAAACGCCCTCTCCTCAGCCGGGCGACTCCGGTGATTCACCTCCGGTTGACATCACTAGCTTCCATGTATTGATGGATAAGGCGGCAGAGCGCTTCAAATTGCCAAGAGCACAGCGAGAGGAAGACTGCTTTCTCTACGATTTTAAAAACCAGCCTTATAAACAGGTCCACACCATACCTATTATCGATTTTGTGTGGAAGGAGGGAATAAAGATCATGCACGCTCCTAACTCCTTACCTGCTCAGCTCCCTCGGCTAGAGAAGAAATATAGGGCACCGACTGGTTCGCCCGCTTGCTTGCTCTCGCATCCTAAGCCGGATTCAGTGGTGACCCAAGCAGCGCAACGGCGAGCACGTAACCCTGCAACTCCTATCACTGCTCCACCGGATAGAGAGGGTCGACGTTTGGATGCGATTGGGAAGAAGTTTTCAGCCATGGCGTCTACGTCAGTCCGTGCCGCAAATGCATTGGCCATTTTAGGTCGTTTCGACCCACAAATGTGGTCAGACATTTCTGCGCTAGTCTCGTTGATTCCGGAGGCATCCAGAGCGGAAGCGCACCAGATCCTTCAGGATGGCAGGAGGGCCTCAGAAGAGATGATCGACTGTGCTGTGGACGTTGCGGGTACTGGTTTTCGTATCCTTGCCAGTGCTGCGGCTCTCTGACGTCAGGGTTGGCTAAAATCCACGTCGTTTCGGCAGGAGGTCCAGTCGAAGATACTCGACATGCCGTATGACGGTGAGTCTCTCTTCGGCTCTCACATCGATGAGGCACTAGAATCGATAAAGAAAGACACTGATACGGCAAAATCGCTTGGATCCTTGCAATTCAAAAAGCAGCCTTTTCGTGGTGCACGTGGACGAGGCACTTCTTCCAGCACTTTTCGTGGAGGACAGTCCCAGTACCACCAGTACAATCAAGGAAACCAGCGTTACTCCAACCAACAGTCAAATCGTCAGCAGCAGTCAAGGCCCTATAGAGGAAAATCTAACTATAGAGGCTCCAACAACAAGCGTCAATGACTTTCAAGTTCCGCAGAGAGTTGGAGGGCGAATCTCGCAGTTTTATTCCCAGTGGTCCATGATAACATCGGATCAATGGGTATTAGACATTGTACACAGGGGTCATGCCTTGGAGTTCACAGAGTTTCCTCCAAATTCTCCACCATCAGGCCCGCCACCTCCCCATCTCGAGGAACTACAACATCAGGTTCGTCTTCTGGTAGAAAAGGGTGCAGTCGAAGTGGTTCCTGTATCTCAGCGAGGGAAAGGTTTCTACTCGCGGTTTTTCCTCATTCTCAAGAAGACGGGAGAGTGGCGGCCCATCCTGGATTTGAGAGCTCTCAATTTCTTTCTAAAACAACAATCTTTCCGCATGCTGACGCTATCGGAAGTCTTGCGACTTCTCTGCAGTGGAGATTTTCTAACAACAATAGACCTGCAAGACGCCTATTTTCATGTGCCAATACTCCATCTGCATCGCCAGTTTTTGAGGTTCAAGGTGGGACACATGCACTATCAGTTCAAGGTGCTACCTTTTGGCCTACGATCAGCACCTCGTGTCTTCACAAAGGTTTTGGCCCCGGTCATGGCTCATCTGCGTCTTCAGGGAGTTCAGATCTTTCCATATCTGGACGATTGTCTTCTGAAATCCCAATCCCCTCAACAGCTGGCTCACGACACATGTCTCTGTCAGCAGACGTTCGAGTCACTGGGGTTAACCATCAATATGGAGAAGTCACATTTTGCACCGCTGCAAAGAAGAAACTTCCTGGGAGCAATTCTGGACACGGGCCTGTCAAAGGCCTTCATCTCCCTCGAACGTCATCAAAAGATAGTCCGTCTGGTCTCTCTTATCCGGTCAAAGCAGTCAGTTTCTGTGCGGACGTTAAAGTCGTTTCTGGAGATGGCATCGTCCGGTATCGGACTGATCCCAAATTGCAGGTTACGCACTCGTCCTATACAGGAAGAATTAGACCTGCAATGGCGCCAGGTGTCGGGGTCTTTCAACGACCTGGTGAGAGTAACGTCCCGCATGAAGAACAGTTTGCTTTGGTGGGAACAACCATCCAATCTGGACGAAGGAACTTCGTTTCTGGCCCAGTCTCCGGATCTGACGTTGACCACAGATGCGTCCATGGAGGGTGGGGCGTTCATCTCCTGGACCTTTCAATCAAGGGCAAATGGACGGCAACACAACGAACCTGGCATATCAACAGGCTGGAATTGATGGCGATCTTCCTAGCGCTCAGATCATTTTTGCCCGTAGTGCAGGGGGAGTCGGTGCTGGTTCAGACAGACAACACCACCAGCATGCACTACATGAACAAACAGGGCGGCACAAGATCTCAGCCACTGTCTCGACTGGCTCAAAGGATTTGGGATTGGGCTCTTCGTCATCAAATTTCTTTAACGGCGGTCCATCTGCCGGGGGTATCCAACATCCTTGCGGATTCTCTGAGCAGGTCCACGTCATCCACTCACGAGTGGGAGATACATCAGCCGACTCTGGACCTGGTGTTCCGCCGTTGGGGTCATCCCATGATAGACCTTTTTGCAACCCCAGTAAATCGGAAGTGCCGAACCTTCGCAAGCTGGCATCCCCACCCAGAGTCCAGCGGAAATGCCCTGCTCATGGATTGGAGCGGCCTGTTTGCGTATGCATTTCCACCCATCCCGTTGGTGCCGAGGACATTGTGGAAGATGCGCAGGCAGCCCTGCCACTTAATACTGATCGCCCCTCGTTGGCCCAGACAGGCATGGTTTTCAGAACTGCTTCTGTTATCCCAGTGCAAACCCATTCATCTGCATCTGCGTCCAGACCTCCTAACGATGGACAAAGGTCAAATTTGTCATCCAGACCCAGCCACACTTCAATTATCGGCATGGAACCTGAATACGTCGAATTTGCAAATCTAGATATGCCCCAAGCATGCAGAGACATTCTAGCGTCTGCTAGAGCTCCATCAACAATCAAAACGTACAAGCTAAAATGGAAGCGTTTTTGTCATTGGTGCGCTGCATCCAATGTCCATCCAATCACTTCCACTCCGGAGCAGCTTTTGCCTTTCTTTCTGAGCCTTGCTCAGTCTGGTCTCTCTCATGCCACCTTGAGAGTTTTTCTAGCAGCTATCTCGCGCTTTCGACACGATGGTTCAACGTCTCTCTGTTCATCCAGAATAATCCGACAGTTCTTTAAAGGTCTCTTCAGGAAGTTCCTCCTGTTAGGCGCCCTCCTCCTGCATGGCACCTCAACGTGGTATTGTCACAGCTTATGAAGCCTCCTTTTGAGCCGATTCACAGAACAGACATCAAGTATCTTACCTGGAAGGTTGCTTTACTTCTGGCCTTGACTTCTTCTCGGCGTGTTAGTGATCTGCACGCTTTCACGATTAAGCCTCCTTACTTGCAATTTAAGCCCGATGGAGTGTCACTTCGTACCAATCCTTCTTTTTTGCCGAAAGTACCTACAGATTTCCATTTGAACGAACCTGTCTTCTTAAAGACTTTTTTCCCGGATCCAAAATCTCCGGCTGAACAACGTTTACATTCTTTAGACATCAAACGTTGCCTAAAATTTTACATTTCAAGGACTACCCCTTTCCGTAAATCCGATCAGCTGTTTGTAGCATATGGACGGATGCGGAAGGGGCATTCAGTGACAAAACAAACAGTTGCAAGATGGCTCTCAGCAGCCATATCCTTTTGTCACCAGCAGGCTGGCAAGCCTTTGCAGTGTTCAGTGAAGGCACATTCGACGAGAGCGATGGCGTCATCCACCGCTTTGTTTGCTGGGGTGCCTCTTCACCAGATTTGCCGGGCAGCGACATGGTCCAGCAGCCACACCTTTACCAGGCATTACTGTTTGGAGGCCATCAATGAGGCGGATACCGCAGTGGGGCAAGCAGTGCTTCATCATCTTTTTAAATAAGGTGAGCGTCTATTCCCTCCTCCATTTCTCTCTGTGATTGCTATATGCTTTTAAGCTGTATGTTATTGTCTTCAATTTTGGAGAATATGTTTAGCAATCCCAGCTCTAAGGAGGTTACTGCTATCTATTCTATTCAAGCATGTGAATCTATGAAAGACACCCCTAATACTGGAGAAGAACAATTGTTACTTACCTGTAAACAGGTGGTTCTCCAGTATTGGTGTCTTTCATAGATTCACATGCGACCCACCCATCCTCCCCTCAGAGGCTCTCTTCTCCTCATGCGCTATCATTACTAGTGCTACGAAAATCTGAGGGCTTGAGCTTCTGAGGAGAAGGTTCTAGAGGGTGCTTGAGCCTGATTGGCTGCAGTTTGGACTAACATAATGACACTGATATGTTACAAATGATTTTTTCTCTGATAATGCATTCCTATGGAGGAACCATTGTATAGGTTTTTCAGTGTGTATTATCTCTAGTTTATTATGTCTTATGTTATTACATATATATATATTAGCATTATTGCTATCTTTATGTACCGTGGGACTCCCACTTCGACGACGGGGAATATTCAAGCATGTGAATCTATGAAATACACCAATACTGGAGAACCACCTGTTTACAGGTAAGTAACAATTGTTCATCTCACATGACGAGGGAAACTAACAGATAGACAGGGTGGGGACTAAGGGCCAGGACAGAGGTCAGCAGCAGGCAAGTGGAGAGGAGTAGAGCGAGGAGGGGTTGGGGGAAGGTAGTTCGGCAAGACGTTCCCATGTATCTGGTGGGCTATAGTTGCCAGCTTAGCCAATGTGCAGGTACTTGGCTGATTCTCCGGTGCAGTCTCAGGTACAGTCAGGTTCTGCATGATTTTTGTTTTCCCTATTTTGCAGGCTGGAGTGGATTTTTGCGTGCGGGATGTTGCCGGGGTCCGGGACGTGTGTGGCAGAGCCTCCGTCAATATAGTGCCCCGGTTTTGTTCACGGCCGTCTAATGAGCGTGCCCGGTTCCTTTTCAGGGCCACTCGGACAGCCATTGTCACGGGATGGAACAGTCGGCGGTGAGCCCTGCCAGGGGGGCCCCAAGTTTGCGATGTGGCTGTTCCGATTGATAGTGCTGGGCTTCTCCCAGAGGGCGCAGCTCCCAGGACAGGCGTCGGGAGACATCCGGTGTGTGCCACTTGTGCCAGAGGGGAGGAAGGTGGTATCTTAAGCGCGATGGCAGTGCGTGTAACCAGTCCGCCACATTAGGGTCAGGCAGTGACTGTCTTTACTGTATCCAACCAGCATGAGTAGCAATGGGGGGGTCTTGCGTGTGATATCAGGTGGTTCGGGGGGCGGCCAACCTCCTACCTACTCCTGTCAGCCGTGATATTCAATTCCTCGGGTTCCGAATCCTTTCGCCATTTGTATTAGTCGTGGTACTCTGTGGGCCCCATTTTGAGACCAGGCAACTCCATTGAAGAATTGCGCTCAAACCCACAGCAGGGCCGAAGTTCTCACAGTTTAATAACGGACTGACGCCTCAAACTCCACCACATAATAATCAGGGACAGAGTCCTCACCTCCAACAGAGACAGTTCCCTTTCGGCAGTGTACCAAAGATCATAACTAGATGTCCTGCCTGGCCGCCATATTAAGGCCAGGCAAGGCATCCGATGATATTATTCAGTGCGGGAGGCGACCTCCTCTCTCCCGATAACAAGCCCCTGGATGACTGACCCGAAGAATTGTTATTTTGCCGGACTCCTTTCCCCTCGTTTGCCGTTCACACCTCCGGGGGGATCCCTCGAAGATGTGCAAGTCCGCGGAGTCTGCTCCGGCAATTGGCAGGGTGCGCTGCACTTCTCCCCGGTGATTTTTCAGCCTCCGTGAGTTGGCAGTCATCCTTTCCAGCCTCGGTGAGCAAATTCGTTTCTTTACTGCTATTGTATCTCCAACGTGTCATCGGGCTGTGGAGAACTCTAGTCCCCGCATTTTGGGATCGGAGCAGCCGCTCTGCAGAATGTAAGCGCCTCCATTTTAGATGCGTCGGGACCCGCCTGTCTCTGCAGCATTCTGGTTGATCCCGGTAAGCCAGCAACGGTTTCAGGAATTCTTTGCATGCTCCTTGTTAACCGCATATTTTCAAGGTGCTTTATTACCTGTCCGGCTGCGTGTGGCCGCAGATGTCAGCTCGGAACTGCTGCGCAGACCAGGAGCCAAGACGAGCTACGTCGCCATCTTGGACCTCTTGGACATCTTGGACGCATTAATAAGTACTTCAACATGGACATGGCAACGTGCCCCAGTTGTGGAGAGGCGGGCGGAGTTCCTACACATGTTCTGGAGTTGCCCAGAAATAGGAGATTACTGGAGGGAAGTGACGGAAACAATAGCGGAACTCACTGAGAAAGAAGTGGCCTTAATGGCATGTTACTGTCTCCTACACAGATTTCCACATACCTCTAAGAACAAAGTAATCAGCAAGCTCCAAAACCTGAGTTTGGTGTTAGCGAAGAGAGACATTACAAGCCACTGGAAAGCAAGGGGAGGACCTAATTCAGGCAGGTGGTGCAGAGAATTTATGAAACAGGCGGGTTGTGAAGGGACGATTCGCTTACAAACTGCTAGGCATACTGGGAGTGAGAAGGCGTTAGAAGCAGCAAGGGCCTGGGAAGCTTTAACAATGCAATTAAAGCTGCTCAATGATGTATTGGAAGAAGAACAGCGGGTATAGTCACGGGTGGATGGTCGCTCAGCGGCTGGACGCACCATGAGCGGAGGTGGGAGACAGAAGGGAAGTATCCCCCAACGGAAGCCTTAAATGGAACATGGAGACCAAGAGATCTAGATAGCTGTCGATAGACGATGACCTGGAGAAGGATGTAGGTGATCCATGATGCAAGACACGCCTGGGGGCAGGAGAGCGGGGTTGGGAGGTGGACAGCTTTGGGGGTGGGAGGAAGGAGGGGTGGAGTATTTACAATGTTATTTCTCGACATGTGCTTAGCAAATACCTAATACAGAAGCTGCCATGAGCAAAATGTAAACAATTGGTGCTAGCATAGCTAAAATGACATGTATAGATGCGCCAAAAGAAAATGACTGGATACTAGCTCAGTAGAGTGTATGATGATGGTACAATGTGATATGTCCTCTAAATGCCTAATAAATATTGTTTACAAAAAACCAAAATAAGTAAAAAGTATTCTTACTGTACTGCAACCCTCATTAGCTCTCTGTACAGCACTATGATACCGTGATGGTCATGTTTGCGCTTTATAAAACACTATAAATAAATAAATAATTAAAATCTTGTAGAGCAGAAATGAAGGCTTGGCAATCAGACATTAAAGAATGTGTGGATTATGATTATGAAGCATATATTGTAGCTCTGGCAGTGACCATGGCAGCAGCATGTTCTCTACTTCTTGTAAACTCTACTCTTTGATCTGTAGGATCAGTTTGTAAAGAATCTTCAGCAACAATCAATGAGATAAGGCATAAGAAAATCCACTTTAACAGCTTCCGCGAAATCCAATTTAAACTCACTCAGTGGAACTACCTTAGTCCATTAACGAGGAACAGAGACTTTTTCATAATGCAAAACCTGCCAGAAACTCTGAAAAAGAGTATCCGTCCCTTTGATGTTGAGGGAAGATATCTTGCAAAAGGATTGTTTTGTACTGGATGATCAGAAGTATAGAAGTGCACTATCATGGAATCCCAGATGGGTGAAAAGGTGAGAAATAGCCTTTCCCAAAGAATCTGCATCAGTGGAGGGAAAAGACAGAGCAGTATGTGGATCAGGAAAACGCTTATCAGGAACAGCCAATATTGATTCCTCAAATAAACACTTCAAAGTAACAGGATTCAAAAGAGATGGTGTAGCAGGAGGCAGTATGGGGACAGAAGTCAAAGGAACCTCAGATGTGTATGATTCGGCCAAGTATGAGAGCGTGAGGGGCCTCTCTCCACAAGGTCCAAAAAGGTTCTCTTTGAGGAACGTTTGTGTGGAGGGGAGGGACTGCCCAGACATGTACTTTTGACTTAATGCAGGAAAGGGATTAAATAGCAAAGTGCTATTCACAAGCTCGTATCTCCCTTTTCACTTTTAGAAGAGATGTGTGCCCTGCATTCAGGCACTGTCAGTACGGCCAGGTTCACATCCACAATGGCAAATAGAAGTGACATCAAAGAGCAGCAACAAAGTGTGCCCCTGGCCTAGAAGGAACATGAAAGAGTTGGCAAGCAAGGATAATAGGTTGCTCAATATCCAGCAACTCCCGAGGTCCCATGAGACTAGAAATAACAAGCAGAAAAGAGCAAAAATAATACTTACCATTCCAACCCCATAGCGAAGGGTAGTGACTGTATAGCCATATCAACAGAGACTGTACCTAGGTTGAGTTATGGAATCAAATTCTCTATAAAGGGGAATACATATGCACCTTCAGAGTAGTGAAGAGCCTGCCGGCAGGAAAACAGGAAATTAATAGAATTCATGTTTCGGGGTGTGCCCTCTTGTGTCTCTCTTAAGTGGATAACGTAAAAATGGGCTTAAAAGAGGCCTGCCTCTAAATGTAGGGAGCCTAATTGTTTAGGGCGAGGACAATGGACAAAGTGGCAATGGTCGTGCTCCCAGACTATTGAATAGCCCTCGATCTCAGTTCCCTAGGACTCCAGGCATTTGATGTGGAACTGAGGCACTGGTGGGTGTGCTGGCATAAGACATCCTACTGCTATCACAAATACAATGTAGTATTCTGCATCAGCCTATCTAAAAGCCAAGTGGCAAAGAGAGCAGACTGTGCAAGCCCCCCGGTAGACATCAAACCCACAACAGAAATGCCTGATGTAAAGAAAAGCAGGGCAGTAATAATGACATGGTGAAACCCAGGAAACTGGCAGATATGCAGGTCACTGGCTTTAGCATTTTGCAGGACTCCCAAAGGTTTAGGTGTTTGGAAACATCCTATTGCAACCACAACATTCTTTATAGTATACCACAGCTAAGTGACCTTTATGAAATTGCTGGTACATAAACTGCGCTCATCCAGTTTCTCATTGTAGGAAAGTGGATTATTATGCAGTGATTCTGGCTGGGCTTCACTATGTAATAATCTCACAATGCCCCAAATAGGTACTTTGCAGTCACACTAATAAATCTCTAGCTCCTGGCAGTGTCGCACAGAACAGTCAAGCTTTACTAGAGGAACATGTGTTAACATTTGAGAGTACCAACATGGACGATAAGTAATTGGCACGACTCAAAAGAAATCCGTCAGCAATTTATAAAAAGAAAGCAGACTTTATATAATATTAGACCCCTCAATGAAGAAAACTAGATGAGTATAACCGAAGTTATAGATTTTTAAAGGAAAAATAAATCAGTGCATTTCAGTCTTGCAGAACGATAACGTTGCAGTCAAAGGGGAAATATACTAGTGACAATCGTTCACCAGCAGGTCGAGTTCAGTGGGAGCCCCTAGGGGTTAAGATGAGATGGGTCCCAGGACCATGCATCAACAGTCAGTTGATTTTTACCTGTATCATAGGCCCGAGTGCAGAGTAGTCCTGGCTGTCTCTGGTGCTGAAGAACAGGAGCCACAGGTACTGGTTTTACTGCTTACATGGTGCTGGGAAAGAAAGAGGTGAACATTTTTGACAACGGGGCCAAAGAAGATGCTGTGAAGTTCCCGCGAGGCACGGCGTAGAACAAAGGCAGTGGTAGCTGGACTGGCCACCAACAAGCCTTGGCAGCGACAAGCTAAGCCTTAGGTCACTTTGACGTCCTGGAGTCCGGGGTAAAGCAGTAGTCGCCTGAAACTTGCTGGAGGTCAGGACTCCATTTCTCACAAAGTACTAAACCATTTACTTTTGGGCTATTCCCTCGGTGGGTCCTTGGGTCCGGGTCCGTTTTTGCCTGCAGGCTGCAGAGGACAAGTTCCTCTAGTCCAAAGGAGTTCTTGAGTTGCCCTTTGCTTGCAGAGGGGTTCCCCTTCCTTTGTAATCAGTTTCTGGTCCAGAAAGAGTCGTAGTCATGCACTTGCAGGTGGTTGCCACAAGTGTAGTCTTTGACGCCTTTTCTTTGTGCGGGTCTTGAAGTCGCAGACCAGGGTCTCCTCTTTGTCTTTTGGTTGCAAGTTGAACATATCTGAGGTTCTGGTGCCAGGGGAGCCCCTTCAATCCTAAATTTAGTTAGTGGTGGGGTAGCTAGTTGCCTTGGGGCTACTTAGGGCACAAGTCGGGGGTACACGCAGGTACATGGCGTCCACCCACTATTTTCACAGGGTGGATGCCGTCCCCCCGCCAAGAACTTGGGCTCCACGGAAATATGCTGAACTTGTCCAGGTGTAATTTTCAGACACCGGGACACATTCCCCAGTGCCTGTACGTTGACAGCTTTCCATTTCCAACAGCAACGTGCAGGCAGCGAGAGAGCTTTTTTTCACCTCCAGCTGGGCCAAAGTTAAGGGGCCATCGGGTCTCCTTTTGTTTGAATATCCTGACAGAAGGCGGCCTCGAACCTCACACTTAAAAGTAAATGCCACAGAGGGGAAACAAAGGCACACAGCTTTTTATCTCTTCACAGGAGTTTAAGAGAAGCATGCTTCTGCCTTTGTTCAGTCCTTGTATATAAGAGATGCATGCACCTTAAGAATGTCAGGTGTGTTGGTAGGACCCCGTATTTACACAAATAACAATTTCAATAGCAGTATTTTATTTCTTTTATAGCGCTATGCAACCCAATGCAGGGTGTCAGAGCTCAATACACATTAAACATTGACAATAAATCATGTACATGTGTAAATCAATGTACAAGGCGAGTTACATAAGACAGGGTTACAAGGTGTAGGAGTCACATGTCCTTCATAGCTCACTGTGCTATATTGCGAGGATTACAATTTATGAACTGCAGGTAACAAAAGGATCTCTGTGTTAAAAGCAGTAACCCACTTTACTATCTACATGAAATAAAAATCTGTCATCTGCATGTTACGTAATGTGTTTGCAGGAGACGCATTAAACCACTATGCTACTTTGATTTAAATCTGGAACTTCACAAAACATAGATCTCTCCCACAAAATGCGTTAACCTCCAGAGTTATCTCACCATTATTTTAAAATGCAGACTTTGCAAGCAATTAAGCAGAACAGATCTACTGCCTTGCTTCTCCTTGTTGCCAATATCTTTGTGAAAGGGTTTAAAGAACTAATTATATATTAGTTGAGGCCCAGATTTTACGTCGGGGTTGCGCCACTTTTTTGGCACAACCCCGATGTCAAATCTCTTAATGTGCTGAAATGTACTCAATATATACCTGATAAACATGTATGAGGTCTTAATATCTGATGTCACTTCTTGTGCTGTAACATTCAGTGAGGTCACTTCCTGTTATGTCATGTGCAATGTCACACGTCGTGACATCATGCGCTGTGATAAATGCAAAAAGAGAAATTGATGGACAGAATGCAGACAAGTGTCATACATTCACTCCAGTACAGAGATCTTGGCCCAAATCCATCGTTTTTATGCTCACCATGCCTCCCCAGTCTGGACACAGCCATATGCAAATCAGTTTTGACCCCATGCCCAAAGGGAACAGTCCAGCCCGAACTGCCAGGCCAGGTCCTCCTTGGACTGGAAACAAGCATTCCAGGAGTGGTTTCGGGCTTTCAGCCCTCATCAGCCAGGATAGCTTGATTCAAGTGGCAGGGAGAGCAAGGGACCCACGTCTGGGCATACCCGTCCCACTTGGGCTGACGAATGCAAAAAGAACAATTGATGGACAGAATGCAGAACAATGTCAAACATTCACCCCAGTACAGAGATCTGGGCCCAAATCTATCGTTTTTTTGCTCATCATGCCTCCCCAGTCTGGACCCAGCCATATGCAAATCAGTCCTAACCCCATGCCCAATGGGAACAGTCCAACTCGAACTGCCAGGCCCAGTCCTCACTGGACTGGAAACAAGCATCCCAGGACCGGTTTCGGGCTTTCAGCCCTCCTCAGCCAGGATAGCTTGACTCCAGTGGCATGGAGAGCACGGGACTCACGGCTGGGCATACTCGCCCCACTCGGGTGACAAATGTAAAAAGAACAGTTGATGGACAGAATGCAGAACAATATCATACATTCACCCCAGTTCAGAGATCAGAGCCCGAATCCATTGTTTTTTTGCTCACCATGCCACCCCAGTCTGGACCCAGCCATATGCAAATCAGTCTTGACCCCGTGCTCAATGGGAACAGTCCAGCCCGAACTGCCAAGCCAGGTCCTCTCTGGACTGGAAACAAGCATCCCAGGACCGGTTTTGGGCTTTCAGTCCTCCTCAGCCAGGATAGCTTGACTCCAGTGACATGGAGAGCACGGGACTCACGGCTGGGCATACTCGCCCCACTCGGGTGACAAATGTAAAAAGAACAGTTGATAGACAGAATGCAGAACAATATCATACATTCACCCCAGTTCAGAGATCAGAGCCCGAATCCATTGTTTTTTTGCTCACCATGCCACCCCAGTCTGGACCCAGCCATATGCAAATCAGTCTTGACCCCATGCTCAATGAGAACAGTCCAGCCCGAACTGCCAAGCCAGGTCCTCTCTGGACTGGAAACAAGCATCCCAGGACCGGTTTTGGGCTTTCAGTCCTCATCAGCCAGGATAGCTTGACTCCAGTGGCATGGAGAGCACGGGACCAACGTCTGGGCATACCCGTCCTACTCGGGGTGACAAACGCAAAAAGAATAATTGATGGACAGAATGCAGAACAATGTCATACATTCACCCTAGTAAGGAAATATGGGCTGTGATGGCACAAGTCATGCTTTTTCTTGCATACTGCCTAACCTGGTTAGTTCCCCCACTTCTTTTTTTAGGACTTGTACCTTGTGGCTATTAGCCCCAGCGGCTAATCTGCCCTTAGGTGCCCACTTCCTGTGGAGTGTGGCACCTTTTCTACTCAGAAGCCTCTATTCTGTCACTTTTCAAAATGGCAGACCCTTTCTTGGGCTGTACAGACCAAGTAGCCCACTTTAGAGGTATTGATAGCCTTCTGAGGGTGCACGCCTCCTGACTATCAAATGTTCCCACCTGCCCAGGTTGCAAAAGTGCCTTGGGTAGGGGGTTGGCTTTCTTTCTCATATGGTAGGAAGCCTGGTTGCATGTCAGAGGCCATGGGAGCTGTGAAGCTCACAGTCTTTATGTGCCACTTCAATAGCCATCCTGTCAGGTAGGTGAGTTTCTGACTCCTGGAAGCGTTCACACCTCCTAAATGATGGTCAGATTTCTGTCTTGGCTGCAGCAGCTGCAGGCTGTCAGTGAGGGCATAAGAGAAGCTGGGGCAACCAGGTGGGCAAGCTCTAAGGTAGCCACCGGGTTGTATGTCACATTAAATCCAGCTTTGTAAAAAAGTCGGGTTTGATGAGACAAGTTGTTTGAAACCAAACATTACACTTTTCAGTGGAATCATAATGTAGCTGGCAACCTGGGGTTGTTCGCGTGCTAGACCATGTTATTCTACGGTCCCCTGAACACTTATAGTTGTCTCCTAATGGAAGGAGGGTACTACAATGAAATGAAAATGAAAACAATATTTCTAAAGCGCGTAGTTACCTGAGGGCATCCAGCGCTATGGGCAGAGATGAATTAAAGCTGAGGTGAGATAATTTAGGGAAAAGCCAAGTTTTACGCATCTTACGGAAAGCCATGTGGTTAGGTTCCTTTCGTAACTGAAGTGAGAGTGAATTCCACAGCTTAGAGGCGTTGTAAGAAAAAAGTCAGCCACCACTTCTAGCCCTCTTAATTCTGGGGACATAGGCCAGATAAAGATCATTTGAGTGAAGGGCCCTATTAGCTAGGTAGGGCTGGACCAAGGATGAAACAATAGTCGGTGCTTTCCCTCCTATCAGCCTGTGACTAATACACAGGGCTTTGAAATTGACTCTTTCCAAGACTGGCAGCCAGTGGATAGCCTTTAAGGCTGGCCGGCTCCGAATTCCCATAAGAATCCTAGCAGCACAGTTCTGCACGGTTTGAAGTTTGGCCAGCACCAATCTGGGGGCACCAAGGTTCAAGGCCTTTCCGTAGTCCAAGCCGAGATAAAATAAGTGCTTGGACTACAAGCTTTCTAACCTGAGTTGGTAGGAAAGGAAGCACTATAGAGACATATGTGCTTGCGTTTGTATGTCCGCACATTTAATATAATGCATCCAGCCTACTGGGCTCAGGAGGTCTACCTCAGGGGTGACTGACATACATTATAGATAGTGCTGTGACCTTGAGACTCATGGTGGGGGCAAAGTCGAATTTGAGTAGTTTGCACTGGGTCACTCATGGTGGCATAATCAGTTCTGCAGGCCCTGCTGTCCCCTTTAACTCCCATGCTCTGGGTACCACTGGTACCATTGACCAGGGACTTATAAGGGGGCTAAAGTCCTTGCCAATTAGGGTTCCCAATTCACATGCATTATATTGTAGGGAGAGAGCAATGGCACTGGGTCATGGGTGACTAGCTCAACTACACTTTCAGAGTCAAAATCATCAGCATTGGAGAAAAAGGTATGGAGTGGCCTTACAAAAAGGACACTTTTCTACACTCAAACAGTGCAACAGGCATTATTAGAGAAGACAGATATAAGTGTCAACTCCTCAAGAAATCCTGAAACTCTAAATCATTTTAGGGCTCTTCAGTATCTGTGTGCAGAAGACCATCCACAAAGTAAATTCGGGAAAATCCCAGATGAAGGTTTTGGATAGTGCTCACTTAACCTTTAAATTGTATTCACTCATACATTTTTGGAAAGTCTGTACATAGGTTATGTTTATTATACATTACAAATGATTTGTTTTAAAAAGAGATCAAGATAAAAAGCAAGAACAATCCACAAACTAAAATGCAAATAAAAGAAAATAAAGTGAGAAAGAATGTGTCATTTGTATTTCTTCCTGAAGGAGCCAACACAATGTGACTTTGTTATACAACGCAGCAGCAAGGAAGACTGGTCATATATTAGTATGCTTACATATTGTTGTATACACATGTCACTAAAATGTTTCATTTTACTTTAGTTTTTTCAGTTTTGTGTGTCTGGGTTAAAAGTACATAGGTTAGAATTATGTTTTCAGGTTAATTTATACACTGCAGAGAATATGAGAGTATTAAAATCATGCTTTATCAGTTTTTTTGTTATTGTTTTTTTTTAGTTTTATATAGCGCGAACTAGACCCGAGACATCGGGTATCAGAGCGTTTACATAGCACCAGTTTTGTTACAGAAAGCCACACTGTTGAAAGTGCTTAATTCATTCAGTGACTGATGAAATGTCTAGCTCATAAGAATCTTGGCAATATGTACTAGCATATTTTTCCAAGGACACAAAATGGCCTGTTTTGCTTACAAGTCAGTATTGACATTAAAATATTCAATATTCAATTAAAGGTGTAGTGGCAGATACCTGTGAAAAGTGTGTTATTGCTATATTCATCAGACAGTGGTGAAACAATGACACAAGGCTTTCCACATACCAAAGCAGCATAACGACAAAAAATCATAATTGGGAGATGTTCAGTTGTCAATTGTGATACCTTCAGCTAATCCTAACTTTTTACCAAATTACAAAGATAACAGCAAAACTTTAAGCCCCAGAATACAATGTGTTGTTGATTAAAAAAGACAGGACTGACTTAAAATGAGACACTAAACATGGGGGACACTTGGCAGCTACGACTGTCCACGCGAATCATTGACAACATATCGAATACCACAATATTGAGGTACAAAAATATGGTGACAAAAATATCGAAGTCAAGAATATCGCCATCCTAGCTACATCATGGTACGCACAAAAATATCGGAAAAAATATATTGATGTCTAAAATATTGTTGTTAAAAATATCGGGTTTTTTAAATGTTAAAAGAAATAATGTAAAATAAAGTAAATGATACATATAATCAAAAGAAACAATTAAAATTGTTTGAAAATGTTTAAAAATCATAACTAACACATATAATGTTAAAATAAATTAAACATATAAAATATAATATATATGTAGGAGAGTAGGGTCTGCAATCCTATGATCACCCAGATTTTTGCTTTTTGCTTCACTGGTTTACGACTTTCCCTGGCTGTGGGCCTGCTAATCAGACCCACAGCCTAGCTGTTCTCTCTACTCCAAATTGTACCCAGGTACTGAATTGGCACTGGGCCCTCTCAAGTCCCTGTACCCAGGGCTGAGGTGCACCCAGAAGTCTCCCAGGGGCTGCAGCATGTATTATGCCACCCCTGGGCTGACTAACTAAATCAGACACAACTGGCTGCTTGACAGCTGGGGCAGAGTGGTGTACTCACCCTCTGCTGTAGATATAGTATTCCTATATCTAAACCTAAATGGACACACAAATCTCCTATCAGTCACTCCTATGGCAGGCCTTGACAATCCTGAAGGCAGAGTGCTTGGAATCGTGTGAGATGGTGCTCTGGCATGAGCTGAGCCTGTCTGCGGCTTTCGGGATCCATCCCTTAGCCGTTTCCATGATATCGCATACCATATACTCTTAAGTGCATTATAATCCTCGCGGTTATATGCCAACTCTGGTATCGCTTTATCAAAACATGTCGAGTAAGGTGTCATACGAATTGGAATACTAACCCCTCGCCAATTCTGGCGACGGGGTTAGCATTCCACCCTTCTAGAGGGACACGACATGTATGTAACCTGTAACCCCGGTTAAAGTCAGACAGAGCCTTAGCTCCACAAAATGGATGCTGCCACCGAGACACAAGTCTGCCCTCCTGCTGCTGGGAGTCCTCCCAGCCCAGGAGGCAAGGACAAAGGGTTTCCTGCCAGGGGCGGTGCCAGCACCGTCCCAGACAGGATTTTGTGTATCCTAGGTAGGCAGGGCTTTAGAGGAAGGTGACTGCAAGTGGCACCCCGGTGCTCACTGTGCATAGGCCAGCTGAAACCAGTTCCAGGGGCACTCCAGCCCCTGGCCTGGGGAAAGCCCGCCAAAGGAGAGGGGTGTAACCACCCCCCTCCTGGTCCCACCCATAGGGCAGGACTTAGTCGCGTGCCAGCCCCTTTTTGCAGGATAAAGGTAGGAACTGGCCCCCTTCCAAATCAGATCATCTTTGAATCCTGAAACTACTTTCCACGAAAGGAACTCAAGACTTCTTCCCAAGATTCTCCCTTGTGACTAAGGAGTAGTCACCCTGCAGCAGCAGGCACCAACCAAGCATCGCGGTTTGTTGCCAGTCTCTCCTTCGGATCAAGACTGCTCCAGCACGATGAGAACCGGCTTCCCTGGCACCTCTGACCTCAACCTACATCATCAGCCCAGCTGTGACCCGTGGGTGTGACGAGACCTCGAGGGACCGGCCATCTTCAGAACTGCACGACGCTTGTCCAGCACGACTCCCGAGTGACCCTCGACTGAGTGCTTTGGGGTAAAAGAAGCCCCGACCCTGAGCAGCTCCAGCACCGAAGTTCAGCCCCCCTGCATCCACGAGATCTGCGTGGGGCCCTTCTGCTCTTTGCTGCCAACCGCGTTGTCCAGGTCGCTTGCCCGTTGGCTAGTGGCCCCCTCACGACGCTCCACGACGACAACTACTGCTGGTCTGGTTGCTCCAGACTGGCCCTTGCTCCCCTCCAACAGAGGAGCACCCTGGACCCTCCTGGTCCACTCAAGACGCCATTTTAGGTCCACCGCGTGGGCCTTGCATTTGCCAAGACTTGTTGCCCAATCCTGGGTCCAGCGACGTCGACAGCAAGAACCTTCGTGGGACAGCTCGCACCTCCATCCTGGTCGCCGACAACGCCTCCTGGTCCGAGAGACTGCAGAGCCCAGCAGCGCCCACTCACCTGGCTGAGGTGACTTCGTCCGGTGCCATCCTGGTGCCCACTCAAATCACTGGCTAGTGATTCAGAACTTGGTCCCCTCTGCTTACAGGTTTCTTCTTCCCTGATCCAGGCTTGGATCACTCCGAACTTTCTTCACTGGCCGCCTGCCAGCAACTCTTTCTTCAGGCTCCTGGATCTTCAACGAGGGTTTCCGACGCAACTTCAACCCTATGCAGCCGCAGCCCCTGGGCTAGGTAACCTGAGTACTCCGGTGCTCCAGCATAGTCCAACACCCTAAGTGTTCGGATCCACTCTTGTTTTCGACCCACCTAGTCGGGTTCGCCCGAGAACAGTAACTTTGCAACTGCTAGCCTCCATAGACTTTTTCCCGCCTTACGCGTGAGAGTTCCCACTCTGCACACGGCGTCCACAGGCCTCCTGCATCTAATCCCAGTGTTTAGAATTGTAGGCCTAGCGATTCCTGAGTCTAGAAAAGTACTACTTACCTGCTAGCAAGTTCGCATTCCACTTACTGTGTATATGGTTTTTCGTGCCCCTAGGGCATTTGTGTAAATTGTGCGACTTAAAGTATTTTCGTAAAAGTTTTGTTGTGTGCTTAGCTCCCTGACTCATAAAGAGTTCAGGGTAGACTTGTTATAAATAAATATACGTTTATTTTCATAACAACTTGTGTGGTGTCCTTTCACTTGGTGTTCAAGGGGTAATGTGATGGTAAAACAGCTGGCTTAACACGCCCTCTAGAGTCTTAGCCTTAGACTGCTCGTATCCATGCTACTAGGATAGCTGGTCTATAAGGTTGACTTACAACCAATCATCAATAAGGGTTGTTTGGACTGATACATAGTGATCACTAGAATAGTGAACATTATATATCAGGCCAACTTCTCACATTGGTGAGCAGCGGTTGGGATTTGAGCTTGCTGTTGTTTTACCACACATATCCTAAGAATATCATTTGAAAGATCACATAAGTACTAAGGTACATACAACTTAGCTTAGAATACTCTGAGTTCTACTGAACCAGCTGTTGTAGCTCCTAGGGCCTAGCACACCCTAAACTACAACTCTAGCAAGGGATCAGTAGGTAAACATATAGTGTAGGTAAGTGCACCACTTGCACCTCACTAGAAAGGCATGTCTACCCAGGGAGAGTCTACTGAGACTCCCCTTGTGGCAGTTGACCCTCCACAGGTCACTTCAAGATATGCAGCTCTCAGTTTCCAGGAGATGAGACAGGTGTGTACCTCCAGGAAACTGAAACAGGGGTCTAACCCCACCATTCCCTTTCTGATAGGTCTCTTAGAGACATATGATGCGAGAAAGATTTCTCAGCTAGATGGGAATATGCCAGCCTTAGAGGGTACCACTGGGGATCCAGACCTCCACAACACTGTAAATGCAGTTGGGGAGGAGGATCCTGAGGAACTCTCTGGGGATGAGGTAGACAAAGGTCTTGAGGTAGTCAGAAGGCTAACTAGGGCCAACATAGACTTGCTTGGGCTAGGATCTGGGGGACCCCCAGTACTGACCCTAAGTAGGCCTAACCTTGGAGTTAGGAGAGATAGATCTCTTTCTAGGGACTCCAATGGATCTCTGCACTCTAATGCCTCTTCTCAGAGCAGAAGGAACTCTCCCCAGAGGAGATTGACTTCCCCTCAGAGAATAGAGCATGAAGCCAGAATGAGACAAGCTGCTCTGAGGATTGAAAGGGAAGAACTTGCCCTGGCCAAAGAAAAGCTTGCCTTTGCTAGAGAGCAGCAGATGAGTGGGTTAGTTCCCACTGGTGGCAGCAATCTCCCAAGAGATAGAGAGAAGGGTTTAGATACTAAACACCTGACAAAAATAGTGCCCCCCTTTAAACAAGGGGATGACATCCAGAAATGGATGGCTGCTTTGGAGAGGGCCTGCACTGTGCAGGGCATTCCCCAGAGTCAGTGGGCAGCTATACTGTGGCTCTCCTTTGATGGCAAAGGTAGAGATAAGCTCCTCACTACAAGAGTGGAGGATGCTAACAATTACCAGGTCCTGAAGAATACACTGGTTGATGGGTTTGGTTTAACCACTGAGCAGTACAGGTTGCTGTTCAGAGACACCCAGAAAACTCAGTCTCAGGACTGGTCTGACTTTGTGGATAGTGCCACTAAGGCTTTGGAGGGCTGGTTGCTGGGTAGCAAGGTTACTGATTACACAGGATTGTATAATCTGATGATGAGAGAACAAATTTTAAATAACTGTCAGAACCAGTTGTTGCACCAGCACCTTGTTGATTCAGATCTGACCTCTCCCCAAGAATTGGGAAAGAAGGCAGACAAATGGGTCAGAACAAGGATCAAGCAGAACCAGAACCAGAACCAGGGTGGTCAGAAGTAAGCAGACCAGAAGGGTAATACTAAGAGTGAACAAAATGACCAGAAGTCTTCAACAGGTCCCCAACAAACCAAAGAGGGTGGGGGTCAGGCTTCACAGCAGAAAAAGAAGACTCAAGAAGGCCAGTCAAAAAGGTGGTGCCAGTACTGTAAAAGTAAGTCTCACTGGTTTAGTGAGTGCACCAAAAGAGGAGGGCAAACCTCTACCACTACAGCCCCTAAGGCAACTGCACCCCCAATACAGTCAGTAGTGGTAGTGCACCTCCCAAGGGATTAGTTGGGTTAACCTTGGGAACTGAGGAGTCTGACAACTTAGTTGGCACACTCACTCAGGCTGTCCTTGTCTGTACAGGGGATATGGATATGTCCCCTGATGTAAGTCCCAATACTTTGGGCAAATACAGGCAGACACCTTTAATAAATGGCAAAATGGCTCAGGCCTATAGGGACACTTGTGCCAGTGTCACCATGGTGACACCTAACTTTGTGGACCCTGGACAGATCATGCCAGGTACAGATTTCCTGGTGACCAATGCCAGCAACGTCACTACCAGTCATAGTATGGCGATTGTTGCTTTCTCCTGGGGACGGGTAAGTGGCCAAAAGAAAGTTGTGGTTAGTTCAGACCTCCCAGTGGATTGTTTGTTGGGCAATGATTTGGAGTCATCACTATGGTCAGAAGTGGAGCAGAGGACTCACATGGAAATGTTAGGCTTGCCAGCACATGTGCTTGCTGTGACTAGGTCACAGGCCAGAAGATGCCCCACTGAACAGGTGCTGGATCCTGGAAGAATGGACCAGACACCTTCCAAGAAGAAGAGCAGTAGGGTTAAGGCTTTGCCTTCCCCCTTGCCCCAGGTTGAGGATCAAGTCTCTGAGGAGGCTGATCTGAGAGAGCTGAGGGAAAGTGAGCCTAAAGAGCTTGAACTTGATCAAGTTGAGTTTCTGGGCTCAGGGGGACCCTCCAGAGAAGACCTGAGGAAGGCACAGTTAGACTGCCCTTCCATTGAACCCCTCAGACAGCAGGCTGCTGCTGAGGCTGCAGGGAATGCCACAGGTGCCCATAGGGTATACTGGGAAGATGGACTCCTGTACTCTGAGTCAAGAGACCCCAAGCCTGGTGCAACCAGGAGGCTGGTCATCCCCTTGTCTCTGAGAGGTTTCCTTCTCACCTTGGCCCATGAGATTCCCCTTGCAGGTCACTTAGGCCATACAAAGACTTGGGACAGGCTTGTGTCACACTTTCACTGGCCTCACATGAGTGAGAATACCAAGGAGTTTTGTCGCTCCTGTGTCACTTGCCAAGCCAGTGGTAAGTCAGGTGGCACAACAAAGGCCCCCCTCATACCACTACCTGTGGTGGGGGTTCCCTTTGAAAGAGTGGGGATTGACATTGTTGGTCCAATGGAACCCCAGACAGCATCAGGGCACAAGTTTATACTGGTGGTGGTGGACCATGCCACCAGGTATCCTGAAGCTATTCCACTTAGGACCACTACAGCACCTGTAGTGGCAAGGGCCCTAGTTGGAGTGTTCTCCAGAGTGGGCTTCCCTAAGGAGGTTGTTTCTGACAGAGGTGCAAACTTCATGTCAGGATATCTGACTGCAATGTGGAAGGAATGTGGTGTTAACTACAAGTTCACCACACCCTATCTTCCACAGTGCAATGGGCTTGTTGAGAGATTCAACAGGACCCTCAAAGGGATGATTCATGGACTACCTGAAAAGCTCAGGCGAAGATGGGATGTCCTGATACCCTGCCTCTTGTTTGCTTACAGAGAGGTCCCACAGAAGGGGGTTGGCTACAGCCCTTTTGAACTTCTGTATGGGCATCCTGTGAGAGGACCCCTGTGTTTGGTGAAGGAAGGATGGGAGAGACCTCTCAAAAAGCCTGCAACCAGCATAGTGGACTATGTACTTGGTCTCCGCTCCAGGATGGCTGAATACATGGAGAAGGCAACTAAAAACCTAGAGGCCAGCCAAGAACTCCAAAAAGCTTGGCATGACCAGAAGGCTGACCTGACTGTGTACCAGCCTGGGCAGAAGGTGTGGGTACTGGAGCCAGTGGCCCCAGCAGCCCTCAAAGACAAATGGTCTGGGCCCCACACCATCATTGAGCAAAAGGGAGAGGTCACCTACCTGGTGGACCTTGGAACCCCCAGGAGCCCCCTCAGGGTGCTCCATGTGAACAGGCTCAAGGCATATGTCGACAGGAAGGACATGAGCTTGCTCATGGCCACAGATGAGGGACAGGAGGAAGAGAGTGACCCTCTCCCAGACCTGCTCACTCAGAATCCTGATGATGGATCAGTAGATGGTGTTGTCTTTTGTGGCAGCCTCTCTGAACATCAGCAACAGGATTGCAGGCAAGTTCTGCAATCCTTCAGACATATGTTCTCTCTGACACCCAGTCAAACTGATTGGTGTACCCATGAAGTGGACACTGGAGACAGTCTGCCTGTCAAGAGTAAAATCTACAGACAGCCTGATCATGTCAGAGACTGCATCAAGACAGAAGTGCAGAAAATGTTGGAGCTGGGAGTCATTGAGCCCTCAGATAGCCCTTGGGCTAGCCCAGTAGTTCTAGTGCCAAAGCCTCACACCCAGGGTGGTAAGAGAGAGATGAGGTTTTGCGTAGACTACAGAGGCCTCAATGCAGTCACTAAGACTGATGCCCACCCAATACCAAGGGCAGATGAACTTATAGATAGATTGGCTTCTGCCAACTACTTAAGCACATTTGACCTGACAGCAGGGTATTGGCAAATCAGGTTAGCTGAGGAAGCCAGGCCCAAGACAGCATTTTCTACCCCTGGTGGGCATTATCAGTTTGTGGTAATGCCCTTTGGGTTGAAAAATGCACCTGCCACCTTCCAAAGGCTGGTGAATCAAGTTCTCACTGGGATGGATGACTTCTGTGCAGCATATCTGGACGATATTGCTGTCTTTAGCTCCACCTGGGAGGATCACCTGGTCCACCTGAGGAAAGTGTTAGAGGCCCTGCAAAAGGCAGGCCTCACTATCAAGGCCACTAAGTGCCAGATAGGGCAGACACAGGTTGTATACCTGGGCCACCTTGTAGGTGGAGGCCAGGTTCAGCCATTGGAGAGTAAGATACAGGCCATCAAGGACTGGGCTCCTCCAATCACCCAGACTCAGGTTCGAGCTTTCTTGGGCCTGACTGGGTACTATAGGAAATTTGTCAGAAATTATGGGTCCATAGTGACCCCCCTTAATGACCTGACAAGTAAAAAGATGCCAAAGAAAGTTCAGTGGACAGCAAGCTGTCAGAAAGCATTCGATGACCTAAAGCAGGCCATGTGCACAGCACCTATCCTAAAGAGTCCAGACTTCTCCAAACCATTCATTGTCCAAACAGATGCTTCGGAGTTGGGTGTGGGAGCTGTTCTATCTCAGCTGAATTTTGATGGCAACGACCAGCCAATTGCTTTCATTAGCAGAAGGCTGACCCCCAGAGAGAATAATTGGTCAGCTATTGAGAGGGAGGCCTTTGCTGTGGTATGGGCCCTTAAGAAGTTGAGGTCCTACTTGTTTGGAACTCACTTCACAGTTCAGACCGACCATAAGCCCCTCTTATGGCTAAGTCAGATGAAGGGTGAAAACCCCAAACTACTTAGGTGGTCCATTTCCCTACAGGGGATGGATTTTACAGTGGAGCACAGACCTGGTACTGATCATGGCAATGCTGATGGGCTCTCCAGGTATTTCCACTCAGAGCAAGAAGACTCACCTGGTCAAGGTTAGTTTATTGTCCCAAAGTTTGGGGGGGGGTCATGTAGGAGAGTAGGGTCTGCAATCCTATGATCACCCAGATTTTTGCTTTTTGCTTCACTGGTTTACGACTTTCCCTGGCTGTGGGCCTGCTAATCAGACCCACAGCCTAGCTGTTCCCTCTACTCCAAATTGTACCCAGGTACTGAATTGGCACTGGGCCCTCTTCAGTCCCTGTATCCAGGGCTGAGGTGCACCCAGAAGTCTCCCAGGGGCTGCAGCATGTATTATGCCACCCCTGGGCTGACTAACTAAATCAGACACAACTGGCTGCTTGACAGCTGGGGCAGAGTGGTGTACTCACCCTCTGCTGTAGATATAGTATTCCTATATCTAAACCTAAATGGACACACAGATCTCCTATCAGTCACTCCTATGGCAGGCCTTGACAATCCTGAAGGCAGAGTGCTTGGAATCGTGTGAGATGGTGCTCTGGCATGAGCTGAGCCTGTCTGCGGCTTTCGGGATCCATCCCTTAGCCGTTTCCATGATATCGCATACCATATACTCTTAAGTGCATTATAATCCTCGCGGTTATATGCCAACTCTGGTATCGCTTTATCAAAACATGTCGAGTAAGGTGTCATACGAATTGGAATACTAACCCCTGGCCAATTCTGGCGACGGGGTTAGCATTCCACCCTTCTAGAGGGACACGACATGTATGTAACCTGTAACCCCGGTTAAAGTCAGACAGAGCCTTAGCTCCACAAAATGGATGCTGCCACCGAGACACAAGTCTGCCCTCCTGCTGCTGGGAGTCCTCCCAGCCCAGGAGGCAAGGACAAAGGGTTTCCTGCCAGGGGCGGTGCCAGCACCGTCCCAGACAGGATTTTGTGTATCCTAGGTAGGCAGGGCTTTAGAGGAAGGTGACTGCAAGTGGCACCCCGGTGCTCACTGTGCATAGGCCGGCTGAAACCAGTTCCAGGGGCACTCCAGCCCCTGGCCTGGGGAAAGCCCGCCAAAGGAGAGGGGTGTAACCACCCCCCTCCTGGTCCCACCCATAGGGCAGGACTTAGTCGCGTGCCAGCCCCTTTTTGCAGGATAAAGGTAGGAACTGGCCCCCTTCCAAATCAGATCATCTTTGAATCCTGAAACTACTTTCCACGAAAGGAACTCAAGACTTCTTCCAAGATTCTCCCTTGTGACTAAGGAGTAGTCACCCTGCAGCAGCAGGCACCAACCAAGCATCGCGGTTTGTTGCCAGTCTCTCCTTCGGATCAAGACTGCTCCAGCACGACGAGAACCGGCTTCCCTGGCACCTCTGACCTCAACCTACATCATCAGCCCAGCTGTGACCCGTGGGTGTGACGAGACCTCGAGGGACCGTCCATCTTCAGAACTGCACGACGCTTGTCCAGCACGACTCCCGAGTGACCCTCGACTGAGTGCTTTGGGGTAAGAGAAGCCCCGACCCTGAGCAGCTCCAGCACCGAAGTTCAGCCCCCCTGCATCCACGAGATCTGCGTGGGGCCCTTCTGCTCTTTGCTGCCAACCGCGTTGTCCAGGTCGCTTGCCCGTTGGCTAGTGGCCCCCTCACGACGCTCCACAACGACAACTACTGCTGGTCTGGTTGCTCCAGACTAGCCCTTGCTCCCCTCCAACAGAGGAGCACCCTGGACCCTCCTGGTCCACTCAAGACGCCATTTTAGGTCCACCACGTGGGCCTTGCATTTGCCAAGACTTGTTGCCCAATCCTGGGTCCAGCGACGTCGACAGCAAGAACCTTCGTGGGACAGCTCGCACCTCCATCCTGGTCGCCGACAACGCCTCCTGGTCCGAGAGACTGCAGAGCCCAGCAGCGCCCACTCACCTGGCTGAGGTGACTTCGTCCGGTGCCATCCTGGTGCCCACTCAAATCACTGGCTAGTGATTCAGAACTTGGTCCCCTCTGCTTACAGGTTTCTTCTTCCCTGATCCAGGCTTGGATCACTCCGAACTTTCTTCACTGGCCGCCTGCCAGCAACTCTTTCTTCAGGCTCCTGGATCTTCAACGAGGGTTTCCGACGCAACTTCAACCCTATGCAGCCTCAGCCCCTGGGCTAGGTAACCTGAGTACTCCGGTGCTCCAGCATAGTCCAACACCCTAAGTGTTCGGATCCACTCTTGTTTTCAACCCACCTAGTCGGGTTCGCCCGAGAACAGTAACTTTGCAACTGCTAGCCTCCATAGACTTTTTCCCGCCTTACGCGTGAGAGTTCCCACTCTGCACACGGCGTCCACAGGCCTCCTGCATCTAATCCCAGTGTTTAGAATTGTAGGCCTAGCGATTCCTGAGTCTAGAAAAGTACTACTTACCTGCTAGCAAGTTCGCATTCCACTTACTGTGTATATGGTTTTTCGTGCCCCTAGGGCATTTGTGTAAATTGTGCGACTTAAAGTATTTTCGTAAGAGTTTTGTTGTGTGCTTAGCTCCCTGACTCATAAAGAGTTCAGGGTAGACTTGTTATAAATAAATATACGTTTATTTTCATAACAACTTGTGTGGTGTCCTTTCACTTGGTGTTCAAGGGGTAATGTGATGGTAAAACAGCTGGCTTAACACGCCCTCTAGAGTCTTAGCCTTAGACTGCTCGTATTCATGCTACTAGGATAGCTGGTCTATAAGGTTGACTTACAACCAATCATCAATAAGGGTTGTTTGGACTGATACAAAGTGCTCACTAGAATAGTGAACATTATATATCAGGCCAACTTCTCACAATATATACTTAATAATATTCGTAAATAATTATTTTAATAACTTATAAACTGTTTAAAACATTTTATAAATTATAAATACTTATATACACATACAAAAATAATATAAATAAAAATATAAAAAATATATATAACAAATTAAAAAACTACAATACTTTTAATCTTTTTAAAATAAATTATACACAACATTAACTAAAATAATACAGAAAAATATTGGATAGCGGAGGAAATAAAATTACAATTCCAACTCCAGAGAGTGCAACAGTAGGGAAAGTGTTGGATAGCATAGGGGTATAAATAACTATTCCAACTCCAGCGAGTGCAACAGTAGGGAAAGTGTTGTATAGCGTAGGGGTAAAAATTACTATTCCAACTCCAGAGAGTGCAACAGTAGGGAAAGTGTTTGATAGTGTAGGGGTAAAAATTACTATTCCCACTCCAGAGAGGGCAACAGTAGGGAAAGTGTTGGATAGCAAAAGGGTTAAAATTACTATTCCCACTCCAGTGAGTGCAACAGTAGGGAAAGTGTTGGATAGCGTAGGGGTAAAAATTACTATTCCCACTCCAGTGAGTGCAACAGTAGGGAAAGTGTTGGATAGCCTAGACGTAAAAATTACTATTCCCACTCCAGAGAGTGCAACAGTAGGGAAAGTGTTGGATAGCGAAGAGGTTAAAATGACTACTCCCACTCCAATTATTGCAACAGTAGGGAAAGTGTTGGATAGCATAGGGGTTAAAATTACTATTCCCACTCCAAAGAGTGCAATAGTAGGGAAAGTGTTGGATAGCGAAGAAGTTAAAATTACTATTCCCACTCTAATTATTGCAACAGTAGGGAAAGTGTTGGATAGCATAGGGGTTAAAATTACTATTCCCACTCCAAAGAGTGCAACAGTAGGGAAAGTGTTGGATAGAGTAGGGGTAAAAATTACTATTCCCACTCCAGTAAGTGCAACAGTAGGGAAAGTGTTGGATAGCGAAGGGGTAAAAATTACTATTCCCACTCCAGTGAGTACAACAGTAGGGAAAGTGTTGGATAGCGTGGGGGTAAAAATTATTGTTCCCACTCCAGTGAGTACAACAGTAGGGAAAGTGTTGGATAGTGTAGGGGTTATAATTGCTATTCCAACTCCAGAGAGTGCAATAGTAGGGAAAGTGCTGGATAGCGTAGGGGTAAAAATTACTATTCCCACTTCAGTGAGTACAACAGTAGAGAAAGTGTTGGATAGCGTACGGGTAAAAATTACTATTCCCACTCAACTGAGTGCAACAGTAGGGAAAGTGTTGGATAGCGCAGGAGTTATAATTGCTATTCCAACTCCGGAGAGTGCAACAGTAGGGAAAGTGTTGGATAGCGTAGGGGTAAAGTTTACTATTCCCACTCCAGTGAGTGCAACAGTAGGGAAAGTGTTGGATACGTAAGGGTTAAAAATAACATACTTATCAATTAATTAATATTTCAATTTCAATTAATTAATATTTCAATTAAATAATGAATTAATAATACATTAACAATAAATCATTTATAAATAGCAATAAAATAAAATTAATAATTACTTTAATAACATTAAATTGCTTCACTCCCTATTCCCCAATGAACCCCTAACCCGCTCGGCATAAAAATTAACACAGTTAATATAATTATAAATTAATCGATTAGTAAAAATGGATTACCAATTCATATTTAATTAACAATAAATTAATTATCAATACCAATAAATATTCATTAATAAAATGTAATTGTCAATTAATAATTACTTAACAATTAAATAATTATCGATACCAATAAATATTAATTAATAATTACTTAATTATAATAAATTACTTCCCACCCTATTCCCCTATAAAAACACAACCTGCTCCTAAACTAAATGAACACAATTAATATAGTTATCAATTAATCAATTAATAAAAATTATTTATCATTTAACAATTAATAACCAATAAATTAATTATCAATACCAAAAAATAAAAATGATTCATTTAATATAATTAATTCACTTCCCACCCTATTCCCCTATAAACCCACAACCCGCTCCAATAAAAAATTAACACAATTAATATAATGAACAATTAATCAATTAATAAAAATGTATCAAACGTTAATTAACAATAAATGAATTATCAATCCCAATAAATAAAAATGAATCATTGCTTAGTTACAATTAAATTACTTTCCATCCAATTCCCCTATAAACCCACAACCCGCTATGGAACTAAAATGCAAAATGTAATTAAAAATAATTCATAATTTGTAAAAATTATGATTTAATTTATTATAATTAAATTACTTCCCACCGTATACCCCTATAAACCCACAAAATGCTATGGTACTAAAACACACAATTTACTTTTAAAAGAATTACTAACTTCTAAACATTTAATATATATATTTTAAAAAAATACAAAACATAACAAAACGTGAAACACATACATATAAAATACATACTGAAATACATAACACTAACATAAACATCAATATTATTAACCTCGATATTTTTGCTATCGATATTACTAACTTCGATATTAACAAAAACGATATTTCTTACCTTCACGTTGATAATCTGGTCACCGATATTCTTGATGTCAATATTCTATCCCTACGATATTTAAAACTTGATATTTATGTAGTTCGAAATAAAAAACTCGATATTATGTCTGTGCACCTGTCAGAACAACACTGCAGCACCGCTTTTATGTAGTCAGGAAAAGAATGCACGAAAACAGTGTGAAGCATGCTGAATGCAAACAGTTGGAGCAGGGGCTGCCGAGGGAAGTGGGTGGTAGGATGCGAATGGGGTAGCACTGGAAGGAGCAAGTGGAGGGAATTCAGAGTTGGCGATTTGGCTTCTCTGGGTTCCTTTCCAACTGCCAGTCCTGCTGCAAAGTTCTGAGCCACTTGGAGACTGATATGCCGTTGTGGCAGGCCACGTTTGTAAGGAAGCATAGCCAAGTCTTACATTAATATACATAGTGAACATAAGCATTGCAGGTGAGACATGCAGAGATACCACAGATTTGCGCCAAATGTGTTGGGTCTATTTCAAACACATTATTAAGTGGACCACTCAGGAACTAAATGGATGGGTAATTTAATGAGAGCACTTGTTATACAAAGCACTTGAACCCCAACTGCTTAGAAGCAATATAAGCCAAGTCTAACCGGTGCACCACACAATAATTGTACTTTGGAGTAACCAGGCAATATGATTCCGTTTCCAAAGATGTATTTCAAATCTTCTCTTTATTCGAATAAGCTCAGATGTGGAATGTATTTACAGCAGGCAACAGCCAACGTGTTTCATCCAAAACATAGGACTTCTTCAGGGCAAGCGTTTAAAATTGTAAATGATGATGATGCCACCAATCCATCGATCCACATATGGGGGTCCCTTGTAAATCTAGTTGTGTATTAGTAACCACAATCCATACAGAAGATTTTATTTAAAAAAGAAATCATAATCGAAAGAGTATCAGGTAAAATCAGTTCTTGATGTATCCAATTAAGGAGACCAAGGGTGCACCGCCCTCAAACTGGCACCGATATTCGAGCCAGTGTCATGTCTACACTTCTCTGATACCCACACAATAATGTGGGCTTATAAGCAATGCAGGACTGATTTAGTGACCGTAGAATGCCCCCCATTGGCAAACTCACATGATATTCAGCAGAGCCCCTAATGTCTTTGTAATAATTATAGACACGTTTAACTACATGCCAAAGCTACTCCTCGACTCTGTGTATGCTTCGATTATGCTTTCAAAATGGCAACTGTGGTTGTGTTGCCACAAATATTGAAGAACCGCGATTCTATGAAACCTCAAGAAAAACATACCACAGCTTCTTAATTTTAAATAATGACCTTAGTAAACTAGAAGAAATAATGCGTGCAACGTCCGCTCATGTTGAGAAGTCGGTATTGTGGCAGGGTTTGGGGTTGAGTTAGCATAATAGGTGGGAAGAAAGCCGTGCGGTTCTGTGAAACGGCCGGGCGAAAGTAAAAACAAGAAGTGAAACAGCGCAGCTGCCGAAACCTCCTGTTCGAAAGTACTAGGTTTACCAATCGAAATCCATCTGCGGTGCGTAGATAGCCTGTGTTTGGCTACATGGCCGCATGTGCAGGGCCGTGATACCAAGCCCTGAGGGCCCACTCCTTTGATGCGCGAGCCACGCAAGGCCTGCCTTTTGATGCAATCGCACATGATATATTTAAGTCCCAGACAAACTACAAGTGAGCGGAAGTGATAAAGGGAACTTCCTGCCCAGAGCTGCCTGAGATAACACTTTCCATGGACTGGAAAACATGATTACTATGCAGAGCTAAAAGGAACTTGTCTTGCTCCTAAATTACACGTTTTTCATTTTCACACGCCCTCTAGCAAAAGTAGCAACTTTGTGCTGCTCGAAGTAATTATATATTTACGTAACATTTGGTAATTTTCACATCAATGCTAACAGATAATAACTGTGCTGGCCAGCTCTCAGCTGACATGCGTGTACATGTTTGCTGCTGCACTTCAAACATGGACGAATGTGGAACTCAGTGTGGGCTAAGATGGGTAAAATTAAGACCCGCTGTGATTTCTTACTGCGTCAAGCAGAGGAGGTTCACCAGCTGTTTGGCTTAGGAGAGGTAGTTCTTTAATAAAAGGGTCTCATGAACTGCTAACCATAGATTAGGTAGGTAGGATGGTATTGTATAGGTTTAATACGATTTATGGATCGGTGTGTTTGGAAAAAAGATATGAATTTGATTATCAATGTATATCTAAATTTACATGAGTGTATTTCGTATTTCATTTGTACGTTTTAAGAAATGCGAATACAGTTTAATATTTGATGTACTATATTAATAAATGAATTTATGGCTGTGCTCATTGGGACATTTTTGATCTTGACAATAAAAGTGTCCGTTTCCTGACCACTATGAAACCTCTCAGTTGACCATGGCAATACAATCATTCACACTCCCCCTCTAAGAGACTACAGAAGTGGCGATGCGTGTATGCTTCTTCACATATAGTTTCATATTTCTCTCAGAGTACAACAAACAGGTGGTAAGTTAGTTCAGGGTTTCAGTGGACTCTTGCAGAGTCTGAGTTTAATGCGTTGCACGGGTTCAGCAGGATAAAGGTTAACTTTATTCTTACCATGATTTCAGGGATACCGTTAGTTGAGGCCCACTTGGTAAACTTGTCATCGTCTGTATTTTTGCTCACCATGTGTTCCGCTTCCTTCAGATCTAGACTAGTTCCAGCCATGGCTTCTTGTAGCAAGTAATCTTAGCATCTTGTTGTCAAAGCATGTCATCACCCTCTGTAGCCAATCAAACTTTTTCTGATGTTCCAATAATATCTGAGAGTTTGATTCAAATTTTGTTCTGAGTTTTAGGGACAGCTACCTGAATATCACTGTCTACCTTTTGGCCCTTTTCTTTGGGCCCTTCCCACTGTCTCTGGTTTCTGTGGTTAAAAATCTGGGTAATGAGATTGACCCCCCCCCCCCTCTTGTCTTTTTTCAACAAAGTGTATTCTGTGGTCAAATTGTGTCTGTAGCAGCTACATTGTGTAAAACGTGTGCACCTCCCTGTTTACTACTGCCCAAAAGGTTTCAATTCTTAATATATTAATTTTTTCCTGTTTGGATTATTGTGATGACATTTATCGTGGCACTCGGCCATGCCTTATTAGAAAGCTGCAATGGAACCTTTCAGTTAGATTAGCCTGTGATGTTCATAGAAGGTCTCACACTGCTCCAATCTTGGCTCAACTGCATTATCTAGCAGTGAAGTAAAGAATTTTATTGAAATCTTTCTACTAAGCCCAATAAGCGGTCTATTCCCCCAATAAATCTCCTCTCAGCATTTGATTCCCTCATTATCTACTTTCTGCTACACAGAGATCAGCACCCCACTCTAGTCTTGTGACCCCCTAAGTTTCATTACCAAACTGTTGGTAGTCATGCTTTTTCTGTTGTGCCTGTCCAAATATAGAACCAGCTTCAGGACTTTCTTAGGGATGAACCAGATATTGTCAGATTCAGGAATTTTTTAAAGACCTCACATTTATTTAGTGGGTTATCTATCCAACTGATTTTGGACATGTGCTATTTGACGTGTTTAAGTGGCAAGATATCACAATGCGGGTGAATGTTTGTGCTTTAGAAATCCAAAATACAAGTACAAATCGAACAGAATATCAGGAAAGAAATCCTTCACTTACTGTTTTTTGAGTGTTTTTCCATTTTCCTTTTGATGTTTTTCTGAATTAACAGATGGATATTTGTCCATGGAAATTCCTTTGACGTGTATCTTCTGGGGGTTCTTCAACAAAAAATATTCAAGTTACTTCTAATGACGCGGAAGAAATATCCCCTCCAACTTCAGATTGCCAATCGACATCGCTGTTATGCTTAATCAGATTGTCTAGGCTGGCTATGCAATCTTCACTTTTATCTGTAGCTATTACAGCCCTCTCTCAGTAGAGCTATACCACTTTGGATTTGATAAAGTTCTGAATTGGACAACCACTTCAATATTTGTTAGTTCCGTCCTCATCTAGCTCTTTTAGGATTAGATTGTGTTCTGAAGCTGGAGAAGCATCAGAACTTCTGGAATGTCCTCTTGAATTGTCCCCATACTGCTGACCTCCACTATTTCAATAATAATAGTATACCTTATCTCTCCAGCTTCCCCAGGAATTTCTCCACTCGTGCCCCCAACATATTTATTTGAGGGAATTTAATTGAGAGGGACGTTTTATCTTGAGGTGATATCTGCTGTGATCCCATGATATTGAAAACGTTACCCATATAAGGTTGTGAGTATGCAGTATTTTTTGCAAGAAAATAGTCTTTAAATAGTTGATTTATAGAGGTACAGCCTATACAAGCTGTGGTACTTCTCTTTGCCCCAAATAAAGATCCTCTTTTGGTAGGAAAAATTGCAACAAGAATGAAGTATTAGCGATGGCAATGAAGCATCTGGAAAACCATTTTCATCACAATAATCTAAGATTAATGAGATGTCCCGTAACTTTGGACATAGATACAAACTTGAAAAGTACTGTTGTGGCAATACTATCCTCTGTTAGGGCCCTACAAGGCATTGATTTGAAAAATGATATTCAAGGAGTTCACAGAGAACCTGCGATTGCAAAAACCTGCATCTTGATAAGCTGAAAAAAGCATGTACTGATTTTTCGCACTTACAAATACATGCAAGTATACTTTTCATTTTGTGTAAATCTTTCATTTGGGAAAAATCTTGCATCCTTGTATCTGTGAACATACGCAATTCATTGAGAAGTTTAAGGTGAACGGGATTCACAACGCCCTTCAAGGCTTAAAATATTTGTGGGTAACACTTCAAAAAGTGTCCAAAATTTGTCGAACAAGAAGTGGAGAAGCTAACAAAACAACTATAAATGAGATTAGAGTATCCCCCCTTTTCTACATATTTAGTTCCTTCTCTTTTCTTCTTATCTTCATTTCTCTATATTACAGCCGCCTCTTTAATTTCTTTCCATCATCATAGAGGGAGTGATGGTCTATGTGGCTGAGGACAGGAAGAAGGTGTAGCAGCCCTGAAGACAGAGAGGGTTTCTGGGTTAGAGTATTACAATAGGAAAGCTAAAGCACTGTGGGCGTGGTTCTGGGGAGGTCAGAGAGGATCATGTGTGTAGAATGGGGGGACATGGGAAAAAATTTAATTGCACCCAATTCTTCAACTTTACAAGGGCAGCTGTATCCATGAAATTATAATGTCCTTCTTAATGACAATACAGAACATTGCTCATAAATGGAGGCTAAGTATTTGAGAATCTGCTTCAAACTGTCTACTGAAGTAAAAAAAGAGAGGAGTTGTGTTTCATTGTTTAGAGGGGGTTGGGCTAGATATAAATCTCCAACATGAGACTCATATTTGAAAGCACAAACTTTTTTATTTACTACCAGTTAAATCTCAGACACAGGAAAGAACGTGGAAAGCAACGTCACCCATCCTTAGTGGACTGGCAACCATGCCACTTAATTCCCAAAGCCATCTGGGTTTTTTGCTCCTTCTAGTCAACATGATTTGTCAATACAAAGCTACCATTTCTATTTGATAGTGGAGCCTCTAGTAGGTGTATGGGCATTAACTGGGCCCAAGACCATGTAGTTCCTGTGGGGAAAAGGGAAAGTTTTCCAATGCCACAGGTGCATTTAAGCAGTACCGCTGTGCGGACATGTTCTGGTACACTCCTTGCTAAACATGAATTCCGCTTTACTTGCACATTACTTTTCTATCTTTTTTTTTTTTAATACTTCTCCTGTGGGGCATCTTAATTTCTTTGCTGTTGTTGGGTTGGGGGCTGAAATACAGGGAGTGTGTTGTTCTGAGTGCTGCTACGGGTGGCCATTGTTACTTGCCTAAGATGAATAGAGGTGCCATTTTTGGCTGAGGCTGTGCTCTAATCATTTTGCAGTAGGTGTGTGTGCCTCTGGCATGCCAAAGTTGTGTCTAATGCAAACCCGTCTGCGCCCTTCTGCCTCCCAACCGCATCAGCACCAGTCATGATGTGTGTGATGCGCCAACCAATCCCAGACGTATGTTACTTCAGTCAGTGGCGTATTTAGACCTTTTATCACCCATGGCAGCTCCTGCATTTGCAGTCCCACAGCTGCATGTAGGAGGGGGGTGTGCTGGCGATATTTGCGTGGCCACCGGACGACGGACACAGGTAAGAGTAAGGGAGGCCGCCGCCCCCAAAACTCGTGCCACCCAGGGCTGACCGCCCCCCTTGCTAAGCCACTGACTTCAATAGTGTGCTGAGGGCTCTTTGCCTATGCTTTACTTGCTCTAGAAGGATGAACTTTAAGTATTACCCTGGACGTGTACACTGCTAGGGTTTACCGCAAGGGGAAACATCCTTTACAACGCAACTTTTACCACGCAGTGCTTTTCCATCGCAACTTTTACAACGCAAACCATTACAACGCATTGCGCTGGGGGGCGCTCTAGGATAGGGAATAGATTTAATTTACTATCCAACACCTTCCCTACTATCCACGGGGACTGGAGTTGGAATAGTAAATTAAACTATTCACTATCCAGCACCCCAAAGCGCTATGCGTTGTAATGGCATGCGTTGTAAAAACTGCGTTGTAAAGGCATGCATGGTAAAAGCATGCGTTGTAATGTCAAACATCCACCGCAAGGCCTGGTATATGGGCAGGCCCTGTGCCACACCCATGTTCAGCCAACCACCGCTGGTTTTGTGCTACCGGTATTGGCTGTAGGTCCTGGTTGCCCAACTTGGAGAACAAAGGGCCTTACGACGTGGCCATGCCCTGAACCAAACCTGCCAAAGATTGCCAAACCCAGCAGCGCAATGCTTTCAGCTGTGTGCAGCAGGGTTTGTGCAAAGGGCGCGGCTGAAGGCCATGCTCTGCACTCAACCCACACTTGTGTAGCCTGCCCACAGGGCTAGATCATGGGGTCTGGCCAACAGTCTTCGGCATGTGCAGGGGGGGTTAGCAGCAGGTCCAGGCTTAAGGCCAAGCCCTGTGGCCAACTCACCACAGGCATCCAGCCATGTTGCACCCGCTATGTGCTCTCCTGCAATCCGCTGCTCTGCCATTTACATGACTTTAGAGGTCCACATGTGAGTCAGGTATTCAAATATTTAAGGGCCGAAGCCCATATAGAAGTGTCAGGGTGGAAAATGGCGTATTTTGACTCTACTGTTAAACATGAAAACAATACTGTCCATTTGTTTCTTGCAGTACAGAAAAGCCTCTATGGACCCCTTTTTTTGGCATTAAAATTGTGAAAGTATGACATAGGGTAGACCCCTTTGGCTCCCCCTTCACTAGCAGCATTTCTACTTTTGCTCTCCTTCTCGTAATTTTTTTTAGGTTTCTCTTTTTTGGGCCTCTGCTTTATCCCTACTTGCTTTTATCTTTGTCCGTTTTAGTGCAAAGATTCTTACGAGCTACTGGGTAGGAAGAGTTGGAGCGTATCATTCAAGAAATGAATTCTTTATCACACAGAAGCTGCAGGATGCATCACACACTCCTTCCATTTCATTACACATCACCATCTAGCAATGGCCGCTGGACTAGCTCCTAACAGTGGAAATGTGGTTGTCGCTCTAGCCATAACTGATGCTGTGAGTCGCAGTGGCTTCACACGCTGACTTCATACACACTGCAGGCCCAACCGGATGTTTCTGCTACTGAGTCCCCTCAAATCCCCTTTTACATGGCCAGCTATTTGCCCATTTTGCCACGCCCCTTGCAACTCACTGAATGTAGCCACAACCCTAACCGTGCCACTTGCAATTAACCCCACTGCCCTTCGCATAGGCCGCAGCATAGTGGGTGTAGCTTGCTCTGAGGCTGGGATCCAGCAGACTCTGGATTATGAGTTACCCCCTACAAGTGCTTAATTTGTAAAATAATAAGTGCCAGAAGGCCACTACAGTCGGCACAGCACATTGCCCCTTTCATCACTGCTGTTTACCGATACAACTACTAGCCATCTCTCTCACCTGCAAGTGTGACAGTTCCAAATATTCCGGGTCCCAAAAGCTAAAGTAATGGCTGGGGAGGCAGGTATTATTTAATGTATATTGTATTAATAAACAAGCGTTTTTCTGTTCATCTCTAAATTAGCTGAGCAGTCCCAATATGTGGCAGACTGCCATAAGTGTGGTGTTGACAATCAAGTGCCGGTGCTCAGCAGCGGAAACCAACTAAAGTGCCGGCGCTGAGCACGGAAACCACCGGCTCAAATTAAGCACTGCCTACAACACAGCGCTCATGGACTGGCGTGCTGCCTGTCTCATCTCCTTTACCTGTGCTTGTTTAAGGTCTTGTCGCTCCGCCCATTCACCCACGGATACCCCTTGATACGCTGATGCTACATCTGACGCATTTTTCACGTCGCGCTCTATTGGTGTCGTCAACAGCATCTTAGTTTGCTTCAAAGGTTCCATGTTGATGACTGTTGCATCATTACCGGGTGCAGGTCAAATTCAGAATCAGAGAGGACAAATCCCCTGTGAAGGGAGGATATTTATCTCCAGACAGGGAAAGAGAAACTTAGTGGCAGATAAAAACTGGCATGTGGTTAAATGATACAAGGCCGCCTTTGTTTAGGCGTGCACGTGGCTGAATTATTGCTTTTCAGCTACTGCAACATTTCTGCGTGGGGACACACCGGTGACTGCGTAAAGAACATTTGTCCGGTGGGGATCAGTGAGTAAAGAAGTGCCTCGTGCATCAGTAACTCAAGATTAAGAAAGCAAACAAAGAGTCACTTAAAATTCACTCTGCAGGCATTTCAGCGCTACTGCACAAAATGAAACCGGACCAACACCTGGTCTGTGTTTGACGCTTTATGTGCCTAACTTGCTGAGTCTCTGCTTCTGTCCGCTGATTGTTTGCTTGGAGTTTTGATCCCAGTTCGGCATGTGGTTTGACCTCTGGCTACAATTAGGTTGTCCTTCTTAGGGAGTAGAGATTTCTTCTGAGGTTCTTTAGAGTGGCAAGCTAGCATTTCACCTACGCTCCCATAAGTATGTTTGGGATAAAGAGGGCAGGGAGAAAAAGATAGCCAATGCAAAATGAAAAATACGTTGATGTACCAGATTATAAAAGGTTGATGCATTTTCAATCAATTAATTAATTAGTCAACTAGTGTACCGCAGCTAATCACCCGTGAAAGTGTCCATGCGCTGGAAGGGAGCTGGGGCTTTATTCGAAGAGCCAGGTCTTCAGCTGCTTTTGGAATTCCGACAAGGTGGTAGTGGTCCAGCTGTGGAGGCGGAGGCGGTTCCAAACTGTCGCTGCGTGGTAGGAGAAGGAGTGGCCTCAGTCCCTTGATTTCGCATCTGCGAGGTGTTGGTTGGCCTGGGAGGCGGAGCATAGGTTCCTGGTAGGTTGGTGGAAGTGGAGTAGGTGGTTGATGTATGCCTGGCTGGAGTTGTATAGTGCCTTGAACGCGTAGGTGAGGATCTTTAATTGGCATCTCTTCTGGACCGAGAGCCAGAAGAGACTTGTAAGGTGAGGAGTGATGTGTGTTCGGCGCAGGAGGTCAAAGACTACTCTGGCGGCAGTGGTTTGGATGGTTTGGGGGCTGTGGAGGAAGTGAGTAGAGGTCCCGAAGTAAATTGTGTTACTGTAGTCCAGTTGGCTGGTGACGAGGGCTTGGGTGATAGTGGGTCTGGGGTCCAGGATGAATCACTTGAATATCTTGCGCAGCATGCAAAGGATGTAGAAGCAGGAGGAGGTAATAGCGTTGATCTGGGGCTTCATGGTGAGCTTGCTGTCTAGGATAATGCCTAGGTTTCTGGCGTGGTCGGAGTGGGTCCAAGTTCCAAAGACCATCAAGAGCAGTCCCATGGGGAGGGATTGTTGCTGAAGATCAAAGCCTTAGTTTTGACCATGTTCAGTTTCATACAATTTTCCTACATCCAAGTGGCGACGCTTGTCATGCAGTTAAGGAAGTTGGCACTGGTGATGCTGGAGTCTTTGGATAGGAAGAGGATGAGTTGGGTGTTGTATACATAGGAAATTATTTTGAGTCCATGGTTCTTAACGATGCTAGCTAGCGGTGTTATATACGTGTTGAAGAGGGTTGGGCTGAGGGATGAGCCTTGAAGGCCATCGCAGAAGATGTTCTTGCATTCAGAGGTGAAAGGCAGAAGGCATACCGGTTGGTTCTTCTGTAAGGAAGGAAGTGATCCAGTTGATTGCTAGGCCCTGGATACCAATGTTGTGTAGAAAGGAGATAAGGATGTGGTGCAATACGTGTCGAATGCGACTGAGAGGTCCAGGAGGATGGGAGCAGCCATCTTTCCCCTGTCGAGTAGAGTCTGGATGTCATCAGTAGCTGCTTTTAGGGCTTTGTCTGTGCTATGGTTGCTGCGTAAACCAGATTAGGAGTGGTCCAGGAGTTGATTCTATTCCAGGTATTTGGGGAGCAGCTGGTTGATCCCTTTCTGCGTCCCTTTTGCCGCAAAGGGGAGCAGGGATATTTGCCTGTAGTTGTTTAGTTCATGGGGATTGGCTGAAAGGTTTTTGAGTAGGGCACTGACTATTGAGTGTTTCTACTCATTCAGGTAGGTTGCTGTTTCAATGGAGGTATTGATGATGGTGGTGAGTGTTGAGCTCATTGTGGGCCTTCCCAAGTTGAAAAGGTGGTGAGGCAGGGGTTAGTGGGGCCCCTGAGTGGATGGATTGCATGCTAGTGGCGGCATCCTGGTTGGAGAGGTGCTTCCAGGCCGTCAGTCGAGGGGTCCGTGTGGGTTCACTGATGTCTGGTTGGTTGGTGAATGCCGATGGTTTGGCTTGGTGAGCAAAGTTTGTGTAGATTTTGTCAATCTTGAGGTGAAAGAAATTGACTAGTTGGTTTTGAAGTTCTTATGATGCAGTGATGGTTTTCTCTGCAGCAGGGAGGTTGGTGAGCTCCCTGACGATGGTGAAGAGTTCTTTCCTTTGAGCTGGTTTCCATACATACCACTAGAGCACTTCTCTTCGTTTCACATAGTTGTTTATGGTAGGTGTTGTGTGCCGTTTTGTAGGCAGTTCTATCTGTGTCATCTTTGCTGGTGCGCCATATCATTTTTAGATGTTTACAGTGGTGCTTTGTGGTTCTCAGAACTTCTATGTACAAGCTGGCCTGCACTGTCGTTTTTCTGTGTTTGGGGGTCTAGAGTGATGCTATGGTGTTTGGGCAGTCTGTGATCCAGGAGTTGAAGTTTCTTACATTAAGGTCCATGTTGCAGGATGAGATCAGCTGGTTGTTGGCCAGTGGGTTGTTCCATTCAGTTTCTGTGACCTTGTTCCAGCTGTTACAAGGTGCACTGTGGGTGGGGGTGACTCTCGTGAGGAGACGTTGGAGTTGGTGCTGTGGTGGTTATTCTAGCTAAGCAGTGTGGTGTTGCTGAACTTGAACTTGAGAATGTGTATTGGGTTGTGAGTAGAACCCCAGATGAGTTGGCTGAAGCCAATGTCTTCCAGGCCTTCGAGGAGATTGGTCTTGTTCTGGTCGGTGTGTTCATCTAGGTGGAAGTTGAGGTCACCAAGGAGTAGAAAGTCTGAGGTGTCGATGGCGAAAGGGGCTAT
This sequence comes from Lissotriton helveticus, assembly GCF_964261635.1. Taxonomy (NCBI): domain Eukaryota; kingdom Metazoa; phylum Chordata; class Amphibia; order Caudata; family Salamandridae; genus Lissotriton; species Lissotriton helveticus. The sequence continues at coordinate 932,479,742 of NC_136065.1, forward strand.
GAAATCGGTAAGGAAGTTGCTAAAGCTGGTTCTGGGTCCCAGTGGGCAGGGCTCGCTGAGTTCCAATATGTGGAATTTCACAGAGTTACATAAAAACTTAGTTCCACTCTGCACTAATAAGACCAGTAAAGTGAGTAAACATATATTACGAAGTAGCTCTTGCGTTGCCGACAGTGGAAGATATATTTTTTCAACAGTGGGTGGCAATGGAGGTCTGTAGACACAGAGTATTACCGCTCAGTGAAGTTTGTTTTGTGCTATCAAATCAAATACATTCACTGCCTGCAACTGAGAGTTCGATGTGTCATGAGCCCCACACCCCGTGCTGCTCCTTCTTACCTCCAAAATCCACAGGAGCAGTGGGGTGACATGGCAGTCCAGGTGGTTTGTTGCACTAACTGCTGGCATGTCTGGGGGCTCGGAGACCTCTGGGGGCAGATGGAGGTTGCCGCTGGGTTCCTGCTGCCACTAGTGTTCACTCCTGTCCTGCCACGCAGCCTCCTGCTCCCAGTGCTGCTGCTGCTTTCGGGTTCGGCTCCGAGCACAGGGAAGGCTGGTTTTAAATAAGAGATGCCACAATGGGAGCCTCAACCTAACCGGTTGGCGGCAGTCAAAGGAGCTGCATCTGTACCTCATGGGCAGGAGGAATCTTCCCTGAGGCGCTCTAGGACAGAGGCGGGCTGCAAGAGTCTCCATCCTTGCCACTACATCAGTGTGAGTCATACCGAGGCTTGGAGCAGATGTGTTCCAGGGCCTACGGTGTGCAAAGAGGGGGGCAAGGCCATTCAGTCGTCAAGGCAACCTAGATGCCGAGTCCCGTGCAACTCGTGCTACATGCTGGGTGGAATGCCAGCGAAAGGTCACAGTGGGGAGCCAATTGTCGGGTGAGTTGAGCAGTGCACGCTGGTGAACTCCGCCTACTTGGTGGATGGCAGAGTTTTTGCTGAACTCCGTGCTACAAGTGGAGCGCAAAGTGGGAAAAACTCTGCAAACTTCAATGGCGGGCCGAAGTTCACCGCCCACCACTACAGTAGACAGGGGTTCCTTGGATAGTGGTGCTTTTGTTTGGTGGCAGCTGGAAGTGTGGCAGGTGTTCCAGGGTTGGGTGTCATCGTCCGTCGTGGTGGTGCAGCGGATTTATTTTTGTGAATGATGACAACCCCCGCTTAGTCTGTTGGTGCGGTCTCAATGGGAGATCTTATATCCTTCACAGACAGCGGTGGCGATGTCAGGGACCGATGCAGGGCTGAGCCAGGTCAGGGTAGTGATGAGGTCCCAGACCATGATGACGTGTTTGCACAACAAGCGCGAGTTAAGGAGAATAAATGCTAGTTGGTTGGGCGGTGTCTGCAGGGTGTGGTGCATTGAGTGCAGTGTGGTCCAGGTGGTGGGGGTTGTTCGTTTGTCTGCTTTTGCAGGTGAAGCAGCAGTGGGTGCAGGTGAAAGGGCCTACAATGGTGCAGCATGTAGCACAGTAGCAGAATTCGTGGTGACATCCGGTGTTCAGGGCTCGGAGTGTGAGGAAGGTGTACCTGTGAGGGGTTGCTGGGCCAGGGTTCCTAGCGCTGGACATGGTCTAGGTGCATATGGCCACAGACAGACTTTCAAAGGGCTGCCAGTGGTGTGCTTGCTGTGCTCGTTTGAAGCACAGCTGTGCTGCAGCCTCCATTAAGTAGGTCCAGGGAGGCGGGAGGGGACGGGGTGTGCAAGATTGGGAGTAGAGTAGGTGAGGAGCGGGGGAAGGTGGGAGGGGGTGTGAGGTGGGAGGGTTGCAGGAGCAAAAAAAGGCATGAATGGCCCCTTGGGCAACATGGGGCAGAAGTCAAGGGAGGCTAAAGGGGCAAGCAGGAGTAGAGAAAGGGAAGAAAGATGCCACAGAGCGGGCAGAAAAAGATTGGAAAGTGACTAATGTGTAAGACTACTGCAATGGCCTTCTCCTATCATCCAATGAAGGCCAATTCACCAAACTGCAAGTAGTCCAAAATACGGCGGCGAGGTTAGTTCTAAATGCTCCACCTAGAACTCCCTCCCGACCTCTGCTTATAGAACTACATTGGCTCCCTGTGCGGCAACGCGCTCATTTTAAAACTCTTTGTTCCATTCACAAATGCCTGATAGGATTGGGGCCAAAATACCTGACTAAAATCTTTCAACCCTATGTCCCCGGGCGATCATTACGCTCAAGTAACCTTCAGCTGCTGCAAGTGCCCAGAATAAAAAAATCTAGACAGGGAAGCCGAGCCCTGGCACACACAGGTCCAGCTCTCTGGAACTCTCTCCCCCAGACATTGAAACAAATCACTAACCATCTGACCTTCCGGAAAACTCTTAAAACCCATCTTTTCACCAATGGTTAATTTTTACCACCCCCACTCAGTCACTCTTGAGCTCGTATCTGCACATTCCATGTTCTTCCACCAGACAAAAGCACGGAGATACCCCTTCGGGGGTCTATTCAGGCGCGATATAAGACCATAAATAAATAAATAAATAAGAAAGCAGAAGTGGCAGAATGGCACAGAACGAGCAAAAAGGTCAGAAATGGGAAGGAAAGCAGAAGTGGTGAAGTGGCACAGAACAAGCAGAAAGGAAGAAATCGGCAAGAAACCAGAAGTGGCAGAACGGTACAGAACAAGCAGAAAGGTCAGAAACGGGCAAGAAAGCAAAAATGAGGACATAAGAGAGAGCAGGAGAGGGAGCAAGGTGAGAGAGAGAAAGAGAGGAAGAGTGTGCGTGAGGAGTGCAGCGGAGGCGTGTAGCCGGTCCCGAAAGTGCCTCGACTGGTTGGAGTACCAGTTCCGATAAGTTAGAGCTGGGCTTGGGCACTGCCCCAGCAACATTTCAAGGTAAGGAAATGTAACACACTTTGAACTGTATTTGGGACTATTATCTTTCAACATTCCTAAATACTATCATTTTTTTTCTCACATCCATGGTTCTTCAGGTGCAATGGCAGCGAACCAAACAAGCATTGGAAATGCAATAGGGCTCGCATTAGGAAACTTTGAGCTATTGGTCTTATAAATGATTTTTTTTTTATTTATGTGTTATTTTCTAAAATAGCTAAATTAATAGCTTTGTCATTTACAATGCCAATAGTTATAACTTTCGCAAACACCTATAGCATTTGTAATGCAACATGTTTTGTATTTACGTGACTTAGATGTATTGATATTACAAATAACAATGGCTTTTAATTTTTTTAAATAATTAATACTTAAATAATTTATTTAATTTGTAATGGCAAAAGCTTAAACTTTTGTAAATAACTTTTGTGAACATTATGTTCAGTGTTTTTTATTGTGACGAAAATCCAAGAACAGAAGTGAAATATTAACATCGTTTTTGTGATTTGTAATAAAGCATGAAAGCTTGAAAACAGCTTGAAACATTTAAATAACATATTTGAACCAGTGATGCTGTGGTTGCGCTGAGTGATGCTGTGGTTGCGCTGAGTGATGCTGTTGTTGCGCTGAGTGATGCTGTGGTGGTGCTGAGTGATGCTGTGGTTGCGCTGAGTGATGCTGTGGTTGCGCTGAGTGGTGTGTGCATCGGTGGAGCTTAGTGGGTGCATTGGTGGAGCTGTGTGGTGGGTGCATTGGTGGAGCTTAGTTGGAGCATCGGTGGAGCTGTGTGGTGGGTGCATTGGTGGAGCTGTGTGGTGGGTGCTTCGGCGGAGCTGTGTGGTGGGTGCATCGGTGGAGCTGTGTGGTGGGTGCATCGGTGGAGCTGTGTGGTGGGTGCATCGGTGGAGCTGTGTGGTGGGTGCTTCGGTGGAGCTGTGTGGAGGGTGCATCTGTGGAGCTGTGTGGTGGGTGCATCCGTGGAGCTGTGTGGTGGGTGCCTCGGGGAGCTGTTTGGTGGGAGCATCGGTGGAGCGGTGTGGTGGGTGCCTTGGTGGAGCTGTATGGTGGGTGCCTCGGTGGAGCTGTGTGGTGGGTGCATCGGTGGAGCTGTGTGGTGGGTGCATTGGTGGAGCTGTGTCGGTGGAGCTGGGTGATGGGTGCATCGGTGGAGCTGGGTGGTGGGTGCATCGGTGGAGCTGTGTCAGTGGAGCTGTGTGGTGGCTGCATCGGTGAAGCTGTGTGGTGGGTGCATCGGTGAAGCTGTGTGGTGGGTCGTTCGGTGGAGCTGTGTGGTGGGTGCCTCGGTGGAGCTGTGTGGTGGGTGCATCGGTGGAGCTGTGTGGTGGGTGCATCGGTGGAGCTGTGTAGGTGGAGCTGTGTGGTGGGTGTATCGGTGGAGCTGTGTGGTGGGTGCATTGGTGGAGCTGTGTGGTGGGTGCATCGGTGGACCTGTGTGGTGGATGCCTCGGTGGAGCTCTGTGGTGGGTGCATCGGTGAAGCTGTGTGGTGGGTGCATCGGTGGAGCTTAGTGGGTGCATTGGTGGAGCTGTGTGGTGGGTGCATTGGTGGAGCTTAGTTGGAGCATCGGTGGAGCTGTGTGGTGGGTGCATCGGTGGAGCTGTGTGGTGGGTGCCTCGGCGGAGCTGTGTGGTGGGTGCATCGGTGGAGCTGGGTGGTGGGTGCATCTGTGGAGCAGTGTGGTGGGTGCATCAGTGGAGCTGTGTGGTGGGTGCTTTGGTGGAGCTGTGTGGTGGGTGCATCTGTGGACTGTGTGGTGGGTGCATCTGTGGAGCTGTGTGGTAGGTGCCTCCGTGGAGCTGTGTGGCGGGTGCATCGGTGGAGCTGTGTGGTGGGTGCCTTGGTGGAGCTGTATGGTGGGTGCCTCGGTGGAGCTGTGTGGTGGGTGCATCGGTGGAGCTGTGTGGTGGGTGCATCAGTGGAGCTGTGTCGGTGGAGCTGGGTGGTGGGTGCATCGGTGGAGCTGGGTGGTGGGTGCATCGGTGGAGCTGTGTGGTAGGTGCCTCGGTGGAGCTGTGTGGTGGGTGCCTCGGTGGAGCTGTGTGGTGGGTGCATCGGTGGTGCTGTGTGGTGGGGGCATCTGTGGAGCTGTGTCGGTGGAGCTGTGTGGTGGTAGCATCAGTGGAGCTGGGTGGTGGGTGCATCGGTGGAGCTGTGTCGGTGGAGCTGTGTGGTGGGTGCATCGGTGGAGCTGGGTGGTGGGTGCATCAGTGGAGCTGTGTGGTGGGTGCATCGGTGGAGCTGGGTGGTGGGTGCATCAGTGGAGCTGTGTGGTGGGTGCATCTGTGGAGCTGTGTGGTGGGTGCATCGGTGGAGCTGGGTGGTGGGTGCATCTGTGGAGCTGTGTGGTGGGTGCACATGTCGAGCTGTGTGGTGGGTGCATCTGTGGAGCTGTGTGGTGGGTGCCTCGGTGGAGCTGTGTGGTGGGTGCCTCGGTGAAGCTGTGTGGTGGGTACCTCGGTGGAGCTGTATTGTGGGTGCCTCAGTGGAGCTGTGTGGTGGGTGCATCGGTGGAGCTGTGTGGTGGGTGCATCGGTGGAGCTGAATGGTGGGTGCCTCGGTGGAGCTGTATGGTGCGTGCCTCGGTGGAGCTGTATGGTGGGGGCCTCAGTGGAGCTGTGTGGTGGGTGCATCGGTGTAGCTGTGTGGTGGGTGCATCGGTGGAGCTGTGTCGGTGGAGCTGTGTGGTGGGTGCCTTGGTGGAGCTCTATGGTGGGTGCCTCGGTGGAGCGGTATGGTGGGTGCATCGGTGGAGCTGTGTGGTGGGTGCATTGGTCGAGCTGTGTGGTGGGTGCATCGGTGGACCTGTGTGGTGGGTGCCTCGGTGGAGCTCTGTGGTGGGTGCATCGGTGAAGCTGTGTGGTGTGTGCATCGGTGGAGCTTAGTGGGTGCATTGGTGGAGCTGTGTGGTGGGTGCATTGGTGGAGCTTAGTTGGAGCATCGGTGGAGCTGTGTGGTGGGTGCATTGGTGGTGCTGTGTGGTGGGTGCTTCGGCGGAGCTGTGTGGTGGGTGCTTCGGCGGAGCTGTGTGGTGGGTGCATCGGTGGAGCTGTGTGGTGGGTGCATCGGTGGAGCTGTGTGGTGGGTGCATCGGTGGAGCTGTGTGGTGGGTGCTTCGGTGGAGCTGTGTGGAGGGTGCATCTGTGGAGCTGTGTGGTGGGTGCATCCATGGAGCTGTGTGGTGGGTGCCTCGGGGAGCTGTGTGGTAGGTACATCGGTGGAGCTGTGTGGTGGGTGCATCAGTGAAGCTGTGTGGTGGGTCGTTCGGTGGAGCTGTGTGGTGGGTGCCTCGGTGGAGCTGTGTGGTGGGTGCATCGGTGGAGCTGTGTGGTGGGTGCATCGGTGGAGCTGTGTAGGTGGAGCTGTGTGGTGGGTGCATCGGTGGAGCTGTGTGGTGGGTGCATTGGCGGAGCTGTGTGGTGGGTGCATCGGTGGACCTGTGTGGTGGGTGCCTCGGTGGAGCTCTGTGGTGGGTGCATCGGTGAAGCTGTGTGGTGGGTGCATCGGTGGAGCTTAGTGGGTGCATTGGTGGAGCTGTGTGGTGGGTGCATTGGTGGAGCTTAGTTGGAGCATCGGTGGAGCTGTGTGGTGGGTGCATCGGTGGAGCTGTGTGGTGGGTGCCTCGGCGGAGCTGTGTGGTGGGTGCATCGGTGGAGCTGGGTGGTGGGTGCATCTGTGGAGCTGTGTGGTGGGTGCATCAGTGGAGCTGTGTGGTGGGTGCTTTGGTGGAGCTGTGTGGTGGGTGCATCTGTGGACTGTGTGGTGGGTGCATCTGTGGAGCTGTGTGGTAGGTGCCTCCGTGGAGCTGTGTGGTGGGTGCATCGGTGGAGCTGTGTAGTGGGTGCCTTGGTGGAGCTGTATGGTGGGTGCCTCGGTGGAGCTGTGTGGTGGGTGCATCGGTGGAGCTGTGTGGTGGGTGCATCAGTGGAGCTGTGTCGGTGGAGCTGGGTGGTGGGTGCATCGGTGGAGCTGGGTGGTGGGTGTATCGGTGGAGCTGGGTGGTAGGTGCCTCGGTGGAGCTGTGTGGTGGGTGCCTCGGTGGAGCTGTGTGGTGGGTGCATCGGTGGTGCTGTGTGGTGGGGCATCTGTGGAGCTGGGTGGTGGGTGCATCGGTGGAGCTGTGTCGGTGGAGCTGTGTGGTGGGTGCATCGGTGGAGCTGGGTGGTGGGTGCATCAGTGGAGCTGTTTGGTGGGTGCATTGGTGGAGCTGGGTGGTGGGTGCATCAGTGGAGCTGTGTGGTGGGTGCATCTGTGGAGCTATGTGGTGGGTGCATCGGTGGAGCTGGGTGGTGGGTGCATCTGTGGAGCTGTGTGGTGGGTGCATGTGTGGATCTGTGTGGTGGGTGCATCTGTGGAGCTGTGTGGTGGGTGCCTCGGTGGAGCTGTGTGGTGGGTGCCTCGGTGGAGCTGTGTGGTGGGTGCCTCAGTGGAGCTGTATGGTGGGTGACTCGGTGGAGCTGTGTGTTGGGTGCATCGGTGGAGCTGTGTGGTGGGTGCATCGGTGGAGCTGAATGGTGGGTGCCTCGTGGAGCTGTATGGTGCGTGCCTCGGTGGAGCTGTATGGTGGGTGCCTCGGTGGAGCTGTGTGGTGGGTGCATCGGTGGAGCTGTGTGGTGGGTGCATCGGTGGAGCTGTGTTGGTGGAGCTGTGTGGTGGGTGCCTTGGTGGAGCTTTATGGTGGGTGCCTCGGTGGAGCGGTATGGTGGGTGCATCGGTGGAGCTGTGTGGTGGGTGCATCAGTGGAGTTGTGTCGATGGAGCTGTGTGGTGGGTGCATCGGTGGGGCTGGGTGGTGGGTGCATCGGTGGAACTGTGTCGGTGGAGCTGTGTGGTGGGTGCATCGGTGGAGCTGGGTGGTGGGTGCCTTGGTGGAGCTGTGTGGTGGGTGCATCGGTGGAGCTGTGCGGTGGGTGCCTTGGTGGAGCTGTATGGTGGGTGCCTCGGTGGAGCTGTGTGGTGGGTGCCTCGGTGGAGCTCTGTGGTGGGTGCATCGGTAAAGCTGTGTGGTGGGTGCATCGGTGGAGCTTAGTGGGTGCATTGGTGGAGCTGTGTGGTGGGTGCATTGGTGGAGCTTAGTTGGAGCAACGGTGGAGCTGTGTGGTGGGTGCATTGGTGGAGCTGTGTGGTGGGTGCATCAGTAGAGCTGTGTCGGTGGAGCTGTGTGCTGGGTGCATCGGTGGAGCTGGTTGGTGGGTGCATCGGTGGAGCTGTGTGGTGGGTGCATCTGTTGAGCTGTGTGGTGGGTGCCTCGGTGGAGCTGTGTGGTGGGTGCATAGGTGGTGCTGTGTGGTGGGTGCATCGGTGGAGCTGTGTGGTAGGTGCCTTGGTGGAGCTGCGTGGTGGGTGCCTCGGTGGAGCTGTGTGGTGGGTGCATCGGTGGAGCTGTGTGGTGGGGGCATCTGTGGAGCTCTGTGGTGGGTGCATCGGTGGAGCTGTGTCGGTGGAGCTGTGTGGGTGTTGCATCAGTGGAGCTGGGTGGTGGGTGCATCGGTGGAGCTGTGTCGGTGGAGCTGTGTGGTGGGAGCATCGGTGGAGCTGGGTGGTGGGTGCATCAGTGGGGCTGTGTGGTGGGTGCATCGGTGGAGGTGGGTGGTGGGTGCATCGGTGGAGCTGTGTGGTGGGTGCATCTGTGGAGCTGTGTGGTGGGTGTATCGGTGGAGCTGGGTGGTGGGTGCATCTGTGGAGCTGTGTGGTGGGTGCCTCGGTGGAGCTGTGTGGTGGGTGCATCGGTGGAGCTGTGTGGTAGGTGCATCGGTGGAGCTGTGTGGTGGGTGCATCGGTGGAGCTGTATGGTGGGTGCCTCGGTGGAGCTGTGTGGTGGGTGTATCGGTGGAGCTGGGTGGTGGGTGCATCTGTGGAGCTGTGTGGTGGGTGCCTCGTGGAGCTGTTTGGTGGGTGCATCGGTGGAGCTGTGTGGTAGGTGCATCGGTGGAGCTGTGTGGTGGGTGCATCGGTGGAGCTGTATGGTGGGTGCCTCGGTGGAGCTGTTTGGTGGGTGCATCGGTGGAGCTGTGTGGTGGGTGCATCGGTGGAGCTGTATGGTGAGTGGCTCGGTGGAGCTGTATGGTGGGTGCATCGGTGGAGCTGTGTGGTGGGTGCATCGGTGGGGCTGTGTAGTGGGTGCATCGGTGGAGCTGTGTCGGTGGAGCTGTGTGGTGGCTGCATCGGTGGAGCTGTGTGGTGGGTGCCTTGGTGGAGCTGTATGGTGGGTGCCTCGGTGGAGCGGTGTGGTGGGTGCATCGGTGGAGCTGTGTGGTGGGTGCATCGGTGGAGCTGTGTCAGTGGAGCTGTGTGGTGGGTGCATCAGTGGAGCTGGGTGGTGGGTGCCTCGGAGGAGCTGTGTCGGTGGAGCTGTGTGGTGGCTGCATCGGTGGAGCTGTGTGGTGAGTGCATTGGTGGAGCTGTGTGGTGGGGGCATCGGTGGAGCTGTGTGGTGGGTGCATCGGTGGAGCTGTGTAGGTGGAGCTGTGTGGTGGGTGCATCGGTGGAGCTGTGTGGTGGGTGCATTGGTGGAGTTGTGTGGTGGGTGCATCGGTGGAGCTGTGTGGTGGGTGCCTCGGTGGAGCTCTGTGGTGGGTGCATCGGTGAAGCTGTGTGGTGGGTGCATCGGTGGAGCTTAGTGGGTCCATTGGTGGAGCTGTGTGGTGGGTGCATTGGTGGAGCTTAGTTGGAGCATCGGTGGAGCTGTGTGGTGGGTGCATTGGTGGAGCTGTGTGGTGGGTGCATCAGTGGAGCTGTGTGGTGGGTGCATTGGTGGAGGTGTGTCAGTGGAGCTGTGTGCTGGGTGCATCGGTGGAGCTGGGTGGTGGGTGCATCGGTGGAGCTGTGTGGTGGGTGCATCGGTGGAGCTGTGTAGGTGGAGCTGTGTGGTGGGTGCATCTGTTGAGCTGTGTGGTAGGTGCCTCGGTGGAGCTGTGTGGTGGGTGCATAGGTGGAGCTGTGTGGTGGGTGCATCAGTGGAGCTGTGTGGTGGGTGCATCGGTGGAGCTGTATGGTGGGTGCCTCGGTGTCCTGGTATCTGACTACAGAGTTCGTTACTAGAGGTCTTTCCTGCAATTTTATGATTTCAGACAGACTAGATACTAGCTAATGCACCAATTAAATGCAACTTTTAAGTTCAGTATTCCTGTTTAGGTTTTGATGGAAATAAATGACAAAAACATTTCTGACTATACAAACATAAAAGCTGCCATGTTAAAATAAACGGAGACATGGCCTGGCGGCCGTGTAAAGTGAAAGTAAGGCCAGCCTGTGCAGTGAAAGGGGAGGAGGGAGGAGAAATGCGAGTCACGGAAGCAGCAGCCTTTGATGTTGCCGCCGGCCGTACAGTGAATAATTAGGGGAGGAGAAATGCCGGCTGGGGGAAGCTGAGATGCCTGTGGGAGTTAGGCTTTAATTTGCTGGTGGTTGATGTGGTAATGCGAGGCAGGCAGGCAGGCGGCTGGTGGCATTGTGCACGCGCTTTTTAGGGCTTGCGCTTGCGCAATGACCTAAAAAGGGCACATGCACTCCATGGAATCACCAGTGGTTAAACTCTGGATAAGCCACTATAGAGCTTCGTCAGCTATGCGCATGTGCATCAGCAGGCGAGCCCTAAAAATATGGGTCAGTTTTCTACTCTCTTATTTTCCCTTTAGTTGTATTTTGGGGGTTTTCAGACTGTTCTGTTTCTGCATTTTATTTTATTTTGAAGTTCTCGCCTACAGCTGTTTGATTTGCTTTTCCCTGTGAGTCATGAGCAATAAAAAGATTTGCAAAGGCACATATTCGTGGTAGCCAAATACCGCCTGAGTAAAATCATCAGATATTAAAAGTGGCAAACACTGTGCTCTTGATTCGGAGTGAATATTTCAGTTAGTGAAATCATGAGTAAAGCGTAGAGGTAGGTTTGTGAAAGTAATGTTTCACATTGTAGCTAAAGTAAGGTCCAGGCCAGGTGAACGTTTGTAAAACTCCTGAATTCTGCATTACAAGAAATTCGTAAAATGTACCTGAATATCGAAATATGTGATTCAGTAGCTGCTGCTACGGGACTCGGGTGGTGGGGCGGGGGCAGAGGGGGGGAGCGAAAAATAAAAAAGAAACACTTACCTTTGACAGCCAGTTGCCCGCCGCCTCTCCTCCATCCTCTTCTTCCTGCTCCGGTCCTGCAGCAGGATACAGGAAACAGCAGGAAGCACCAGGTTCCTGATAGCCAATCACAGCGCTGTAATCCAGCATTGTGATTGGTCTGAGCATCGTGAATCAGCGCTCAGCCAGTGAATGGGGCCTGGGCATATTCTCCATGCAGGCTGTAATGCAGCCTGCATGGAGAATATGGGATGTGTGCATGACTGTTTTGGGTGGCCCGACAGGGCTGACCAAACAGTCAAGGGCGCTTAGCAGTGCTCTGCTCTTCTGTTCTCAGAGCAGCACCGACCTGCCCAGAAAGCTGCCGCAGCAGAAGGAAACATAAAATGATAATAATGCAAGTTTTTATCATGTTATGTTTCCTTCTGCGGAGCAGTGGGGCGATGCTCCTCCGTCTTAGTGGAGGAGCTGCCACTGATGTAATTCTGCATATAAATATTACCCGAGCTTGCAGTTCATATTAAAAAGTCTTGTGAGCTATCAGTGGGAGACTGATTCACAAAGAAAATGTATTGCCTGTGCGAACCAGCCTCTTGCCACTATCTCATGCCATTTTTTATGTGAGGTGCACTTTTGAGTCAGAAAGTGATGCGAGATTTCAGCAAATTTAGTACAAAATTATACTTTTGTGAATCTTTCATGGAATTTTGTGACATTTCATTAGGAAAATCTTGTGATTACGCTCAGTCTTTGCAGACCAGTCAAATGGCAAAAAATATTTCCTACTCTCTTTATTGACTTCATGTTGCCCTTTGTCCGTTAGTTATATACTATTCTTTTTCCCAAAACATATAGGGGCAGATTTACAAGCCCCCTGCGCCACCACTACGTCACTTTTCATGACGTACTGGTGGCGCAGGGGGCTTCTCCATATTTACAAGGAGAGCAAAAGCCACCCTGCGTGACTTTTCCTCTCCTTGTAAATATGGCCCCTTCACATGCAGCACAGTGCATGGGAGGGGCGTTCATTGGGTGTTGCTGTGGGTGTTCCCACGCAACACCCATGGAACAAGCACATCTCCAGATTTATGAGAAATCGTAAATATGGAGATGCGTGTGAATGCTACACCACTCTAGAGGTGGCGTAGCGAGGCGCAACGAGGAGAAATGTTTTCATTACTCCTCGTTTTTCCTCTTTCAATGCGTGCTGCATTCTACAGCACGCATTGAAAGAGGAAAAAGCCTCTCTTGTGATTGTTTTGTGCAGGAAGGTGTTCCTTCCTGCACAATAACAATCTCCCAACGACGCAGGCATCCTTGCAACATGGTGCAAGGGTGCCTGCGCCGGCGCATGGCTGTAGTTTGTGCGCCAGCGCAGGGGAAGCACAGAGATGCAACATATTCTTGTAAATATGTCGCATCTCTGTGCTTTCCAAACTAACGCAGCACGGCGTAGCAAAATGACTTGCTGCACCCCGCTGCGTTACTTTGTAGTAAATCTGCCCCATAGTTTTCATTGAAACATGAAAACAGTAATGAAACCCATCATAAATTAATTATATGCTATTCTGATATCTTGGCCAATGCAGTTATTTTTTAGGTCGCGCCTGCGAATGCAGGGGCGAAAGCCCCTGCTGTCGCAAAGCGATCTATTGTTATCATTTCAGTCCTTTTCCCGTTCAAGGACTAGGCAGAGACAACAGACTGTCACGAGCACGCAGCCGGCCGGGATCGGATCAGGTCACGCGCTCCGATCCCGGCCGGCTGTTCACAACACATGCACACATGCACACGCAAGCACAGGCAGGTACGCACACACACAGGCAGGCACACACGCAGGCACAGGCAGGCACACACGCAGGCAGGCACACAGGCAGGCACACACGCAGGCACAGGCAGGCACACACGCAGGCGCACACAACACACGCACAGACAGACGCACGCACGCACGCACACTCCCCCCCTCCCAAACTCACCGGGCTAAACAGTCACAGAGGACGGACTTAAAAACAAAAATGCTGTCGCACTCGCACCCCTTCTTCTGGGAGCAGTGTAGGCCACTTTTACATAGCTGCCAAGGTTTGAGATTGCCAAGTGTGACATTTAAATAATTTCAGTTCAATTAGGAGTGACATTCCAACGAATATGAGTGACACTTTTTGCAAGCAAAATCAAGCAATGAAGACTAGGAAAACATATAAATATCTGCAATTACAACCCATTTGAGAAACAAGACACTTGAAGAAGATGTAAAAACTGCTGGAAAGCACCAGAAAACTAAAGCATCTAGTGCCCCTTTTAAGCTGATCCTACTGTTAACCACAACGAGGACTCAGATCTGCACCACTCATTGACAGTCATTGCCATACCACTACTAACAAAAGGACGCTTCTGTAAATTTCAGCAAAGTCAATATTTGTAAAACAGCCTGTTGAAAATAAAATGTAAACCTGTATACAAAAACGCCGTCATGGAGAGTAGATGCAGTCAGTCAGAGCATGTGCATAACGAGGGGTTGGAATCAATTTAAATGTGCTAGTGTGACTGCTGAACAATTTCAAAGCAGGCCGCCCTCTGCAACAGTCTAACTTTCATAACATAATGTAAGTAATGCTGAGCCCGCACACTGCCCAGATGAACAGGGGGGCTCCTTCACATATTTGTTTTCACTTACAGGCTGTCACAGAGCAACTACACCGACACAGAATAGGAGGTACTGACCACGTGAAGTAATAGGATCGGCAGCGCTGTTGGCGCACTAGCGCTATTAATAAAATGTAAAGTACTGTACACTGAAAAGAGAAATACCTCGCTGACTGAGGCACAACTTACTTTATGAGTAGACTTCAGTAACGTTAATTGTGCAGGCCGCACCTCGCTGCAAAAACTCCCACCTCAGCAAGCACTGGCCCGGCATGATTACAGGAAGGGCTGGTGTACTGCTGGGGAAGAACTCCACAGGCTGCCACAGTCCGTGCGGACGCCGGAGTTCAACTGATCCACCGGTCGAGACCCACGGTCATGGTGTCAGCAGCGCACCGCTGCCATTGCCACTCCCTGTAGCCACTATTTTATTTAAACTACAGCCGCCGCTCCCCACTTGCGCCATAGCGCACTTTGTGAGGCTAGTAGAGCGACAATTCTGTTCAGTTGCACCCACCGTTCTCAGTCGAGTCATGCATTCTCAGCTACCATGAAAGTACGGGAATTACACCCGTGAGTTTTAATCCATCGTTAAATATTATTTCGCCCCACAGTGCGGGCGGCCCGGCCCGGCCCGGATCAGCTTGCTGGGCAGCCGAGCCCCATTCCAGCGCCACCCGCTAACCATTGAGGAGCCGGCCTCCACCTCAAATGTCTTTACAAAATGTATGTAACGCCCTGCGCGCACCCTGTCTGTAGGACGTGACGTCGCGTCCCCACACGGCGCCACGCACAATGCCCTATATATTTAAACTGCGGCAGCTAGGTGGCAGGCAGGGCCCGGATCTCCAGGGCACATCAAATATAACATTGTAGCACTGAGAGCAGTGCACATGACGTCGAATCTTTAACTGCTACACACTGAGCCTGCAGCCAAGCGAAGTCTGCTTTACCCGGGCCGGGCCACAGCACACTTGTGTCAGGGGAGCTGGAGCATGCGCTAGCATCTGGCGTAGGTTAATGCAGCCACTTTCAGCTCTGTCAGGTTAGAGTAAAAATGCGTGACCATGCATTTCAGTGCGGTGATGCGGGAACACCACACTGAAATGCGTTAGCGTCACGCCAAATGCGTGATACTTGGCAGGACTGCTTTTACGTCATTGTAACATCAGAAACCGAAGGCTCGTCAGCTAGGGGACTCCCCGGTTCCTCTTCCATGCCGTGACCACGTCATTCCAGCTCTGACGTAAGGAGCCGCGCCTCTGCTGGCGCCGTGCCTGGGGGGAGGGGGACTGCAAGGGTTAAGTTGACAAGTCAAATGAACTCCGCGGCTCCTGCTTAATGCACTCTTATCCGAGCCCGGCTGATCCGGTCAGCGCAGCTGTTCGCTCAGTTGTGCACTTGGGTGCCGCGTCCTCCGGTCTCATGCAGTAGTCCAAAGAGCCGGTTTCTTTTACTTTGTGTTTTAACCTTTCCGTCTGTCTGTTCTGGTTCCGACCTCTCCTTTGATCCCCAGTATTGTCGGAGTCGGCGCAGGGCTAGTGTGAGGAGGCGCAGGTTCTGAGAACCAAAAACCGAGACATTTCTCTCACAGAAATGCACGGCTGTAATTTGGCATCGCCCAGGGGCCCACGGTGGCTTGATTGACAGCGCTCATCGTCAGAGAGAACGCAGACAGTGGGCGGGCAATCCATTGCACCTTTTACACACACTGCTAGCGGCTGCTAATTCATTCTGCACTACGGCACGTGCAAAGGGCTCTCGGAAAACTGGGTCTGTACTAAATGTTCTGAAATTTGCTGGAGCCCAGAACAGGTGCTGAAAAGGGAGGACTGCCCTAGCAAATGCGTGGCGCCGTCACCCTGGCTTATTTTTTTTTAAAGCAACTGTTGCAGAATAGATAATGCTGGCCATCAGGTGCCTAACGAGCCACTAACCCAGGCAAAACTAACCCAGGCAAAACGCGTCGTCCCTGATTACTCGTCAGTTTCATTGCAGCATCTGCAGAAGTCCGTGCCTTATAATGTGTGGCCTATAGTAATCAGGAGGCCACACTCGAAAGCATGAAGACGCCGTGGAAGCAAGTGCACAGAGAAGGCTTCCACTTACAAATAATGCATGTTTGCACAGAAAGTGACTCGCATGCACTTTGAGGTCTAAATGAAGCTGCAGCAGGATGAATGCATTTCTGCATTAGAGAGGGAAAAAACACATACGAATATCGAAGCTTAGAACTAGAAGCAACATCTGCCTCCCGGCCTGGACAGTGGGTGGCAGCAGACATGCGGCATTAGGTTGGGAGGCGGCACCAGTAAACTCTGCTCCTTGGAGATTGGCAGAGTTCTTTTTGTGCGCTAAAACTCTGTGTACTCCTCCAACGGAGCGCAGTTAAACGCCCACCCCTAGACAAAAGGCCCTGGCTAGAAGCTCGGACCACGACACTGGACGACCTTTCAGTACACAGGATGCTTTGCACAATACAAAACAGTGAGGACGAGCATTAGTTGGACCAGGTCAATTCATCATATAAAATGTATATATAAAATGTCCTAATACATGCATTGGGCCAGAACTGGGAGGACCATTGGCCATCTTGCAGCCCTTGATTACCCACAGCCAAGCGAGAAGGGTTTTGATCTGGCTTTTGTCCTGGTTGAATGCAGCATTGCGACATCATGTAAGTCACCCAAGCCTTATTAACTGAGCTTGTGGCAGAAAGACCCGAGTCTGACACTCGACCACCTTGAGGCAAAAGTTAGAAGAAAACCGGTATCCTTGGCTGTGCCGGTTTGGGCGGTGGTAAAGAATGGGCACTCCATTAATGGAATTTGTTAAGTACATCTGTTTGTCAAGCTGCACCATAAACGTATTATGAATCAAAAGTTAGGGCTACCATCGGACCAGGAAGGCCTTGGATGAAAGATGGACTTAATATGACAACCTTGTTACATGCTTAAGTTAAAAAGAGAATGCGAGAGGTGAGAACTGATGAAACAAGCATTGGTATAGCCAATAGGTCTCGCCTTTGGGACCTTATAAGTGTTCAGCCATGCAACAGTTGATGTTGTTGCACCAAGGATATTGTGCTGGATAACTAAACACTTATAAGGTCCCAAAGGCGAGACCTATTGGCTATGCCAATGCTTGTTTTTCATCTCAATAAAGCATCCATTAGGCTTTAGTGTGTCCCCACAGTCCTGGCTTGTTAAGTTGAGTCAGGACTTTGATAGAGATGACTTGATTCAAAGTACTGAAGACTACCAGCAGGTAATCAATGCATCTACTTAGGGGCCTATTACGATGTGAGTCCGAAAGCCTTTGACCACAGTTCAGAGGCTTTCCGACTCACATCGTAGGTTTCAAATCTGACAGCCTTATTATGATAGGCTTATTAAGGCTGTCGGACTTGAAACTGTCCCGTTGGTCTCACTGGCTTCCTACGGGCTCAAGATGGCAGCCGGACACTTCGAGGCCACTCATAATCCCCTAGGTACAGTGTTTATGCCATGGGGATTATAATTTCGGTTTCTGACAGGCTTTTCATGTTGGGCTTTCCGACATGAAAAGCCTGTCAGAAAGTGACTTTGGGGGCCCCTAGCAGGCCCCCCTTATCTCTGCAGGCTCCAGTTGGTGGCCACAAATCCCTGCACCGTGTGTCCTGTAGTGCTTTGGTCCTTTGTTATGTAATGCCTTGAAGACAATGCAGAGTGATTTAAAAGTAATTCTCAGTTTAATGGGCAGCCAATGGAGATCTCTGAGAGCACCGAGGCGAAGGAGTTCCGAGGTTTATTTATCGTTAATGTCCCTATGACTATCTGAACGCATTCTAATTTCTTTAGTAAATAACTAGGGGCACCCAAAAGAAGGGCTTTACAGTAGTCCAGCCTACTTAGTATAACGCATCTGGAAATCAGGGATCTTACTTGGGCATTTAACATAGTTTTGTAAAACCTTCTCAATGTAACACAACACCACCCATATGTCAGATCACAATGCTCCTCAAAAACCAAATATCAGATGTCAATTTAAATAAATTAAATATTACTTCCCTGATTGCTTTCTCTCCCTAGTTTATTCTGTATCTGCTCATATTTTACAGTTACTGTGCTCTGCTGTCCTATTGCCGTGTTTGTGCTATAATAAATACTTTAAAGAAAAGAAAAGAAACAATGTCTTGTGCTCAGTAAATTAATGGCTGACCAAAGGGTTCTTAAAAAATCCATACCACGATATTTAATTCAGTGAGGCTGTTTTCATTCTAACAATCTGGCCCATCTTCAGAGCTTGTATTACTTTCTCTGGCCCAAAAAGTGCCTATGCATTCCCACATGAGTTTACTTATCTCCCTTTCTCCTTTCTATGTTGTAATATCCCTTCTTTCTTCTTTTCCTGTAATTCTCTTTTCCTTTGAAGAGAAGTTCAATAAAAAAAAAAAAATCCTCTCTTTTTTATGGAAAAGCCTGCATGGACAAAATACCTAAGTGAAAACATAAAAGTGGGAAAACCATTGCGTTTGCTTAACCCGCGTGTTTTGATAAGTAGCTATCATAGATCTCTCTAACCGTGCTCTCAAGAAGCTCTTGGTATTTCCGGAGAGTGGCTTCTACTGGTGAATGCTCTGGGCCCAACTTCTTGTTTTTTTTGCCCGTAACCTGAAGTGGAGTCATTGCGCATCGGCTTCGCTTCTTGAGCTCTGCACTACTTCTATGAGCGATTATTAGTCTTTCCGCAGAGCAATTGAAAGCCATTAGTGTTACCATATGTAAACTCATGCAACACTGAGAAGGGCTGACCTTTCACCAGATCTGCTTGGATGCAGTTGTAAGATTTTGTCATCTTTACTACTGCAAGTAAGATACTTAGACCGCAGCCATCAGACATAAAATGGAGTCACCTCAAAGTCTACATACCTCATGAGTCTTGTTTTAATGTTTTAATGTACGTGTCATTTTATTGGTGTTCTTACCTCCACACATACCATACAATTATAGAAAACTGAAAATGTGTCAAGTTGTAAACAATCGAATCCTATTCAGCAAGATCTTTGATAGAATTTCTTTAGGGTATTTTTTTATACTTGGGATTAGTACCTTGTTGACCTGTTGACCAAATGCTATGTTGTACAACTATTTTAAGGAACGTGTGAAATAGTTCAGTGGTTTCAGATGCTAGTTGCTTGGAACTATAACTTCATTTGACAGAAGATCGCAAACATTTTCCATTGTGGGCTGTTGAAACTGATGCATTGTTTCAGTAGGACTTAGGGCCCAATTATGACTTTGGCGATCTGACCGCTAGACCGCCGTTGCAGAGGTCTGGAGAACGCCGCCAATCTGGCAAACTCCCAACCACCATATTACGATTATTCCGCTGGGCTGGCGGTGTTGTGTTGTTAGTGACACTGCGGCGGCAGGCTTTGGTTCATAGAGAGCCTGAAGCATATGTTGCCACAGTAGTGGCAGCTCCACTTGAATGTCGGGTGCACTGTGTACGATGCCCCATGTCGTGCATGGCACACAGTGCTAGCGCAAAAGTGCAGTGAAAGGGGGGCACGACATGTGCCCCCATGCACTTTGCCCAATGGGCAAAATCGCCCTGGGGCCCTGTTTGAGGCCATTTTTCTGCCTTTCTGCCAACCTTTTCATGGCATGTTCCACCCCCTGAAAAGGTAGATTGAAAGGCAGGTCATGATTTGGCCGGTGGTGCAGGCATTGGCACCGCCTTCCATCCCTGCCGCTTTCCCCACTGCTGCGGGAATCAAGGATCCTGGCGGTGGCAGCAGCCTTGTGGCGGTCCCACCACAATAGTCATGATCGGGCGGTCAGACCGCCGAGGAGGCAGCAGTTGGAGTGCCACTGCAAGTACGGCAGTCTTCGGACCACCGTACTCGTAATCACGCCCTAAGTGAATAGCACTGCTCTGTTGTTAATGTGCTTGATTAGTGGTATGAGATCTTTACAAGCAAGGGAGGGGACCTATTTTAATGTAGGGAAGCATGTGCATTGGACATTGTTGCTTTATGTGTGATGGACCGTGATGTGGTTAGAAAGGTAATTAGAACATTGAAATGTTGAGCGCTTCATTAAAGACAATGGAGTAGCTCCGGGCTTATATTGGCTAGTATAAGCCCAGAGCTCCAACATTCTAACGTTTGTCTTCATGTTTCTCTTTTTTTTTTAATTTACAACAATCTACCCTTAGTGTGTGGGATGTTCTAATAGCCTTATAGCCCTTCTGCCTCGGGCTATAACAGTTGTTAAAGGTCCTCTCCCACTGAATAACTCTGGTTCAGGACCTTTAACAACCGGTATGGCCCTCTGCAGTGCTAAATTATAGGGCATGTGGTGTCTTGTGGCAAAAGTCTTTGATCCATTTTGGAAGTGTCAGCTCGTTTTAGCTTTCTGGCAGGTAGCTGTGGATGTGCCGGAGGAATAACAGGGCTTTTTATTGACTTAGATCACTTAGTTATGCAAAACTATGCTGTAAATGTGGTACACAAATATCTCAATGGACAAGTACCAATTTACCTAGTTTGTAAGATCTACAGGTACTGACACACCGAGTGCTTCAGTTAAGATATCTTTTGCCCATTTCAGTACCTTGAGCTATCTATGCATCCTATGGAGAATGTTAATTTTCTGTTCTAGGGCCTCTAATCTGAAACCAACTTCCATTAAATTGTAGGAAATGGATTCCATACCACTGTTTAGGAAAGGATGGGAGAACTAGGGGCCAGATGTACAAATCCCTTTTGCAGGACCAAGCTCTGCAGTTCACAAAATCCCAGAGTGTACTGCCACAAAATGGGGTTTCTTAATGCACAAAAGACCTTTTACAAGTTGGAAAGTACATTATGATTCTAAAACGGATTTTGCAATCCTTTCAGAATCTCCTAAAAAAGGGGACAAGAATGGGAAGTCCCCATCATATTCTAAAAGGAATGTTTCAGTAGTTGGTGACTGCAACTAATGTTGCAAATCATTGATGAGTTACTATTCCCTGAGATGGGGTGGTAGTTGATTCGCAAAGAGGAAGCTGTCCCTTATGGACACCTTCCCCTTTTCGAATTATGTCAGTGGCCTTGGGTAGGGAGGCAGGCAGCGCCCTAGGGGATCCCTGCCTGTTCTCCCTAATGTCTCCCCAAATGGTAAACACTTTTATTAAAGCATCAACTCTGTCTTTAATGGACATTGGCTGCTTTCAAAATGTTTTTCCCAATTTGGAAAGCAAATGCAGGGACTTAGATTTTCTCTCCCTTGTATGGCACAATCCCCACTTTGGCAGCCAATCACAGGGTGTCACAAATTGTGACCTGCCTCATTAATATTCATGAGGCAGGTCGTTTTGAGACCACCTGCGAGTGGACGATTTGCGATGAGACCTATTAGTACATAGGTCCCATCTCAAATTGCATTCCCGTTTGTAAACCAGTCTGGCCCTAGATATTTTGCTAATTCCTGAGCGATTCATCTGAGGTTCTTACTCCAAGAAGGAGTTTAGTATGTGGTAGATACAGTATGTGTAAATAAATAAACAAACAAACAAATAAATAAATAAACATGCTTCTGTTCAGTGTGCCATGAGAAGTTTGAGGCCCTTGTCCTGAAGGTGGCCAGCAGAAGGATGGTGGTAACATGTGTGGTAGTCCTTTCTATGCTAAATACCTATGGTTTCTTGGCACAGCATACTGTAATAAGATGGAGGAATCATAGATTGATCTGATCCCACCTACCTCGTGGTCAAACTATATTTGGAGGGACTTCACTTACTACATATATTTGAAAACATTGGCTACTGATCAAAATACTGCAGACAGGTCCTAAAAAGGCCCTGAGAGCTCCGGTGGAGCGGGAGCCTCGAAGTTTGCTGGGGGCACTTACTTTTTTAGCCTGATATTGCCGCTGCTGACCTGCCGTCACGAGTGTTGGGGCCGTTAGTGCTGCTGCCGCCTCACCCGGGGACTACAACTCCCGGCAAGACCCGCGGCCTGACGCCGCCTACGTTGATCTAGCGCCCACTGGCGCTTAAAAGCCCCTGAGAGCTCCTGCATCGCGGGGCGCACGCTGGCTTACCCTCTTGGTTTGTCGCGCCGTAAAAGGTACTATTACAAGTTGTGAAGACCTGGGTTGTATTCTTGTCCTCAATCATACAAAGTACTGGTATATTATTATTGTCAATGACATTGGATTGTGCTGGGTCATACTAGAACCTTGCAAATGAACTGAGCCAATTTGTAAGAACTGTCCAGATTTCCTCGCCCCGAGCTAATTTATAGTACAGACCCGACAGATTGGAGATATATGCAATTTTTGGTAACTTTATATCTGTTATATTTGCAGAATTATAACTGTCATAATTCTCGCCATATTTCTGCTGGGAAAGTACTGTGGGGGTGAAGAAATAGGCATCACTATAACGCAGTAAGAATTATAAACGTGTTGCTGTTATCCAAAGAATATTCTGGTAATTGACTTAGTAAGCTCAATTGGAAAATAAATAACCATGAGCAAACGAAAGGGTGCTGCCGGCACATTGGATGATTTTATAATAAGGGCAGAATTGGTATTGTGTCATGAAATTTAATTGGCACAAAGAAGGTTATCACTTGACCCCTCTAAACTCCAAACCCATAGGCAATCTGGTACATTTTTGCCAATGAGTTTTTCCCAAATAATTGATGGTAGTGAAATTGATACCCCCCAATTGGTTTTATGTAACTCCAAAACAGAACCAACTCAAACTATAGAGGGTTCCCCAGATGTAAACACAGTAGGAACCCCTGGGATATCTACACGATTAAGGGCCCAAAAACAGTGGGCTTGGCAACAGAGAAAACAAAGAATTTGCAGAAAGGGAAAAAGTTGGGTGATAAGAAAGGGAGAATAGGGGGAACTGCGACAAGAAACAAAGGTGAAAGTATTGTATCGGGAAATGAGGAGGTGACGCATAGATCATTTGGGGTACAAACGGATGATGACAGCTTCTCAAATTCAAGAAAAGAGGATGAAGTAGTCAAAGCAATAGAACAAATAGTGGTGGACATCTTGAAAGGTGCCCTCGACTCAGTTCAGACCCAAATTAATGAATGTATGGATGCCAAAATGAGGTTAATGGACAGAAAATCAGACCAGTTAAATTTAACCATAGCCCAATTAGGAACTATGATTGGGGATGGAGGTAAAATTATAGAAGAGGGTGCTAGATTGCTAGTAGATCTTAGAACAACACGAGTGGAAAGTAAGCATGCCAGTGGAAACGAACAAATTCCCACACAGCCCAGGAAAGAATTAATACATAGTGTTGGGATGAGGAGAGAAACAGAAGAGTTAGGGCGAAATGAGACACAGAGGGAGCTAGACACTAGTATTGGCACTAGAATGACCCAAGTGGGAAGAAATTGTCCTGTGCAAGCTATGTACAGTCCAAAGGGGACTGATCTGGTACCCAACTCTGATGTTTTGAAGTTACTCCCCGCTACATGCCCCTATGTTCTAGTACTAGCTGGTGGACCAGCCCTGAGAAGGGAACAAACCGAAACATGGTCCAATCTCAGGAATAAAGTAGATGAGTGGCTCTCCAAGTTCAAAAAGTTTGATCCGCGCAAAATGAATGAAATCCTGATGGTGCGCAGGGTAGGGTGGGTGGGGAATTCTGCAAAAAATGTACAAAGTGATTGTATTGTTATAAATTTTAGGCACCCACATATAATTTGTAACTTGTTGAGAGCACATGAGGAGACACCAACACAGAGTACTAGTATTTGTGCATTACCATTAGGTTATTTTTACAAACCTGTTGAGCTGGGAAGATGTCAGAACGCAATTAATCCTACATTCCCCGAGACTCTTAATAGGTTCCAAGAATTATCATCTCTAGATGCGGTTGATTGACTACAATCACCAAAAGGTATATCAAAAAGATCCCAGGAGGCACACGTAGAGAAGAACCTAGGGGGAGGTAACAAGGTATTGCTTATCGACTCTCGTACAGAAATTGAAGTAGAAGATGAGAGTGGTGCGGGTGAAACTATACTACCAACCCAAATAACAAGTGGAATAAGTGAAAAAATACAAACAAGGGAGGATAAAGATTTAGATGCTAGGCCAAAGAACGAGTCCATGGAAGTTATAAGTTTTAAAAGTCCTGTTATATTAAAAATGATTTCATGGAACATTGCTGGTCTAGGAAGGAATGCCAATGACCCTGAGTGGAATGATTACATTGAAAGGAATGACATTTGTATGTTACAGGAGACATGGGCCTTGCAGACTCCACACAGGGTAGGGTACAAAACCTTTCATATGGCCGCAGTTCCTTCAATCAATCAATCAAAAAAAAATTGTAGAGCGCGCTACTCACCCGTTAGGGTCTCAAGGCGCTGGGAGGAGGAGGGACCGCTACTGCTCGAACAGCCAGGTCTTGAGTTGTTTCCTGAAGGAGAGATGGTCCTGGGTCAGCCGTAGGTGGGTGGGGAGGGAGTTCCATGTCTTGGCCACCAGGTAGGAGAAGGATCTTCCTCCGGCGGTGGCTCTGCAAATTCGCGGGACGGTGGCGAGGGCGAGGTTAGCGGATCGGAGCTGACATGTGGGTGTGTAGAATGTGAGACGGCTGTTGAGGTATTTTGGGCCCATGTCGTGGTGAGCCTTGTGTGCGTGGGTGAGGAGTCTGAACGTGATCCTCTTGCTCACGGGTAGCCAGTGCAGGTCTCTCAGATGGGCAGAGATGTGGCTGTGACGTGGGATGTCCAGGATGAGTCGTGCAGAAGCGTTCTGTATGTGCTGGAGTCTTTTCAGGAGTCTGGCTGTGGTTCCAGCGTATAGGGTGTTCCCGTGGTCCAGTCGGCTGGTGACGAGGGCTTGGGTGACCGTCTTCCTGGTTTCGGTGGGGATCCACCGGAAGATCTTTCGGAGAATGCGCAGGGTGTTGAAGCAGGATGACGAGATGGCGTTGAATTGTTTGGTCATCGTGAGGCATGAGTCCAGGATGAAGCCCAGGTTGCGTGCATGGTCCGTGGGCTTGGGGGCGGTGCCCAGTGCAGGGGGCCACCAGGAGTCGTTCCTTCTGTAAGAGGAAGGCCCTCTGGGGGCCTAGTTATTTGGGTTAAAGTGACCCTCGATGTCAGAGTCGTGCAATTATGCATTGACTCATTAGATATATTGGGAATAAAAATAGTAACTAAGGATAATAGGGTACTGCATATATACAATATCTATAATAGACCTTCCCGAACCTCTAAGGAGTCTATAATTATAGATCACTTAGACTCCATTTTAAAGTTACTGGAAATAAAGACAAGTATAGTAATAGGTGGTGATCTCAACTGTAATTATAAATCAATAACAGGGTTTGACAACATCTTAGAAGATGAAGATATTGCTAATAAGATCCCTAAAATGTATGATCCTAAAACAGATCCTTGCACTGTGCTAGTGCTCCAAATTATGAAATTAACGGTTGGGCATGGCCTGAGGGCATGTAATGGACGATTACCATCTGATGTACCTAAGGCCCCAACCTTTTGCAGAGGCAAGTCTCAGAGTAAAATTGATTATATTATTCTATCTTTTGATATCTGGCCGTACGCTGTAGATTTAAATATTATTCCAAGAATAGAGAGTGATCATCGACCTCTTGAGTATGATTTTTATAGTAGACTATTATCCAGCACAAGTGAGGGTAACAGCACATCTGACGTGAATACAGATGAAATTAAAGTTAGCAATAACCGTTGCTCAGTTAAATGGGCGCATATGCTGGAACACGGTGAAATATTGGCAAATGTGTATAATACATTTGCAAATACTTTTTGTAGGCATGCAGTCACACCAGTGGAAAAGGAATCCTTTTTAGATCTACATAAGGGGTTCTTTAAAGAACTTGTTCAGATGGTAACAAAAATGCCCAAAAAAATCAGCAGAGATAGAACACCTCAACTGGTAGGAAAAGCTTGGTATAATAAGGATTTTCAGATAGCAAAGACGGAGTTAGTTCATGCCATTAAAAATAATGACACACTGCTAGTTAAAGAAGCTAGATTAAAATATAAAAGAGTACAAGAACGGGCCATAGTATTATGGGATGAAGAGACGTCACATGGTCTGATCTTATTGCTGCTGCTAGGAGTAATGATCAAATGCTATTTTGGAGATTAGTGGCTGAAGGAAATAGGAAAGAAAAGGGATCCGGGATGTTTACTTAGATGAGACCACCTGGATTGAACATTTTACTAAGTTGTATGAAGCACCTGAGGACGATGTGACTCTTTTAAATGATGAGTTAGTGCTAGGTCAAAATGAAGACTTAATAGATTTTGGCTTACAAGAAACATTATTGGCAATTGATCATGTTAGAAATGGGAAGGCTCCTGGACTTGATAGAATCCCAAGGGACTTATACAAGCATGAAAATAAAGTCTGGGGCCCCTATATTAACTGTTTATGTAATGCTATAGCTGCTGGTGCAGAGATTCCGGAGACGTGGAGGGGCGGAAATCATTACAATTTTTAAAAGGGGGGATAGAAGTGATCCTGCGAACTATCGCCCCATTAGTTTAATTGATATTTTACAAAAAATGTATGCAAGGCATGTTTTAAATCATATAAATATTCGGATTGAGGAAAAAGAGGTCCTTACAAAAATAAGTACTATAGACCAAGACCTAAGGTTCTCTTGCTTGTGTTGGAAGTATGTCAACATAAGAAAGGGTCATTTATACGTAGCCTTTGTAGATCTTAGGGCTGTGTTTGATCTCATTCCTCGAAAATTGCTGTGGAAAGCACTCAACCACCTAGGACTGCCAGCAAACCTGTTAGAACAGATCGTGAGGTTGCACGAAAATAACTATGCAAAGGTTAGTTTGGGCCCGGGTGGAGAATTAACAAGGCAAACCCCAATAAAACAGGGAGTTCGCCAAGGCTGGGTGTTGGCGCCTACATTATTTTCCTTATTCATCAACGATATTCCATCTTTTTTGGAGGGCTGTAAAAATTATGCTCCAAAATTGGGGGGAGAAAGAATACCAGCCCTCCTTTTTGCTGACGATACTATTCTTATATCGCAAACACCCAAGGGATTGCAATGTTTATTGAATATATTCCAAACATATTGCACAGAAAAGGGCCTTGAGATCAACACAAACAAGACGAAGTACATGGCTATAAACCCGCATAAAACCTTTAGGGAAAATGTGGTTTT